>NW_028079436.1:1200000-1800000 GCF_014824575.4 Sturnira hondurensis | reverse complement strand
TTATCTTAGTTTTAGTTTCCTATTGTTACAACACTGAAAAGTTTTGTAAGGGAATTTACCTCATCATGTCCATTTATTTCTTTCAACTCACGATTTTTTGAAGTATTTGAAATGACAGACAGCACGACACTGCCATTAGCACATCCATATGAACCCCCAAAATGATCATTTTCTTACATAGCAAAATAGTACATCTAATAGAATGAAATTAACAATAATTCTTTTAGCATTTCATTTCCAATCTATACTCAGAGAGTTTTCCCATGTATCCCCACAAATTCCCTTCATACTCTCAGCCCAAACCAGGATCAAATCCAGGACCCTGTGTTGCATCTGGGTGACACGTAACTCAAATCTCTTCTCATTTGCAACAATCCTTAAAAAAAAAAAGCCTTTCCAAATCTCCTTGTTTTAATGACGAGGAGAACCTGGGCTAGTGTCTCAAAGCACATCCCACCTTCCAGATTTGCCCTTTCCATCCTTATGGTGTTATTAGCTTAATCCTTTCTTCCTGTGAACTAGAAGTTAAAGGTGTGATTCAAGTTTAACCTTAAAACAACAATAAAAACTGAGTAAGAGCTGGGTACTTCATGTTAAGTTCACAGGAGACATAACATCTGGTTGTCCCAGTCATTGCTAATTTCTCATATTACTTCAGTTCATAAAATTCTCCTTTAAAAGTGAGGGTAAGCCCTAGCCAGGCATACCAAGAGGTTGCAGGTTTGATCCCTCTGGTTGGGGCCCCTACGGGAGGCAAACAATCAATGTTTGTCTGTCTCTCCCCCCATCCCTTCCTTCTCTCTAAAATCAATGAACATATCCTGAGGATGATTTTTAAAAGAAGTGAGAGTAATTACATTTCTGGGTTTTTTAAAGATTTTATTTATTTATGTATGTGTGTGTGTATGTATGTATGTATTTATTAATTTATTTTTAGAGAGAAGGAAAGGAAGGGAGAAAGAAAGGGAGAGAAACATCAGTGTGTGGTTGCCTCTCGTGTGTCCCCCACTGGGGAACTGGCCTGCATCCCAGGCACGTGCCCTGACTAGGAATCAAACCGGTGACCTTTTGCTTCATAGGCCCATGCTCAATCCTTTGAGTTACACCAGCCAGGGCTCTGGGTTTTTCTTTCATTGCTTTTAGAAATATCTAGATCTTCATGGACCTGGAACAGAGAATGGTAAGTAAAACAAAATATAGGTTTGCTTTTTTTCTTCTTATTGACATTCAAGTATGTATCCAAGTATTTATTTAAATAGCAGTGGTGGGGAAAAAGTTATCTTGGTGGTTATGCATCTGTTTACATTTGTCAAAATTCATGGAACTGTACACTGGAAAGAATGAATTTCACTGCATATAAATTAAGCCTCAGTCCCTGGCTGGTGTGGCTCAGTGGACTGAGTGCAGCCTGTGAACCAGAGGGTCACCAGTTCGATTCCCAGTCAGAGCACATACCTCGGTTGCAGGCCAGGTCCCCAGCAGCAGGTGTGCAAGAGGCACCACAACTGATGTTTCTCTCCCTCTTTTTCTCCCTTCCTTCCCCGTTCTCTAAAATAAACAAATAAAATCTTTGAGAAAATTATGCTTCAGTAAACCTGACTTTGTAAAAATGAGCTTTCATTATACTAATACTGGGCAAGAGCATAAATTATAGTTTCCTCACTGTTTAAATGGTTGGAATCCGACTATGAGAATCTCTTTTCAGTCAGCCACAGAAAATAAATATGAAAATAATGAACTCACCAGTAAAGTCAATTTTGAATTGTCTTATATAGAAACTTTGTGAAAACCTCAAAGAGAAAAATGGTGTGAGAGAAGTACAGCCAAAGAGAGATGCTGAACATTCATTAGTTTCTCCTAGTAATTTTCTAAATTACTTTTTTAGTCACCGGCGTTGACTAAAAAAGAAGTTAAAAAGTTAAATAAATAAATAATGACCTTTAATCTAGAGTTATCGTTTTATTGCATCTGGTTAGTCACATAGGGCATTCTGTATAATTTTCATCTGTTTTGTTCCATTGGTAATTTAAAATACGTACTGTGATAACTGGCACTTTCATATTTTCTTACTTGGTACATCAAGACACCATTCACTAGCCTTCCCCACTTGGATCCTTTGATGTTAAATTTTTATGTACTAAGTTCTATAAATGATTATATTGGGAGTATGTGATTGGAGAGTGTTTCCTGCATTCTCCTGTCTCAATGGTCCAAAGTTCTTTTTAATTTTAGTATCTTCCACTACCGTCTTTGTAATTTTGCTATGGGTCCTTGCATGTGACATCTGTCCATTTAGTTGGTTGACAAAAAGCAATATTCTCATTTTTAAAGAAGGTAATTTTTCTCTCCCTTAAGTTCTTTTGACATACAAAAAAGTTGTAAATAGTGTATACAGCACAGTGACTTTGGAGATATTCTACTCTGGTCAATGCTGTTAGCATAACCATCACCTCCAAGTTTCCTCCCACTTTATTTTTCTGTAAGAACACTTAACAAGATCTACCCTCTTAGCAAATTTTCAGTATACAATATAGTATTGTTAACTGTAAGCACTATGGTATACAGTAGGTATTTTATTCTTCTTGCACAACCAAAATTTTCTTTTTTGAAAGGTGTTTCTGTGTTGTCAATACTTATAGAAGTGGATTTCATTCAGATTAATATTTGCATAATATTTTAGAATTTTATAACAACATTTGACTTTTGGTCTTAAACATCTCTCTACACTCAAAAATTACTGAGGACCCTGAAGAACTTTAAAAATTATTTTTATTAAAATATAGTTGGCATACAATATTATATTAGTTTCAAGCATACAGCAGTGATTTATATCCCTTGATATAATCACCACACTAAGTCTAGCAAGCCTTTGTCACCATGTAAATACTTCAAATATTACTATATCCCGTGTTGTACACTACATTTCCAAAGAGGCTTTCTGTAATTCATAACCATCAATATTTACTCAATTATAAATTAAAATTCAGATTCTTTTTAAGGCACAAGAACACTTTCCATTAGTCGTCATTGCGATGGCGTCACCACACGTCACGCGATCCCTGGAAAACATTCCGGAAGGGAGCAAATGAGAGTAGAGGAGGCAAATAACGTCTGAGAATTTTTAGAAAATTTTTGATAAGCGGACACCGCACTCCCCTCCCCTCCTGGACCACACAACGAGAACTGTTGTCTGTCACAAGTCTCCGTCTCCCCTCAGAGTTAGTGCTTCTCGGTGTGCCCCCGACCCCAGCAAAGAAACGGAACCCACGACCACCCCTAAACACAGCACCCAACCCTCTAAGTCGCTAATGCTCCGGAAGTCAGAGCTGCGCGCGCATCGCGTTCCACCCACTTCCCGGCGTGCCCCGGAACTGCGGCGTACACAGGCGCAAGCCGTAGCGACTCACGTGACTTGCGGGGCACCAGTGGCGGGAATCTGTGAGTGGGCGCGGAGGTGGTGTTCCTCAGCCTTGTGTTTTGTGTCTGCCGCGGGCATCCCCGGCGCGACCCTCACCCACTCTTTCCCTCAGCCGGGAAGTAAGTCGGCGTGGGAGGAAGGTTCCAGCGAGAGCCTTCGCTCCCACCCGGACCCTCTGGGCCCGCGCTCGGCCCGCTCCGCCGCATCTTGCTGGGCCCTTGGTGTTGAGATAACATTTACAAACATGTCCCGGATCGAAAAGATGAGTATTCTGGGCGTGCGGAGTTTTGGAATAGAGGACAAAGATAAGCAAATTATCACCTTCTTCAGTCCCCTCACAATTTTGGTTGGCCCCAATGGGGCGGGGAAGACGGTAAGTCCGGAGTTAGCCACCTTCCGTTTACGGGTCGCTACATCTTAGGAATCTGGAGAAGGAAAATACCTGGAGAGTTACGAACGCGGATGAGGACGAGCGGCGTCCCGACTCCTCTGTTCTTGGGGCCCCTGAAAGTGCGGCCCTCTGGGTGGCTCCCAGGCCTCGGGGCGTGGCCAGAGACTTGAACACTCGAGGAGACCCAGTGTCCTAACGGTGTCCCGGCCCGTCTGCTGGACAAGATGTACTGGGGACTGGGAGCTACGGCTCTCAAGAGAGTTCAGCCCTACAAGAGGCCTTTTTGTTTGTATTGATGTTTTTTCGAATACTCCTTGCTCACAAAACACTCACTCCCTGGTATTTGCCTCAATAAAGGAACTTACTAAAAAGCTACAAAATATAAATATGTGAGTTTACAAGTATGCCGGCTGTATACGCATAATACATAGGAAATAAATAGCTTAGTTTTAAGATGAGACCAAGGCGGTGGGCCTTAAAATTGGGGAACTGCAGGCATACCTCGTTTTATTGTGCGTGGCGTCATTGCTCTTAACAGGTGCTGCAATTTTTTTTTTTAACAAACTGAAGGCAGTCCCTCCACCAGGAAATAAAAATAAAATACGACCCGCTTAATTGCAGTGTTCTGAAACCAAACCAGCAATATCTAGTAGGTGTACCTGTATTTTGTTGTTAGGATGCTCTTACGTAGCCAAAAAATTTGAGTGCAACTTACCGTGATTTTTTTAACAACCCTGGGAATAGTTAGAAATTAGAGTTGGGCCCTAAAGTGGCAAGCAGTTATGGAAAAAGTATAGTCGAGAGGCTGTTCTGGGAGAGGGCTTGAGAAAAAGCAAGGAGGTATCAGTGTAACAGGGAGAAGAGAAAATGAAGTTTTGTTAAAAGTATAGAGGGAGAGCCTTGCTTGGTGTGGTTCAGTGGCTTGAGTGCTGGGTTGCAAACCAGAGGGTTATTGGTTCAATTCCCAGTCAGGGCACATGCCTGGGCGTATGGGAGGTGCGTTTCCCTCTCTTCTCTTTCTTTCTGTAAGAATAGATTAGATTAATAAAATCTTTTTAAAAAGGATAGAGAAAGAAGTAAGACTTAGTGTTGAGACCTGAATGCCCGACTCTTGCCTGCCTTTAATGTGAAAATGTATTTATTGAATGCCTGTTACGTACCTAGCATTGCATTGTTATCTACTTTAGAGGACATTAGAGTGTTTATGAGCACTGGCTGCCTGAGTACAAGTTTTTTGCTTTACCGTTTGTTAGCTATGTGACTGCAGGAGTGACTTGTATAGTCCGTATTTTTTGGACTATAAGACGTACTTCCCCCCAAAAAATTTGGGAGGAAAAGGGGGGTGTGTCTTATAGTCCAAATGTAGCTTACCTGGCTTGCTGGAAGGGTAGCGGCCTATGTTATTAAATATTTTACCACATTTTTTGCTTCAAAATTGTTTTTCCTATTTTCCTCTAAAACCTAGGTGCATCTTATGGTTTAAAAAAATTCAGTAAATGTTCTGTGCCTTAGTTTTCTCATTTATAAAATGGGGATAAAAGTAGTTTCTGTAGCCCAGGATTAATGTGAGAATTAAATGGTTGCAGTGTGTAAAAGCAGTTAGCACAATACCTGGTACATAGTAAGGTCCATGTAACTGTTAGCCATTGGTTTGGTGAGGGTTTTTTGTGTTTTTTTTTAACTTTTTAAAGCATTTCAGTTTTATCTAGATATAATTGACATATAAAGTTGTAAAATACTTGAAGTATACATCCTGCTGATTTGATAATACCTAATGGTGAAAGGATTCTCTATATTAATGAACAAATCCATCACCTCACATATTTATTCTTTCTTTAGCAAGAACATTTAAGTTCAGCAAATTTCAGTTATATGATACTGTTGTTAACTATGCTAACCATGTTTACATTAGCCATTATGAAATTAACTTGTAGGGTTTTAATTGGAAATAGATTTTTCCAAATATTTATTTTATTTTATTATATTCTCTTAATTATATAGTTTTTCTATGAACTTACAACAATTAATCTTTAACATTTAATCATCTATATTATAGGTTTTATGTCAAATTCTATCTGATTGTATCTTTATAGTCTCTGTAGTAAATAATGTTATAATGAATATTTTATTATTAACTTCTGTGGTTCTCTTATGACTACATAATATAATTTTTTCTTTCTTTAGACCATTATTGAATGCCTAAAATATATTTGTACTGGAGATTTCCCTCCTGGAACCAAAGGAAATACATTTGTTCATGATCCCAAGGTAATGGTGCTAGTAAAACTTTGTACTTTTAAAATAAATGTTTTATGATTATAAAAGTGATAACTTACTGTAGAAACCTAGGAGGAAAAGTATCAGGAGATATGAATGTCATCTACACATATTTTCAGCACCCAGTGAAAACCATTGTTGATGATTTCATATTTTTTTATCCTTTACATGCTATTTTCCATAGCTGAAATCATACTTGAATTTTATATTCTGAAGGTTATTTTCTACTTAACATTATCATGAAGTCCCATATCATTAAAAAATTATATTAAGTTCTTAATCTGGGTGTTTTTGATATATGGGTGCTTTAAAAAATCTTTATACTCTTTTGTGTATCTGAAATATTTCCTCCTTAAAGTATATAACTTTTTGTGATCTTTTTGAATAATTGTGTAATTTTCTTACATTTAGATTGCTTTTAATTTTTCATTAAAATGTGCCGTGATGGAAGTGTTCGTCTGAATCTTTGAATCATGGTGTTGATACTGTCGGAGTGTATAAAGGACATTGGGTTTTCCGTACTTGTCCGGCTTACGGATTTTTCTTGTTTCATGTGCTATGTAGTGGAGTCGTGCCTCTCTCAAGACCCAACCTCCACAGAAGTTGGTTGTGTATTTATTCCAGGCTTTTTCCTGTTTTTGTGAAAACGTATCTGTGCGCATATGCAAATACACTCACATGTAATTTTTTCACATGAATAGAATTTTATTATACTGCTTTACAAATAAGTTATTTAGTGATGTCCTGCATACCCATTTATATATACACAGGGGTGGGTAAAAGCAGGTTGACAGTTGTGAGTACACAAAACAGTTTATTCTTGTATTATTTACTAATTGTGTATTATATTCCACATGAACAATTATTGTGTTATTTTTCCACCCCTGTATACACACATACTTTTATATCATTGTTTTACTAAATAATACTACACTGAGCCTATATTCTGTAGTTTAACTTACCCCAAGTTAATGGTCATTGTAGTTTGTACTTTTGTATGACTAAAGATAACTAATAATGAAAATATTTATTTTCTTTTTAGAAATAAAAATACCATTAGTACATTTATTCAGCCCTCTCTGTAATGACTATTCAAATCTTCTCTCTTCTTAAACCTACAATCCACGGTTCTTGATTGATGATCTTGTCTTGTACTTTATTGAGAAAATCGGAGTCAAAAGAAAAGTCCCTCATTTTCCAGTCATAAAATCTACCAAACTACTCTGCAGATGTACCCATTCTATCTGTTTTCTCTCCTGTGTTTTAGGGTAAATTGTTTATTGTTTTATCTAAAGGTCACCCAACTCCTCTTGGAGACTGAAATGACAGTCCGTTTTGTCATCTTCTTGGCTTCAGTAGCAGTTTCTCCCTCTTCATAGGCTGGTTCGCCTTAGCATGTTAGCGTGCTCTTGTAGCTTCAGTCTATAAACACAGGCCACTGTCTCTTTAGTCCAGGTCATACTCTGGCTACTTACTTCCTCTTCTGTGTTTCAGTTTATAACAAAATTCACAAGAGTTGTATGTATTCAATGTCTTTCTTGCTTCCCATGTTCTCTTCAGCCTACTCCGTTCAGATTTTCTTTTATTCTCAGTAAAACTGCTTTTATAAGGTCACCAGTAATCTCTGTGTTGCCCGATAAAGTAGTCATTTTCTAATTCTCAAGAACTTCTCAGCAGATTTGATATAGTTGATTATTCCCTTTTCAAAAAGCACTGCTCTCTTGGCCTCCATGACACAATCTCACACCTCCTTTTTCATTGGCCACACCATAGACTCCTTTGCTGAGTTGACTCTTTGCTTGACTCCTGAGTCGATCCTGAGGGTTTCACTGCTGAATTCTACTGAACATTTTAGGAAGAAATAATGCCAGTTCTACACAAACCCTTTCAGAAAAGTGAGGCAGAGGAAATACATCCCGGCTGTTTATGGGACTAGCATTACCCCACACCCAAACCAGACCAAGACATTACAAGAAAACTGCAAACAGATACCTCTCGTGAACATAAATGCAAAACGCCTGGCAAAACAAGTTCAGCAATATGCAAATAAAGATACTACACCTTAACTAGGTAGGGCTTATCTCAGGAATGTAAGGTTCATTTAACATTTGAAAACCAATCAGTGTAATTTGCCACATTAATGAAGAAATATCATTTGAGCATCAGTAGGTACAAAAAGAGCATATAAATTCAGTATTCATTTGTGATCAAAACTCAGCACCATACTTCATTCCTGAGTAATTCAGTTCAAAAGCTAGCAGGTGAGGCTGAGGGAGGAAGGCATCAACAGAAAGCTAGCTGTGGCAGTGTGGTTAGCAATTGAAGCCCAAGTAGGAAATGAATGAGTCCATAGTTACATTTAAAAATGGGAAAAATGGGGGAAGAACGAAGCCTTAAGTAGAATTTACTTTTAATTTTTTATTTAATCTTTATTTTTTTATTACCATTTAGTCCTCTTGTACTCCTCTGCCCCCAGCAATGTCCACACTGTTGTCCACGTCCATGAATCCTTCATCTTTGTGCTCAACTCCTCCACCCCATCACCACTGCCCACTAGCAGTCACCGGTTACAGCCACATACAATGTATTAGTTTCAGGTGTACAACATAGTGATTAGACATTTATATAACTTAGGGTCACCCTGATAATTCTAATACCCACCTGACCCCATACATAATTATTACAGTATTATTGACTCTATTCCCTGTGCTGCACTTTATATCCTGTGACTGTTTTATAACTGCCAACTTGTACTCGTTAATCCCTTCACATTTTTCACTCATCTCTCCAACTGCCTCCCCACCCCAATCTGGCAGCTGTCAGTTGGCTCTCTGCATCTATGAGTTTGTTTCTGTTCTGTTTGTTCATTTTGTTTTTAGATTCCACATATAAGTGAAGTCTTATGGTATTTGTGTTTCTCTGACTTATTTCACTTAGCATAATACCCTCTAGGTCCATCCATGTTCTTGCAAATGGCAAGATGTCTTTTTTTTAAATGGCTGAGTAGTATTTATTGTATACTAATATATGTACCACATCTTCATTCATTCAAATATTCAAACACTACGGTTGTCGCTATGTCTTGGCTATTGCATATCAAGCTGCAGTGAACATAGGGCTAAATATATCTTTTCAAATTGCTGTTTTGGATTTCTTCATATAAATACCCAAAAGTGGAATTGGTAGATTATATGATAGTTCTGCTTTTAATTTTTTGAGGAACTTCCATACTGATTTTATTAGTGGCTGCACCAATCTGTATTCCCACCAGTGCACCAGGGTCCACCATCCCCTTTTCCACCAACCGTGCACCAGGGTCCACCATCCCCTTTTCTCCACATCCTGGCCAATACTTATTTCTTGATACTAGCCATTCTTGACAGGTGTGAGGTGATAATCTCATTGTGGTTTTAATTTGCATTTCCCTAATAATTAATGACATCGAGCATCTTGTCATGTTAGCCATCTGTATGTCCATTTTAGAGAAATGTCTGTTCATGTCCTCTGCCCATTTTTTAATTGGATTGTTTGGGGTTTTTTGCTGTTAAGTTGTATGAGTTTCTTATATATTTTGGATACTAACCTTTATTGGATGTATCATTGGCAAATATCTTCTCCCATTCAGTAGGTTTTCTTTGATTTTATTGATGGTTTCCATTACCGTGCAAAAAACTCTTTAGTTTGTTGTAGAATCATTTATTTTTTCTGTTGTTTCCCTTGCCTGAGGAGACACATCCAAAAAAAGTATTGCTAAGAGCAATGACTACGTTTCTTCTAGGAGTTCTATGGTTTCATGTCTTACATTTAACTCTTTAATTCATTTTGAGTTCTTTCTTGTAAAAGTGGTCTAGCTTCATTTACTTGGCATGTCACTGTTCACTTTTGCCAACATCATTCATTGAAGACACAGTCTTTACCCTGTTATATATTCTAGCCTCCTTTGTCATAGATTCATTGACCGTAGAGGCATGAGCTTATTCCTGGGCTCTGTATTCTGTTCAGTGAATCTATGTGTCTGTTTTTATGTCAGCACCAACCTGTTTTGATTACTGTAGCCTTATAGTATAGTTTAATATCAGGGAGCGTGATACCTCCAACTTTGTTCCTCTTTCTCAAGATTGCTTTAGCTATTCAGAGTCTTTTGTGGTTCTATATAAATTTTAGGATTCTTTATTTTAGTTTTGTGAAAAATGCCATAGCTATTTTGATAGGGATTACATTGAATCTGTAGTTGCTTTGAGTAGTATGGACAGAAGAGTGTTAATGTAGTTATGGGGTTAATGTAGTTATGAAAATCTTTCAGATTTTCTGTTTCTTCTTGATTCAGTCTTGCAAGATTTTGTTTCTAAGACTTTATCCATTTCTCCTAGGTTGTCCAATTTGTTGGCATATAATTGTTCTTAGGGTTCCTTTATACCGTAATCCTATGTATTTCTGTTGTGTCAGTTGTCACTTCCCCTCTTTCATTTCTGATTTTACTTATTTGGGCCTTCTCTTTTTCTTTATGAGTCTGGGTAAAGGTTTATCAATTTTGTTTATCATTTCAAAGAATCAGTTCTTGGTTTCATTGATCTTTTGTATTTTTTTTTGGACTCTATTTTGTTTATATCTGCTCTGATCTTTTTTATTTCCTTCCCCCTGCTCATTTTGGGCTTTGTTTATTCTTCTATTTCTAGTTCCTTTAGATGTAAGAGTAGATTGTATGTTTGTGATTAGTACTTCTTGAGGTAGATATGGGTCTCAAGGTCTTTTTAAATTTCTTCCTTGATCTCCTTAACCCGTTCATTCTTTAGTATAACATGTTATTTAGTCCCCATGTGTTTGTGTGTGTCCAGGTTTTTTTTTCCTGTAAATTATTTCTTGTCTTCATACCATTATCATTGGAGATTGTGGTTGGTATGATCTGTTTTCTCAAATTTGTTTTTTTAAATATATTTTATTGATTATGCCATTACAGTTGTCCCATTCCCCCCCTTCACTCCCCTCCACCCTGTACACGCCTGCCCCACCATTGATTGCCCTCCCTTTCGTTCATATCCATGTGTCACAAGTTCTTTAGATTCTGTATTTCCCATAGTATTCCGGCCCTCCCCGCTGTCTATTTTCTACCTACCATCTATGCTACTTATTCTCTGTACCTTCTCCCCCCTTCTTCTCCTCCCACTCCCCTGTTGCTAACCCTCCAGGTGATCTCCATTTCTATGGTTCTGCTCCTGATCTAGCTGTCCTCTTAGTTTACTTTTGTTTTAGGTGTGGTTGTTAATAACTGTGAGATTGCTGTCCTTTCACTGTTCATATTTTTTATCTTCTTTTTCTTAAATAAGTCCCTTTAACATTTCATATAATGAGGGCTTGGTGATGATGAACTCCTTGAATTTGACCTTATCTGAGAAGCACTTTATCTGTCCTTCCATTCTAAATGAAAGCTTTGCTGGATAAAGCAATCTTGGCTGTAGGTCTTTGGATTTCATGACTTGGAATACTTCTTTCCAGCCCTTTCTTGCCTGTAAGGTCTCTTTTGAGAAATCAGCTGACAGTCTGATGGGCACTCCTTTGTAGGTGACTATCCCCTTATCTCTTGCTGCTTCTAGGATTCTCTCCTTCATTTTAGTCTTGGCTAATGTAATTATGATGTGCCTTGGTGTGTTCCTTTTTGGGTCCAACTTGTTTGGGACTCTCTGAGCTCCCTGGATTTCCTGGAAGTCTATTTGCTTTGCCAGACTGGGGAAGTTCTCCTTTATTATTTGTTCAAATAAGTTTTCCACTCGTGGCTGTTTCTTTCCCCCTTCTGGTACCCCTATAATTGGGATGTTGGAACATTTAAAGATGTCCTGGAGGTTCCTAAGCCTCTCCTCATTGTTTTGAATTCTCATTTCTTCATTCCTTTCTGGTTGCATGTTTCGTTCTTCCTTCTGGTCCATTCCATTGATTTGAGTCCCAGTTTTTTTTCCCATCACTGTTGGTTTCCTGTGCATTTTCCTTCATTTCAGTTAGTTTAGCCTTCATTTGTTCCTCTAATTTGCGACTAAAATCTATCAATTCTGTGAGCATCCTGATCACCAGTGTTTTGAACTGTGCATCTGAAAGGTTGGCTGTTTCTTGGTTGCTTAGAATTATAGGCTCTGGGGCTTTGAGCTGTTCTTGAGCCATAATGTTTTGGTCTGTTCACACCTATTATGTATGAGGGGCAGAGCCTTAGGTGTGCACCAGGGCAGGGCAACTCAGTCGCTGGATTTAATCCTTGCTATGCTGTATGTGGGGGCAGGGTCAGAGAGGGGAAAAAATGGCACTTTGCTCCGCTGTTTCTCAGATTTCTGTCCCCTCTGTAGCTTCCCACAAGCAAATTGGGCCCCTCTGGTGCTGGTTCCTGAGTGTGTGGGCTCCTGTACCCTCCAGGACCCTGTGGGTCTCTCCAACGAACTCTCTATGAGCCTCTCCCGGCACCTCGACCCCAAAAGTCTTTCCGATTGGCTCTTTCAGGGTCTAATTCCCATCGCTGGGGCCCTAGCCTGAGCGGTTTGTCTCACTGTTCACTCCTATGCTTGGTTTATCTGTGCGTGAATGTGTGACTGGTCAGCCAACTGCCCTGCATCCCTACTGGGTCTGCCTGCCGCCAGCCCACACCTGGGATCCGCCAACTGCCGCCTGTGCTCCTGGGTCAGTCAGGCCACTTTTGCCTGCCCGACTCTGCTCCACCAGCCGCTGACTCCACCCCTCTTACAGGTCTGGCTGAATGGTTCGTTGTTGTTGGACTTCCGTACAGTTCAATTTTCTGTGTTTTGGCTACGTTTTTGTTACTAAAACTTTGTTGTCTTTAAACTTAGTTGTGCAAGGAGGCACAGTGTTTCCACTTATGGCTCCATCTTGGCCTGAAGTCTGTATACCCACTGTTTTGATACTCAGTGAGAGACTGGTAGGTTGCTTGTCTCCATTTCAGGTAGTTCTTTTTCTGGAGTTTGGTCTTGCTCTTTCATTTGGGACATATCTCTTTGTCTCCTCATTTTGGCTTCCTTCCTGCATGTGTAGATCTGCTCTGTCTCCCAGCCTTTGTAGAGTGACCTTATGTAGGACATGTACTCTGGGTCCCAGTAGCGTAGTCCCAGGTTACCTCAGTCAAGTTCAGAGGTACCCCTTGTGTGGGCTGTGTGTGTCCTTCTGTTGTAGTTGAGCCTTGATTGCTGTTGGCACGTCTTAGAGTTTGGTCAACCCTCAGGCTAACTAGCTTTGAGTGCTGGCTGTGACTGCAATGGGTGCACTGTTGTGATGCCACAAAGAGGGAGTTGCTTTAGTGGGCTCTGGTGCCTGTCGTGTCAGCCCTTTGGGTGTGTCATTTGAGGAGCTGGTTCAGTGATGCTTTGGTGTGGTCTGAAGCTGGCCATTGGGTGTGTTGGTTCTGGAGCCTCTTGGCAAGGGCTTCAATACAGGACAAGGTCAGTTGCCACTTGTGCTGAGCTTGAGGTTACCTGGTAGAAGCTAAAAAGTGATATGTGGTTGATTGCTGCTCATGCTGGGCTTGGAGGGGCTTGGGAAATACAATGCTGTGAACCAAAGCCAGCTGCTACTTGTGCTGGGTTTTGGGACCTTTTGATGGATACCTGAATATAAGCTGAGGCCAGTGCCAACTTGTGTCTGGCTGTGCTGCTTAGCTGAAGCTGTTTTCTGAGCTAAGACTGGCCACATTTACTCCAGGCTTATGGGCACCTGATGGGAGTTACAGTGCAAGTTGAGACCAGCCACTGCTTATGCTGGGCTTAAGGCTACTTGCAGGGGACACTGAGGTCAGCTGCCACTTGTTTGGGGTTTGTGAACCTTTGAGAGATTTTAAGAAGGTCCTCAGCATGAGCCTAGACAGTCCACCTGTGTGGAGCAGGCCCTGGAAGAGGTTCATGGCAGGTGCTTAACTTGAGTGGGGTGGGGTCTCAGGGAATCACCAGGGTGGGACTAATGTTGCTAGCCAGGTTAACAGAGAGCTCAGATTTGGTGTTCCATTGTATCTTCGGGCTGAGTGGCAGGAGTGTTCAACAAAGGAATAATGATGCCTGCCAGCACTTCCTTTCCCAGGGAGAGCTGCCCAGACCCCTGCCCCTCTAGCCCTTGCCCTGAAACTAGCTCCCCCCAGATGTCCCTGGTACTTTTTAAGCTGCTGTCCCTGCTCTGTAGCCCAGAGCAAGTGAGTTTGTCAGCGAATTTGTCAGCAAGCAAGTTTATGTACAGGCCCATTAAGAGGGCAGTGTGATCTCACTTGCACTCAATCCCTGCTGTTTTTCACAGCCAGATGGTGCCTTGGGCTGGGACCTGTTGCTTCTTAGCGGGTACCTGTGCAACACACATATCCCTCCTGATTTTTCTTCTTTTTAAAAAAAATCCTCACCCAAAGATATCTTTTCATTGCTTCTAGAGAGAGATGAGGAGGCTGGGAGGGGGAGAGAGAGAGAAACATTGATCAGCTGCCCTCTTTGGAACCCGCAGCCCGGGTATGCACTCTGACTGGGAATTGAACCCTGTGACATTTTGGTCTGTGGGGTGACATTCCAACCAACTGAGCCACTCTGGTCAGGGTGCTCTCATGATTCTTAATTATCACACTTTGGGTGTGAGACCTGCCTGTTCTACATCTCTGCCCCTCCTGCCAGTCTTGATGTGGCTTCTTTATATCCTTAGTCATAGGACTGCTATTCGATGAGGTTTCATGTGGCTCTCAGTGATGGTGGTTCTATAACTTAGTTGTAATGTTAATGTGTTCATGGGGGGAGGTGGGCAGAGCGTTTAGCTCTACCAGCTTGACTAGAAGTTTGTAGTATCTTAACTAGTACATATAGAAGAAATAATGGAACTAGAAAATTACTATTTGATGACTTGTAATCATTCATGTAAGATGCTAAAACTTGTGGAGAAAAGCTTAATAAGGTATGAGATATTTACATGATCATAATGGGTCTCTCCCCCAATATTTATTAATAGAAAAGTAGGGGAAAAATAACTTTATGGTGGAGAATCCTGGCAGATACCACTTTTATCAAGAGATTGACATTAACATCCAGTAATAAGATGAATTGAAATCCTGTTCCATCTGATAAAATGCAATGAAAGGAACACACTACTTTCACAATGTTCCTGCCAAATGCGCATAATCTGATCATGGTCACATTAGACAAATATGGAAAGACATTCTGTGATTTTCAAAATTGTCAGACATGAACGTTAAGGGAAATCTGATGAACTATTCCAGATTGAAAGAAACTAAGGAGATGTGACAAGAATGTGTAATTCTGAACGGTGCATAATACAGCATGTAACTCTGAACTGGACGTTTTTGTTGTAAAAGACACATTGGGAAAATTGGAAAAACCTGACTGGGATCTGAGGACCCTATGGTAGTAATATTAATATATCAATATCAATTTTCTGATTTTTATGATTGGAAATGAGCTTGTTTTATAGGAAATAATTATGATGGGACACAAGATCAGCAACTTATTCTCAAGTGCTTTGGAGGGTTATGTACACTGTATTTCTACTTTTCTGTAACCTTCAGTTTAAAAAACATTTTTAAAAATGTTTTTGGTGCTTAAACAACTAAAATTTATACATTGGAAAAATCACATGCCTGATTTCTTAGTGACACTGAATAATGGAGGGAGATATATAATTGTAATAAATCAATGAAACAGTAAAATTAAATTCTTTTTCTCTCATTTTTTTCAGTAAGATTGCTTATATTTTTTCTTTCAGAAATGTTCTGATAGTTATTAAAAAGCATTTTTTTCTATTTCACCTTGAAAGGTTGCTCAAGAAACAGATGTTCGAGCCCAGATCCGCCTGCAGTTCCGCGATGTCAACAGCGAGCTTGTGGCCGTGCAGCGGTCCATGGTGTGCACTCAGAAGGGCAGAAAGACCGAGTTTAAAACCCTGGAGGGGGTCATTACCAGGACAAAGTAGGCGTTCATTTCATATTTGATTATATGCTCATTTTCTGTCTTTTAGTTCTCATATTTTTTCCCTACCATTTTAAGTTTATTTTAGGGGAGTGTATTTTTTTAACACTTTGTTTTATAAATAGTTTTAGGTTCTTAGCAAAATGGAGCAGAAAGTAGAATGTCTGTATATTTCCAGCCCCACACATGCACAGCCTCACCCACTGTCACCATTTAACTTTTTATTTGACTCTAATTTATCGGTTAAACAGAATGATCCCATTTGAGATTTAGTGATAATGCTCCATTCTTTTTTATTTTGAGAGAGGGGAAGGGACAGGGAGAGAGAGAGAGTGAGAAACATCCATGTGTGTTTGCCTCTTGAGTGCCCCCTACTAGGGATCTGGCCTGCAACCCAGGCATGTGCCCTGACTGGGAATTGAACTGGGGACCCTGTGGTTCGTAGTCTGGCCCTTCAGTACACTGAGCCACACCAGCCATAGCAGATTCTTTTGAGTAATTTATGAACAGTTGCTGAATTGAAGGCACATAATCGCTCGAATATAGATTGAATGAAGAAAATGTTAGTATCATGTGTAGGGATGGATGGGATGAGAAGTAGACAAGTAGGAAAGTGTAATAATTTGTCCATTTCAACTGTTAACATTCTGTTAGAGTAGTTGTGATCTAGTAGTGAGTGTGGATTTTGGAATTACTCTGTCCCAGATTCAAGGCTCTGTCTTTATTGAGCAGATTAGTTAACTATAGCCTTACCTCTTACTTTCATTTGTTTGTTAAACTAATTAAATAATCCCTTTATGTAACCAATAGTTTTAGCATCTATTATGTGCAAAAAGCACTATACTAGCCACTAGCTTCCCAAGTGGGTTTTTTCCATTGGCTTTTAAACACACTCAGGTCTCTCCCATACCCTCGATTTCATTCCACTCTAGTTACTATTTCCATCTTCCCCTTTATAGCCAGCCAGTCTTCTCAAAAGAATTGTTGACACTCATTGTTTCCATTTCTTTGCTTTCTCCTCACTCCTCCTCTAGCCCCTTTCTCTACTGAAACAGCTCCAACTGAGATCACTAATAACCTCTGTATTAATTAACCTCTGTATTAATAATGCTATTGCTATACAAAATAGACCACATAGTGAGTAAGCCAGTTTTTTTTCATTTGTAAAATAGAAGTTCCTTATCATTGCACATATCAAGAAAGATGTTGTAAGAACTGAGCTAATGCATATAAAATACTTAATATGTAGTAAGAGCTCACGTATTAATTTTCTGTGAGTGTTATAACAAACCACAAACTTGGCGGCTTCAGACAACACAAATTTAGTATCTTACAGTTCCATAATTTTACTCATAATTTTACAAGTTTGGATTGGGTCTCACTGGCCTAAAATCAAGGTGTTGGCAGGCCTGTGTTCCTTTATGGAGGCTCTGAGAAACAGTTGGTTTCCTTGCTCTTTCCACCTTTTAGAGGTCACTCACATTCTTTGGCTCATGGCACTCCTCTCCTCCCTCTTCAAAGCCAGACACAGTGGGCAGAGTGCTCACATCATGTCACTCTGACTTCCTCCTCTGCCTCCCTCTCCCAAATTTAAGGACCCTTCTCGTTATCTTGGCCCGGCCCAGATGATCCAGGATAATCTATTTTAAAGTCAAATGATGGGCAATCTTAATTTCATCTGTAATCCTAATTCCTCTTTGCCATGTAAGTAGCACATTCACAAATTCCAGGGATTAGAATGCAGACATCTTTGGAGAGCCATTGTTCTGTGTATTATAGCTCAGTAAATGGTAGGTGTTAATCACTTCTTGAACATATTTTTACTTTCATGACATGTTGCAACAGTGTCCTGCTCTCTTTTCTTACAGACATATCCTACTCGGCCAGCAAAAGCTGGAGCTCCACGGACTCCGTCCTGGATTCTTTCCCACCTGTGCTCTACATTCTCTTCTTGGATGATCTGTTGGATGATTCATTTCTGTTGCTCAAATTACTGTGCATTCATTGATAACTCACAGATTTATGTCTCCAGGCCAGACCTGATTCCTGGCCCATGTACCCGACCACCTCTTTCATTTTCTACTAATTGTTTCTTTTTTCCTCAGAATTTTTTCCTTCATTGAATTAAGGAATGGATAGTAATACTGAAAATATAAAACTTGTAGTGTAATAAAACAATACTTGTTTTTTCAAAATATTTTATTGTTTATGCTATTACAGTTGTCTCTATTTTTCCCTCTTTGCCACCCTCCACTTCCATAGTCGGTCCCCACACCATGTCTGTGTCCATGGGTCCTTTATGTATGTCTTTTGACTGATTAGTCAACCCCTGCACCTACCACTTGTTTCAAAGACACCTCAGATTCAGCCATATCAAGTTCTTGGTCCTTTCCCGACTCCCCTTATGAAAAACTTCCACAACCTGGTCCTCTTGTGATTCTTCTCTCAGCAAATGACTCCTCTATCCGTAGAGGTGTTTATTTTGACACCTTCCTTGCCCTTCATATTCAGTCACTTACCAAGTCATATAAATTTAACCAAATGTTCTTTGAGTCTGTTTTTCTCCATCTCTATAATGATCATTTTACTCCAAGCTGCCATCATCTTTTCCTGGTCTAATGTGATAACCTCCTGGTCTGTATTCATTCCATCCCCCTACAAAACATTCTCAGTTCATTCAGTGTTATATTTTAAACATACATAAATGACAGTAAAGACAGACACTGCCTCTGCCCACCTAATCTACTCATTAACAGATACTGGACAGAGGATAGGAAAGAAAACAATAGATTTGTTCTTCTGCTGAAAGATACTAAGAGATCTCTTGGAGTCCAAGGACAGGAAAGCTCCCAGCTCTGTGTATAATGATGTAGGGAACTCATTTAAAAGACCGTGGGGCAGTTTTCTCTGTTGGATTTTGTTAGTGTGACCCTAGAACTTGAGTTCTACTGAGAATCCTCCCTGGATTTGCTTAGATGGAGGCCATTTAGGTGAGTTTGCCTTTACTCTGCTTTTATAGTGTGTCTGTTTCTGAACAACCCCTCATTTAAACTACATAGTCTTCAGATGTCCTCGATCAAGGTACTTTCTTTGCCTGTCTGCTGTGGATCATCATGTTTTGTTCTATTCTTTTAAGTCTCTAATTTTCCTTATTTTTAAGTTCTAAGAATGGAAGATAGTTTATTTTTCTCTACATTATCTGTAAATATTTTACATGGTTATATTTAAAAATCCAAATTTGTAAAAACAATCTTGCATTTTTTTCTGCACTACACAGTTCTATGTTCTATCTGTGAATTGCTGAATTCTTTCAGAATACTTTCTTAGTATGAGGATGGTACTGTAAAAGGATGAATGAGGGAACTTTTAACAAGTACAGCAAGAATGATTGACTAAGCAACAGAATAGGTACAACTGGAGGTTATTTTATGTAAGTCCTATTTTTAAAGTGTATTCTATTCATTATGTTATTACAGTTGTCCCAATTTTTTCCCCTTTGCCTTCCTCCACCCAGTACCTCCCTTTCCCCCAACAATCCTCCCACCCCCTTAGTTCATGTCCATGGGTCGTGCATATAGTTTTTTGTCTTCTCCATTTCCTATACTGTTTTTAACATCCCCCTGTCTATTTTGTACCTACCATTTATGCTTCTCAATCCCTGCACCTTTTACCCCATTCTCTTCCTTCCCCCTCCCAGCTAATGACCCTCCAAATGACCTCCGTATCTATGACTCTGTTCCTGTTCTGGTTATTTGCTTAGTTTTTGTTTTGTTTTGTTTTGTTTTTCAGATTCACTTGTTGATAGTTGTGAGTTTCTTGCCTTTTTAACGTTCATAGGATTTATGTTCTTTTTCTTAAATAAGTTCCTTTAATATTTCATGTATTAATGGCTTGCTGATGATGAACTCCTTTAGCTTCACCTTGTCTGAGAAGCACTTTATCTGTCCTTCCATTCTGAATGATAGCTTTGATAGATAGAATAATCTAGGTTGTAGGCCCTTACTTTTGACACTTTGTATACTTCTTGCCAGTCCCTTTTTTGCCTGCAAAGTTTCTTTTCAGAAATCAGCTGATAGCCTTATGGGAACTCCTTTGTAGGTAACTCTCTGCTTTTCTCTTGCTGCTTTTAAGAGTCACTCTTTATCTTTAACCTTTGACATTTTAATTATGATGCCTCTTGGTGTGGTCCTCTTTGGGTCCAACCTGTTTGGGACTCTGTGTGCTTCCTGGACTTGTATGTCTATCTCCTTCACCAAATTAGAGAAGTTTTCTTTCATTATTTTTACAAATAAGTTTTCAGTTTCTTGTTCTTCCTCAACTCCTTCTGGCATCTCTGTGATTCAGATGTTGGCAGATCTGGAGATGTCCCAGAGTCTAATACTGTCCTCGTTTTTTTTAAATTCTTGTTTCTTCACTCTGTTCCGATTGAATATTTACTTCTTATTTCTGCTCCAAATCATTGATCTGAATCCTAGCTTCCTTCCCTTCACTGTTGGTTCCCTGTAGATTTTTATTTATTTCACTTAGTGTGACCTTTATTTCTTACTTTATGTTGTCATGCTTAATGATTTCTCTGAGCATCTTGATCACCAGTGTTTGGAACTCTACATCTGATAGCGTGGCTTTCTCCATTTCATTTAGTTCTGTTTCTGGGGTTTTGTCCTGTTCTTTCACTTGGGCCATATTTCTTTGTCTCCTCAATTTGGTAGCCTCCCTGTATTTGCTTCTGTGTATTAGGTAGAGCTGCTTTCGCTCCCTGTCTTAGCGTATGTATTAAGCTATATGGGGCAGAGCCTTAGGTATTTGCCAGGGTAAGGCAACCCACTTCACCACTTTGTGGTGCTATGGGGGAGGAGGTTGCAGAGGGGACAGTGCTGCTGCTTGGCTTCTGGAGGCTTGTCTGGCAATTACCCCATTCCAGTCACTTCGCCCACTCCCCAAATATGACTGGCACCCTTCCAGTTGTTGCCCTGGTGTTGAATCTCAGATTGTGTGGGTTTGTGTACATTTTAAGACCACGCAGCCCCTTTAAATAGTATAAACAGATTCTTCTGAGAAATGGGCATTTTCTTCCATTGTTCCAACCCCCACTGGTTTTTAGAGCCCGAAGTTAGGAGGCTTCTCTTCCCAATGCTGGAACCCTGGGCTGTATAGTCTGGTTTAGGGCTGGGTTTGCTTGCTTCCAAGGTGTCCCTCCTGAGTTTTACCCACCACACATGAATGTGGGAATGCCCATACTGCTGCTGCCCCTCCTGCCCGTCTGGATGAATGTGGTCTCTTTAAATCCTTGGTTGTTGGACTTCCACACAATTTGATTTTCTGGCAGTTCTGGGTGTTTTATGATTTGAGGTTAGTCATGATTCTTGTTGTGGTTGTGCGAGGAAGTGAAGCATGTCTACCTACATCTCCATTTTGACCAGAAGTCTATTTTACATAACTTGTTAATTTTAATTTTTTCGTAGGCATGGCGAAAAGGTCAGTCTCAGCTCTAAGTGTGCAGAACTTGACCGAGAGATGATAAGTTCTCTTGGAGTTTCCAAGTCTGTCCTAAATAATGTTATTTTCTGTCATCAAGAAGATTCTAATTGGCCTTTAAGTGAAGGAAAGGCTTTGAAGCAAAAATTTGATGAAATTTTTTCAGCAACAAGGTTTGTAACCTTTAATAGACTTTGTAGCCCATTAAGTTATTAAACCATGGTTGCAATTTGGATATTTCTTTCTTTAAACACATAAAATTTTTAAAGCATGAAAGTCATTATTACCTTTTACTCAGTGGCAACCAGTGGACATATTACCTTTCATTTTTTTTTTTCTGTGCATGTTTATTTGCTACATGGTTGACAGTGAATGTATAACTTTTCACTTACCATTATGTCATAAGCATTTTCTGAGTTATTAAGAACTTTTAATAACTGTATAATATTCTATTGTGTGAATATACTATTATTTACTTAGCCAGAAATGTATTTTTTATTTAATATTTTTGAAGGTACATTAAAGCCTTGGAAACACTTCGACAAGTACGCCAGACACAAGGTCAGAAAGTAAGAGAATGTCAAACAGAACTAAAATATCTGAAGCAAAATAAGGAAGAAGCTTGTGAGATTCGTGATCAGATTACTAGTAAGGAAGCCCAGTTAACCTCTTCAAAGGAAATTGTCAGATCCTATGAGAATGAACTTGATCCATTGAAGGTAATCTGATTCCTTTTATGCTAAAGAGGAAGTCGCCTTTTACCATGGCGGCACTCATCCCTAAAGCACTCATAATTTTATGAATTTGAATGATATATATATTTTTGAAAAAAATTACCAGATATTATATAATGTTATGATTTAATGTCTTACGTCTACATTAGTTGGTTAGTCTTAAAACTGCAAAGATATTAGATTTGAGAATAAACAAATTTGTGTCATCGTACTATGTTAGTAATGTAGATGCCTAATTGCTAATTATCAGTGTAATGACCTTGTGTAGAGTTAGTGTTCTTCAGGAGATTTTTCTTTAACTGATCAATCTTTCTAGGTAATTTTTATAATTTGCAGAATGTTCTTAAAATTGCACATATTAGAATCGATGCATAACACATTGATGTACTCTCATGCACCACATAACGATGTGTTGTTGTTTTTTTGTTTGGTTAACAGTGGACCATATATATGACAGTGGCCCCATAAGCTTATGATAGAGCTGAAAAACCCCTATTGACTAGTGACTTTGTAGCTGTCCTGTTGTCCTAACGGCAGTGTGTTAGGGACACATTCACAGAAAGTGGGCATAAGTGGGCCTGTGTTTTTCAAACCTGTGTTATTCAAGAGTCACATGTACTGTACCTTTTGTATGTTTAGATACACAAATACCATTGTGTTACAGTTGCCTACAGTATTCAGTACAGTAACATGCAGTGTACATTTGTAGCTAGGAGCAGTAGGCTATACCCTATGGCCTCGGTGTGTAGCTGGTCTGTGTAGGTGTACTCTGTGACATTTGCTCGATGATAAAATCACTTAATGAATTTCTCAGAACATATCCCCCTGTTAAGTGATGAATGACTGTATTTGCAAATGAGTATATCTTTCTAAAATCTTTGGTTTATAAAAACCACCTTTAACAAATTTCATTTTTTCATTTCACAAGCGTTTGGTGTTTCCTGTGTATGAGGGTATACTGTGCTTTGGGCTACAGGTACAATGAGTACTTTCCCCTTAAGGTATTCCTAGTTTGAATAAGTATAAGAACATTCATTAAAATGCCTATTTTCTAGGTTTCAGATGGTAGGGTTTTTTTTGGAAAAGTCATTTTAGAATTATTGATTTGGTTTTTTAAAATTCACTCATTAATACTGGTATGGATCTTTGAATTGTAAGTAAACTAGAAACTCTGGTTTTGTTTCTATCCCAATGCCCATTGATATTAATGTATTTTTGAATAAATATTTCTTGTTTTGTGCATAGCACTATGCCAGGTGCTGGGATAAGGAAGCCAAAGACTTGGACCTTGCTTTTAAAGAACTTGGAGAAATAAAGAAACTCTTTTTTAAAATAGATTACAAAGAAGTAAATTGAAGACCTACATAAATGATATAGTTTGGAATATATGTTCTCTAGGAGATTAAAGATAGTAACTGCAGTATGAGAAAAAAATAGATAAATTAGACTTCATAAAATAAAAAACTTCTGCAAACTATACCATCAAGAAAGCAAAAAGTCAACCCACAAAACGGGAGAAAATATTTGCAAGTCATGTATCTGAAAAGGAACTTGTATCTGGACATAAAAATAACACATTTTTATGTGTTAACACATTTTAATAACACATCCTGACTTCCCATCAGGATCGAGGCATAGGTAGACATGCTTCACCTTGCACAACCACAAAGAGACTTACAACTAAATCTCAAAACAAGTAACACCCAACTGTCAGAAAATCAACTGTGTGGAATTCCGACAACCAAGGATTTAAAGACGCCGCATTCATCTAGATGGGTAGGAGGGGAGGAGATGCAGATACAGGTGGAGAGGCAGAGGCAGCAGCAGAATGGGCACTGGAAATCCCACATCTCATGTCTGGTAGATAAAAATTGGGGGACACCTAGGGAGGGAGTGATCCCAGCCCCAGGCCAGACTGCATAGCCCAGGGTTCCAGCACTGGAAAGATAAATCCCCATGACTTCTGGCTGTAAAAGCCAGAAAGGATTGGAGTAGAGGAGGAAACTGCCAGATTTTCAGGAGACAGCGTAAAGGGCCCACACAGACTCAGAACATACACAAACCCACCCACTCTGAGATTGAACACCAGGGCAACAGCCAGAGGAGTGCCAGTCACATACAGGGAGTGGGTAAAGTGACTGGAAATGGGGCTAGTGCTAGGCAAACCTCCAGGAGCCAGACAGCAGCACTGGCTCTGAGGGGAGCTCATCTATGAGCCCCCCTCACAGAGCCACAAAACAGTGAGGCAAGTTGATTCACCCTGACAATCACCTGTGGCTCTCCCCACAGAGTTTACAGGTGCCTTTTCTACACTAAGCTGTACTACTAAGACGGGGAGTCAAATCAGCTCTATCTAATACACAGAAGCAATACAGGGAAGCTGCCAAATTGAGACAAATATGGCCCAAGTGATAGAACAGGACAAAACTCCAGAAACAGAACTAAATGAAATGGAGAAAGCCACGCTATCAGATGTAGAGTTCCAAACACTGGTGATCAAGATGCTCAGAGAAATCATTGAGCATGACAACATAAAATAAGAAATAAAGGTCACACTAAGTGAAATAAATAAAAATCTACAGGGAACCAACAGTGAAGGGAAGGAAGCTAGGATTCAGATCAATGATTTGGAGCAGAAATAAGAAGTAAATATTCAATCGGAACAGAGTGAAGAAACAAGAATTAAAAAAAAACGAGGACAGTATTAGACTCTGGGACATCTCCAGATCTGCCAACATCTGAATCACAGAGATGCCAGAAGGAGTTGAGGAAGAACAAGAAACTGAAAACTTATTTGTAAAAATAATGAAAGAAAACTTCTCTAATTTGGTGAAGGAGATAGACATACAAGTCCAGGAAGCACACAGAGTCCCAAACAGGTTGGACCCAAAGAGGACCACACCAAGAGGCATCATAATTAAAATGTCAAAGGTTAAAGATAAAGAGTGACTCTTAAAAGCAGCAAGAGAAAAGCAGAGAGTTACCTACAAAGGAGTTCCCATAAGGCTATCAGCTGATTTCTGAAAAGAAACTTTGCAGGCAAAAAAGGGACTGGCAAGAAGTATACAAAGTGTCAAAAGTAAGGGCCTACAACCTAGATTATTCTATCTATCAAAGCTATCATTCAGAATGGAAGGACAGATAAAGTGCTTCTCAGACAAGGTGAAGCTAAAGGAGTTCATCATCAGCAAGCCATTAATACATGAAATATTAAAGGAACTTATTTAAGAAAAAGAACCTAACCGTTAAACGTATGTTCATTTATGAACGTAGGTTCATAAATCCTATGAACATTAAAAAGGCAAGAAACTCACAACTATCAACAAGTGAATCTGAAAAACAAAACAAAACAAAACAAAAACTAAGCAAATAACCAGAACAGGAACAGAGTCATAGATACGGAGGTCATTTGGAAGGTCATTAGCTGGGAGGGGGAAGGAAGAGAATGGGGTAAAAGGTGCAGGGATTGAGAAGCATAAATGGTAGGTACAAAATAGACAGGGGGATGTTAAAAACAGTATAGGAAATGGAGAAGACAAAAAACTATATGCACGACCCATGGACATGAACTAAGGGGGTGGGAGAATTGGTGGAAAGAAGGGAGGTACCAGGTAGAGGGCCTCCCTTCTTTCAGCAGCAAAGAGGAAAAAACTGGGAATATTATACTACTATAAGCAATAAAATATATTCAAAATAACATATATAACCTAATGAAATATGAATAACAGTTTGAAGTAATCTGAATGGATCTTCAAAGTAGATATGTATGTGTCCAATGAGCATATGAAGATGCTTGATGACATTATTCATCAGAAAAAAGCAAATCAAAACCACTGTGAGATACCACTTCACACTCACTGGAATGAGTATAAATAAAAAAAGAAATACTAAGTGTTGTTGAGAATGTGGAGAAATTGGAACCTTCATACATGCTAGTGGGTATGTAAAATGGTACAGTTGCTTTGGAAAATAGCAAGTTCCTCAGAATGTTAAACATAGAGTTGCCATACGACTCACCAATTTTACTCTGAAGTATTTTATGCTTAAAAGATAATAAAACATATTTTCACAAAAACCTGTGTGAGAATGTTCATATCAGCATTACTCATAATAGCCCAAAAATGAAAACAACACAAGTGTCCATTAATAACTGGTCAATAAAATGTGGCACATCCATGTACTGGATTATTACTTACCCGTGAAAAGGAATGGCGTTCTGATACATACTACAACATGCAAAAACCTCAAAAATATGCCAAGTGAAAAAGGCCAAGCACAGAAGGCCACATATTGTTTATTTCCACTTATTTGAAATGTCCAGAATTGGCAAATCTGTAAAGACAAAGAATCGATTAGCAATGGCCTGGGGTGGGAGGTAGAGCGGAATGAATAGTGACTGCTAATGGGTATGGAGTTTTTGTTTGGAAACTGAAAACGTCATAAGATTAGATTATAGTGGTGCTAGTACTGCTCTGTGAATGCGTTAAGAAATGTTGAATTGCATACGTTTAATGGATGGGTTGTATGGTATGTGAGTTATAGCTCCGTAGTTTGGGGGAAAAAAAAGTGATGGCCTTGAATAGAAATCTGTCATAGGCCTCCAGAGAGGAAGCATGACTTAGCAGAGTCTTAAAGAATGGTGAAAATTAAATCAGTAGTTTGGAAGACATTTTATGTATGTTTGTATTTGTTTAGCATTTTTGTCTTTAATATATACTCACAATGGAAAAGTAATAGAATTTTAGCTCAAAGTAAGACATTTTTTCTACTTCTTGTCTTTGACCACCTAGATACATCCCACCAATAGCACTTTTTTCATATATGTGATACATATGTGCATATATTCATGTATATATATGTATATATTCACACAGAAGTTTATCAAAACAAGGTTGTGTGAGGAAGAGCCTGGGTTAAGTAAATCAGGGTAAAAGGAGTGAGAAAATTTTGATGAGATTCTGAAGAGCTGTGGGTTTAGAAATCAGTTCAGTAGACAGAAGAATGGCAAAGAATGCTGTATCTTTGTATGAGTTGTCTTCAGAATTGTGTGTAGGTACTGTGGTAATTACCAAGATATTGGAACATATCTTACTTTCTTCAGGAGCAGCTTGGTTGGGAACATGACCAGCACACATAAGTAAGAAAAAGACCAGAGCTGTAAGAGCTCTGAGCTCTCCAGGGAGTAATTTATGGGACTGAATTCGGGATATGATTTTTTTTAACCATGAATGGATAGTTAGTTAGAGATGTATGGACAGTAAAATGCAAGCTGTCTTTGAACACTACGAGGAAATTTATACAAGTGAAATGGAACATTTGTATGGGAACTGGGTCTAGATGGGGCTTCGACAATGACTGGTATTTATTGAAGAGTGCCGGGATTCTAAGGCTGTAGCAAACAGTGAGGTGTTTGTAAATATGTTGAATTTGACTACTTCTCCAAGGGTTTTAATCTTATTCTCTGTATCTTCAGAGTCTAGTCCACTGCCTGATAGGCAAGCGGGTCATTAGATATTTAAGTGGATAATTTCCAAAGTCCTTTTTTATCAGTGATACATGAGAACTCTTCCTTCGATAGAGGTGGACGTCAAGTTTGGGTCAAATCACCTTTTCTGCAGCCATCCAGAGACAACCTCATTGCACTACTGCACTGTCATTCATGCCTTGCCATTTTTATAGATGCCCTGCGTCTTTAAGAACTCTCACATAAACTACTTTATTCCCATTCCACCCCATCTTATCCTGGCCTTGGCCCATTTAGCCCTGTTTTTCTTTCTTATCTTTAGTGGGAACTGCTTGATAAATTAGTGTCCAAATTCAAAAACACGCTCTGACCCTCTTATTTTTCCAAACAAGTTCATAGTCCCACTTCCCCATTTGTTTGTCTCATTTCAAAATAATACCTGAGCTTTAAACACTGCTATGTTTTTTGTTGCTTATAAATTAGTCTTAGCTCCTTTTATTTGGTTGTGTGCTCTGGGGATAGAGTCAAAACAGGTGTCAGAAAAGGAATCCATGGGAACTGGTAACTGGCTGGATTTAAAAAATGAGGCAACCGGGGATGTCACAGACAATCCAAACCCAGATACCGTTAACAGCCTCCGGAGGCAGTGAAAACACTGATAAGAGCCAAGAAGTTTCCAAGAAGTAGAGTGCCACAGCTAAGGTATTAATGCAGGCACACCTTGGAGGTAGTGCAGCTTTGGTTCCAGACTACTGCAATAAAGTAAATTGTAATCTCTATCAGTAGAGAAGCTTTCCAATTCAATTTGTGAAAAATGCAACTTCTGCGAAGTGCAGTAAAGCAAAGCGCAATGAAAGGAGGCCTGCCTGTAGTCAGTGCTTTGAAGAATCAATCCATTTCTCTTTGTTAGACTGCACACAGAATTTTTTCACAAGTGGTGTGAACAGTCCCATTCATCAAGGGCTACCTGCTTTAAAATGGATTATGTAAGCTTCACATTAACACTAAGGTTTTTAGGCAAGAAAACTGAGACACAGGTAAAGTGGTAAAGCTAGGATTGGAATCCAGGCCTCTCTGATTCCTAAGCCCAGACTTTTTAAAGTCAGATTTATTGGAGTATAATTTACATGTAGTAAAATCTCCCCTTTTAAAAGTGTTTAGTTCAATGAATTTGGGCAAATGCATATAGTAGCATAGCTACCACTATGGTCAAGATGCAGAACATTTACATCACCCTGAAAAGTTCTTTCAAGTCTTTTTTTTTAAAGATTTTACTTATTTTTAGAGAAAAAGGGAGCAAAACATCAAAGTGTGGTTGCCTCTGGTGTGACCCCAGCTGGCGACCTGGCTGGCAACCCAGGCGTGTGCCTCTGATTGGGAATTGAACCGATGACTGGTTCACAGGCCAGTGTTCAATCCACTGAGCCACACCAGCCAGGACATCAAGTCTTTTTGTAGTCAGTCTCTTCCCTCCCCTTCCAGCCCTTGCTAACCACTGATTTGTGGTCTGTCAGAGTATTGCCTTTTCTAAAATGTCACGTAAATAGAATCACACATAGCCTTTTGTTTCTGGCTTCTTAGCCTGTTGCTTTGAATTAATCTCTGTTGTTGCAAATATGGGTAATTATTCCTTTTCATTGCTGAGGTTATTCCACTCTGTGGGTATATTATGGTATGGCCATTGGTTTCCTGGTTGATGGATGTTAGGTTGTTTCCAACTAAATAGATATTAACTTACAGTTAATATCTAAAGCCCTATAGTAAGGTATTAATTTAAAAATTAGGTTCTACAGATATCTTAGAAGAGGAATCAGTCAGCCTTGGAAATGTAGTGGCAAACAGGGAAGACTGTCTCCAGCATCGTCCAGTGAGAGAATATTCTGAGCCAGTTCACATATATTCCTAGCCTTTGAAAGATTAAATTTTAAAATGTGATACTTTCTATAATGTGGCTCTGAGTGCCCAATTGATGATGACCTGGGAGGTGTTGAAGGCAGGGCCTGGGCTTCGGAGTTAGACTTGGAGTTTAGTGCCTGCTTTCTTTTACTAGCTCTGAGGACTTGGTCAAGTTGCTTCCTATTTCTGCTCCTCAGGTCCTCTGTACCCCGTTTACAGCAATGTTAGCATTAAACAAGGTCACTCTTACTGAGGGCCTGGCCCCAGCACACCTTATTTCTCTTCATCCATCTATAGTGTAAACTAAAGAGTTTTATTTATGTAGAATTCTGGTTTATTTTCAGAATCGTCTAAAAGAAATTGAACAAAATCTCTCTAAAATAATGAAACTTGACAATGAAATTAAAGCCTTGGAAAGCCGAAAGAAGCAAATGGAGAAAGATAATAGTGAACTGGAACAGAAAATGGAAAAGGTTTGTGATAGTACAGTTTAGTTCTAGTTAAAAATTCTGGGATTATTGTAGTGAACCTCATTTTGAATTCCATTTCGCCACTTATTTTAAAAGAAACCTACATATCGTGATGTTTGTCTTACTTCCATGTGTATGTTAAAAGGAAGGATATCGAATGCACTTTGGTTTGTATTTTGTACCTCAGAGCGCTGTCTTCTTACACTTGTTCATTAAAGCTCTTTATTTTGGTTCCATGTAGGTTTTTCAAGGGACTGATGAGCAACTAAATGATCTATATCACAATCACCAGAGAACAGTAAGGGAAAAAGAAAGGAGATTGGTAGACTGTCAGCGTGAACTGGAAAAATTAAATAAAGAATCAAGGCTTCTCAATCAAGAAAAATCAGAACTACTTGTTGAACAGGGTAGGACAAAGTGTTTACTTGATCTTGCTGTAATATTAGGCATTTTTGGCATGAATGAAGGATCTTCAGGGAATTATGCTAAGTGAAAAAAAAACCAGTCTCAGAATATCATATATAGTGTGTTTCCATTTATGTAACATTTTTGAAATGCCAAATTTTAGAAATGAAGGACAGATTTGCCTTGGCCAGTGTGGCCCAATGGTTGGGGCATCATCCCTTAATTGAAGGGGTTATGGGTTTGATTCTTGGTCAGGGCACATGTCTAGGTTGTGGGCTAATCCCCAGGCTGTGTGCATACGAAGGCAATCAGTCGATGCTTCTCTCGCATTGACATCTCTCTCTTCTCTAAAAAAACAAATGAAAATGTCCTTGGATGAGGATTGAAAAAAAAAGAAAAAAAGCATCAAGAAGGGTTCTTGTGGTATTGTTTGGTGTCTTGACGGTTGTGGTAGAGAGATGAACCAGTGCACACAGGTGATACAATTGCATAGAACTCAACATGCACACATGCAATACAGATGTGTGCAAGTAAGACTGGAGAAATCTGAATAAGATTTAATGATTGTATCAGTGTCTGTATCCTGGCTGATGTACTATAGCAGGCCCCCTAATAACTGTTACAATGTTTTTGAGATGCGTAGGAACTTAACTCTTGTCTAAATCAAGTAGTCTGTTGGTAAATTTGATTCCGTTATCTGTCATTTCACTTAACGTTGCAGAATCTATCCATGACTTTAAGTGAGGACTTACTTTATAGTTTTGCAAAATGTTACTAAAAGAAAACAGTTGTCTACTCACAATAACTCTGACACCAGAGTTCTGACACCAGAACTCTGACACTCTGTGCACATTTTTTCATACCAAGCAAGACTCCAATTCTTGGCAATTGGATGTCCTGTAATTTAATTAGGTTCTAACATTAACTGTCCAGAATTAGCATAGCCCCCACAGATTAAGGGCTCAATCCACGAGACTCCTTCTTACTTGCAGTGTCGTGCCGGTTGTAAGGTCCAGGTTGTCTGTCATCTGTATTTCCAACCAAGGGACTGTAAGTCAGTCATTTCCACAACCTCTTCCTCAGGTTCAGTAGTTTGCTATAGCAGCTCCTAGCACTCAGGGGAACACTATTACCAGTTTATTGTAAGGAATACAGCTTGGAAGCAGCCTAAAGGAAGAGATACATAGGGCAAGATATGGGAAAGGGGTGTGGCCCTCTTCCTGCACCTCCATGTGTTCTCCAGCCTGCAAGCTATCTGAACCTCATTGTTTAGGGGTTTTATGGAAGTTCCATTATATAAACATGATTGATTATACTATTGGCCATTGGCGATTGACCTGAATCTTCAGCTTCACCCCAGAGTTGGGGGAGAGGGCACTGAAAATTCCTATTCTGTAATCCCTAGTTGGTTCCTTTGGTAACCAGTTCCCATCTTCCCGGAGACAGCTTGTTAGAATAAACTCAGGTGCGGTTGAAAGGGACTTACAGTGACTAACAAGACACTCCTCTTGCCTCTGTCACTCAGAAATTCTTAAGAGTTTTAGGATCTCTGTGTCGGGAACGAGGGGCAAAGACCAAATACGCATTTCTTGTTATATTACAATATGAGTTACCATTTGGGGAAACTGGGCAAAGAATGTTAGAGATTTTGCTGTATTATTTTTTTTACAACTGCATGTGCATGTATAATTATCTCAATTTTTTAAAAATCAACTAAAAACAAATTATGGTTTTTAAGGTCGTCTACAGCTGCAAGCGGATCGCCATCAAGAAAACATTCGTGCTAGAGATTCATTAATTCAGTCTTTGGCAATACAGTTAGAATTAGATGGCTTTGAGCGAGGACCATTCAGTGAAAGACAGATTAAGAATTTTCACAAACTTGTGAGAGAGAGACAAGAAAAGGAAGAAGAAACTGCCCGCCAACTGATGGTAAATATTGTTATTTTCTTTTGTTTGTGTCAAGTTCCATAGTTGAATTGTTTTAATCTTTGGATGGGCCTTATTTTGTCTTATTTTTGGATTAGTGTTAGGATAGAATCTGCTAAAAGGTAGAAGAAACCTTTATGGAAGCAATTTTCTTAATGTATATAAGGCTAAAAATATGGAAGACAATGCAGATCTGCATTTTTTGGTTTTAAATACAATTTTTAAAGCTACTGGTAAAGAAAAAGCTTATTTGGACTTAATGATTATCTCTGGTTGATACTTTTTCATATTTTCCTTAGTGTGCATGTAATACTTTTACAATTAAGAAACTTTTGCCTAATGAATTGTTTAATGAAAGATTGTTAATACTCATTCTTATATGTATCTAGAATGACTTTGCAGAGAAAGAAACTCTGAAACAAAAACAGATAGATGAGATAAGGGATAAGAAAATTGGACTGGGAAGAATAATTGAGCTAAAATCAGAAATCCTCAGTAAGAAGCAGAACGAGCTGAAAAATGTGAAGTGTGAATTACAGCAATTGGAAGGATCTTCGGACAGGATTCTTGAACTGGACCAGGAGCTCACAAAAGCTGTAAGATGGAATGGGTTAAGGTGTAAGACATTTAAAATCTTGCATTTTGAAGTATCTGTTGTGAATCCTAAGATTATGGCACGTTAACTAAAATATCAATCTTGTTTAACGATCTCATGAATTTATGAATTTCATAAATGAATGAATGAATTTATTTCATTTGATAATGAATTTATCCGAATATCTTAACCACTTAGCTCTTTGATTCTGGAACCCAGTGGATTAAAGCTTAGAATCACCTAGGAAGCTTTTAGAAAATACTTATGCTTTGAGCTTACTTCAGACCTCCCAGATGAAACTCTCTTAGGGAATGCATGGGAATGTGCATTCAAACCAAAACTAGATTATTTTTATGAGTTATATTGGTTAAGAATCACTTAAGTTAAAAAAGAAAACAAGTACTTTTTTTCCCTCTACGTTCAATGCACCACAAATTTTATAACATTTTTGCTGTGTTCTCACTTTTTCTGTGGTGGAAACTTTCTTAGCCCATCTGCTTTCATGAATTTCTAAATTTTCTTCCTTGTTTCTAGTCTGTTCCCTCTTGTCTTCACCACTAAAGTAAGCATCCTAAAGCATGGTAGATTCCCCTCTCAGATCCCATTTTGATCATTTAAATAAATACTCCTTTTCGCTCCCTAACTTAATATCTAGTGTACGTTTTTGTCAGTGTAGCCTTTCATCACAACGTTGTCTTGTTGTGATGGGGAAGCATGGGTCAGGGCCAGCCTGACTCTGTTTTTATAGCCGCTTTGTGCCAGGCAGTGCAGTGGGCCACACGGGTGCTTGATAAATACTCACGTATTGACTTGAGAGTCAGGAAACTATATATTAATACTTAGACACATTTCTCTTAATTTTTCCCTAATTCTCATTCTCCCCGCCCTCCTCCCACCCTTTGGCCCTTCCAGATTTATTTACTAATTCTCTAGTATTATAACATAGTAAGGTAACTTCATGATTTTTTTTTAAAAATTGTATTCACACTTATGTTGCTTTTTGTCTGTTGGATAAAAGCAAACTAATATTTTGACCATTTTGAGTAAGTTGACTTCTAATACACTTGGTCATTGTCTTAACACAAATTATATAAACCTGTGCATTTGTTTGAATTATTGATAAGGAACATGAACTTAGCAAGGCTGAGAAAAACAGCAGTGTAGAGACTCTAAAAGCAGAAGTGACAAGTCTTCAAAATGAGAAAGCCGATCTAGACAGGATCGTGCGTAAACTGGACCAAGAGATGGAGCAGCTGAACCATCATACAACAACGCGCACCCAGTTGGAGATGCTGACCAAAGACAAAGTACGACCTTTCTTTTTCTTCTAATTGTGCTTCCCCACGTTGTAAACAGCTTATCTTACATTCATAATTGTGGCTAAGTGAGCTTAATACTCTAAAATAGACTTTCAAGCTTAAAAACTATTTTCTAATTATAAAAAATTAATAATGTAGAAGTATATACACACAAATACATGTGTACATTGTTGTTGATTTTTACATCTTATACAGAAGTTTTCATTTTTATATCGCCAGACTTGTTACTCTTTTCTCTTATGGTTTAGAAAGGTTATCTCCACTCTAAGACTTTAAGAAATTATATCTTTTCTTGCATTTTTTAGTAGTTTTAAGCCTAGAACTTTAATCAGTCTAAAATTTATTTTTGTTCTTGATATAATGTGGAAATAGTGAACTTTTTTAAACATTTTTTTCTATAGGCTGACAAAGATGAACAAATCAGAAAAATAAAATCTAGGCACAGTGATGAATTAAATTCATTGTTAGGGTATTTTCCTAACAAAAAGCAGCTTGAAGACTGGCTTCATAGTAGATCAAAAGAAATTAATCAGACCAGGGACAGGCTTGCTAAATTGAAGTAAGTAATAGAAATGTAATAGAAATCTCTTATTTCATGCTTTCATTTTTAATTGTTCCAAAATCATTTATTGTCCTGAAAGGGTATGTCTTATTAATTGACTATGTCTAATCAAGTAAAATGGTAATGGGTAGTGATCTGAGGGCTTCTTGTTCCTTGAAAGTTTGTAGAATTAAGTGAGAGGATTGACTAAACTGTTAAAATCCTTCTTTATACAAAGTGAGACCTGAGACTATGAAACACCTAGAAGGAAACAGGAGGAAAGCTTTATTATATTGAAATTGGCACCCATTTCTCAGATAGGACAACAAAAGGACAGTCAGTCAGTGGAAGCAAAATAGACCAATAGGGCTACATCTCACTTTAAAATGTCTGCACAGCAAAAGGAACAATGAACAGGGGAAAGTCCACCTGCAGAAGGAGAGACAGTATTTGTAAACCATGTATCTGATAAGGGGTTAGTATCCAGAATATATAAAGAACTCCTACAACTCAACAATAAAAAATAACTGAATTCTTTTAAGAGCAAAGGACTTGACTAGATATTTCTCCATAAAAGATACAAAGATGGGCAATGAGCATGTGAAAGGATCACAGTATCACAAATCATCAGGGAAATGCAAATCAAAACATTTCACTTCACACGGGTTAGGTTGGCCACTTATCAAAATCAGAAAGTAGCTAAGTGTTGGTGAGAGTGTTGAGAAGCTGGAACCCTGTGCACTGTCAGTGGGAGTGAAAAATGGTGCAGCTGCTATAGAACACAGTGGGAAGTGTCACGATGGAGTGCGTATGCACTCACACACATTTATCTGAAACAGATTTCTCAAAAGAGTGTCTGTCCTACTGATGTGCAGTCTACTCTGATACACGGGTATTCTGTTCTGTTTCATTTTGTTAAAGTGTGCTGAGATGTTCATTAAATTGATTGTATGACTTGCCTTATAATCTACAAATGAAGAAGTTTCCATCTGGCCTGGCTGGTGTAACTCAGTGGATTGAGCGCGGGCCTGCGAACCACACGATCACGGTTCGATTCCCAGTCAGGCCACATGCCTGGGTTGCAGGCCAGTTCCCAGCAGGGGACTCACAAGAAGCAACCATACATTGATATTTCTCTCCTTCTCTCCTTCCCTTCCTCTCGAAAGACAAATAAATAAAATTAAAAAAAAAAAGTTTCCATCTATGTGGACAGGGAGGTTGGCTAGGATGAAATTTAAGAGTTGGAGTGGAGCTCAATTATACTAGTGAGCAAAGTCTTTGAATGAGAAGGAATCAGTGATCAAGACATAAGTAGATGACAGCAACAAGGAGGGGACACAGGAAAAGTTTGCAGGAAGTAGGGAAGTGATTGTGAAGAGATTCAAAGGGAGTTAGGAGGACGTTTTCCCTTCTCTTCCTCCAGTAGACCCAGGAAGCACATTCTCCTTGCTGGGGCTCTTACCCTGAATTGCAAGACCATGCACCCTCAGAAACCAGGCAGAACCCTGCCTGCAACTACACATGTCTCTGGGGGCAGGCCTGTGACCACTGATGGCAAGTGAGTCTGAGTCCAAGGGAGAGAGTTCAGGTGGAAGTGACTGTTGCCAGAATTTCTAAAGGAACGTACTTGGTCACAGCAAACCTTGTAGTGTTTGTTGGCAGAATTTGTCTTATATCTACCTACTCAAACTTTTCAGACTCATTTCTCATGTTTTAAAATTGTCCATATTTATTCTTATTTTATAGCAAGGAACTAGCTTCAGCTGAGCAAAATAAAAATCATATAAATAATGAGCTAAAAAGGAAGGAAGAGCAGTTGTCCAGTTATGAAGACAAGCTGTTTGATGTTTGCGGTAGCCAAGATTTTGAAAGTGATTTAGACAAGCTTAAAGAAGAAATTGAAAAATCTTCAAAACAACGAGGCAAGTTACACCTGCTTTGTATTGAGTTGCTGTGACACTTAGGGATTTTCATTGACAGGTAACTAAGGACAGGAGATTTAAAAACTCAGTCCTGGCACCAATGGCTTAACTTTTAGTCCTGGTTCTAGAACCTAACTTGCTATGTGACTTTGTGCAAATTGTTGAAACCTTCCTATAGTTGAAATTCATCATCCGAGGACGTAAATATCTACCACCTAGGCTGTTACAAGGGAGGAAATGAGATTACAGATATAAAAATCTTAGAACAGTTTCTGGCACATAATTAGCTCTAAAATTTTATACTTTTTGTGTTTTATCAGAAAGTAATTTATACAAATCTGAATGTATCATGGTAGCCAGGATTGTGAAAGTGATTTAGACAGGCTTAAAGAAGCAAATTAAAAATTGGCAAAATATTTAAATATCAAAAAACTTTTAAAAATTAATAATATGTTTATGAAGCAAGAAGAATAATCATATATTGAAGAGGTTGAAACTATATTGACAAAACTATTTTATTTTCTCCTCACTGGAAATATCTTTATTTTCTTAAAATAGCCATGCTGGCTGGAGCCACAGCAGTTTACTCTCAATTCATTACTCAGCTAACGGACGAAAACCAGTCCTGCTGCCCTGTCTGTCAGAGAGTTTTTCAGACAGAAGCCGAATTACAAGAAGTCATCAGTGATTTGCAGTCCAAACTGCGGCTGGCTCCAGATAAACTCAAGTCAACAGAATCAGAGCTAAAGAAAAAAGAAAAGCGGCGAGACGAAATGCTGGGGCTCGTGCCCATGAGGTGAGGCTAGGCCTGCTCCATCTCCTGCGTGTAGCAGCAGCGGCAGCAGCGCTGCAGGGGTGCAGGTCCAGTGCCTGGCACTCGGTGGCCACTCACAGCACGTGTTGATGAATCCCAGTTAGAGGCAGGATGCTGAGCCAGTGCGCCCTATCTCGTGTTGTTTATATGACAACAAGAAACCCTTACTTTGTTTCCTTTTCGTTTTCTTCTAAAGGTAAGTTTGCTTCTTAGTCACAGGGCAGACAGGTAAAATTGCGCCTGTGTGTGTGAGTGTGTTTAATTCCTTAGGCTTGGCTTGAGGGCAGAAATTCTGATAGATTTAGAACTGTTTGCTGATAAGTGACTTTATGCACACAGCAAAAGATTTAAAGTACTGAAAATCTCTCCCAGGAGGCAGATTTTAAACTGTTTTGTCTTTCCCACTTTCAAAAAGAAGGAATCCTAGATGATTCTATTCTTTATTTTTCTCCACACTTTGTGCAAGAAATTCAGATGATGGTCTATTTATAAATCAAGTCAAATCAGAAAGTGTGTCATGATTGCCAGAGCATCTCCCAGACAGAACTGGTCATAGAGACTAGTAAGAAATGATGTCCTGAAGAAGGAGACATGCTTTCAGAATTGGATATTTAGGAAGCTGGACTTAAAATAAAGGGTTTAATTAGTTCAAACAAATGCATTATTTTAGAAGAGAGGCCAGTGGACTACAGAATGAGAATAGGATTTTGAGAACAAGATGGGAGGGGGTATAAAAACCACAGGGAAGGAAGCTGGTTCATTCAACCCAGTTTAGAAAGGGACAGAGAGAGAGAAGTGAGAACAGTGTGTGTAAAGGGACAGAGAGAATGACCTGTGCTACAGTAGGAACATATCTGGAGTAGGGAGTTACCTGTAGGGACTGAGTCCCACAAACTGGGAAGCTAGGACTAGATTGTGTTCAGGGCTGGTTACAGCTCTCTCTGATTGTGATGAGGAGCTGTTCTGAGGGATTTGATCAACAACGTATTTTAGGAAAAGTAACCTAAAGTTAACGTATTGAATGGAGGAGAGAGAGAACAACTGTGGAAGCAGGAAAACTAAAAGGATCTGTTGTCTCTGAAAACCAGAGAGGAGTTTCAGGAAAAGCAGGAAAGGTCTAAGAACATGTGCTGTGTGTTCACCAGCCTCCAGATGGTCCCCAGTGTTCCCTGCCTCCTGGCATTCGTAGTCCTGTGTAGGCTGCCCTCACGTTCCAGGACTGGCCTGTGTAACCGGTAAAATACGACAAAAGTGATAGCACATATGTCCCTTCCAGGATTAGGTCCTGTGGGGCACTCAGGCTTTCTGCTCCCCTGTTCTCTCTCTTGGATTTGGGGGAAGCCAGCGGTCATGGTGTGTGACAAGGTCAAGGTCATGTGACATGGTCATGGTGTGGAGGGACCTGCTTGGCCTTTGAACAACCATTTGGAAGGAAGCAGCTTCTCTAGCAGTTGGACCTTGAGGTGGCTGCAGCCCTCACTGTCAGCTTAACTGCAGCTTCAACAAGAAACCCAAATCTGTACCCACAGAGCTGCTCCCGATTCTCCCATCTGTGAGAAATGAGTGCTGTTGTCTTAAGCTGCTAAGTTTTGGGCTATTTTGTTATGTGGCAATAGATAGCTAATATAATCATGGAGGGTGAAGCCAGATTATTGCAGACTACAGAGAGAATGCAACGTGGAGACAACATCAGTAGTTTACGAATAAAAAGGAAAAGAAATAAAACTATCTTGAAAAGCAAAAAATCAAGTAAAGGTAAAATTTAAGGTTGGCAGAAAGTGTATGACAAGGAAATAGAAGCTTCATTCTGTGTCATACTGATAAATTGAAATTGTAAACAGAAGTCAGTACTGCATTGTATTTTGTACTGCATTAGTTTCCTAATTCTTTGTGTGTTATAACTTTGGTAACTATTTGCTAAATGAATGAGAACTGCAGTACCTATTCTACTTATTCATTGCTGTATAACAAACCTCCTTAAACTTAGTGCCTTACAATGATGATGATGACTTCTCATGGTTCTGTGGAATGATTGGGCCGAACCGGGTAGTTCTGTCTTGGGGCCTTTCATGCAGTTGCAGTTAGATGTTGGCCACCATAATCTCCAGGTTCTCCCGGGCGTGGTATTCCAGACTTGTGGGGCTGGTGGTGATGCCGACTGTTGGCTGGGAGCCCAGCTGGGGCTGTCAAAACAGAATGCCTTCACATGGCTTCCTCATGTGTCAGGGGCTTTTGGCAGTATGTAGTGGCTGGGTTACCAGAGGAGGTGTCCTAGCAGCAAGTATTCCAAGAGATTGGAAAGAGCAGCTTTCCAGTAAGTCCATTAAGGAATGAGCCTGAAAATGGGCACAGTGTTACTTTTGCTGTTTCTGTCGGTCAAGGTGGTGACAGCCCGCCGAGATTTAGTAAGTGGACCCAGACTGCGCCTCTCAGTGAAGGGAGTGGGATATTTGTGGGCAACTTTTTTTCCTCTTTATTAGAAAGAAACATCGATTTGTTGTCCCACTTATTTTTATCTATGCATTCAGTGGTTAACTCTTACACTGACTAGGGGTCCAACCTGCAACCTGGTCATACTGGGACAATGCAGGGCTGCGGCCAACCCAGTACATACGACACCCCAGGATCTGGAGTGGCACCTGCATGCTGTTCTGGTCGCTGCACTTAAAATAACCTGAAGCTAAAAATTAAATGTGTGGTCAGTTAGGTGTCGATAGTACTGTGGAGAACAGTACAGCAAGGGTAAGGGCATAGAGACTCTGCGAGGGGTGTTAGGAGGGGAGCAGCTGGTGAAGGTGGCGTCTGAGTGGAGACCTTAGAGAAGTGAGGGAGCCTGCCACACAGCTGTCGCAGAGGAGAGCCTTCCAGACAGCACAGAATCCACGAGCCCGTCTGACCTGAACGCCAGGGGAGAACGTGGTTGAAGATGAGCTCAGAGAGGCAGTAAGGAGCCAGATTTTGGTTATTCTCTTTGAGGAAAAGAATACTTTCATTTAAAGCCCCAAACTTACAAACACTTAATATAAGAGCACCATCATGAGTAAAATGTCAGATGAAAATATATCTGTTTTTTTTTCAATCCTTACCCAGGGATATATTTATTGATTTTTGGAGAGTGGAAGTGGCGGGGGGGGGGAGAAATATCAATGTGAAAGAGAAACATCTATCAGTTGCCTCCTGTACATGCCCTGACTAGGGACCGAACCACAACTAGGTATGTTCTCTGGCTGGGAATCAAACCTACAACTTTCTTGTGTACAGGACAACACTCCAACCAACTGAGCCACCTGACCAGGGCTGAAAATATATCTGTTTATCGTTTTGCTTAGTGTTGACTCAGTTTTGTGTATTATAGCACTGCATTTAAATAAAAGTTCAACTAATATTTTCCCCCATTTCTCCAAAAGGTGTTTTTAGTACCATATCTGTGTTGGTCCTTTTTACATATAATCCTTTTGGAAGAGAAATGTCGTCACAAAAATAGATAAATTTGTGAATTTTTTGAAAAAATTTAAAAACAGGCCCTGGCTGGTGTAGCTCAGTGGATTGAGCGTGGGCCTGCGAACAAGAGGATCGCGGTTCGACTCCCAGTCAGGGCACATGCCTGGGTTGCAGGCCGGTTCCCTGCAGGCCAACTCCAGCAGGGGACGCACGAAAGGCAACCATACATTGATGTTTCTCTCCCTCTCTCCTTCCCCTCTAAAGATAAATAATAAATAAATTTTAAAAAAACCTTAAAAAAAGAAAATTTAAAAAAAAACAAAACACAGAACTCTAATAGATCTCAGTAGCCCATTCTCTAAGGAAATATCTTGACTTTTTCTTAGAATACTTCATTTTAAGCATTTTAGGTAATCATCAAAGGCACCACAGCCTGGGGCACAGTGATAAGGGGTTTTTTGTGTGCACATAAAATAGAGTGAAGACTGTCAATGGGCACCTGTTCTCCACAAAATGTCCCCAGTCAAGTAAATGTTTGATTGTCATTTGACTATCATAGCTGTGTCACTTTTTAGGTACTGGGCCATAATTTAAAACCAACTTGTGCCCTGGCTGGTGTAGCTCAGCGGATTGAGCACTGGCCTGTGAACCAAAAGGTTGCAGGTTTGGTTCCCAGTCAGGGCACATGCCCTGGTTGCCGGCGGGTCCCCAGCAGGGGGTGTGTGAGGGGCAACTGATCACTGCTGATCATTGTATCTCTCGTTGATGTTTCTCTTCCTCTTTCTCCCTTTCTACCCCTCTCTCTAAAAGTAAACAAATTTTTAAAAAACCTTACAATCTATGACCATAACATTTAGGAAGTAATGTGAGCATGGAATTATTCATAATCTGCATACTTTCATATTTACTTAGGGAATTTTTTCATTTCTTTCATGATTTCTTAGTCATAGCATGGACTTTTAAAAAATCATTAAGTATTCAGGAGCTAACCTTTGAGTCTGTAGTTTTTTTCCTTTGGTTTGTTATAAGACTCTTATTAGAAACCAATTTAATTTATTGTACTAATTTAATTTAATTAATAATTTAGATTTTGCCCTGGCTGGTGTAGCTCAGTGGATTGAGCGCGGGCCTGTGAAGCACACGATCCCGGTTCGATTCCTAGTCAGGGCACATGCCTGGGTTGCAGGCCAGTTCCCAGCAGGGGACTCACGAGAGGCAACCATACATTGATATTTCTCTCCTTCTCTCCTTCCCTTCCCCTCTATAGATTAATAAATAAAATCTTTTAAAAAATAATAATAATTTAGATTTTTTTTATCCTCACCCAAGAACACGCTTGTTGATCATAGAGAATGGGGAAAAGAGAAAGAAGGAGAGAAGCATTGATATGAGAAAGAAACGTAGATTGCTTGACTTTCATACAAGCCCCAACTGGGGACCAAACCCACAACCCAGGCATGCACCAGGACTAGGACTTGAACCTGTGACTTTTCAGTTTGCAGGGTGACACCCAACCGAGGCACAGTGGCCAGGCCAAGAATTTGGAATTTTTCAAAATAAACTTGATAACTTTTTCAAAAGAAAAATGCAAGTTTTATTTTTTCAGAGGTGTCAGCTTCATACATTATATAAAGTCTGTTTATTATGTTGTGTACCTGGAACTAATATAATATTGTATGGCAACCATAATTGAAAAACATTTTCTACAAAGGACACTAAACCAAGAAAAGGAGAAATTGTATGAGAAAGGCAAGCTTAAGTGGTAAATTGGGTGTTAATGAAGTAGATGTAGACATTCGGAGAAGGGGGAGAGAGCTAAAGGTGGTTTTGAGAGGAGACCCCACAGGAAGAAGGACGAGACTGGCTTGAAGATCAGGTGGGGTTTAATAAGCTGCTGGGCAGGGACATTCTTCAGTATTAGGGAATAGCTCTCTTCTGTAGGCCCAGATCGTCATAGACATCTTGAATTTAGAAGGCAAAATGGAGAAAATTCTCCCTAGTTAACTCTGGGCTGCCAAGATGCACCCATAGTTTTCAGTGTAAATTGTGACTACTCTAATTATTTCTCTGTTTAACCCTTAAAGGGGTTAATAAGATAATGAGAGTGAAAAATAGTATGTGTGTGGGGCTGGTACCTGCCACGTTAGCCTGAGTAGTAACAGTAAACGGGGTGACAGCTTTTGTTCCACAAACTGTGTAGCCTTTGGCTGAGTGATTTCCTTCCTTTTTTCATCATTTACAAAAGCTTTTTATTTTGAAAAAATATTAGATTTATGGAAAAATCACAAAATTAATACGGAGAATTCACATATACCCTTCACTTAGTTTCTCCTGATGATTAGAATTTATGTAACCATGATACAGCTATCAAGATATTAACATTGTAATAATGCTAGTAACTAAATTACAAATCCTATTTCAATTTCAGAAGTCTGTCCATTAACATCCTTTTTCTGTTCCAAGGTCCAATCCTGGATCCCACAGTGCATCTAGCTGTTATCTCTCCTCAGGCTCCTGCTGTCTGTGACAGTTCCACAATCTTTGTCTTTCATACTCTTGACACTTTTAGTGAGTGTGACAGTTAATTTGTAGAATATCTGTTTGTCAGACAGCACGGTAATAATTGTTGCAAGCAACATCTTCCAATGGATACTAAAATCATTGGGCAGAATTTTCAGGAGAAACAGAATATTTATATAGTTTCATTCAGTGTCTCTCTCCTAAGAAATTGATTAATTACAAAAAGAGAAATAATAACTACAATGGATGGGTCTGGCTGATCCCATCTTAACCAAATGAATAAGTATAACATCTTCAGTAAGAAAACATACTGTTACATCCCCACTGATGTGAGGCTCTGAGAAGGACACATGTCACTTCTATGATATTGCCAAAAATATATAACCTCAGTCTCATTGTGAGAAAACATTAGATGACTTATTTTTAATTGTGTGGTTTTTTGTTAAGGCAAAGCATAATTGATTTGAAAGAGAAGGAAATGCCAGAATTAAGAAACAAACTGCAGAGTGTCAATAGAGACATACAGCGCCTAAAGAATGACATAGAAGAACAGGAAACACTCTTGGGCGCAATAATGCCTGAAGAAGAAAGTGCTAAAGTGTGTCTGACAGATGTTACAATTATGGAGAGATTTCAGGTATGTTTATTGCAATTTGGGGCAGAATAAAATTTGTTTCATGGTGGTTTGAATATGAAGTGTGAAAATGTCAAAAACAGTGGCTGGTATTCAGGTACAGATCGTGGTTAGATTCCCCCATCCTGAATTATTCAAATTATGAAATATAGGTAGTAGTTGTGTTTTTCATTTTTACTCTGCTTCCTTTTGCTTATGTCAGTGAAATTATTAAAGTTAACTTCATGTTATTAAACTTTGTTTAAATTATATCTGAAAACAGTTGTAAATTGCAGTAAGTTTCTTAAAACAAAGGAAATTTATTTCTAAAACAAAGGAAATAACTTTGTTTTATTCTTGAGATGGAACTTAAAGATGTTGAAAGAAAAATTGCACAACAAGCAGCTAAGCTGCAAGGAGTAGACTTGGATAGAACTGTTCAACAAGTAAACCAGGAAAAACAAGAAAAACAACACAAATTAGATACAGGTAATGTAGTCTGTCTCCTCATATACCCACTAAAGACATCAACATTCCCAGCTTATGCTTTTTACCATAAATTTTGCGCCTGTTATATGGACAACGAATTGCCTGTCTTCCTTCTAGTCCACAGTATATTCACTTTCTTTGCTCAAAAGCATCACTTCTCCTCTGTTTCCTTGCTTTGCACAACAGATTTTGAGTGACGAGTGTCAAATGAGCTGTACTCTTAATCATATCTGCCCTGTGAGCCTCACCTGTGAGTGGTCAGGAGGTGACAGAAAGCTGGTTTGGGGGCTTAGAGGGGTCCTAGTGGCACTTTTCTTGCAGTGGGTGGGACCCGTAGAAACTCGTTTTTGTGAATTCCATCGGCCTATAAACCTGGAAGGATGCTGCTCATAGCATTTTCTGTACTCTTACATTAATCACTGTGTTCATATATTTTTTGCAGTTTCCAGTAAGATTGAATTGAATCGTAAGTTTATACAGGACCAGCAGGAACAGATTCAACACTTGAGAAGTAAAACAAATGAACTTAAATCAGAGAAACTTCAGATATCCACTAACTTACAACGTCGTCAGCAACTGGAGGAGCAGACTGTGGAATTATCCACTGAAGTTCAGTCCTTGTACAGAGAGATAAAGGTAAGAACATTTGTACATGTTTGTTGTTGTTTTTTTAATTGGTTCAAATGTATGGAATACTCTTTATTGGTATAGTGGCTAAAATTCTGGTTATTGTGAGGAAAAAAGGAAAATGGTACAGTAACTCTTCATGTGGTTCCTGGGTGACAGGACCCTTGTACTCACAAGTGAGGTTTTCTGGGGGAAGGATTTTGGTCATACCAGGAGGAACTGGCTGCCTGATCACGTTAGCAGTGAATTTCCTGTTGTTGGAGGAGGGCAGGTGGTCTGCCTAACTCCATATGAGGATTCCTGCATATGAGGTTTGTTGTATCTACAAATTCTGTACCCACAATAGACACTGCCTTAGTCATAGCACTTTTTCTGTTTAATTCCCAATGTAGTCTTTCCCAAATAGGAATAGACATTGAGTTGGCACATGGAATGGAACCTATTTGGAATCCCTCATCTAGATTAATCAAATCTAAGATGCAACCGATTAAGTTTTTAAACAATTTTAGAAACAATTATCTAGGTTTTCATAATTATGCACATTAAGCAAGCACTGAATATATTACTAAATCTACGGGTACTACATTTATTAGGTATTTTGGGTTACAAATTATCAGAGGCTTAGAGCATGATATAAAATACTACCTTACATTTATATAATTTTTTAGTGTATCTAAAGTACTTCAGCAGTAAGCCAGTTGGTGATTCAGTTATCCAGTTGTGCTATATGACTAAATTCTCTATTATGGAAAATGAAATTGAGACTTTTAAAAAAATATTTATTTATCTTTAGAGGGGAAGGGAAAGAGAGAGGAAGGAAACATCAATGTATGGTTGCCTCTTGTGCATCCCCTGCAGAGAACTGGCCCCTGCCGGAAACTGGCCTGCAACCCAAGCATGTGCCCTGACTGGGAATCGAACAGTGATCATCTGGTTCTCAGGCCTGTGCTCAATCCACTGAGCTACACCAGCCAGGACGAAATTGAGACTTGATGTCTAATGACTTGTTCAAGTTCATGCAGCTAGTAAGAGAGAGGGTTAATTTTCAGAGTTAATTTCAGGTGTTAGGTTTACTGATATCTAAGACATTTGACTTCTCACTATACCTTACCACTTCCCAATATGATAAAATACATCTGTATTTTTTTCTTTTTTTAAAAGATTTTATTTAGTTTTTTTTATAATATATTTTATTGATTATACCATTACAGTTGTTCTATTCCCCTCTACCCACACACTCCCTCCCCCACCATTCTCCCCCCCCCCTTAGTTTATAACCACGTGTCTCAAGTTCTTTAGATTTTATATTTCCCCCACTATTCTTGCCCTCCCCCTATCTATTTTCTACCTACCCTCTATGCTATTTTCTGTGCCTTCTCCCCCCTTCTCCTCCTCCCACTCCCCTGTTGCTAACCCTCCATGTGTTCTTCATTTCTATGGTTCCCCTCCTGATCTAGCTGTCCTCTTGGTTTGCTTTTGTTTTAGGTGTGGTTGTTAATAACCGTGAGTTTGCTATCCTTTCACTGTTCATATTTTTCATCTTCTTTTTCTTAGGTAAGTCCCTTTAGCATTTCATATAATAAGAGCTTGGTGATGATGAACTCCTTGAACTTGACCTTATCTGAGAAGCACTGTATCTGTCCTTCCATTCTAAATGAAAGTTTTGCTGGATAAAGCAATCTTGGCTGTAGGTCTTTGGATTTCATGACTTGGAATACTTCTTTCCAGCCCCTTCTTGCCTGTAAGGTCTCTTTTGAGAAATCCTCTGACAGTCTGATGGGTACTCCTTTGTAGGTGACTGTCCCCTTATCCCTTGCTGCTTCTAGGATTCTCTCCTTCATTTTAGTCTTGGCTAATGTAATTATGATGTGCCTTGGTGTGTTCCTTCTTGGGTCCAACTTCTTTGGGACTCTCTGAGCTTCCTGGATTTCCTGGAAGTCTATTTCCTTTGCCAGACTGGGGAAGTTCTCCTTTATTATTTGTTCAAATAAGTTTTCCACTCGTGGCTGTTTCTTTCCCCCTTCTGGTACCCCTATAATCTGGATGTTGGAACGTTTAAAGATGTCCTGGAGGTTCCTAAGCCTCTCCTCATTTTTTTGAATTCTCATTTCTTCATTCCTTTCTGGTGGGATGTTTTGTTCTTCCTTCTGGTCCATTCCATTGATTTGAGTCCCAGTTTCCTTTCCATCACTATTGGTTTCCTGGACATCTCCCTTCATTTCAATTAGTTTAGCCTTCATATGTTCCTCTAATTTGTGACTATAATCAACCAGTTCTGTGAGCATCCTGATAAACAGTGTCTTGAATTGTGCTTCTGAGAGGCTGGCAATTTCTCGGTCACTGAGTTATCGGCTCTGGGACTTTGAGTTCTTCTTGTGCCATCTTTTGGGCTGTTCGTGCCTGTTCCGTAGCAGGATCGGAGCCCTAAAGTGTTCACTAGAGCAGGGCAACTAAGTCGCTGGGTTGTGATGCTGTATGTAGGGGCGGGGTCAAAGAGGAGCAATGGCGTCCTGTCTGCCGCCTGCGACCTCGGGCCCCCACCGGTGCCACAGCTGCCACCGTCACTGGGCCCACGCGTTTCGTCCCACTGCACGCGAGAGTGCCACCGCCGTCAGCCCTCGCCCCCTGGGGCCTGCGTGGTCCTTCTCACTGTGTGGGAATGTGCGACCGTGGTCAGTCTGCCCCACACCCTGACTGGGTCCAGGCTGCCTGCGCCCCTAGGTCGGGGGATCTTTCCTGCCCGACCCTGCTCCGCTGCTGGCTCCGCCCCTCTTACCGTCCTGGTTGAACGGTTAGTTGTTGTCGGACTTCCGGACTTCCGTATAATTCAGTTTTCTGTTCTTTGGCTGTGTCTTTGTTCTCCAAACCTTTGTTGTATTCAAACTTGGTTGTGGGACAAGGCACAGTGTTTGCACCTATGCCTCCATCCTGGCGGAAGTCCATATCTATATTAAAGTAATGCTAAATAATCATTTCAGGGTCTTTTAAAAAATATTTAAAATATTTTTTTATTGTTGTTCAAGTACAGTTGTTTCCATTTCGCCCCAATACACCCCCCCTTCCCACCTACCTCCGCCTCCCACCCTCAAGCCTACCCTCTTTCGCTTTGTCCGCGTGTCCTTTATGCATGTTCCTTGACAGCCTTCCCCTATTTTCCTCCTTTATCCCTCCCTCTGCCTTTCCTCTGGTTACTGTCAGTTATTTCAATGTCTCTTATTCTGTTTTGCTTGCTTGTTTTGTTGATTAGGTTCTACTTATATGTGAGGGTCTTAAAATCCTTAAGGATCATTGTTTTTGAACAGTGCATATCATGTGTGTATGCTGCAGAGCTGTTACAAGCCATACAGTGAAGACTTCTGATTAGTAAACTAGTTTGTTACTTGAAAGCCTTTTTTCTTTCAAAATAGGGATGGACACATCAGATATCAGTGTGTATAGGACTTTTTTTTTTTTGTTACCATAAAATATCTACTTAGTCTTAGCAAACCAAGTTTAAGGACAAAAATATCTTTCACAATCATATTCCTGTCTATAAAAGAGAGGCCTGGAGTGAATGAACTTCCCCATTCTTTGGTCACACGGAGCTGACATGGGCCCCTTCAGACTTACAGAAACTTATACCTGAAGCCACATGCTCATATAATTGGGAGTACACGGTATAGATTAAGAGTCGGGACGCTGGCTGATGCAGGATAGGGTAGTGGCTCAGAGAGAGACTCTGGAGCTGGGTGGGAGTCGAACCCTGGCTCCTTTATTTACTGTTGTGATCCTGGACAGATCATGTCTGGGCCTGTTTACTCACCTGAAATAGAGGATGGAAATAATGGTACCTTCCTCATAAAGGTGTAGGAAGTGGCAGATGACTTGATTTTTAAAGCCTAGCACATGGAAGAGTGCTTTTATGCGTGCAAAGTCTGACACCTGAAATAAGATAATGGAGTGTATATAAGACTTTATTTTTTATATTTTTAGGATGCTAAAGAACAGATAAGCCCTTTGGAAACCACACTGGACAAGTTCCATCAGGAAAAAGAAGAAATAATTTGCAAAAAAACTACAAGTATCAAAATAACACAGGATAAAGTAGGATTTCATTTATATGTTTACTTACCAAGTATATGTATGAAGCATTGTTACGTTCAGAGCACCATGTTGGACAGTGTTGGACACTATTATTTCACATGAAATTAAAAGCATAAGATAAATAGTATTTTCAAATTTGTGATATAATCTTAAGATTAAAAATTCTTTTTTTTTTTTTTAAGATTTTATTTATTTATTTATCTTTAGAGGGGAAGGAGAGAGGGAGAGAAACATCAATGTATGGTTGCCTTTTGTGCGTCCCCTGCTGGTAGTTAGCCTGCAAGGAACCGGCATGCAACCCAGGCATGTGCCCTGACTGGGAATTGAACTGTGATCGTCTGGTTCGCAGGCCCGCGCTCAATCCACTGAGCTACGCCAGCCAGGGCAAGATTAAAAATTCTTGTTAGAATAAGGATTAAACTTAAATTAGTTTGTTTCTTGATCTGTAGTAGAAATTGAGAATTGAGACTATTTAATCCAGTTCCAAAGGTGAAAAGGGACTTATCTAAGATAAAATTTGCTGGTGATAAAAACTAGAACCTAGGGCTCCTAACTTCCAAGCCAGTGTTTCACTGTACTCTCCTGTTAAGCTTTTGTTATTTTTATATTTCCTTGGAAATAAATCTTTATGCCCTTGTTCTCAACTAGTGTGTATTTAATATTTTTCCACAGATAAATGATATGAAAGAGAAGGTTAAAAATATTCATGGTTATATGAAAAACATTGAGAATTATATTCAAGATGGGAAAGACGACTATAAGAAGGTAATTTTAAACTTAAAACTTACTTGTTTTTATTTTTATTTCTTGTGCTTAAAGTTCTTTCTTTTTTGTAGCAAAAAGAAACTGAACTTAATAAAGTAATAGCACAACTAAGTGAAAGCGAGAAACACCACGAAAAGATAAATAAGGAAATGGGAATCATGAGGCAAGATATTGATACACAGAAGGTAGGTCTTTCGGTGGGGTAGGCCTCGTGGCTTATGGTGGCTTATGCTATCACTTATACCAATAACACTCTTTATTTTTTACTTTTATCTTTAATAGGCCCACTAAAGAAAAATGCCACCAATAGAGAGTATCAATTCCAATAATGTAATCTTTTCTTATTTCCTTTTACTCATTTTTATTTTCAATAAAAGATCTATTTGGTAAATTTAAACATAAAAGACTAAAATTAAAAATGTCCTTCCTTTTCTGGTAATTCTCAGTCTCACTCCTAGATGTCATTACTGTTAATAGCTTTTTGTTAGTTCTTAAAGAACTGTCTTACTCACCTACTAGCAGAGAGATGGGTAGATAATGTGTGTGTGTACATTTACTTTCACAGATGAGATCATACCACACATATCCTGCACCTTACTTTTTTCTACTTAATGCAGTTTAATCTTACATATTAACTCAGTTTACAGATTGATAACATTCTTTTTCAAAATATATTTTATTGACTATGTTATTACAGTTGTCCTGATTTTTCCCCCTTTTGCCCCCCTTTACCCAGTGACCTCCTACTCCCTTAGGCAACCCTGCCACCATTTTTCATGTCCATAGGTCATACATGTGGCTATGACACATGGCTACTATGACTTTGGCTACTCCATTTCCTACACTGTACTTTACATCCCCATGGCTATTCTGTAACTACCTATTTGTACTTCTTAATCCCCTCACTTCTTCACCCACTGTCCCCCTTCCCCCCCATCTGGCTACTATCTGGTAACTAACTTCTTTTCTCTTGCTGCTTTTAAGAGTCTCCCTTTATCTTTAACCTTTGGCCTTTTAATCACGATGTGTCTTTGAGTGGGTCTCTTTGCATTTGTCCTAATTGGGACTCTGTGCTTCCTGGACTTGCATGTCTATTTCCTTCACCAAATTAGGGAAGTTTTCTTTCACTATTTTTTCAGATCGATTTGCAATTTCTAGCTCTTGTTCTTCTCCTTCTGGCACTCCTGTGATACAAATGTTGGACCTCTTGAAGTTGTCCCAGAGGCTGTTCATACTATCCTCATTATTTTAGATTGTTTTTTCTTTTTATTCTTCTGCTTGGTTGTTTTTGCTTCCTTATGTTCCAAATCATTGATTTGAATCTCTGCTCTGCCCACTCTACTGTTATTTCTCTGTGAATTCTTCTTTATTTCAATTACTGTATTCTTCATTTCTGACTGGATCTTTTTTATGCTGTTGAGGCCTTCGCTAAGTTCCTTGAGCATCCTTACCACCAGTGTTTTGAACTCTGAATATGATAGATATATTGCTTATTCCATTTCATTTAGCTCTTTTTCTGGAGTTTCTGGTCTTTCATTTGGGCCATGTTTCTTCATCTCCTTGTTTTAGCAGCCTCCCTATTTTTGTTTCTGTGTGTTAAGTAGAGCTGCTTTGACTCCCTGTCTTGGTAGTGTGGCTTAATGTAGTAGGTGTCCTATAGGATCCAGTGGCACAGCCTCCCTATCACCCAAGCTGGGTACTCAAAGTGCACCCTTTGTATTAGCTGAGTACAATGACCTCTTGTAGTTGAATCTTGGTTGCTGTTGGCAGATCAAAGGGAGGGATTTACCAGGCCAGTCAGCTACAAGGATTGGCTATTACCACTGACTACCAACCTCTGCTATCCATGGTCCATGGAGGATCAGATGTGCAGGGGCAGGGTGGTAGTTCTCTGATGTAGTCTATAGCTGTCCACTGGGTGCGCAGGGCCCGGGGCATCCTGGGTGGTGCAGACAAAGGTCAGTCCCTAAATGTGCTTTGCCCAAGGCACCCTGCCTGAGCTATAAAGCAATCTGAGATGGTTGTTCTTTGTACAGGGCTTGGAGATTCCCAGATGAAGCCAAGCTGTGACTCTAATCTGGCTGCTGCTAGGGCTCACTGAAGCCAGCTTTTGCTTGTTTGATAGGATTTAGGAGCCAAGACCAGCCATTCTTACAGAAAAGCAGCTTGAGTGGGCCCATAAATTGGGTGGGACAGAGCCTCAGGATTTCCAAGGCAGGTCAAACAGTGTTAGCCAGGATTTTGGAGTTCAGATTTGGCACCAGCTTATCTGCTCTGTGGTGGGAGGACTTAGGGAAGGGACAGTGGCCTCTGCTTGCCCTGATGCCAACACTTCATTCTCTCGCTCTATACCACTGGTGCCCTTCAAGCTGCCACCCCTGTGCTGGAGCTCAGAGGGAGTGAGTCTGAGTAGGTGAGTCCCTGTGTGAGTTCCCCAAAAGGAACCGTTTAGGGCTCTAGCAGTTTCTTCCACCAACTCAATCCCCGCTGGTTTTTGCAGCCAGGGCTTATCTGCCTGGCACGGGAATCCTGGCTTGGAGGGCATGGTCGGAGGCTGAGACTCCTCGCTCCCAGGGAATCCCTTCTGAATTTTTATCCACATGGGTGTGGGGCCAGCCCATTGCTCACCTGCACCCCTCCTACCAGTCTGGGTGGATGTGGTTTAATTCCATAGTTGTCAGACTTCCATTCAGCCTGATTTCTGATGTTCCTGAATGATGGTTGTTCTATATTTTAGTTGTAATTTTGATGTGGCTGTACAAAGAAGCAAGCCATGTCTGCCTGTGCCACCACTGTGACCAGAAGTCCAATAACATTCTTTTTAATGATTATAAAGTAGTCTGTTTTATATATTTACTTGATTGTTTTTTTCCTTATTGCAAACTGTGGCGGTATATATCCTATATATACCTGCATTTTTTTCTTATTCTGACATTTTTATGTAGTATAAATTACACAAAACAGAGTTTGAGGTGTAATATATTTTTAAAAGTTGTCTGTAAGTAAAATACCTATATTATTAATGACCTTCTGGTTGACCCTATATCATTTATTTTTCTCTGTTAAAGAATTTGATTTCCACAGTATACAATCACATAAAAAAAACTATCCTCAACATGCCTTATGCAAACATGATGGTTAATCTACCTAATTTAACGACTACAGTTGATGCTTGAACAGTGCAGGGGTTAGGAGTGATAGCCCTCCCCCACCCACCTTGCACAGTTGACAATGCACTTATAACTTCTGATTTCCCTAAAACTTAGTTGTCCCTCAGTATCTGTGAGGCTTGGGTCCCAGACCCCCAGCTGATACCAGAATTCAAGGATGCCAAAGTCCCCTTTATAACGTGGTGTATGTTATGTAGTGCACACGGGCTGCCCTTTGCACCTGCACACTCCCCACCGTGCATCAAAAACAGGACAGGCATCCATGTATATTTGGGGGAAAATCTGTGTGTAAGTGGAGCTGTGCAGTTCAAACCTGTTGTTCAAGGGTCATTTGCACACCATTTCTTAGTCCTGCTGTTTTAAACAGAATATGGTATTTGAATGTTTTCATCGCTTGTGTGTAAGTGGTAGTTAAAAATCTCTGGAGATTAGCCATATAGCTTTCTGTAGGTAGGGTCTTTGACTATAGTGCCAGGAATTTCAAATACATAAATGTCAGTCAAAGGTAAATTGAATCTCTGCCATCTGATATATGCTGAATAGCTATATGATGCATATATAACAAAATAGTTAATCTATCACTAGTTTATATGAAGGTTGCCTATTTGAAATCACAATTTATAAATCAGTAATATCCCTCCATTTACAGATACTAAGATGAGTAAGATTTACCAATCTGTGACCCTTTCAAGTTGATGATCTTAAACTTAGGGGATCTGACTGTATTAGTTTATTTCTATAACCTACCTTGTTCCAGAAATTATCTACTAAGTTATATACATAGAGCAATGCCAAATAACACTTTAAATTAACATGAAAATGGGGCAATGTGGAAGTAAGGGCAAGAAGTCAAAGAAACCAGGAGAGTAGTAAAATAACAGATCCTTGAATAACATGGTTTTGTTACAATGTTGATGAGTTGCTTAGGAACTTAACTTGTGTTTATAGCAATTAGCCTTTGGTAAAATTGGTTTAAATATATATCATTTTACTTAAAGTTGTTGAACCTATTGATGATATTAAGTAAGGACGTACTATGTATAAAATGTAGGCCATGAGATCTGATTTGCTTGCTAAAGATTCTACTGTAGCCATCACATGAAGAGAGGAAGTCACAGTTAGGTAAGATTCACATTATCCCAGAGCTAAAAGGACACTACTTCCCTGTACCTCCACCAGAGACAAATGTCTCTGTAGGTATTCACAAAAAGGAGGACACTGTAAAGATGAATGAAAACCATGTCTTCAACAAACTTCATGGGGCTGTTTTTTAAAAGTGTACATTAGCATCTTTATCGTCCCTTGATGAGGTTCCATAGGTGGTGGTATAACTTTAGCCTAAAGTAAAGAGTGTTTAGAGAGCAAAGGTTAGCTAGGGGCACCCATCAGAAATGCCTAGCTTTTTCCATTACTAGGAATTTAACCAAGAAAATTTAAAATGTTCATACTGGCTTTATTCATAATAATCAAAACATGGAAACAACCCAGATGGTTATCACCTGATGAATAGATAAACAAAATGTGTCAGGTTTCTCTAGAGAAACAAAACCAACAGGGTATAGATGGATGAATGTGTGTGTGTGTGTGTGTGTGTGTGTGTGTGTGTAAATTTATTACAAGGAATTGGCTCCACATGATTGTGAAAGCTGAGAAATCCCAAGATCTGTAGCTGACAAGTTGGAGACTCGAGAGAGCTGATATTATAGTTCCTGTCTGATTCTGCAGGCCTGAGAACCAGGAGAGCCTAGAGGCCAAAGAAGAGCCGACATTTCCGTTTGAGTCCAAGGGCAGGAAAAGACCTCTGCCCCAGCCCACCAAGTCAGTCAGGATTTACCTCTCACTCGGCTTTTTTGTTACATTCCGGGTTTCAGTCATTGGGATGATGCCCACCCCCATTAGAGAGAGCAAACTGCTTTACTCAGTCCTGGGTTCAAATGTGAATCTCGTCCAGAAACACCCTTAAAGACACTCAGAATAATGTTTGACCAAATATATCTGAGCGCTCTGCGGACCATCAAGTTGACACACAAAGTTAACGCTTAATACAGTGCAATATTATTCAGACACAAGGAATGAAATAGTGATACACACTAGAACATGGACAGAACTTGGAAACAGTGTGTTAAGTGAAAGAAGCCAGCCACAAATGACCGCATATTATTCTGTTTATATGAAATGTACAGAATAGGCAAACCTGTAGAGACAGGAAGCAGATTAGTGTTGCTAGGGCCGGGGGGAGGAGAGAAGAGATTGGAGAGTGACTGCCAATGGGTATGGGATTTCTTGTGGGGCAGAGATAAAATGTTCTGGAATTAGTGCTGATCATTGTACAGCCTCATGAATATGCTAGAACCACTGGATGTGCACTTTAAAATGGTGAATTTTATGTTACATGAATTACACTTCTCAATTTTTAAAAAAAATTCTGGGTTATTAAAAATATACTTGTCTATTTCTCCATTCCAGATGAATAAATCAGACTCTCTGGGGCATGGGCAGAGGCATGTATGTTTTCTTGAAAGACCTCAAGGGTTTTGATGTATAGCCTTAACTATTAACCGCTGAGCCAGAGCACTGCCTAGCTTTCAGACAATCCTCTGTAAAAGCTGTTTTCCTAACCAGATGTTTGGTGGATGTCGAACTGCAGTCTGTTCGGTGTGTTGTTCCATCACAGGCTCCCAGAGGGCCTCTAATTTTTGTTTCCTTCAGGTGGCCCCCTGCAAGCATTAGCTATCATCTGAGCTGAGTGATGAGTTTATCTTAGAATTGAGGGGTCTAATAGTAGCTTATTGGTAGGATTACACCCTATCAAATTTAGTCCATGGGGAAAAAAACATTTGGAAATTTAATAATCTGCCTCCCTCATTTTTCAGATAAGAGGAACTAGAGGTGACCTAACTTACCAAAGGTCAAAAAAGTAGTGGCCTCGGAGCACCTTGGCCCTACCTTGTCAAATTGTTAGTATAATAGAAGAACAATTCGGGTGTACTATAATTGCATCTGATGGTCTTTCCTGCTTCTCTCTGATAGGTTATATTTTGTAGAAAGTAATCTGAATTCTCATTGCTTAAAGTACAAGGACAAATTTGACCCACTAGCGATTACAAAGGCAGGCACTGTTTTGGTTACTTCACATACATTAAATCCTTTAACTTCACAATAGCTCTGTATGACTGGTGTTGATATCACCCTGTTATAGTTAAACTGAGGCTCAGAGGATTTAAACTAATTGGCCCAAAGTCATCCACTTCGAAAGTGTAACACTGAAACTTGAGCCTAGGTATACCTGACTTCAAAGCCTATGCTTTTTAACTAGTATGCTGCATACTGTCTTCAAAAGGGGAGTAAGAGCAACAAACTGACCTAAAGGAAATGCCTAGTTTCTGGTGACCATGAAAGAAAACAAACCAGGAATAGTATTTTGTGCCAAAAATCAATCTCAACTAAACATGTGATAGCCCATTCAAGAGTTCTTTCATGGTGGCTACCTATAATGAGGGCAGAACAGGGAAACAGTGTACTCACCTCCACCTACATTAAATCAGAATTACAACTAAATTTTAGAGCAACTATCATGGAGATCCACCTGCAGACTAGCTAAACAGAATGTCTAAAACTAAGGCTATAAGGAAGAAACCACCTTGAGACTGGAAGGAGAGGCAAAGACAGGGAATGGTCAGGTCTCACACCCACAGTGCAGTGATTAAGATTCAGGAGGGATATTTCAGCTGCAGAGCTCCCTGCTGAGGAGCGAGGCGGCCCAGCTCCACATCAGGGCACCAGTGCCAGGAAGAGGAGTCCCCATATTTTCTGACTGAAAATCAGTGGGTATGGTATCTAAGAAAGAAAATGGGCTGATTGAGACCTAGGTGCTGCAGATCTTAAAGGGCCTGAGCACAGACTCCCTCCCTCACAAACTCACTCACTCTGAGTTCCAGCATGGGGGCAACTGCTTGAAAAATTCCAGGGGCATTCCAGGGATGTGGGGAAGGACTAAATTGACTAGCTTCAGGGTAAAGGCTGGAGGTTCAAGGGTCGGGGCAGCTCTCTCCAGGGACTGAAGATGCCATGGTGCCTTTATTGAGCCCTCTTTCCAAGCAGCCAGCAGGCAGGCAGGCAGGCACAAATCTAAGCTCTCCACTAACCTGGTTAACACACTTGGCCCCACCCATCTTGCATAGCCTGTCTGAACCTCTTTCAGTGGCTTTTCCATACAAACAGTCTGCCTCGGCTCATGCTGCAGTCTCTCCTAACGTCTCGGACAGAGATCCACAAACAACCAAGTGGCAGCTGGCCTTGGTGTGCCCTGTACCTCTCACTAAGCAGCCCCACGTTGGGCACTAGTGGCAGCTGGCCTCTAGCGGCAGCTGGCCTCGGTTCAGAGTGTAGCCACTCCCAACTGTATCAGTTTAGTCCCCCTTAACTGCCTATAGTGATGCCTTTAATAGATAAGTATACGTTTGTATTATTTCCAGGAAAACTGATGGCATTTGGAGGAAACTCTTGAAATAGTGTTGGGTGCAAACACTAAGCATGTGAGAAAGGTCCCACTGTGCTTCTCTCCCATCTAGTACTCGGTGCCATTACTGTTGGCAACAAGGTTTTGCCAGAGGTCTGCCTGTCCCTCCCACTTCCCACATGACTAAGTTTATCTCAGCTGCAAGGCTTCCTGAAGGAGGGTCCTAGTTCTTTTTCAGAAGTCTTGACTTTGAACTTGTGGTGTTTTCTATATTCAGTCTTTTATGATACAAACCAGCATTGTTTCTTCAGGAAATTTTTTTCTTAAATTTCAAAGAATCAAATTATAATCTTGTGCTTAATGTTTGTCTCTTGACAACATGGTCCATTGTAGTCACTGGGAAACCTGCTGAAATAATTGTGTTGCTGCTGCCGCTAAGTGATTAGCTCTCTTTTAAGGACAAAACTACTCAGTAAGAACAGCCAACTTTTTAAACTTTCAGTTCAATTCAGTAGCCAGGGAAGTAGCTTCAAATAGATATTTAGTATTTTTGGCACTTCTTACATGACTTGTGTGACTATTTGTCAGCTTGAAGGTCAAGTTCTTATTTGACATTCTTAGTATTTAATAGTATTGGCACATGGTAGGAGATAAATACAACTAGGCAAAAAAATTGTGGGGAGACTGATAGTATTACTGTCTGGTGGTCTTTTAGATGTTATTGTGGAGTTCCTGTGCAAGATGACCCAATGAGGTATAAGGTATTTAAATATACAGTTGTAGTTTTTATTTCATCGTGTGAATTTGCTTTGTGTACCTGTGTCATCCAGGTTAGTCTAGGCTGGAGGAGCCTTCACGCTGGCCTAGGCTCCCTCTGTTGAGCTTACTGTGGTTCTCAGCAAGGCACGGGTAGCAGTGCCCATCAGCAGTTGCCTATTATGAGCCACATGTTGGTCACTTGGACATTTTTATTAACTGATTTAATATTTACATTTAGATACAAGAAAGATGGCTGCAGGATAACCTTACATTAAGAAAAAGGAATGAAGAACTAAAAGAAGTTGAAGAAGAAAGAAAACGGCATTTGAAGGAAATGGGTCAAATGCAGGTTTTACAGATGAGAAAGTACGTTTTTAAAAAGTCTTTAAAAGATCTGTTACTGAATTGTGAAAACTATTCAACACATGTTTTTTAAGAACGATTTAAGCCTTTAGCCTCAGTGTCCCTTGAGACTCACAGGAAGGTGAATGGAGTTTTTATACCAACATATTCCACGGTCTTGTGAATTAAATTACCAAACAAGTGATAGAGAATGTATAGTTCTACTGCAGTGACGGGCAGGATCACAAATGTCATGTCCCCGGGTTTCTGCCAGCCGGCTTCACCAGGTAATGGTCCCAAGCAAAAGGAGCATATAGCCCGTGGGCCCAGCCTGGGTCAGTCTGCAGTATTGCCAAAGTGATTTGACATTGGAGACCCATTTTACACAGTCCCACTTGTAATTATGTGACAACCAGGTGGGGGTTTCTTGTTTTTCAGATTACCCTGATTCTTCTTTCATCTGGTTTTATTAGTATTTACTGTAGGTTCTACCGTCCTGGTGCAGCAGAAAATATTTTATTCTTGCCTTGTCTGCCTTAAGAGTTAGTTTCCTTAAGAATTCTGTAAAAACCCAGTTGATGCTAAGGTGCTTGACTGGTATAAAAGGTTGTGTTCACCAAATAGATTTTTGAACTACCTCAGTTGATTTAATACAGGTCTCTCATTCATTTAGCCATCATGTGTAGATTTTTCATTTGTATTCCTGACTTGACACAGAAATCTGAATCAAAGGAATACTTCAAGTTTTTCTAAAGGATATAGTGAGTTGAAATTTTGATTTAATTTATTATGTTACAAGTACTTAACCCCTTGTTTAAAATCTCTTTCATATAATGAGGAAATCAGACTTTCTAACTGGAATTGCTCTTCATCTTTAGCTGCTTCATTTTTTATACATTAGAACACTGAGACCCAGAAAAAAAATTACAGGAAATATTGATGAAAGCCTGGAATATGACCTAGATATTGTAGCTCCCAAGCCTCAGCTGTTATAATGTTAGTGTTCTTTATGGCAAGTTGGAAAAAGTAAAGCTATTAGAATAAACTTTTATTTATCTTGATTTATTTTTAGAGAGAGGGGAAGGGAGGAAGAAAGAGGAGGAGAGAAACATCAGTGTGAGAAACTTCGATTGTTGCCTCTCGCATGTGCCTCAGCCAGGAACCCAACCTATAGCCCAGGCATGCACCCTGACCAGGAATCACAGCGGTGACCTTGCACTTTGTGGAACAGCGCCCAGCCAGCTGAGCCCCATTAGTCAGGTTTAGAAGAAACTTGTAAATGAAATCATTTATTCTTTGCTACTGAAGACCAGAACCATGTATTTTTATAATTTCTAATTTTTATAATTCCTGGTACATAATGATTTTTGCATTTATTCAGACAGTATTAAGTGCAACTGATCTTGCTCAAACCTTTCTTCTGTGTATTCTCAGAACACAACAGAAATGTCAACAAAAAGGACAGGTCAGTTCCACGCAGATGTTCATAAACTTGATAGCAGTGCCTGGCATACAAGAGGGTGCTTAATAAGTTACTGTTAAATAAATGAAGATTTTTAAGGCACACATTAAAATCTGTATTGTCTACTAAGTTATCAGAAAAGTTTGGGTATCTTATTTTGGGGGGTCAGTGTTAGGTTTTTTTAATACTTGTGTGAGAATTTTTTTCATAGGGGAGCATAAACTTTTAGTAGGTATTACTACAGAAATTAGTAGTTTAACTGAGATCAAATTATATTTGTCTTTGACATTGTAAACAAAATTATGACACCTATTATTCAGTAACTCCTCAGTGTTGGTAATTGTACAGTCTCAGTTTTCAGTCAGAAGTTTGTGAGTTTCTAATATTAATCACCAAGAGCTCTTTGGTGTCTAAAACTCAGGAACTTTCCTCACTGCTCACATTTTATGAGAGTTCTTTATTCAGCACACAAAAATCGACTGTTTAGAAAGCTGGATGCTTCGGAGATTTGGAAGGAAGAAAATTTTCTCTCGTGCTGAATGAAACCTTACGTACAAAGCAGGGAGAGACTGTTACCATGCGCTGATGGCTAAGGAGATAAATGATACCTGTTCCCTACAGAGACCTCGCTTTTCTGTGTCAGGCTGCTGAAAGCTAAAAATGGTATTCATTTGTCATTTTTCCCCTTTACAGTGAACATCAGAACTTGGAAGAAAAAATAGATAATATAAAAAGAAATCACAGTTTGGCAATAGGGCGACAGAAAGGATATGAGGACGAAATCATCCACTTTAAGAAAGAACTTCAAAAACCTCAGTTTCGAGATGCTGAGGAAAAGTACAGAGAAATGATGATTGTTATGAGAACAACAGAGCTTGTCAACAAGGATCTGGACATTTATTACAAGACCCTTGACCAGTAAGTACTAGACTGGGAATTGGGTCCCAGTGCAGTGAGTATCAATTAGCATATTTTACTCATATTTTCCTTTTTTACTTTTTAATTGTGTATCACACACACCAGAGAATGGAATAATACAGACGTGTGTCTACACACACCTACACACATGCTGAAGTAGTGTAGGTCAGTAATAACACATGTTGATATTAAGGCGTAGTCATGACGCCACCCCTCACCCAGCCCCCAATCCACGAACTCCGCTTTTATCACTGCCCGGCACCCACTGAAATACCCCTCCTGGTCTCAGCCTTCCGTCATCTCCACTTCCTGGAATTACTGGCACAGCTTTTTGCCTTCTGTGCTTTAAAACAAAAAATAATATTATCATACGTGTAGTTCTTTCTGAGCTTTTAAAAAATATATATTCTGTGTACTCTTCTAAGATTTGCTTTTTTTATTTTGTTGTTTATGTTGCTTATAGCTATAGTTCATTCATCTTCACTGATGTGCAGAATTCAGTGTGGGAAATTGCATGGCTATAGTTCATTCATCTTCACTGATACACAGAATTCTGTGTGGGAATATGCCACTGTGTATCCACTGTCCTGCAGACGGACAGGCGAGTGTTTCCAGGCCTTGCTAATAGAACCCTTGCTGCTAGGAACACTCTTGCCATGTCTTCTGGAGCAAAGGTGGAAGAGATTCCTTGCAGTCTGTGGGGGGTGGTAAAATTTCTGGGTTGCAGGGTATGCTCAGTTTTATAAAATAATGTTAAATTTTCTGCCTCAGTATTTTTACTAATGGGCACCATTAGCAGAACATAAGGATTTTTTTTAGACATCCTCTGACACTGATTTTGTCTATTCCTTAATTTTTGTCAGTCTTAGGGGTTTAAAATAGTAAATCGTTGTGGTCTTCATCTGCAGTTCCCTGATTTCTAACGTTGCTGACCACCCTTCTCGTGTTTGACTGTTTCATTTCCTCTCTCAAATGTCCGTGTCTTGCACCTGTATTTCATGTATTATCAGACGTCTTACTGACTTGCAGGAGCTCTGTCTCTTCTGCATTTTAATTCCTTTTCAAATATACGTATTATAAATATTTCTCAAGCTTCTTGTGTTTATTTTTTCACTTTCTTATAGTGTCTTCTAATGGACAAAGTAGATTTTAAGGTTGTTGGATTTACCAGTCTTTTCTTTTTTCTTTGGTGAGCTCTTTTTCTGTCTTGCTTGAGAAATCCTTCCCTACATTTTTGTTTTCTTCTTCATGTTTTAGAGTTTTGCATTTCACGTTTAAGTACATTGAAGTGTTTAATCCTAAGTTGAACTTTATGTACAGTGTGAGGTAGGATTCCCATTTCATTTTTCCTTTTATGGCTAACCAGTCATCCTGGCTGTTTCATGAGGGGTCAGCCCTTTTCTCACTGATCGGCAGTGTTTCTCATGGCACATGTGTGGCTCAGTCTGGGTTTTCTGCTCCGTTTCATTCCTCACAGCATCTGTCTCTGTGCCGTTGCCTTGCTTACTGCACCTGTGGAATGTGTTCAGCATATAACAGGTGTCTGTTCTTTTAACTAGTGAGTGTAGTCCTCCCCGTTCATGGTGATCGATTGTGTAAAAGAGTTGTATTTATTCTGTCTTTTTTCCTACCTTCTTGTCTTCTGTGAAACTTTTTTTTTTTAATTTTTTAAATTTTTTGTAAGGCTCATTAACCTTAGTAAGGCAGGTAGTTGAGCAGTTGTTTTTTGTTTGTTTTTTTAAAGATTTTATTTATGTATGTATCTTTAGATGGGAAGGAGAGAGGGAGAGAAACATCAATGTATGGTTGCCTTTTGTGGATCCCCTGCTGGAAGTTGGCCTGCAGGGAACCAGCCTGCAACCCAGGCATGTGCCCTGACTGGGAATCAAACCGTGATCCTCTGGTTTGCAGGCCTGTGCTCAATCCACTGAGCTACACCAGCCAGGGCGCTGTGAAACTTTTCTTTATTCCTCCTTTTACCCTTCTTTGGGTTGTAAAGGATATAGTCCATTTCAGTTATTTAGGTGTTTACTTTTAAATTTTTAACATGCGTATTTTAAAACAAATATGTTGATTCTCAAAGGGGGCCTGGAGCAGCATTATCTGAATCATCTTTGAACTTATTACTGTGTGGATAGTAACAAATATAGCTTGACTTCCGCAGTCTCCCGAGGAGTGGGATGTGAGGATGCAGAGAAAAAGGAACACTTGTGCATTGTTGGTGGGATTGCAAACTGGTGCAGCCACTGTGGAGGTCCCTCGGAAAAATTAAAACTAGAACTACTGTATTGGGTATTTATCCAAAGAAATCCAAAACACTAATTCAAAAAGATACATGCACCCCCATGTGCATTGCAGCGTTGTTTACAACGGCCAAGGTACAGACGCCAGCTAGGTGTCCGTCAATGAATGAACGGATAAAGAGGACATAGCACATGAATGCAGTGCAATATTAGCCATAAAAAAAGAAGGAAAACTGCCATTTGCAACAACACGGATGGACCTAGAGTGTGTTATCCTAAGTGAAATAAGTCGAAGAAAGATAAATACTTATATGATTTTACTTATATGTGGAATCTAAAAAACAAAACAGAACAAGAACAAATGTGTACAGAGAACAAACAGAGTTGTTAGATTGGAGGGGGTGGGGCAGATGCGTAAAAAGGTGAAGGGGGTTAAGCATGTAGTGACTAGTTGAATTTAGTGACCAGCAGTACATTAGAAATGGGTAAAGGCACAGATGTTTCCAAGAGGAAACAAAACAAACATGAAACGATGTTTTGCAGCATTAGACATTGGGGGCTGCAAATGACAGATAAGAAACTGCCAGCTGTGAAAGTAATTGTGGTGAATATAAATCATAAGGTAGGTGTCTAATCATTATGTTGTATACCTGAAACAATATAATATTCTATGTCAGCTATAATTTTAAATAATTTTTTAAAAAATCAGAAACTCCCTGAAATTTAAGGGGGGAAAAAGTAACCAGACCTTTGACTTTGACAAAATGGAGGTTGTTAATGACTTTGAGGGGGTAATCTCAGTGGCTTGGTTAGAACTGAAGCCTTGAAGTTGGAAGAGGAAAGGAGGGGTCAAAGAAATGGAGATGATCAGTATAGATAATTCTTACAAAAGTTCTGTGAATGGAAGCAGAAATACGGGGTGATGGCTTGAGGGGTCCAGTTACGGAGACAGGGTTTAAGTTTTACTTGCACATGTTCTGCTATAAGGCAGCTCTTCTCACCGACCCTACAGACCTGGTCTCGTAGAGACTGAATAGAGAACTGCACCTGGGAGCCCTCCAGCTATCCCTGCAGACCCTCAGAGCTAGTGACAGCCAGGAGAGGAGGATGCCCTCCATAAGGCACACATTCTTTCCAAAATCCCTGTTCTGCCCTCTCTCGTCAGGCTCTGGGAAGATAGAGATGCCCTACTCGGTTCCTCCTGCAAACTGCTAACAGTCCAACAGGGGAGGCCATGGTGGGCGCCCCACAGTCTGTGTTTGACCTGGGCCTTGAATGATGAAGACCTGGCCTCTCTGTAGGGAAAAGCGCCTCAGTTACAGAGGGACCACACTGAGCCGGGTGAGGGCGAGAGAGGGGCATGCAGGGTGCTTTTCAGCGGTTTAGGCTCACTGAAGGAACCAAGCCCGGCTACACAGCGAGGTCTGTTATCTGGTCATCAGATGGATTCTGCTAAATGAGAAGGAAAGAAGTGGTATAGATTTCCCCCAAATTGAGTCTGTGAGCTTGTGCTTGCAAACAGTGGCCTTCTTAAGGTTTAGACTGTGAGCCTTAAATTTGCCTTCTCACCTAGAAGAAAGTGAGGCCCAAAATTTCCCTCATTGTTCCACCTCTTAGAATGAAGCATGCAGTCAGTGTAATTGTTGCATTGAGCTGTCTATTTAAGGTAACACAGGAAGTTAGCAATGCATTTTCAAGAAGAGCTGATTACCATCTGTAATTAGTAATCATCTAAAAACATCACTCATTGTAAGCATTGCCAATGGTCAGAGAACAGTGGCTGAGAAAGAAAAATACTAATCATTTAGAATATAATATTCCTTGCCCCTTAATAGAATACATCAATTAAAGTTAAATGATTCTGGAATATGTCAAAGTACACTGTTCTACCCTATGTCAATCTTCCACTGTCATTCTTCCCCAAATGTGGAATGATGCACATTAAGCCACACCTGCTGAGAGACTCAGTGGAAATGTGTGACTTGCACAGTTTGCATTCGAGGCAGCCAGCTCTCAGGGAATCTGTTCAAGGCCTGGCTGATCAACTCACGAAGGGCTCAGCCAGAGCTCACTTCTCGTAGCTGCCACTCTTGTCCTCACCACGAATGCAGTGGTTTCACAGCCCTGGGCCCTGCAGCATTGAGCCAGCAGATCACAAAACCGGAAGACAGCCAGACTTTTCACACTCACTGCAGTTTTCTCAGCCAAAGGTTTATCTTGCAACAGTGGTTGAACCACTGCCTGAATTTTAAAGTCTGTTTTTTGGGGAGTCTGGCTAAAGGGAATTTGTTTAAGAATTTAATTTAATAGTGTTAAGGGTTTTATCTAGAAAAAGAGGTAATTTTTCTTTCAAATGTGTGACTTGAGTTTGGCAAATTCAGGATTCTGAGTTTTGCTAGGTAATGAAAAATCAATAGTTGGGGACATGAAACCAATAAAACACGATACCCATGATACCATTTCTTTTCTGCATGAAGGCTGCCACTGACCTAAATGTTGGGAAACAGGAAGTTCTCACAGTGGTATTGGGGCTATAGGGAGGAGTATCCAATGTAATAGTGAGTGACAATAGGCATAGCCAATTTTTTAGCAACCTATAGATCTCAAAGTTTGGGACAACTTTAAGTTTTTTTGTTTTTTATTTTTTAAATTTTTATTTTTTTTAAGATTTTATTTATTTATTTTTAGAGGTTGAAGGAGAGAGGGAGAGAAACATCAATGTATGGTTGCCTTTTGTGCATCCCCTGCTGGTAGTTAGCCTGCAAGGAACCGGTTTGCAACCCAGACATGTGCCCTGACTGGGAATCAAACCGCGATCATCTGGTTCGCAGGCCCGCGCTCAATCCACTGAGCTACGCCAACCAGGGCAACTTTAAGTTTTTTTAAATCCTCACCTGAGGATATGTCTGTTGATTTTACAGAGAGGGAAAGGAGAGGGAAATATCAATGTGAGAGAAACATTAATTCATTGCCTCCTGTATGTGCCCCAACCAGAGATCGAACACTCAGCCTTTTGGTATGTGGGACAGCACCCCAATAACTGAGCCACCCGGCCAGGGTGGTGCAATTTTAAATGCAAGAAGGAAGGTAATGTTTTTGGAAAATGTCTTTTGTTAAGTATAATCTTTTCTGCTTTTTTCTAATTTGGTTGATTTTTATTAACAGGTTTTTTTTCATGCTTCTGAACTAAGTAATATTTTTTATTAGTAAGGTATGCTTTGTATTTGGCTCCTTTTTTCCTTTTTTTAAGTATATAATCTTTATTATATGCCCTGGCTGATGTGGTTCAATGGATTGAGTACTGGCCTGAGAACCAGAAGGTCACTAGTTCAATTCCCAGGCAGAGAATATGCCTGGGTTGCGGGCCAGGTCCCCAGTTGAGGGTATGTGAGAGGCAACTGCTCAATGTGTTTCTCATGCATCAGTGTTTCTCTCCCTTTCTTTCTCCCTTCCTTCCCCTCTCTCTAAAGAAAAATAAAATATTTTAAAATAATATATAATCTTTATTGTATTTTTCCATTACCATCTAGTCTGGCCCTTTTAATCAGTATGTTAGCCAGTAAAATAAATAGCTTGAGATGGTAAATCCAGTTCCAGATTTACCATTTTATGTGCATTTCTGATTTTAAGCATTAATTCAGATTTTGCAAAATGGTAGCTAAAGTCCTAGAGATGGCTTAAATAGTGAAAGAAGAAGGACCTGGAAGGTCTTTTCCTGCCAGGTGAGGTTTTGGTCTATTCTGATGCTGTTTTTCCAGCCCTTTAGACACCCGCTCTCTAGTGGACACATTTCAGGCGTTCAGTTCTCTGCTAATGGCTAAGTTCCAAAGTGATTTAGGAAGTAGCCTCAGAACAGCAGCAAAAACCCCAAACAGTAGTTCCTGGGGAGGCCTAATGTGATTCACTCATTAGTGACATCAAACTAGAGCACAAGGACGAAGAGAATTCAGAGGCTTTTCATTAAGTGTCCCCGTGTGGGAGGCTGTTGGAAGATCACTGCTGGGGCAGCAGCTGTGGCACAGAGAGGCGCTGAAGGGCCGTGCGGGCAGACTGGCGTGTAAAGGAGTGGGCTATGTAAATGGGGGGCGCTGTATAAGGGGGCGTGGATAGCAGCTACTGCACAGGTTACACTGGGCTGTACCTCTTGATTTCTCTTTCTCTCTCAATAGACTGTTTTTAGAGCAGTTTTAGGTTCACAGCAAAATTGAACAGAAAGTACAGAAATTTCCCGTATACCTGCCCTAACCCAATAACCCTAGGCTCCTCCAATATCAACATCCTTCACCAGAGTGGTCTATTTGGGGGTGTCCACTGACACGTAATAATCACCCAAAGTCCCTAGTGTAGGTAAGGGTTCACTCTTGGTGGTGTGCATTGTATGGGTTTGGACAAGGTACAGTGACGCACCTCTCCCGTCACAGCATACAGAGTAGTTTTGCCAGCATGTGTCTTTTTGTCTTTCTGGCCTTGTGGTGCCTTGTTCACATAGGGAATCAGTGGGCCTTTGTCATCTGTAAGGATGACATCTGAGTCTTTCTTGGATCACCAGAGTTCCAGTCCTACTAAAGCCCCAGTAAATGCCACAGAGTGTAAGTGAAATTCTTGAGGAAATCTTTCAGTTAAGTATAAGACTGCAAAATAAATTACAGATCACTCTATCCTTAGCTCTTAGACCTTTTTGCTTTCTTCTGGGAACCAGTTTTCACAAAACATAGCACTTCACATGAGCTAGTGTGTGCATTGAACTAGCGACACGCCCTCTCCAGGGGTGGGGCCGATGCAGCTAGCCTGACAACCACCTAACCTACGGCCCATGAAATGCCTGTCTGCCTCAGCAGAATGATGTTTACTAGAGGTCATAGGCCATAAAGGTCGTTCTTGAATGTTAACACCCTGTAAAGTCCAGGTGCTGAGAGGTCTATGAAGTTCACATTTGGGCCTGTGTTTGTCAATCCACAGTCTGTTCTCCCAGGGTTTCTGCACCGCATGGTTCCCAGGCTGCTTCCTTTCCTCAGCCCCTCCTCAGACCTCCCTGCTCTACCTGTTACTGTGGTGGTTTCCCCACCTCTCCATCCCTCCTGCCCCTCTTATATCCGCTACTGCCAGGTTATTGTTCCTGAAGGTGGTGGTTGCTCTTCCCTGCCACCTTAAGGACTGACTGCCACACCTGGCCTTCCCCATTTTTGCTCTCCATATTTGATACATTCTAAGCAAACTGAATGTTTTGTTCCCTTAAGACAGCTCGCATTTTCCCATGCTCACTATCCTCCTCGGAATGTCACCTGGATGAAACCCTTCCCCAGCAGGTGTAATTTTTCTTCCTGTGTGTTCTGTAACACTTTGTGCGACTTAGACCCCTTCATCTGCTCAGCCTTGTGTCACGGACATTCACGGCTCCCTCTGCTTGTCCCACTGCTGTGCACCTCACAGAACACATTCATGGGGGACTCGCTCCGTTTCCAGGGCAACGTCTAACACTCAGCACTGAGGTACTAGCACTTTGGTGACATTTTCATCTCCCTCACAGTGCTTTTGCATGTACGCATACACAAATACATGGTTTTTGATTTTATGTGAACATACCACACTGTAGGTATTTTTCTGTTAGCTTTTTCTTTCACTTAACAGGATGGAAATCTTTTATGTTTATTATTTGCAAGTACCATTTTCAATGGCTGCATAATCCGTAAAATGGATGTCATCTATTTTATTTAACCACTGATGGACATGTTAGGAAGCTTTTAAATGTTTACTGCTGCAGATAGTGCTACAGTGTCTGTCTGTGCCCACTTGTGCAGACACTAGAAAGATCACTTCTTAGAAACGGAGTTACTGGGTCAGAGGGTATGCACATTTTTACATTATCACCAAATTGCCTTCCAAACACACTCACAAAAGTTGTACCCACCAGTAGTGCGTGAAGGGACCTGCTTCTGCTTTTCATGTCATCACCCTTTCTCAGTTTCGCCATCTGTGGCACGCAAAATGGCAGGTATTGTAATTCACATTTCCCTGTCTACTAGTGAGAGTAAACATTTTTACATACATTGGCTGTCTCTGTTTCTTCCCCCAAAATTGCCTATTCACATCTGTTTGGTACTTTTTCCATTAGGTTGTGTTTTACTCGGTGATTTGCTCACTTTTAAATACGTATTCTGGGTATTGACCCTTCTCACATACGCTGCGAGCAGGCATCCCTTAGTTCGTCCTTGTCCTCTTTGTGGTGTCTGTGATTGTGGGTTTTAGGTAGGCAGATCTTTAGTCTTTATCTTTAGCTTCTTGTTTAGAAGGGCCTCCCTAATACTAACATTATAAAAAAAATTTCTTCTGATAGTTTTATTTAACTTTTATTTTTTTAATTCATTTGGGTTTTATTTGAGGTTTGATAAAGGAGCGTAATATAAGTTTACATTTTTTTCTCTCTACTATTAAAATCTTTTCTGCTGATTTAAAATGTCATTTTATCAACTAAAGTTCTCTATGTATTTGGTTTTATTTTAGTTTTATTCCTGTCCCAGTATTGTGATTTTATTCTTTTGCATTATTCTTTTGATTTCTGAACTTTAGAGTCACCTTATGGATTTCATGTAAAAAACCTTTCTCATTGGGAGTTTTGCTGGGATTGCGTCTGCTTTGTGGGTGACTGAGGAGAGTGGATGTCTTCACTGTATTGACGCTCCCATTCTGGACCCTCTGGTTGGTCTGTCTTTTCTAATCCGTTCCTTTGTCCTGTTGTAAAGTTTTATACCCTTTCCCTTAAATCCTGTGCCTTTTGTACAGTTTCTTCCCAGGTATTTCATGGTTTTATTGCCACTGTGAAAAAGATCCTTTTTTCTATTGTTTCTTTTTGGATTTTGCTACTAGGTAATAAAACTATTAATTTCTATATGTTTATTTTATTTCTGACCACCTTGTTAGTCTTAATAGTTTTTGGTTGATTTCTTAGATTTTCTAAGTGCACAATTATATCACCCACAAAAACAATAACATGTTTTGCCCCCACCCCCATTTTTTCTTCTTCTTGTCTTCCTGAATTACTAGGGGTCTCTAGGATACTATTTTAGGGTAGCCATAATAGAAGGCATCTTTCTCGTGTTCTTATTTTTAGGAGGAACACTTCTGTGTGTTTTAACATTAATTGGTTGCTACTGTGGGTATATGATAGAGTCATTTTGTCAAATTAAGAAGATTTTCTGCCCTGGCTGGCATAGCTCAGTGGATCGAGTGTGATCCTGTAAAGGATCACGGTTCATTCCCAGTCAGGGCGCATGCCTGGGTTGCAGGCCAGTTTCCAGCAGGGGACACATGAGAAGCAACCATACATTGATATTTCTCTCCCTCTCTCCTTCCCTTCCCCTCTAAAGATAAATAACTAAAAATCTTTTTTAAAAAAGAAGAGAAATTTTTCTTGCTCTGGCTGGTATAGCTCAGTGGACTGAGTGTGGCCTGCAAATCAAAGGGTCGCTGGTTCGATTCCCAGTCAGGGCACATGCCTGGGTTGTGGGCCAGGTCCCCAGTGGGGACCACATGAGGGGCAACCATGCATTGATGTTTCTCTCCCTTTCTCCTTCCCTTCTCCTCTCTTTGAAAATAAATAAAAAATAAAATCTTTTTTAAAAAGGAAATTTTTATTTTTCACTGAGGATTTTTATCAAAACTCAGTGTCATAACAAGTACTTCTTTGACATCTACTGAGACAGTTTTTTCTTTCAATCCATTAATGCAGTGTATCATCTTAAATTTTTTTTTCTATTGTACTGTTCTTGCCTTCTTGGGATAAAGACTACGCAATCATGATATATTCTTTTTAATACTCTCACTACTGAATTTGATCTTACTCAGGATGCTCATATCTATAGTCATAAGCAAAATAGGCTTATCCTTTTTTCCCTTACTACTTGTGTTTCTTTTTGCTATGTAATATGTTACATACTTGAGAGTTACATGTAATGGTATATACCTTGAAGATTTGATAACATTTACTCATAAAACTGAGATTGGTGACCTTAAAGATGGCCTTTTGACTGCCTTTTAAATTTTTAATTGACATTCAAGGGCTGTTAATATTCTACCTACTTTTCTCTGATCTTGAGCAAGCTACTGACTTCATCACATCTCAGTTTTCTTAATGGGAAAATGGGGATAACCAAACCTAACTCTCCAGTATTGTTGTAAGGATTAAATGAGATATGATTGTTTAAGCGTAATTGTGCCTCCCATAAGGTAATGGTCATCAGTAGTAACCACTGTCATTATTGTTATTCCCTCATGTGGATTAAAGCATAGTACTTACCTTAGTCATCCCCAACTCTTGCACAGTGGAGTTGTAAACTCCAGACTAAACAAAAGATACAGCCCAAGCAGTGTCAACTCTGTCTGACACCCCTCTCAGTGAGTCTGGATTTTCCTCAGATCCAGAGCTTTTACCTGCAGTGCCGTCTGTCAGTACACCTGCCCATGGGCCAGGATGCACCACCTGGTCATACAGGGAGCCACGGCAGAGGTTCTTTGCACCTTGGACACCTGCATCACCTGGAGCTTGCTCTCCACATTGCGAATGCTTATTTCTCTTATTTATGGAAGATTTTTTTTAACTTTTTAAAAATTTTTTTCTAGATTTTATTTAGTTTATCTTTAGAGGGGAAAGGAAGGAGAGAGAGAGAGAAATATCAATGTATGGTTGCCTCTGGTGTGTCCCCTGCTGGGAACTGGCCTGCAACCCAGGCATGTGCCCTGACTGGGAATCGAACTGCGATCGTGTGGTTCACAGGCCCACGCTCAATATTTATGGAAGATTTTTAACTTGTACAGAATGATGACTTTTATGAAAAGGAAAACTTAGAATCCAAGAACATTCTGTGAGTTTGTTTGGTTTTTAGCAAATATTTAGAAGTTTTGTCTGCATCCTTTGAAAGGAGTATATGTTAGGCTAAGACAGATGTATGAAGTAGAAAATGGAGACTTGTATTCTCATCAACAAGCAGTATATGGTTTTTTTCCAGCCCACTACTTCAAAATCCTTCATCTGATATTCAGAATGTATTTATGTTGAGTCATTTCTTTCTCTTTGCTGGTGAACCAGAAGATCATGGAATGATTATGCAGAGGCAGAAGCATTACGTTCAGTTTCTTTTTTTGTGTATATCAGATAAGAGGCTTGCAAATGGCAGTCAGGCCGTCTCACATCCTCTGTGTGGCCGTGGCACCGCCGTGGGCCTGCTTGTCACCGGCACAGCGCTTGTTAGTTTGTCAGCCTGCTTCCGAAGAACCAAGCACTTTGTGATGACAGGAGGCAGTACTGAGAACAATGTTAGATTCTGAAAGGCTGCTTTTGTTTTTACAGACATTTCTTTCCTTCTTCTTAGTGTTTAGAAACTGCTGGGTTTTTTTTAAGAGTGGTAAGAGGGGGAGGAGAGGTGTACATATTTAGAATTAGGATTTTTGAATCTTCAACTAGGAAGGGAAAATAAATAAAAAGTTCTGAAATTCACCTCAGCCTAAGCCTCTTAATCACCCTTTCTGCACCAAAGCTTCTAGTGGAGAGAAAGCTCACAGATCTGAGGAGTGAAAGCAACCTGAGAGGCTGCTTCTTGGTAACCCTTAAGAGTAATAGAGGAGAAAAGAGCAGCCATCCCAAAGATCTGTTTCCCCAGAGTAAGGAACCCTGCACACCTCCCTTCCCTCTTCAATTCACTCTCTTCCATTCCGCATGCCTCCCTGTAACCTGCAGGCATCTAAGAAACAGTCCTACCTAAGAAAAAGTCTGCTAAAGACTGTTTTCTGCCCTGGCTGGTGTAGCTCAGTGGATTGAGCGCGGGCCTGCGAATCAGACTGATCGCGGTTCAATTCCCAGTCAGGGCACATGCCTGGGTTGCAGGCCAGTTCCCTGCAGGCCAACTCCCAGCAGGAGACGCACAAAAGGCAACCATACATTGATGTTTCTCTCCCTCTCTCCTTCCCTTCCCCTCTAAAGATAAATAAATAAAATCTTTAAAAAAAAGACTTTTCTGATATCTTCACAGGGAAGATCTTTATGTATTTGGGAGTGTTTGTCATCTCATAGAAAGTAAATGTGGAGTGGGGACCCTGGAGCTCTAGAAAGGTAACTGGCAGTTTTCATTACCAGCCAGGAAGCAGGGTTTTGGTCTGTTTATTTTTTCTAGCTGTTACTATATCCTACTGTTATCGCTGAAATATTAAGGAAGTAACTTCATGATATTGGTATGACATACCTTACATTATTGTTGTATATTTTATTGTAAATTTCACATTATTTTTCCATTAAAGCACCGATGGCTTTTTTTCCCCTAGAGCCATAATGAAATTTCACAGTATGAAAATGGAGGAAATCAATAAAATCATCCGTGACCTTTGGCGAAGCACCTATCGTGGACAAGGTAGTGGATGTGGTGCCCACCGGGTTGCTCTTTCCAAAGCCTGTCCTAGCACTGGCCCCACACGGCCTCTCAGCAAGCCCGTACTGCCTCCTGGACCTTCCTGAACAGCTCCCTGATGTTTTCTAAGAATTCTTATCTTGACAGCATCTTGTAGCAAGAAAAAAATACAGAGGTTTCTATTCCAGAGCCTGACAAGACTGACATATTTGGCTACAACACACAGATTTAGCTGACTGTAGGTGCTGTGTGCTGTTGAATGTCGATTGGGATAAGCCAAAATGAGAGGAACCGGCTAATAGACGAGCTGGGAAAGGCAGAGCTGGGACAGAGGGGCGGGGTGCTGGGGCTGCTTCCAGCCAGGAGCCCCCGTGAATCTCTCAGCCAGACAGACACATGGTTCCAGACAGCCCGGGTTTTCCCTACACGGCCAGCCTTGCATGTTGTGCCTGGGCTTGCTTATGATGGTGTGTGCAAATGACAACAGGCCACGGGTGTGGGCTCCTCTGAACCTGTCTTCCTTTTGTGTCAGATATTGAATATATAGAAATTAGGTCTGATGCTGACGAAAACCTGTCAGCTTCTGATAAACGGCGGAACTACAACTACCGAGTGGTGATGCTGAAGGGGGACACGGCCTTGGATATGCGAGGACGGTGCAGCGCGGGGCAAAAGGCAGGTATCTCAGGAAGCTGGGGGCCGCCTTCACCCAGAGCAGTGACAGAATCAAAGGTCAGTGCGGCGGAAGCACCCAAGGTCACTTTCAGTGGTGGGAGCTCCTTACGCCGCTCCTGGCTGTTACGTAAGTGGGTCAGGATCCGCTTTCCTCTGTATGTCCCCCTCTTCTAACCAGCGTTTCCTGCAGCATTATGTAAGTGAGGCTTGTAGGAGAAGGGCCTGAAACCTCCTCACAGGGTAGGCTCGATGTAAAATGTAAAACAAGGAGCTGAAGAGCATTTGTTGTTTTACAGCATTCCTGATGAGCGCAAGGTAAGACACGCCACTATTTTACATGCCAGCAAGAAAGAAGAAAGGCAGTTGTCATTATAAGATGCCTCCTGATTTCAGAAAAGTCACCGGGGGCAAGAGGGGTGGTGTGTTTTAGAGTCAGTGACATATGCTATTAGCAAACCAGGTCCTGGGTCGAACCAGATGTGGCATTACTGCACACGAGAATCTCATTGAGGAAGCACCCCCATTGTAGGCCTGAGTCCCCAACACCCCCCCCCCACCTCGCCTTGGGGCCTGGAGACCATCTGAAACTGTCTGCTCAAGCCAAAGGCCGAACGTCACTGTGCACAGGCTTGTACCCAAGATGTCACAGGGTCTTGAGCTTCCTCATTTCACACTTGAAGCAGATTATATTGATAACACCTCTGGACCCTTGATTTTCTTAACAAATTTTTAAAATTCTAGAAATGGATGCTCATACTGCCTGAGTAACTTTCATAGTTTTCAGTTTTTACCTAAAGACACTCCACGCGTGGATGTACTTGGTTGTCAGTTCAGACAGCTGTACCAATTTAAGGCATCTGCAGATTATTATCTTAATCATAGTCTGCAAAAAATGACAAATTTGTGATCTCTAATCAGTATCCCCTACTTGCTCTGGTGATTTTTAGTGGTAATTATGAGTGGGAACATAGAGTTTGAAACATGTTTCTTTGGATTAAAAATACTTTCTAAAATAGTTTCTGAACAAAACAGGTTGTCTGTAGCTACTCTAAAATACAAAAATTAGTGATTTCTTCCTTGGGGTTGAGGGAGAAGACAGACAGATGGTTCAATAGATGCCACTCTGAGCGGCTGGCATGGAGGCAGCGGCCGCGGCAGCCCAGCATCCGTGCAGGTGCCTGAGCAAAGGATTGTGCTGGGGCCCTGGCTTCTGCGTCTGCCGGCCTGCTCTGGGCGTCCAAGGGAAGCTGCAGACTGCTGTAGGGTTACTCACTCACTCGCTGATTGCCCCGTACTCACAAGTTCAGGGGAGGGGAGAGTTACAGCTCCCACAAAGGTGGTGCAGACTTCCTAGCGTCGTCCTTCACTCTTCATTCCGGGTGCCTTGTACCCTCAGATGGTTTCAGCCAGCCCGAGAGGTTTAGTGTTGGGTTTCTATGAACCTTGAAAGTGCCTTGAAAGTTTGGGCCACTTGGATTTCCTAAGGTGAGCTCCCACGACACCGCACTCCTGTGCTCCTGATCCTTTGGCCCAGAAATTCATTCTCTCTGCCTGAAAATGGCATACATGTGCTACGTACATGTGCATGTGCATCATAGTGTGGTGCAGGTCAGGTGCCTCTCTGGACCATGGGAAGTGGAACCTGGGGAAGCTGGTGAGAGGAGAGAGGTCTCCGAGGCTCTGGGAAGTGGAAGGCATCTGCATTTTCTAATCCCATTATTGGGAAAATAAAATAGGTGGCGAATTTTTAAGGTGGTTTATTTTAAACCCTTAATAAAATGATTAGTTACAGATAAATGGTATTGCCTTTCAGACTCCCGTCTGTGATTTCAAGTTTTGATACAGCTGAGGGGATTGGGGCAGTCGACATTGCTTTTAGCATTTCATTTTATTGCAAACGGTGGGCTGAAATAATGTGCCTGATGCTTCACCTTCTGGAAAGTCGCAGGAGTCTGGTCACTGTGTCTGCTCCCCAAACCGAAGAGCAGTGACTCACCTGAGGTGGGGGACCCTGTGACCTTTCCCATCCGCAGGGATTGAGCCTGCTCCCGTGCTTGCCCAAGTGAATGGGAAGAATCTGTGCAGCACAGCTCAGCGCTGGTGTTTTCTTCCAGGTGTTGGCCTCTCTCATCATCCGCCTGGCCCTGGCGGAAACGTTCTGCCTGAACTGCGGCATCCTTGCCTTGGATGAGCCGACAACAAATCTTGACCGAGAAAATATCGAATCTCTCGCACACGCTTTGGTTGAGTAAGTGTCTCAAGTTTGGGGACAGGTTATGATCGTAGTCAGATAAGGTGAAGGGGGTTCTGCAGTGGAGCCCCTCTCTAGATGCGTCTCCTTGGTAAAGCTGGTGACTTTCCCTTGTGGCAGTGATTGGTCAGAGTTTTTAGAAAGAACCAGCTGGTGACCAGCAGCAGAGGCATCCTGCCCGTCCCCACATGTGTTCATAGGGGAACTCTGGTTTGGCTTTCCAGTAAAGCCACCCAAGCCCACGTGTCCTGTACCAGATTTAATGTGACTTGCTAAACCATTCTGGGTGGTGACAGTGGTTTTAGACAGGATCCCCAGCCTTTGACATGCGTCAGACATCTACAAGGAATTGTGGCTCTTAGTCAAAAAGCATAGCAGTGCAACCCAGACACAGGAAAAGTGCACACACCTTCAACCTCTTTCACCTGGGGTGGGGGCGGCCGCCTCATGGGGCAGCCCTTGCTTAGGAACTGTGCTGGCAGAGGAAGAGCCTGTCCCCTCGAGTTGAGGGGCTGTTCCAGGTGCTCCCGACTCCAGCTAGATGCTCTGGGCCGACGTAATGCTTGCTGTCTGGTACCAGGGCTCGGCTTGGGGAGAGCCAGGTGGCCACGGAGCCGCCTTTCTCCAGCTGTCTCCCAGGAGCCTGTGTGGCCAGCACTAGAGGGCTGGTGCTTTTGGAACCTGAGTGCATCCAGCTCCAGGCAAAGGATGAACGGATCGATTAAAAGTCTTTCAGGTCTCAGCCTCCTAGTACCCAGCACAGAGGTAATGAGCACAGATGCCCTCTGCACACCCACACAGGCCATGTGTGTCATACCAGTGATGCGTCTGATGGCTGGGGGTGGCAGAATTCTAAGTAGACACAGCTCTTAAGAAGGCAGTGGGCCTTGCATATGTTATTTCCCCTGCCTGTAGTGTGTCTTTAAAATTTTTTTTCTTCTTCCAGAGAAAACTAGTCACAGGTCAAGAAAACCCCAGGCTCAGGAATAAGTCAGACTCCTTGAGCTGAGCAGCACAGAGATGAGGGAAAACAGCAGGACACTTCCACCTGCTGTAGTGAGAAGAATTTGTGTTCTCACCCCTGCATAAGCCAGACCTGTGGGAAGAGTCAGGCCATGCACCCGCGCTGTCTGGATGGTGCTGGGATTCCTGCCGGGCTGGGCTAGAGGCTGGGGTCCCCCTTGCCCTCCCCCACTTCCTGCAGGGCTGTCAGGCTGACACTCACACGGCACAGGAAAAGCCCAGTTACCACACACAGCACAGTCATGTGTCTGACAAGGCTGTCAGTGGCTTTTTCAAGTAGAGGAAAGGGTTACTTAGGCTCTTTAGTAACAACATATTCTAAATGTATTGTTTCAGGATAATAAAAAGTCGCTCACAGCAACGTAACTTCCAGCTTCTGGTAATCACTCACGATGAAGATTTTGTGGAGCTCTTAGGGCGTTCTAAATATGTGGAGAAATTCTACAGGATTAAGAAGAACATCGATCAGTGCTCAGAGATTGTCAAATGCAGTGTTAACTCCCTGGGATCTTATGTTCATTAAAAATACTCAAGATGTAATTGCCTTGGAAACACAGGTCCTTAGGCAACTGCTTATTTCTGGTATCAGCTGAGTCAGTAAGCAAATATATTCTTTGAAAGTAGCTTTGTGTCTAGGATTTTGAATGTCTGAGAGGTTCTAAAATGATTAAAATTGTTTCACATGAAACTTGGACTGATTCCTGAACTTCACCCCTCCAGGCAGCCCAACAGGCCTGCAGGCCCAGCAGCGGACCAGCCAGCCCAGCCTTGGCCTCGATTCTCTCCGTCCGGTCCCAGCAAACGGCGGAGCTCACTGTGCGTGGGGCTGTTCCCTTTCTCTTTTTAAAGCACTGGTGAGAAGTAGGTTCATACTGCTTTGACAATTTATGGTTTTGGCATTTTTTTAAAAATCAATATTAAGTGTTACCACTGAACTTACTTCCTTGGATGTGGTTTTTAAAAAGTTATTAGTATTTCCTGAAGATGACCACAAAAAATGAGATTTTAATGTATGGCTCCATTCTTAACTCTGTAAATCCAGCCAAGTGACCTCCCGCTCTGGCCTCAGTTCCCCAACTAAAATTTCAGGTAGTTGGAAGGGGCTTCATGGTCTCACAGGAACCTCATGTTCAGGGGTGTCAAACTCATTTTCTCCAGGGGCCACATCAGCCTCATGGTTGCCTTCAAAGGGCAAAATGTAATTTTAGGACTCTAGATGTAATTACTCCTTAACTAGGGGCAAGGAGCTCGGTGCTGCCACTGGGTAGAAACAAAGTGCGGGGACGGATAAACAAGGTAGAAGTGCGGGTTCAACCCGCGGGCCTTGTGTTTGCACCTGTGGTCTAGTCCAGTGTCTACTCTCTGCCCTCCCCACATGTCCCGGTGGGGTGTCGTCTAGACTCAGCTCTCTTGTGAGAGGACGCTCCCCACTGTGCACACCCCCTTTGGACAGCTCTGACCTAGAGCAAGGCCTCTATCGGTGCTAAGTCTGTAACCCTCCTGTGTATCTAGCGCAGGTCCCCTCCTAGCCTTACCCTCAGCCCCAGGTGCTCTCCAAGTGTGCACTGCAGGGTGGGAGGCAAGCAGGGACCCGCACAGAGTCACAGCCTGGGCCCGTGGGGTCCAGCCAGACCTGGAGGAGCGAGCCTCTCATTTCACCCAGGTGACACTGCTGATAAAAGCCACCCACACCTTTTTCTTGGAATTGCCAGGTGACATCCTGAAGCCTCTCACAATCACTGTATACAGAATGCCACCAAAGTAGCATCCTTTTGAGCTACACATTTGGGGTTGGATTGTTCAGAGCCTGCTGGTTGTACGGCACAGTTTTGTCATTCTGTGTGGTCCAGACAGCCCTTCTGAACTAGGCTGTAGTGAGAGTTAGCTCTAAGGGCCTTACCTGGGGGTAGATGGTGACAGAAGGAGATTAGGCTTTGGGTGGTGAACACACAATACAATGCTCAGATAATGTGTTACAGACTTGTATACCTGAAGTCTATATGATTGTATTAACCAATGTCACCACAGTAAATTCAGTTTTTAAAAATTGAGGGGAGGCGAGGAAGTTCTGAGGTTCTAAGGTGTCTGTGGTAGGCTGAATAATGACCTCCCAGAGTACCAAGGTCTCAATCCCTAGAGCCTAGAACATTACCTCATATAGCAAAAGGGGCTTTGCAGATGTGATTGGAGCTAAGGATGGTGAGATGGGAGCATGCTGGTGGGCCTGAGTGTAATCACCAGTATCCTTACCAGGAGGAGGAGGAAGGGCTGGTCTGCAGAAGAGAGGGCCAGGTGTTCTCAGATGCCTGGGCATACCAGTGACCACTAGAAGCTGAAGAGAAAAAAAATCAAAGGGACCAGTTTTTCCTTCCGAACCTCCAAATGGAACCAACCTGGCTGGTCCCTTGACTTTTAGCCCAGTAAAACTGATTTTGGTCTCCTGACTTCCAGAACTGTAAGAGAACAAATCTGCATTGTTTTAAGCTGCTTTGTTTGTGGTAGTAGGAAACTAATGTTCTATTCAGTGTATGTAGTCAGTTTCTATGCATATAAAATGATACTAGTTGTGTACTATTCTTGAGAGAGTTGGAAAAAAATAACTCGTTATTTTCTGTCCGTACACAAAAATAAATTCAAGGTGGATAAAAGATTTAAATACAAGCCATGACACCATTAAAGTCTTAGAGGAGAACATAGGCAGGAAAGTCTCAGATATTTCATGCAGCAGTATTTTCAGTGATATGTCCCCTAGAGCAAGGGACGTAAAGAATAAACAAATGGGATCTCATCAAAATAAAAGGCTTCTGCACAGTTAAAGAAAACAGTGTTAAAATGATAAGAGGACCAACCGTATGGGAAAACATATTTGCCAATGATACTTCAGACAAAGGTTTAATCTCCAAAATATACAAAGAACTTACATGACTCCACTCTAAGAAGACAGGCAACCCAATTAAAAAATGGGCAAAGGACTTGAACAGACACTTCTCCAAAGAGGACATACAGAGGACCCATAGACACATGAAAAGATGCTCAATATCGCTATCAGAGAGATGCAAATTAAAACCACAATGAGATACAACTTCACACCAGTCAGAATGGCCATCATAAACAAAGCAACAAGCAACAAATGTTGGAGAGGTTGTGGGAAAAAGGGAACTCTAGTGTACTGTTGGTGGAATTGCAGACTGGTACCACCACTGGAAAACAGTATGGAATTTTCTCAAAACTCAAAATGGATCTGCCTTTTGACCCAGCAATTCCTCTGCTAGGATTATATCCTAAGAACCCTGAAACACCAATCCAAAAGAACCTGTGCATCCCAATGTTCATAGCAGCACAATTTACAATAGCCAGGTGCTGGAAGCACCCTAGGTGCCCATCAGTAAATGAGTGGATCAAAAAACTATGGTACATTTACACAATGGAATTCTACGCAGCAGAGGGAAAGAATGAGCTCCTACCCTTTGTGCCATCATGGATGGAACTGGAAAGCACTATGCTGAGGGAAATAGGTGGTGAAAGACATACCATATGATCTCCCTAAACAAAAAAACAAACAAGCGAGCAAAATATAACCAAAGACACTGAAATAGAGACCAAGCTGACTGACCAGAGGGGAGAGAGGAGGGAATTTCAGGGGAAGGGTTTGCAGGAACAAAAGTATAAAGGACACATGGACAAAAACAACGGGGGTGGGGTGGGGGTTGAAAATGGAAGGAAGGGGAGGAGGGCTTGGGGGTTGGGCTGGGATGGAAGTAAAAGGCAGAAAACTGTACTTGAACAATTGAAGTTTCAAAAAAATTATTTTCTGTGTTCTGTGGTTCCCACAAAGGACCTGGTTGAAAAGGCCTGGTCTAGACCCTTTTCTAGAAAGGGCCAAGCAGCACAGCTACCGGCTTCCTGTCTAAGGCCTCTTCTCATGGCCATGTGCAGTCATCCTAATTGGCTTCGAGAAACTCAGACTGCCCACATTTACCAAACTAGCATAACCTGGACAAAGGTGCCACTAGAAAAAAACAGCAGACCAGTTCTCACTCAGAGCATAGATCCAGGAATTTCTAAATTAAAAACAAGTCAATTCCAGTCATATTAAAGTAAACATAACAATTAACCAAGGTATTTCTGTCCTGAGAATACAGGACTATTTCAGAAAATGAAAGCTGTTTCTAAATCATCAATGTCACAAAGCCAAAGGGAAATTTCTGATAGACACCCAACTGGCCATTACTTGATAAAATTCACTAGCTTTAGCAACTCATAACATTGCTAAGAATAAAATATTCATGTTTCTTGTCGTCACATCAGAATTAAACTCATGAGGGCAGGCAGGGTTGGGAATATAAGACAGAAAGCTGTACTTGAACAAGAATTAAATAAAAAATTATTTTAAAAAAAGAAATCTTAATTCCCCAGTCTTGTTAGCTAAGCAATCACTCCTGCTTCACATGTAGACATATACATGTGCTTTCACTTTAGTCTCTTTTGGTCTTAAGTTTTATTTAATAAAAATGGATCTTCAAACTTGAAAAAAAAAAGAAACTCATGAGCAAAAGATGAAACATTCCTGTTAAGTGATAAGCCAGCTGCTTTCTATCGGCATGTTTCTGAAGGCGCTGGACATCACAGTAAGGGAGGACTGGAAGCAGCAGTGCAGCGCGCACACAGCAACGCAGTGGACTTGAAACACTTCCCAGTGTCGAGTACGGTTTCCCTGAGGACATGCGTCCCTTGCGGTCCCAGCCCCCTAATGTCACTGGGTGTGGAAGGTGGGTGTGAACCCTTGCTTTTCACTGCTGCTTCTCGATCATCCCCCTCCCTGACGTGTGGGAAGAAAGGCTTCCCAGGAAGAGGCGAAGATGAGCCAGCCCACTTGGGCTGCAGTCTTAGCACCACTGCTCACTAGCTCTGGGACCTTGGGCAAGTCACTCTGGGACCTCTGTTTCCTTATTTGTAAAAGGAGGTAAAAATGGCACCTATCATGCAAGGTTGTTAGTACTGAATGGCATAACTTCTAGAATGGCCTGGCACAGCATAAGTACTACGTGCTTGTTCAAGAAAAGCCCTCTGGCCTCAGTCCCCCACCTCCTCTCAGCAGTTCTCCTTGGCCCCGCAGCCTGGTCACCACCCTTACTCCCGGACCTTTCCTGTCCCCATTCACTCCCATTCTTCAGCACGAATTTCTTAGTTATTGGTGGTTTCAGTGTCCAAATGACGATTGCGTACAAACCCCTGTCCTCTCAGCTCCTTGTTTTCCTCCATTGAGATGATTCTTAGTCTTACTCCTGAGTCCAGTCCTTTCATTAATAACTGCAGCCCTCCACAAGCTCAGCTTAAGCCTTTCCAGTTAACTCCAGGGGTCTCCAACCCCAGCAATTCTTTGAGCCCACCCAGATTTCAGTCCATTGATTCTACCCTTTTCTCAGTTGTTTGCTTCCCCCATGCCTTTCCTCTGGAGCACCTGAACTTCCATGGTGCACCAGCACATCACGGTCTCACACAGACTTCAGCTGTCCTGTCTCTTCTGTCCTCCAACCTTCCTGACAACCTCCAGCCCTCTCCCTGCACTTGCAGCCTCCTCCATGGGTTCCCTTCCCCTAGCCCTTTGGTGTAGGAGTGCTTCAGTGCTCAGTTTGATCCTGCACCTCCTTTCTTCTCTGCACCCCCTTTTTTGGTGATCTCATCCAGTCTCATAGCCCTAAAGCTGTTGTCTTAGTTTTGCCTCTCCCAGCAGTAGGACCTAAGACAGTGATGCAAGCAGCCATGAACAGTAGGAGATTGCAGGAATTATTGAAGACAGCCAGTGCAGAGTGAGTTCTTACACCAGCAACCCCAGCAGGTGGTTGGGGCTCAATCCCACAGGGAGACTGGAAGATCTGGCAAAATATGTTTCAGAATTGTCCCTCCTGAGGAACAAGGGAGCTGGGGTATGTATGTCCTTACCGACTCCTGAGTGTCACTCACTGATGGGTGCTCCGGGGCAAACCAGCTACCAGCTAGCATAACTGCGTTTTATTTACAGTTTAAAGAAAAAGGGAGGGGGGAAGGGAGGGAAAGGAAAGGACGGAAGAAAAAAAGGAAAGAAAGGCAGGCCCTTTGACAGAGAAGACCAAGGTAGGCTAGAGCACACTGGAAATGTTCAGGAGGGAGGGAGGGAGGGCCCCCAGGGGCAACTTTAACAATCATGTAGACTTGCCCCTCATCAAGTCTCCAGTCCAGACCTTTCCTAAACCTACCCATTAAGCTGACGACTGGACATCTAGTTGTATTCCAACAACTAGTATCTAGACATTTAAAGCCTAAAATGATGGAACACCAATCTTTCTCCCAAGCCTGCACCTCTAATAAGCTTTCAATTAATGGGAACTTGATTCTTCCAATTGCTCAGGTAAAATCATACCGTCACCATTGTTTATCTTCCATCATGCATCCAATCCATCAGTTTAATACTATGTGCTCAAACTTTCAAAATACGTCCAGAGTCCAACCCAACCCCAGCACTGAAACCACTGGCGCCTGGTTCAAGCCACCATCATCTCGAACCCAGCCAACTGAGTGAGCACCTGGTCCAAGACACCATCATCTTGAACCCGACCGACTGAGTGAGCGCCTGGCTGCTCTGGCTGACCTGGTCCTGCCCCCATGGCTGGTTCTCAACACAGCAGCCAGTCACCTTTACAGAAGTAGACAAAATAAATGTCTCACAGGGTCATGGGTCAGCAATTCTGAAACCACTTTATATCAAAATCTAACACATGAGTATATTGTAGAATAAAGACTGAGTCTCACTGCTGAAGAAAGATGTTTGCAACCTGGAAAGGGAGGCTCTTTGAAAAACAAACACCAACCCCAGTATGTTGGGTTGAATCCAAAGTATTGGTGTAAATGTATGGTTTCAGTATATAAAGAATTTCTACTTCCACAGGGGGAGAATAAAGACTGCCAAAAATCCGCTTCTGCATAAAAGAAATGATAGCAAGGCAAAGTAAACTTTGTAAAGAACTTTGGAACATAACTAAAGCCTTGTAACAAGCCACACTGTTTTTTCAAGGACAACAGCTGAATCGCAGCAGGAAGAGCCAGTGCATTCTAACTTGCCCTAACCCCAGTCCCCTCTCAGGGTCTCTGTGGCAGCTTTGAAAAGCAGCGTAACTACAGTACCTGTGGAAACCAACAGCCCCCGGAGGAAGCAGAATGGGTTTGGAGCTCCCCGAAATCTTCAACCCAGGAGAAGCTTTTTGACCTACCTGGCAGCTCCCTGAAACTCTCCATCCTCAGGGTGAGTCTCTATCTGACCAGAGATGAGTTTGCTCAACAAACAGCCCCACCTGCAGTAGGCAATCAGTGGTGATTGGTTAACGCTGCAGCTGCCTGCAGCAAACAAGACAGTAAGAAACAACCTAGAGGAAAAAGTGGGGAAGGTTACGTCCATGAGGGATTTGACAAGCCTGCACATATTCCTGGGGATCTAGAAGTTTAGGTGTGTGTCAGAGGTTTGTGCATTCCCAGGAAAGACCTGCGAAGGCCCTAAGCGTTGACCTCTGGCTGACGTTGATACTTACACAAGAAGTGAAGGCTAAGGCACAGTTATAAACTGTCTGCAGTCGCACTGCAAACATGGCTGAACAATTTCTCTCCCTCTCTCTGTTCCCTTCCCACTCCCCCTCTCACACACAGCCCTTCAACAAAGGCTCGGAAACTTACTAGTTCAAGGCATTAAAAGAAATCTAATTATTAACATACCACTAAGTAAACCAAGACTTCAGTGATCACACCTGACAAAGAATACAGCTGTACTTCATTAGTCCATGGACGTCAATCCATAAATATCAGTAACAGCACTTACAGGGTAATCTGATTTTCAGAGTTGACATCCTATTACATCCAGTTTTCAATCAGAAATTATAAGACATGCAAAGAAAAAGGAATATATGGCCCATATGCAGATGAAGAAAAAAAAGCAGTCTGTAGAAATGGTCCCTGAAGAAGCCCAGATAAAGACTTCAAATCAGCTGTTGTAAATATGTTCAAGGAACTGAAGGAAACCATGTCTAAAAAATTAAGGATGAGAATGAGGTCTCACTAAACAGACTATCGTTAAGGAAATAGAAATTTAATTTTTAAAAAAGAACCAAATGCAAGTTAGGGAGTTGAAGAAAACAGTAATAAATAAAAAGTTACTTGAGCTCAACAGCAGATTTGGACTAACGCAAGAAAAAAAATCAGTGAACTTGAAAACAGCTCAATTGAAGTGATCCAGCATGAAGAACAGAAAAAAAGAATGAAGAGAAGTGAGCAGAGCCTCAGAGCCCTGTAAGGTGCTGTCAAGCATGGCCTCATACCAGGGATCCTGGACCCAGTGGGAATCCTGGAGGAGCAGAGAAAAGGGCAGGAAGAACACCTTAAGTACTACTGGCCAAAAACTTCCTGAGTCTTATAGAAAACATTCATTTTCATACCCTAGAAACTGAACTAACTCCAAGTAGAATATACTCAAGGAGATTGGGACTTAGCTGCATCATAGTCAAATTGCCAAAAAGCAAATGCAGGGAATCTTGGAAGTGGCAAGAGAAAGCAGTGAACCCTCAAAATTAACAGCTGCTTCCCCTTAGAAACAGTGGAGGCCAGAAGCCAGGGATGGCACACTAAAAGTGCTCAGTGAGAAAGAGTTGACAAAAATTCTATACCCAGTGAAACTATCCCCGAAAATGAGAAATGAACACATTTTGAGAGAAACAAAGACTGAGTTGATTTGTATGCAGCACTAGAGAAAATCCTTCCGGCAGAAATGAAAGGAAGTGACATAAATCTCCATGAGGAAATAAAGAGCTCCAGTAAATGGAACTGTGGGGGGACTTAAAAGTCCATTTTTATTTTGGTTTGTAATCCTGTTCTGTACAATTTAAAATATAACTGCATGAAGGGATTCTTTAAACACTGTATTTATGAGTTTGTAACATGCAAAGATGTAACTTATGACAATGGCACAAAGAAGAAGGGGAACCAATTTAGAGATACAGATCAATAGACTTACAGAGTTACCTGTTTTCACCTACGAGAATGTATATCCAAGAGGTAAGTCCTGTGCTATTTCTTTCATGCCTGGCACAAAGCAAGCACTTAATAAACATTTACTATATGAATGAGTTAACTTGTAATAGTTCTGTGAATTGTTTATAATTGTTTGTTTAAAACACATCTTCCCACCAAGCAGAATATTTACAAAGAGTGAGGTTCCACTTTCGGTTCAGGAATATGGTACTTATCACACATCCACTGACTCGAATGACAGCTATTATTGGGGTTGTTATCTGTGGTAGCTGGAATTTGGGGGGCTTATATTTTCTTTGCAAATCTCCATTTTACACAGTAACATTTTTGAATTATTTTTATTTTTATTTTTTATTATTTATTTTATTTATTCGTTTATTTTTAGAGAGAGGGGAAAGGAGAGAGAAAGAGAGGGAAACAACAATGTGTGGTTGCCTCGCACATGCCCCCACCTGGAGGCCTGGCCCACAACCCAGGCATATGCCCTGTGTGGGAATCGAACTGACGATCTTTTGGTTCGAAGGCTGGCACTCAATCCACTAAGCCACACCAGCCAGGGCTGAATAATTTTTAAAATGCATAATACTAACACTGGAGAATGCCCTTCATATATTTTAAGTGGAAAAAAAAAGATAAAAGCTATATAATGCATCATCCCACTTTTGTAATAGACTATGGATGTGCATAGAGAAAGGAGTGTTAATAGATGCTGAGGGTTATCAGTGTCAGGGCAAAGGGGCATGAGACTAGTAGTGTCTGCTTCTCTTTGCTTGTCTCTCATAAATTCTCCACACTGAAAACATACATCCCAAGTAATAACAGTGGAATGAACACATAAACTCCCACCTGATAACCCACTAAAATGATGGTAACTGGATGTTTAAAAGGTTTAAGCCCACCAACACGGAGACGGGGGCCATAGCCACGGTCCTCTGAGGGGTGGGGAGCAGATGGACGGTGGGCAGACTACGTGGCTGACCCAAGAACACAGAATCGTGAACCAGCCACAGAGAAGGCCTGCTCTGATGTACTCAGGGACTGGCAGAAGAACAAGCACCTCTGGGTAGGGAGTGGTGAAAGTTGAAACATGGTTTAAGAAGAGTTAGATCCCCATTTCCACCCTTCAAAGCTGAGTGACCCCACTGCAGCAGAAGATGGAAGTATTTTTTAATTCTTTGGAGAGTGTATCAGACCAAGAAACGCTGGGTGCGGCTGAGGGTGACCTAGTTGTGCCAAAATCAGGGCCCTGAGTGAGCAATTGACAGAGGCTGAGACCCCCCCCACAGCCAGCCGTCTACCCACCGTTGGCTGCCAAAATGCTCTCCCGGAAGCAGGGAGAAATTTTATTGGGGAAGCTGCCCACCTGCCAAAATTGCCCTACAGAAGCTGGCATGCAAAGGCCCCCCAATGAAACAACCAGGCAATGGCTCCAAAATTGTCCTTCAAAACCAAAGGAGAGCCCTGGCCAGTTTGGCTTAGATGGCAGCAGCAGCATTCCATAACCGAAGGTCTGTGGGTTCAGTTTCTGGTCAGGGCACATGCCTAGGTTGTGGGTCTGATCCCCAGTCCGGGCGCCTGAGGGAGCCAACCAATCGATGGTTCTCTCTCTCCTCCTCTCTCCCTTCCTCTCTAAAAACAATGAAAAAAAAAGTCCTCAAGTGAGGATTGAAAAAAAAAGGAAAAATAAACACTCTTAGTCAAACAAAAATCAAAGGAATCTATACCTAGTAGACTTGTAAGAAATGTTATAAGAAATTCTTGAGAGAGATTAAAAAAATGGTAAAACCCAGACATATATAAAGGAAGAACATTGGAGGAGTAATAAGTGATGATAAAATAAAAACATTTTTCTTGTTCTTAATTGATCTAACATAACAATTTGTTCAAAATAGTAACAGCAACAATGTATCCGATTATATATGTTTATATATATAATTTATACACACGTACATGAATAAGCATATAGCTTATGTGAAGCAAAATGAATGACAACAATGAAACAAGGAATGAAAGGGAGGAATTAGGATTATTTTGTTATTTTGAGGTACTTACACTACCCATGATATGTAGTGTTATTTGAAAATGAACTTTGATTAGTTGTAAGCATATATTGCCCACTCTAGGGCAACCACCCCCCCAAAAAAAGTAAAAAAGAACCAATATACTAACCAAGGAGAGAAAATGGAATCATGAAATGCTCAAAACTGAAAAAGCAGGAAAAGAGTGGAAGACAAGAACAGGAACAAAGAACAAGGGCAACAAATAGAAAACAGTGACAGTTATGTTAAGTATTAATTAACTATATCAATCACTTCAAACATTATGGGATAAATGCACCAATTAATTATAGATTGTCACAGCAAGTCCAGAAGTAAAAGCTCTTCCAGCCAAGATGGAGGTGTAGGTAGACACACCGTGCCTCCTTGCACAACCAAAAGAAGGACAACAAATTTAAAAACAACTAGAACTGACAGAAAATCAAACTGTATGGAAGTCCAACAACCAAGGAGTTAAAGAAGAAACGTTCATCCAGACAGATAGAAGGAGTGGAGATGGGCAGCCTAGGTGGAGAGGAGTCATGGCAAGGCAGCAATTGGAGGACTGGGGAGGGCAAGTTGGCAGGTTGTGGAACAGGCAGTCCCACAACCACATGCAGATAAACTGGGAGAAACAACTGGGGAGAAAAACAGACTGTGCAACTGAGGGTTCCAGTGTAGGAAAAGAAAGCCTAAGAATCTCTGACTGGAAAAATTTGTGGGGGTTGCAGTGGAGGGAGAAACTCCCAGCCTTACTGGAGAGTTCACTGGAAAGAACCACAGGGTCCTAGAATGTACACAAACCCATCCATCTGGGGAATCAGCACCTGAAGGGTCCAATTTGCTTGTGGGTATCAGAAGAAGTAACTGAAAGCTGGCAGAGAGCTGAACAAGAGGCACTGTTCCTTCTCAGACATCTCCCCCACATACAGCAACACAATGCAGCAATGTGGGTGGCCCCACCCTGGTGAATAGCTAAGGCTCCACCCCTTAATACATAACAGGCACACCAGGAGAAAATGAACAGATCAAGGCTCAAAAAAAAAAAATACAACTAAGCAATGAAGAGATGGCCAAGTTTTTAGGTGCAGAGTTCAAACTGGTAATCAGGATACTAACAGAATTGGTTGAGTATGGTCACAAAATAGAGGAAAAAGTGAAGGCTATGAAAAGTGAAATAAAGGGAAATGTACAGGGAACCAACAGTGATGGGAAGCATACTGGGACTCAAATCAATGGTTCAGAGCAGAAGGAAGAAATAAGAATTCAAAAAAGTGAGGAGAGTCTTACGAACCTCCAGGACAACTTTAAACATTCCAACGTCCAAATCATAGGGGTACCAGAGGAGAAGAGGAAGAGCGAGAAATTGAAAACTTATTTGAAAAAATAATGAAGGAGAACTTCCCTGATCTGGCAAAGGAAATAGACTTCCAGGAAGTCTGGGAAGCTCAGAAAGTCCCAAAGAAGTTGGACACAAGGAAGCACACACCAAGGCACATACATCATCATTACATTGCCCAAGATTAAAGACAAGGAGAGAATCTTAAAAGCAGCAAGAGAAAAGGAGACAGTTACTCACAAAGGAGTTCCCATAAGACTGTCAGCTGATTTCTCAAAAGAGACCTTGCAGGCAAGAAGGGACTGGAAAGAAGTATTCCAAGTCATGAAAGGCAAGGACTGACATCCAAGATTGATCTATCCTGCAAAGCTTTCATTCAGAATGGAAAGGCAGATAAAGTGCTTTCCAGATAAGGTCAAGTTCAAGGAGTTCATCCTCACCAAGACCTTATTGTATGAAATACTAAAGGGATTGATCTAAGAAAAAGATGATCAAAACTAGGAACAATAAAATGACAACAAACTCACAACTATCAACAACTGAACCTAAAAAAAACAATAATAAAACAAACTAAGCAAACAACTAAAACGGGAACAGTGCCACAGAAATAGAGATCACATGGAGAGTTATCAGCAGGGAGGGGGAAGAGAGAGAATGGGGGAAAAGATACAGGGAATAACAAGCATAAATGGTAGATACAAAATAGACAGGGGGAGGGTAAGAATAGTATAGGAAATGGAGAAGACAAAAACTATATGCACAACCCATGGACATGAAGTAAGGGGCAGGGGGTAGGGGTGCAGAATGCTGGTGGGAGGGGTTGTGCAGGGCAGAGGGAAATAAAGAGAAAAAAATGGAAAAACTATAATAGCATAGTCAAAATATATTTTTTAAGAAGGAAGTTTACCAGGACAGACCACCATTAGGGACCCTAAAACACACCTAACACAATTAGACAAATAAAAATCACACAATATTTGCTCTCAGACAACAGTGGAATTCAGCTAGGAATCAGTAACAGAAAGCTAGCAGGAAAATCCAAAAATATGTTGAGATTAAGCAAACTCTTCTAAATAATATGGGTTACAGAGGAAGTATTTAGATAAATAATATTTTGAACTGAAAATGAAGGCACAACTTGTCAAAATCTCTGGGATTTGGTGAAAGTGGGGCTTGGAAATTTATAGCATTGAATATATATTAGAAAAGAAGACAGACCTGAAACAAATTATCTAAGCTTCTACCTCAGAAACTAGGAAAAAAAGAACAAATTAAATTCAAAGCAAGTAGAAGAAAATAAATAAGAATTAGAGCATAAATCCATGAAATTGAAAAGAGGAAAGCAATAGAGAAAATTAGAGAAACCAAAAGGTGTTTTTTTTAAGATCAATAAAATCAATAAGCCTCTAACTAGGCTAAGAAAAAGAGAACAAAAATTTTAATAATGTAAATGAAATAGAGGCATCACTATAGATCCCATGGATATTAGAGGGATAATCAGGGAATACTATACATACTTTGAATACTCTGAACTATTCTATGCCTACAAATCTGATAACCCATTTGATATGGACCAATTATTTGAAAGACACAATCAGTCAAAACTTGCACAAGAAGAAACAAACAATCTGAATAGGTTTGGATCTATTAAATAAATTTATTAATAATTAAAGCACTAGGCTCTGATGGGTTCACTGATGATTTCTACCAAACATTTATGAAAGAAATTTTATCAATTCTTTACAATCTCTTTCAGAAGATGTAAGTAAAGAGAATACTTACTGACAAATTCCCTGAGACCAGCTTACCCTAATATTAAAACAGACAAACACATTATAAAATATAAAAGTGTAAATCCAATCTCTTCAGAATAGAGATGCAAAAATTCTCCACAAAATATTAGCAAATTAAACCCAACAATTTTAAGATGTTTTTTTCCCAGATATTCAAAGGTTGTTCAACATTTTAAAATCAGTTAATATAATCCATCACATCAACAGGCTAAAGAAATATCACATTATCACATTAATTGACAAAATCCATCACCCATTCATGATAAAAACTCTCAGTAAACTAAGAATAGAGGGCAGATTCCTCAACTTGATAAAGAATATCTGTAAAAAATCTACAGCCAACATCACACTTCATGGGTAGAAATGCAAAGTTTTCCCACAAAGATCAGGAATAAGGCAAAAATATCCCCTCTTACCACTGCTTTTCAACATTGTACTGGAAGTCTTAGCTAATGCAGTAAGACAAGAAAACGGAATAAAAGGGGTACAGACTAGGAGTGAAAAAATAAAACTGTCTTCGTTTGCCGATGACATGGTCATCTAAGTAGAAAACCTGAAAGAACTAGTAAAATACTCCTATAACTAATAAACTATTATAGCAGGGTACAGGATACAAGGCAATATACAGAAGCCAATCACCTTCCTATATACCAGCAATTAACAAGTGAAATTTGAAATTTAAAACAATACCAAGTACATTAGCATCACAAAATGAAGTATGTAGGTGTCCATCTGACAAAGTATGTCTACGAGAGCTCTACAAGGAGAACTACAAAACTCTGCTGACAGAAATGAAAGGACTAAATAAGTGGAGAAAGAGTCCATTGTTTGTGGACTATTAAATATATATTTAATATTTAAGTAGGAAGTAATTCCTACTTAACTAGTTAAGTAAGAATAGTTAAGTAGGAATAATATGTTAAGTAGGAAGATTTAACGTCGTCAAGGTGTCAGATCTTTCCACCTTGATTCCAATCAAAATTTCAGCAGGTTAGTTTGTAGATACTGACCAACTGAGTCTAAAGTTTTTATGGAGAGGCAAAAGAATAGCCAGCACAATACCGAAGGAGAAGAACAAAGCTGATGGCCTGACACTACCTGACTTGAAGACTCTATAAGGCTATAAGGCTCTTATCAGAAGAATGTGGCAATGGCAATGGCAAAAGAATGGACTGACTGATCAGTGGAGCAAAACAGAAGGCTCAGGAATAGACCCCCATAAATACAGTCAACCGATCTTTGACAGAGGAGCAAAGGCAATGCAATGGAACAAGGGTAATCTTTTCAACAAATGGTGCTGGAACATTCACACGTGAAAAAAATAAGTGTGGACACAGATTTACACCCTTCACAAAAAGTAAATGGATCACAGACCTAAGTGTCAAACTCAATACTATAAACTCTGGTAACACAGGAGAAAAGGTAGATGACTTTGGGTTTAGCAATGACTCTACCTGCACCACCAGGGACACGACCTCTGAAGGATATAATTGATACTCTGGACTTCATTAAAATTTAAACATTTCTGCTGTTCAAAAGACACTGCCAAGGGAATAAAGACAAGCAACAGCTAAGAAGAAAATACTTGCAAAAGATAAAGGCTTGTTATTCAATATATACCAACCCAAATTTTAGAAGGGCCACAGACTTTCACAGATATCTAACCATAAAAGATATACAGATGGCAAGTAAGCACTTGAGAAGATGCCTCACATCATATATGTCATCAGGGAAGTGGTGAGACACCTATTAGCATGGCCAAAATCCAAAACACTGACAACACTAAGTGCCGGTGAGGAAGTGGAGCAACAGGAAGTCTTAGTCATTTCTGGTGGGGTTGCAAAATGCTACAGCCACTTTGGAGGACAGTTTGACAACTTTCTATAAAAATAAACATACTCTTGCCAAATGACCCAGCAATCATGCTCCTAGGCATTTATGCAAATGAACTGAAAACCTACTTCCTCGAAAAGCTTGTGCACAGATGTCTATAGAAGCTTTATTCAGAATTGTCAATAGTTGGAAGCGACCAAGATGTCCTTCAGTTGGTGAATGAGTAAACTGTGATACATCCAGACAATGGAATAGTATTTGGTACTGAAAAAGAAATGAGCTCTCAAGCCATGGAATGACATAGGAGAAACTCGAGTGCATATTATTAAGTACATAAAAGGAGCCAATCTGAAAGGGCTGAATACTGGACTATTCCAACTATATGACATTCCGAAAAAGGCAAAACTATGGAGACATTAGTAAAAAGATCAGTGGTTTGTGGTTAGGAGGGAGGAAGGGATGGGTGGGTGGAACACAGAGGATTTTTAGGGCAGTGACGCTACTCCGTGTGACACCATAATCGTGGATTACATGTCATTATGCATCGTCCAAGCCCACAGAATGACAACCCCAGGGTGAGGCCTGATGTGAACTGTGGACTCTGGGTGGTGACCGTGGCAACACAGGTTCATCAGCTGTGACACGGGTACCCTCTGGTGGGGTGGCGATCATGGGGAGGCTGCGCGAGTGTGCGAGCAGGGGGCAGATAAGGACCCTATGATTATCCCCCCTCTTTGCTCTGAATCTAAAATTGCTCTAAAAATAAATCCTATTTTTAAGAATCTAAAATTGCTCTAAAAATAAATCCTATTTTTAAGAAAGTAGTGGCTTTCCCAAAGTTGAATAAATGATAACAGAAATTTTTATTTCTTTAAAGACAGACAATTTCCCAGAACATGTGTTCAGTTTGAGAGGGCCCACTGTGTGTCTGCCATGGTAGATGAAAACAGAATTACACCCAGAAACATCGCTACAAAATTTGGAACATGGGGACCAGGAAGGTCTCCCACACATTTCCAGAGAGAGAGTTAACAAAGGTCTGGGTCCCAAAGAGCTTTTGACTCTGAGCAACAACATTGGAACATGGCTGGCGGTAGCGCAGGCATGCAAGATTCTCAAAGAAAATTATTTCCTGCCTGAAATTCTGTGATTTGGGGGATGTGTCCCCCCAAGAAAGAGGAAGACCTGGAGTGCAGGGAAAAATAGAGGCCCCTCGGAGAGAGGTGAAAGGAATTCCGGGCCAGTGGTGACGGGAGACCTCAGGGTCGCAGCCATGCAGGAGGGTCAGCGGGCAGCTGTCCACGCCAGAGCAGTAAGCAGGCTTCGAGGGAGGGCGCCTTAGCAGGGTGAAACCGCGAGAACAACAACAGGTTCACCCAAATCTCTCGAGAGCAGATTTACAGAGGCAGCTGAGCATTTAGGATTGAGTCACTGAGGTGAACACAGAACACTAAGCAAGTGGGAAAACAAGACAATTTTTAATTCCAGAGGAAGAGAGTTTTGAGGGAAAATAGAAATAATCACAGTTAACCGTCTGTCAGCTGTAAATACATTAGCGTAAATAGTAGATGTCAACAAGGCTTTTGAGGGACCCCAATTATGACCTGTGTGTGTTGGCAGGATGGGAAAGGGGAGTAAATGGCCAACCAGACCACGAGAGTGGCTGCACCTGGGAAGCAAGACGTTTGCAAGCGTGGAAGGATAAATACCAAGAGAAACCATTAAAATTGTGGTTTTTCTCTTTTTAAGTCATTTTTAGAAGATCGTGTTTATGTATTTTTAGAGGGAGAAAGAGCAGGAGAGGAAGATGCACGTGTGACAGAGACATCTCTCGCAGGCCTGTGCCCTGACCGGGCATTGAACTGCTGACCTTCTGCTTTGTGGGAGGACCCGCAAGTCACCGAACCACACCCACCAGGGAAACCCGGTGGTTCTTCTGGAGAGGAGACGGGGCCAGGAGGGCATGCTGCGTGTCAGCAACAGGAGGGTCAGATTTGCCCCTACCGCACGCGGACTGACTGTTTTGTCGGTTTCGGGGGTGCAGCAGAAGACACCCCCTGCGATCAGAGGCAGAGAAGAGTTTACCACGTGTGGTGGCCTCCTACAGCGTGAGCACTTCTCACTGTGCTCCCTGAACTCCGCTTCTCGCAGGGTGGCCGTGAGAGCCGGCAGAAGCTGCAAGCACAGGGCACAGGGGAGGGAGCTTGGGGAACACGGGGGTTTAATGGTGGTCACCACGCCTGCCGTTTGCTGATTCAGAGGAAGGTGCTGTCTCCCAACAGCTGTTCGTGGTACAAACTTCTAAAAGATTCGAAGGAGCCAAGGACCACTGGTCCCTCACTCACAAGACGCATGACAATGCAAGAGAACAATGGAGTTTTTCTATTCATCATTATCCTCCTTGAATTGTTTCATTTTTAAAATTGGCATGCATGTATAACTTCAATAACAATTCAAATCTAATGAGTTAGATATTTTAAATTATTCGAACAACTCGCGGAGCTCCTACTCTCACTGGCAAGGCATCTTCTCTTTCCAACGGAGACCCAAAGTTGGAAAATGATTTTTTTGAAACCTTGCAAAGGTGGCTCGGCGCCAAGGGAAAGGTCGGTCGCAGCCCCAGCGGTCCCCCCGTGGGACCCTCCTGGGCCCTGGGCGCCGGGGCTGCACCTGTCAGACGCTGGCGCCGCGGCCCAGCCAGGGCTGCAGAAGAGGTGGCGCCAGGGGAGTCGAGTGTCCCGAGCAGCTCTTAGGAAGTTTGTGTCGATTACAGTTATGGGGTGTGAATGGCGCCCTGCAGAAAACCGAGAAACAGCAACATAAACCAGTCAGTTGGCGTGGGCGGCGGAGCCTTCCGCGACGCTGAGGGCCAGGGGGGTCTCCCAGCCACTTCTGATGGTGCAGCTCCCACGCCTGCGGCGGCAGGACAGGAAAAGGGGCGGACAGCTCGGCCTTGTCCCCCGACAGCGTCCTCTGCCCCAGGGGATCCCCGGCCGGTGCCTGCTGGCTGGTGTGCGCGCCGCCCCCTCTCCAGGGCGCAGGGGCACTGGAGCTCAGTGGGGCCCGCGTGTCCAGCCTGGCCCTGGGCTGCCTGGCGCGGGACCCATCCTGTCCACCTTCGCCGGCCCCTCGCTTGGCCTTCGACCTGTTTGGTGGACCAGCAGTCGGGGCCCCGCGCCCTGCAGCTTCGCCCCGAGGCTGATCTGTGCCCTCCCCCCCTCCCCCGGGGCACCGGCCACCGCCGGAGGCCACCGAGGAGGGCCGGCCTCGGGGCAGAGCCCGCTTATCCTCCCCATCTCCCATTACATAAGGCCGCGCCTCTATCTCCGCGGGGCATCTCGACCGCCATGGCGGGGCCAGTGCAGGTTCTCCCACGCTCGGGCGCCTGGTTTCGCTGGTCCTGGGCATCAGGGAGGCGTTGACTCATCTTGGCGCAGGGCTGCGAGACTGGGGCAGCCTGCGGTGGTTCCCCCCACTACCCCCAATCCGAGACCCAGGCAGATGCCCTTGGCCCGGTTCTACAGATCGCGACCCTGAGGCCCACAGAGGGTCGCACAGCCAGAAGCAGCACATGGGCACTGGGGGCGTGGGCGGGGGGCACGAGGGCCAGGTGCTAGCCTGGGAACTCGGGGCCTGCAGTTGGGTGGGGAGCTGAGGGTCTGGCCAGAGTGGAAGGGGGAACAGTGCTACAGGTGGGCGTGCCGGGCGGAGGCGCGGGGGTGTTGGGGAGCAGCTGAGGCTGGGCGCAGGCAGACAGCTCCAGCGCGCCCCCACCCAAGGCCCCCACCCAAGGCCCTTTGGTGGAGTTGAGCTCCCCTGGAGGGTGGCAGAGGGAGGCTAAGCTAGCCGGCAGAGGGGGGCCTGCGGGGTGGGGGTGGGGGCAGTCACTTAGAGGAGGAAGTGGGTGAGGGGGAGCGAGCTTGACATCAGCACCCAATAGGCAGATGCCCCCGCTGTCTGTCGTGGGTGTTCCTGGAAGACTTCTAGAGAAAGGAGGGGAGAGCAGGAAGACAGAGTTCCCCCACAGGGGGCAAGCAGTTCCCCCACCGGGTGCAATCCGCCAAGCGGACCCAGGAGGGCCCCATTCTGCAGACCAGAACCGTGAGGTCCCCAGAGGGCATGGGGTTGGGTTGCCAGAGACCGGTGGGCGAAGGTGGCCGCCCCAGGTCTCAGCAGCACCGGGTCCACCTCCCACTGACCTGGCACAGGAAGGGTTTCCCAGCAAGATGGACCCACAAGGAAGGCCTGGGCCAGGCTCCTCTAATCAGGCGGCCTGGGCTCCATGTTACCATCAAAGCTACATTGAAAAGGAAAGGTCCCTGCCCTGGCTGGGTGGCTCCATCGGTTGGAGCCTCCTCCTGTACACCGAAAGGCTGCAGGTTCAATCCCCAGTACACCCACACAGAGGAGGCAACCGATCAATGTTTCTCTTCCCCTCCCTATCTCTCTGTCTAAATTCAATGAACATATCCTTGGATGAGGACTTTAAAAAAAAAGAAAAAACACAGGAAAGGAAATGTCCTAGGAGGATCCCTGAATCTGACTGGATCTTTTAGCAGAGACCCAGGAATCTGAATGTCTATACACCTTCCAACAGGAGACCTCTGGGCAGCGGGGTTGGCCAAAAGATGTGAACTGCAATCTGTTCCTTTTTCCATTTGGACCTTGTCTCCAAAGCCAGTATTCCTATGATAATGCAAGAGACCAGGTCATTGAAAATATAAAACACCCAATTTCCCAAATCTGGTGGACTCGGGTCACGGCACTGACCGTCCGGCACATACGGTGACCCCAGCCAGTCTGAGGGCAGCGGCTGGGCCAGCTGCCAGGCAGGACCGCTGGAGCTCCCACGGCCGGGCTGAGGCCAGGCCCCCCTTGAGGCTTCTCCCTGGAGGAAGCCCCTCCAGATCTAGGAAACTGCCCACACCCCTCTCAATATTAAGTCCACAACAAATCAAACGCTTTCCTTTATGTGGCGCTGGATTTTCCACAAAGTTAAAATCAAAATGAGTAAAGATGTGGTTTCCAGATAGTACCTGACAGAGCGGAGACCAGGGGTGAAGCGTCATCACTTGGGCCTATAAAAAGCCGCCACAAAAGACCGAGGCCACAAACTCTCAGCCCAGGCCAGCCTTCGTGTCTGCTCCTGGCTCCTCCCGCTGGCTCTGGGCTCCATGGCGCTCTGGTTGACCTTGGTCATCGCTCTCACCAGCTTTGGCGGTCTCGCCTCCCCAGGCCCTGTGCCACCCTCCTTCACGGCCTTCAAGGAGCTCATTGAGGAGCTGGCCAACATCACCAAGGTGAGTGCCCCCTGGCCGGGATCCCAGCTCTGAGGGTGCCGGGTGGTTGACGTTTTATTAATTCCAGCAATACTGGTCCAGGCCTGGGCCTGGAAGGCTGCGTCTAGTGCTTAGATGCCTGTGGGTCAGGAAGAGGCCCCATGGCCCAGGGACAGGTCACAGGGGAGGGAGAGGAGCCAGACTGGGGGTGTAGCAATACAAGTGGACAGACCCATGAAGGGCTCCTGCAGAGCCGCAGTGAGCGCCTACTCAGCCGTTGCTGAACAGAGAAAAGCGAAGGGCCAGCGTGAGATTAGAACCATTTGGCATTTGCCAATGGGATTTGAATGCAGCAGCCATGGGGCATTGTCCATAGCATCCTAGCTAAGCCCGATCTTACGGAAGGGCCCATGAGTAGGGTCAGCGCCCAGCCATGTGCCAGCCTGGTGCTGGTATCTCATTTCATTGCGAAATGAAAGCCGCCGCTTAAGACCGGTGTGAGGACCCATTTTACCCACCGAGCCTGCGTGAGATTAATTCACGAAAACCAGATTCAGACCAGGCCTGGCCGACACCAGGGTGCCCCTGCTCGGAGCCGCGGTGTCCCCCTCCTACCATCAGGCAGGGTGCTCATTCCCCACGTCCCCCCTCCCGCACCTGACTGGGGCCCTGCTGACTGGCCTGGCGCCTCTGTCCTCCTGCCCTGGCTGTGGTGAGTGGCGGTGGCGCAGAAGGCGTGTCCCTTTAGCAGTTGGGTCATTCAGTTTTTCTCTCCTGGCTCGAAGACCCCTGGAGAGTGGGCCTCCCTGAGAGGGAATGAGGTTCAGGGACCCTGAGGGCCAGGCCTGCCTCTGGGGAACATGGGGTGCTGGTGGGGCCTGGCCCCTTGGGGAGCAGGCCCGGGACCCCGCTTGCACTCGGCTCACTGTCCTCTTGCTCCCCCAGGACTCCCTCTGCAATGGCAGCATGGTGTGGCATGTCAACCTGACGGCTGGCTCGGTAAGGACCCCTTGCACCCCGGGACCCCAAGGCTGGGGCTTGTCTCCTCAGAGCCTGGCTCACAGGCCTGGGGCTTGCAAGCAGGCGTGAAGAGCCACTCTCTCCCCTGCCGCCACTCTGCCCCCTCACTCCTGCAACCTCCCTGAAGCAGCAGGGCCTGACCCCCGCCTCCTCCTCCCTGCAGTACTGTGCCGCCCTGGACTCACTGATGAATGTCTCTGAGTGCCGTGCCATCCAGAAGACCCAGAGGTTGCTGAGCAGATTCTGCCCTCTCAAGCCCTCAGCTAGGGTAAGGCCCTGGCCCCAGCCCCCTCCCTGAACCCTGCACCCTGCACCCTCTGGCCAGCCCCAGGAGCTGCAGGGGACCTGGCTGAGCATCTGAACCATGTGTCCACCTGGCGACGTGGGGTCCACTGTGGCAGCAGGGATGCGGCCTTTGGGGTCTCAGGGACCTGGGTGTGAGGGAGGGCCCCTGACTCCTGCCACCTCTTTAAAATGAGAGTGACATTTACCACCTCATGGGGCCTTCGCAGAGGACCCAGCGTGCCCGACCCTGGGAAGCCCCAGCCCAGGCTGGTTGCCCTGGCCCTGGCACCATCCCGCTAACACGCAGACCTGTCTGTCCCTGCAGCAGGGCCTCAAGCCGCCCATCCAAGACACCAAAGTCGAAGTGATCCAGTTTGCCAAAGACCTGCTCCGCCACCTGAGGAAAATGGTGCGCGACGGAGTGCCCAGCCGAAGGCCGGAGCCCTGAACGCTGGCATCGCGGTCCGCGAGGCTGGCCCTGACCGTTCATCTTTGTTTCAGATGGTGGAAATACCCTGGGGAGACGGGGCGGGTGGGGTAGGGAGGGTTTCCTTAGCTTAGACCTCAGCCTGCGCTGCCTGCCTGCAGCCCTGCCCGACCTTGGTGCCCGGGCAGGGGCCCCGAGCCTGGGGAGGAGGGGACAAACATTGCCCGTGTCACCTCCCCGCCCCCTGCCGCCACCCCCCCCCCCCCAGCCAGCTGGAGCATTACAGCCTGGCCCAGCCCTGGGGGCGGGGTGGGGGGTGGGGGGTGGGTGGAGACGTGCTTCTCAGAGGGGCAAGCAAGGCAGCACACAGCTCAGGCCCATCTCTTCTTAGCCTTATTTATTACTATGTATTATTTAAACAAGTGTGTTTGTCTGTGCCGGGGAGAGGGAGGGACCGACACTGCGGGGACCAGGAGCCACGGGCGTGGAAACTGGGGCTCCAGCATTAAAGCAGCGGACGGACCATCCCCGGGACCAAGTGCCGTGTACGAAATTCTGCTACCTCACCTGGCCGTGGGCCGAGGCTCTGGTCCACCTGCCAGCCAGCCGCCGGCCCTCAGCCAAGGAGTAATTTATTGTTTTTTCTTGTATTTAAAATTAAGTATTAAAATATGTTATTGGGGTTAATAATATATACAGGAACAACCAAGAACACTGCCTGTGGTATGTGTGGATTGGGGGGAGCGGTCACTGAGTATATTTTATCACTGACTTTGTCAAACTGGACGCCAGAATAAAGAGGATGACGAGAGGTCTCGAGGTGTTTGCCTTCTATTTCGACCTTTGGGAGCACTAGCCTGTGCTCCCAAGATTCCCTGGGGCGCCTCTGGAGGCAATGGAGGAGGGGGCCTCAGGTGGAGTTGGGGGGAGTGAGGGACAAGACCTGGGCAGAAAGACAGGGAGCAAGCCCTGGGGGAGGGAGGCCCTGGCCTGGGGGAAGTCCCGCTGCCCCCCCACACACACAAGGAGCAGCGTGGAAGCTGGGGCCAGAGTGTGAGTTCGTTCGAGAAGGACATCTGGGGCAGACAGAGACCTCAGAAGCCATCTCATGATCCCAGATCTTGGTGAGCGGCCAGCCTACACCTGGCACCACCCACACCCCCTGTGTCACTCTCATAACCTGTCTGACCTCAGAGAAAGGTGAGGAGCAAAGCCAGGATCTGACCCCCAAACTCACTCCTGCTCCACTTAACAACCCTGACTCCCTCTGTCCAAGTGCCATCTGACCTGAATGCATGACCTTTATAATATTGTCATATGCCTGTTTGGGCACTCGACCTGATGGGGAGCTCACTACCAACAATCTAGGGACAGCCCATTCAATTTCTGAAGCTGTCTTGTCATTAGGTCGCTAGAGACCGCACACTCATGCCTCTGTGAACGGAGGTGCACCAGTTGACCTGTGGCCCCTGGACTGTGGAACGGCTGCGTGGACAGCCAGGGTCTCCGGGCCCTGAGCAGGGCTCCTCTGAGGAGGGGCCGTGGTGCAGGCGCCAGAAGCAGCAGGCCGTAGCAAGAACCAGCTGACGGTCATTCGCATCCTCAGCGGTTTCCACTGTGTGTTGTGGGGATGCGCCCAGAGCAGAGGGGCTGCCCCAGGAGGCTGGGATGCCTCCACACCTGGCAGAGGGCCGCTGTACACCAGTCTGAACCTTGGGGGGACAGGCGGGGGCCCTCGCTGGGGAGCCCAGAGCCCTGGGGGAACATCTACAGCGATGCTCAGATGTCGGTGAGAGTGGCTGCAGGCAGCAGAGGCCACAGCAGGACTTGTCCAGGGGGCGGGTGACATCGACAGAGTGCAATGGAGCACACCCCTGCCGCAATGGCACCCAGGCACAGGTGTGGGAAGAAGTCACAACGGAGGAGCAGGACGCTAGAGACACTAGACCCAGACAGGGAAGACCTGGGGAGGGGACACAGGAGCTAAGTGTCCCACAGGCTGTTCAGAGCAGGGACTGGACTGGTCTCTGTGGTCCCAAGGGGTCCCAGAACCTGGTCAGTCCCACTACCCTTGCTGAGGACTGCCGGTGGCCTGCACTGCACCAGGCTGCTGGGCAGGCAATGACCGAGACTCGACCTGAGCCGGGCACCAGGGCTGAGCACGAAAAAGGCGTCTTTGACATCAGGGGGTGGGGTTGGGAAGGGGGCCCCACCCAGGGAGAATGGGGAGGCTCCAAAGCCAGGGGTAGGGATAGGAGGCAAGATCTCTGCTATCAGTCTCCTGAATCTCTCTTGAGAGATTCAAGGATTTTAAGGCCAGAAGGACATTTACGGAAGATTAATTTTTAGCACAGAATTTAGTAATTCTTCTGCAGGTAGCATCATGCCCTCTGGCTCACGTCCTCTCTGACCACCCATGGCATCAGCCCCTCTGCCCAAAAGGAGGATGGCATTGAGGCTGCCTCCGGGGGTGAGTTGGGGGGAGGGTCCCTGAGGATTTCCCAAGGCTGAATTCCAAGCCCTGCAGTCGCCAGGGCCCTGAGGCTGAGTGCGCCGTCCCGACAGGGCCCTGCCACTAGGGGTCCACAGTGTGCTACATGCTCAGCCGCCCACAGCTCCCAGCCTGCACCTCTGAGCCTGTGCCCCAACAGGGGACCTGTGGTCACCAGCACTGTGCTGTGAGTCAGAAAAGGCTCGGGGCCTTCCAGGGACGACAGATGCCTCACAGAGCCGCGGAGCCAAGCCACCTCTGCCAGCAACAGAGGTGGGCTCAGCCAGGAATGAGAGAGAGAGAAAAAAAAGACAGAAAAGAGAACAAAAAGGCCTGTGCCACCACTGTGGCTAGGAACGTCAGAGCCTGGGCACTGACCCCCAGGGCCTTTGCTGGGAGCTCTCCCTGCCCGTGTGCGCTGGCTTCTCTGATGCGCAGGGCAAGGGCGGGGCCAGAGAGAAGGGGGGTCAGGGAGAGACAGAGCGCGAGGTGAGTAGGAAGGAGATGCTGACCGTGGGGCCCAGGGCGGGGAGCCCCTGACACCCCAGGAACCCCAGGCCTAGGAGGTTTCACTGAAAGGGGCTGGGACCCAAGTGAGAAGTGAGACAGAGCTGAGTTTCCGGTGGAGTGGGCCCCAGACACCTCTGCACACCGTGAGCTGAGATGTCAGAAACGCCCGAGTCAGCTGGGGGGCCCCCCCCCGGGGCCGAGGCTGGCCCTCTGCACTGCTGGGCCTGCAGGGCTTCCTCAGTGCCCTCAGCCTGCAGGGGGCTGGGCTTATCCAGCCCATCACCTTCTCACTGTTTCATTGTGGCGGATCAGGGCGTGCTTTTTGCTTTTGCCGGATGTTAATCCGGCTGGTCAGTTTGAGCAAAGTCAAAAACTGTCCCCCCTCCAGCGGCTCCACTCTGCGAAGGCCGGGCCGGGTCCAGGGGCCCTGTGCTCCCAGGGGTGGGGGTGGGGGTGCCCTGGCCCAGGGCAGGCTGGCGGTCAGCTAGACTTTCTAGAGGGCTGAGCCGGCGTCAGAGCTGGTGGCTGTATCCATGGTCACCCTCCCACACACGTGGCCCACTCCTACTCTGAAAGAGAAAAGTCATACAGGCCCATTATCTTCATTCATTTCTCGGCTCCACCCAGCGCAGCAGAGCAAAGGGTTTGCAGCGAACTTTCCCAGATCAACTGATTTCCCGGCAGCCAGGGAGGGCCCCATGACGAAGCCGGTGAGATCCCAGAAGCGGTTTTCTACTTACAGCCTCACTTTCTGTTACGCTCCCCCCTTCCCTGCACAGAGCCTTCTCTTGTGGAAAGTGATGCTCTCCAAGCGCCCTTCAGAGCCACCCCCAGCCCAGGGCCCTGCCCTGGCACACCCGCCCTGGGGTCACCGGGGACGCAGACGCCGCACTTAAACAGCCAGTCTCACAGCCCCACTCTCCGCACCAGTCGGACAAGCCTGTGGCCCCACGGCTCTCCCTGACACCCGCGGGGGCGTCCACGGGGCCCAGTGCCCGGCGGCCTGCTGACCCCCCCCACCCCCCCAAACCTGAGCCCTGGCCATGGAGCCTCAAGACACCACATCAGAAAAGACACCACGGATTGTCTCTTCTTTCTTCTCCTCTCTGTTCCCCCACATTTCCTATAAGGAGCATACGTGCACTTCCCCCTGGGGGACAAAGACAAAATTAAAAACAGAGGACATGAAATTGATGTCACAAGGGAACAGATCAGAACTGGGGAGGGGAAGGGACCTGCGGCACTCCCTGGGCAGACCGGCCCAGGGCCCCTGGGCCCCTCCCAGTTCCTCCCTAGGGCCAAAGCCGCTGTCTCAGGGGAGATAGTGGGCGGGGGCGGGGGGGGGGGGGTGGAGAGGGCGGGAGGGGTGGGGAGGCCTGGGAGTCAGGAGGCTGAGCAGCCCTCCTTTTGCGGGCTGGGTCCTTGGGCCAGTCAGACCCCATGTTGCCAAAGAGGGAGTAAGGCACCCCCTTCTTGGGGGTCTTCACACAGCCCCCGTCTGGCACAGGGAGACCAGGCGGTGGACAGGAAAGAGTGGGCTGAAGTGACACTGGTGTCCTGGGGACAGAGGGAGAGGTCCTGCAGGCTCCTCAGCCGACTTTCCTCTCTCTCAGGAGGACGGTCTTCCACCTGCTTCTCAAAGGAGAGCCGAGCTAGGGCCTATGCAACTGCCTCGCCATCCAGTCCTCGAAGCCGGAATCTAAGGCTCTGCTTGCCCTGGCTCTGTCCTCCCCTGGCCCCCTTGCCCCCTTGGGGGAGTCCCCCCTCATCTGTGCTCAGGGTCCCATTCCTCTGCCTTCTCCGGGGACTTGTGGCAAGGCCTCAGGGTCCCCACTGTGCTCCTGACTTCCCTGTTACACAGCTGCCCCGCTGTGGGATGGAACTCACAGTCCTGCAACAAATGTCCACCATGGCCTTCACTGGGGCCAGACACCAGATGAGATGCTGGGACCCACAGTGGACACACAAGGCTGCATCCACTGGAGACGCAGGATCCACAGACAGGAGAACCCCAGAGTGCAAGGCACAGTGGGAGCTACTGTGGGCGACCACATTAGGGGCCGCCGTATTGGGAGGGGAGGTCAGAGAGGCCCTCCCTGGAGAGAGAATCCAGAAGCAGATCTGGTTGAAGTGCAAGTGGGAGAAAGGCATTCGGCACAGGGAACGAAGAAGAGCAGGGAGCGAGGTTGCCAGGTGCCCAGCTGTGCAGGCAAGGAAGGCACCCGCTGCCCCAGCGCCCACGGGCCGGAGCCCAGGCTGGGACTGTGCAGGCTGAAGGTGGGCCTGGGGCCCCAAGGGCTCCGCTCCTGGTGGGACAGGGAACACCTCTGGCTCAGGTTCACCAGAAGCCCTGGGGCTGCCATGTGAGGAACAGAAAGTAGGGACAAGGGTGGGAGCCGGATGCTTAGTTAGGAGGGAGGGGCGGGCAGTGGAGGTGGGGCGGGGAGGTGGGCCGGGCAGGGGTGGGCGGAGACGAATCCGATGGGCCCGTGCTGCTCACCTGTGAAGCCTCTGGGGCTAACCAGGGGCTGCTGTGGTATGTGTTTGAAATTTCCCATAATGAAAGATTTTTGAAATTATGTGGCTAGAAAACGGAAACATATAGTTAATATTTGTATATCATGTAACATATGAGTACCGTTTCCCATGGTATGTACATATATGTGTCTTACACAAGTAATGCGCGCACACACAGACCTCCATGACCAGGGCCCCCGGTATGCTGACAGAGCTTCAGTTCTGGGCTGGACAGGAGCACCCAAAGGGCAGAGTTGCCCTTGACCAAGCCGGGGAAGCTGTGTTCAAGGGCGATCCTCCAAACACTAACCAGGAGGCCCTGGTGGGCAGCTCTGGGCTTAGAGCGCCAGCCGGTCGGGGCACACAAAAGAATCAACCAGTGACTGTGTGATCAGTACACTGATGTTTTTCTCTCTCTCACTCTCTCAAAATCAATCAATAAAAAAAATTCGACAACTAGCTGCCGAACACGCGTAACCGCCCACCACCCGCAGCCAGCACCCCCTCAGATGCGTTCACCTGTGGGCCTCTGCCCTGGCTGCACCCCAGGAGCCGCCTCGGTGAGGTCCCCAGAGATCTTGTCACTAAGTCCAGCAGGAGCACGCCTGCCCCTCCCTCTCCGGGCCCCGAAGAGCTCTGCGGCAGCTGAGGCTGGGGTCCCCTCTTGGGGTCCCCTCTCAGGCTCCCGGTGGCGGCAGTGGCCTCCCCTCCTTCCCCCCTTGACTCCAGGGTCGCTGGGGCACTGCAGGCAGCTCTTGTCCCTGTCTCCCCTCGTCCCCGTGGCTTCCTCACTCTCTGTGTCCCCAACCCACACTCTCCCTCTGTATGCAGAACATACTGCATACAGTATGGACCCTGGGGCTAGTGGCCCGTCACCCTCCCCCTGAACCACAGTCACCATAACCGGCAGCTCCCCCCGCCCGGGCCAGCCACCCAGCCTCCCCTGCCACTTCTCGCTCTTCCTCATCCCTGAGTTCAGCCATTCCTAAGAGCTGATAGTAATAATGACAGTGATGATGGTTGGCATTTACTGCAGGCTTTTGACGTGCCAGGCACCACACCAAATACTGTATTTATTACCTTGTGTGATCTTCCCAGGGCCCTGCCATTAATTAGCCCAGTTGACAGCCTGGACAGAGCGACGTTTCCAATGTCACCCAGAGTGAGGAGCAGAGCTGGGGCTCAGAGCTACCCGGGACCCCCAAGCCCCAGACACACATGCACATGCTCTCCTGCTGCCTGCACCTCAGCCCCCCACCCCTGCTCCCATGCCCCGGCCTCCCCTTCCCCAGGCCCCCTGGTTCTACGGGCCCTGCCTGCCTTCACTGTCCCCTGCTGCCCGGCCAGGGCCCACCCCCTCATCTCTGCTGGCAGGGGCCGCTCCCTCGGAGGACTCTGGGCTCTTCTGCATCCTGTCCCGCTCAGCTGACAGAGGAAAGAAGATTCAAAGGGCTGAGGGGACAAGAGTCATCCGCCAGGGGCCAGGAGAGGCTGGGCCACGCTGCTCAAGCTCCTTGCCTTTGCCCTTGAGGGCTTATGGTTCAGTCCTCCAACCTCCCACCCCCACCCCAAGTTCAAGTCAGGGCTGAACTGCTCCCCAGGGAGCTTTGAGAGGCGAGGGGGGGCGGCGGTGGGCAGACACCATCTTCCGGCTCCCTTGTGTGGGGTGGGGGCCATTTACTGCTGAGCTGGTTTGGGGGTGTGGAGAGGCATTGAGGAAACAGTTCTGGGGTCCCTGGACTGTAGCCTCGGGGCTGTGTTCCTGAACTTCAGCCCTGCCGTGGCAGCTCCTAGGGTAGTGGCCCTTCCTATGGGCCGTTTCTTCAGAGTCGGGGACCCAGCCTGGAGCCCACTCCCCCTGCCTCCCATTTCACCGGCGGCTGCTCTCCTGCACCAAGTCCTTTCTGCCTAAGGGGTTCTCTGCAGCACCCCCTTCCGCAGCGCATCCAGACACAACAGTGCGAGGGCTGCAGTGTAGCAACTACGGTGACTCCCAGGAACAAGGACGGGGGCTGAAATCGGGGACTCATCCAGGAGGGCCACATGTGGGATGTGCCCGCCGGCAAAACTTGCACGGCCCCATCCAGACTCAGGTCCCTGAGACAGTTGGAGCCACAGTCACTGGACCACGCGAACACAGGACCGGTGATGGCGGTGGTGCTGGTGATGGCGGTTGTGCTTGAGATACAGAGCCTCACTGTGCGCCAGGCACTCTCTGACTTCTTCCAGAACACCGCTTTTCCCCCCAGAACAACCTCACGAGGCAGGGACAGCTGCCGCCCTCACTTCACAGAGGGACCGCGTGGTGCCTGAGGTCGCACAGTGACAGGACAGTAGAGGCAGCACCAACGGCCGCCTGGGCCACCAAGGGCAGCGCTGGTGGCCAGTCACCACACCCTGCCTGGAGTGCTGAGAGCCAGCACTTCCCATTTCACAGGTGAGGAAACTGAGCCCAGACAGGGTCAGTGAGCACAGGGCTGACAAGTGCCCTGTTTGCTAAACTCTGACCCCAGTGCTTATAGCTGGTTTGGTTTGGGCTGAAAGGAAAGCTCTGAGGCCACACAGGGGCCAGGGCCCGGGGGCGGCTCTCACAGGAAGGGGGGCTAAGGGAAGAGGGTGTGGGCCCAGCAGCGTCCTCCTGCAGGCCGAGCCCATCCCTGACCTGCGGGCCCCTCCCAGCCTGCCCCTGCCCAGGCAGCCACGTGCGTGCATGGCAGCCTGATTTCTCCTTGCCCTCGAGGGGATCTCTGGTCACTCCTTGATGTTCCGGAAAGTTCATCCTAATTTCTCTGGCCTCATCCACCACTGAAGAACCACAAAGAAGCTGTATTCCTTTCCTGACCCACCCGTTTCCCCCCAGAGCCGTACACCTGGTCCGGCCAGCAGTGAGGTCAGGCGCCCCCAAAACCACCCCTGAATGCGCCCCCGGCTGCTCTCAGCTCTGAGAGGTGTGCTCGCAGCCCAGATCTCCTCCGGTGTCTGCGCTCCCAAGTTCACCCCTGTTTTAACTTGAACCTTTCCTCAACGAAGGAGCATGCACCATTTTACTCCAAATAATAGCTCCTATGACTTGAAGTCTCCGCCTGCGTTGGAAGGAACCTCTCTGCCTGTCTCACAAACTCCACTTGTCTGTGTAGTGAAGGATGAACCTGCCCTAGGAAAAAACAAATGATCCCATTTAAAAATGGGCAAAAGGCCCGACTAGACATTTTTCCCGTGGAAGGTATAGGAACGGCCAAGCAGTACATGAAAAGGTGCCCCGCATCACTAATCACGGGACATGCAGGTCCACACCACACCGAGACACCGTCTCACACCTGTCCGGATGCCCATCCTTAAAAAGACAGGAGATGACAAGTGCTGGCAGTGACAAGGAGAGAGGGGACCCTTGTGCACTGTTGCTGGGAACATCACTGGTGCAGCCACTGTGGAAACTGTGTGGAGGTTCCCCCAGAACTAAAAATAGAACTGCCTGGGATGCAACAATTTCACCTCTGGCTATTTATCCGGCAGAAACAAAAACCTTAACTTGAAGAGCTACCAGGCCCCTCATGCCCTGCGGCGTGATTTACGACAGCTAAGACCTGGAAACAACCTCCGTGTCCATCGATGGATGCGTGGGTACAGAAAACGTCACACACACACAATAGAACAGATGACTCAGCCATAAAAAGGGGGGAAATCCAGCCATTTGTGACAACACAGATGGGCCCTGAGGGCGCTGTGCTAAGCAAGACGTCAGACAGGGAAAGACAAATACCATAAGCACTTGTGTGGGGGTGCCCCCCACACAAGCAACCCAACCCAACGCAACCCAACTCACAGAAAACAGAGATCAGATTTGCAGTTACTGGAAGCAAGGGGTTGGGCGGGCGGTGGGAGTGGGGGGATTCAGGTGGTGGTGGTCACACGGCGCACACGTCTGGTTGTGCTGGATGTCAGGGACAGATGACTGTCGGTGACACTGCTGGGGGGTGGACTTGGGAGTTGCTAACAGAGTCGAACCTCTGGTCCTCATCACAAAGAAAAACACATTTTGAATTTTTTTTAATTTAATTTTATTTTTTTTAGAGAGAAGGGAAGAGAAGAAGAGATGGAGAGAAACATCAATGTGTGGTTGCCTCTTGTACGCCCCCCACTGGGCACCTGGCCCACAACCCAGGCATGTGCCCTGACTGGGAATCGAACCCGCAACTCTTCGGTCTGCAGGCCATGCTCAGTCCACTGAGCCACACCAGCCAGAGCCACATTTTTCCCTTTTCCTTTTTTTCTTGTATCTGTATGAAATAATGGATGTTAACTAAGCTTGTGGTAATCATTTCACAATATATGTGAGTCAAATGTTATGCTACATATACTTTAAACTTAAACAGTGCTATATACAATTATATCTCAATAAAACTGGAGAAAAAGAGAAGTATCTGTATTTTAAAAAAAGAATAAACTTACCCCCCAAATCTGACCTTTATCCCTGCTCTTGGACAATAACCTCTAATTTATGCTAATGAGGCCACTCAGGACGTGGTGGAGAGAGGCAGGGGTGGGTGGTCGGCCACACCATTAAGCTGCTGTGGTATCTGCCCACCCTCTCTCTCGGGCAGGGGCCCAGCATAAGGTCAGCGGAATGGCCAGCCACTTGAGCAGCCTGCTATGGGGTGCCACCCCGTGACACTGCATGTGGGTACCCGGGTGAGCTGCAAGCTCAGAAGGGCTCTGTGGTGTCCAGGTGCTGGGGAGGGGCACGTTCTCACTCCGCAGGGAGGGGAGGGCGGCAGCTTCCTGTTGGGAGCCCTGGCGGACCTCACCATCCGACCGTGTCTGATTGGCCGCCTTTGCTGTAATGAAAATGTGTGGCGCTTTCCTGAGTTCTCAGTCATTCCAGCAAATTACTGAGCCTGAGGGGATCATGGGGACTCTAGAATTTGTAGCCAGTCGGCCCAAGGTGAGAGTGGGTGGAGACCCCACACCTGCAGCTGGCGTGGGGAGGGAGGGCAGTGTGGTGGAGGCTCCGCCCTTAACCCCGGCGGGACGGCCCACCTCCACGTGGCTGGTGTCAGCAGTCACAGCCTTGAGTTGGGCAAGCGTGTCGCCCAGTCCTCATGGAAGCACCCTCAACATGGGCAAAGCACCTTCCTGCCCCAATCGTCCAGGCCCTGTCCTTCACAAGGCGCTGGCCATTGTAATAAGGTTCAAAGTGCAGGAACGACCTCCACAGTCATCTCCACTTTGTGACCTCCCCGAGGGAGAAGAGGGTTGGGACAAGGGAAGTAGAGAGGGAAGGAAAGGAGAGGTTTGGGCGGGAGGGGGGGCGGCGGGGGACAAGCATGGCGCGCAGAAGCATGACTATCCTGCTGCACGTGTGTGACTGAGGGGTGCTTGGCACCTCCCCGGGTCCTGGGCTAAAGCAGCAGGTGGGTGGTAGCCATTAACAAAGTCATTTGATTGGTAAATCTGTGAGGTGGTGGCTCTTCCATTCCTGAAACCTCGGGATGCACCCAGTGTGCCTCGCGCCCCCTTCCTTTTGGGGACCTGCGCACCTCCTGGGACCGAAACTGAGCCCACCCCCCCGCCGGGCGCTCCCTGCCCTCACCTGGAAGAATGGCATGCCTGAATGCTAGGCCAGGAGACCTGTGCTTGCTGCTTGCCTTCCACCTAGACGGAGATCCCCAGATCACCTTTTCCACAAAAGGAGTTTCCAAAATGCCACCCATACTTGGAAAAAGCCAGGTTAAAAGACCATTCAAGTTGAGCTTTCTTGATATTACTCTATGTTTCCCCAGGAGGACTGAGCTAAAACAAATTCGGACACCTGTGGCCTCTTCCTGCAAAGCAACAAGCCGGCAACAACCCCAAGCTGATAAGATTAATCTAAAGAGCATATTATGGTGTAATTTCCTATGCTGATACTTTGTAGTTAATTTGAAAAAAAGGTTTCATTTTCCTATTGGTCTGATTTCACAGGAACATTTTACCTGTTTCTGTGAGGCATATTTTTTCTCCTGGAAGAGAGGTGCTGATTGGCCCCAACCTGGTGTAATGAAAATTTCCAATGTAAACTCATTTTCCTTTGGTTTCAGCAATTTTAAATCTATATATAGAGATATCGTTGTCAGAATTGCATTGTTAGCTTCTCCTGGCAAACTCATCGCCTCACGTTGTCATTGCGAGGAGAGATCTGTCCATGGGTCTCCCCGCCCACCTGATCCCAGCTCTGGTCTGCTTACTAGCATGTAGCAGCAACTTCGTCCACGGACGCAAGCCCAACATCGCCTTGGAAGAGACCATCAAGACGCTGAACATCCTCACAGCGAGAAAGGTGAGTAGGCTCTCTGGCACTGGCTGTCCATGTGTGGTGAGGTTGTGGCTCTTTCTCGGACTACGAGGTAGTCACTGGTAGATGTTGATGGGAAACCTGTCTCTTGGTGCTTCTCTGCCCTCCCCCTCTCCCCCAGCTGAGGGGCTGGAGGAAGTTTCTTCAGTTTGAGGGAGTGGGGGGTGCCTGGCAAAGATTATTCTGTGCAGTTGGAAGTGACTCTGTCTCTTGTCTCTCACTCCTGCCGGGGCCAAGGATCCACGGTGCATGGAGCTGCCCATAGCCGACGTCTTGGTCGCCCTGAAGGTAAGCACAGTCGGGGTGGTCTGCCTGGCAGGTGGGTGACTTGAAACAGGACAGGTATCCACAAGCGTTTGAACAAGAAACTTTTTGAACAGAAAGCGAACAGGCCGGACTCAACCATAGGTGTTACTTGTTTTCAAAGAATGCGAATTCTGATCTTTACTCTCAAAACCTGTGTCAGCGTTTCTGGTTGCACTTGACGTAGATGATGTGTAGTAGAAAGCCCGGATTCTGTGACCCTACTTCACCTCCCGGCCGAGGAGGAGATCTCTAGCTCTACATTCCTGGCCCAGTGCCTGGAATAGAGGAGGCACTCAGTGAGCGCTTGCTGAAAGAGAGAGTTTTCTGGCCCGTACGTTTCCGAAAAACCAAATGCTCTCACGAAAACAGATATTGAGATTACAGGTTGAGGGAGCTTTCATTTTGTCTAAGAGACTTCCTACGGCTACAGAGAGGGCACTGCCAGAGCCCTCCTCTCCCCCAGCCTGGTCGTCGGAGGGCCCACCGGCTCCGGGCGGCTGCTCTCAGACCCTCGGCCCCCTCTGTCCCGCCAGCTCCTCCCCCCGCCTGGTCCAGAGCCTCCTGCCAGACAAGGTCCAACTCATCCCTGGGTCTGGCTGCTCGGGCATCTCACCTTCCCACCTCCTGCGAGTCTCACCCCCGCCCCTCCATCTGCAGTGGGAGGAGACAGATTTGACAGCTGATAGTGCGTTTGCTCTGACAAACACGCGACTGCAGATACATCGATGGCTTCATGCACATCAGTTCCTGTTTTCATGGAAACACACAACTGAGAGTGAAAAACCCAGAGCTTCAATGTGCCAGTGGTCTCCTAACCTCCTGCTTTCCACGTGCACCAGGGGGGTGGCTTGGCCAGGAGTGAAGCCCCGTGGGTTAGGCAGGGCCACACCCCGGCACCTGGGTCCCAGCCAGGCCCGTCCTGCTTCGTGAGAAAAACTCTCCTTCGGGCCTTTACCCAGATACCTCACTGCACTGACGATTATTCCAGGATCCTGATATACAAGAATAGGTAATAGTATAATATAATTCTATACAATATTACACAAAATAAATGTACCATATACAAGAATATATGTTATATAATTTTGTCCTTCAGAATCTCATTATATATCAGACTCTGTCTATTGATAGGAAGGACTTGGAGATTTTATATACATATACAATTATGTATGTTAATGTGATATAGTAATACTGTATACATAGATAAACATACATATTATATATATATATATATATATATATATATATATATATATATATGTAAAGTAGACAAGAGTCCACAGCCTTGTGTGCTGGATCTCCAGAGGGCCCGGCCAAGGCCAAGGGCAGGGCCAGGAGGAAGAGCAGGGGTCTGAACGGGAGCCAGTCCATGGTTTCAGCCCTGGTTCTGCCATGAACTACCGGTGTAGCCTCGGCGAGTCGGCACAGCTCTTTGTGCCTCAGTTTCCACATCTGAAGAAGTGAAAGTGATGCTGAGCGCTGGATGGAGTCCAGCTCTTGAGCTGCTGGGAAGTGCAATTGTCAGACGATACAGTTTCTGGGTGGAAGACAGAACCTGGGTGCAGAGAAGCAGAGTGCAGAGGCCGGCTGGTCTCTGACAGGTTTCCTGGGCAGGCGATGAGCTGGAGTCATCTCCTGACAGAGAGAGCTAAGGTTCCTGATTTTTCAGAAAGCTCTATGTCAACCCTCCATTTTTTTTTAAGTGAAAGTAAAGGATTGTCTCATGCACAGCACTGGCCAAGTAAATCTGGGCAGAAGTGGAGCTAAGGGAGTCTTTAGGACGCTCCCGGAAGCCAGTCACAAACCGGGTCAGAGCTCCCCCGAGTTGCTGCCACCGCAGCAGCCTCCCAGACGGCGCCGCACCTTCCCACGCTCCCACGTGGGACGGCATCCTCCTGGCCTAAGTCTGGGCCTCCCCGAGCAGCCTCCTTTCCAGAGCAGCTCTGGCCTGTGCTGTCCACGGGGCCGTGGAGGCAGGCGTGCCCCTGCCCCTGAGCTGTGCTGGGCACCCTCGGGCAGAGGGAGCTGGGCAGGCAGCTGCGAGCAGCCAGTGCGGGGTGTCTCTCTGTGGGTGCCACACCGATGGAACTAAGACTTTAAGGCCCTTGTTAAAGGGGCCTTTAGAATTAGGTGTTTTTAAGGTTTTTCCACTTGATTCAAATCCTTCTCAATTCCCGTTGCATCCAAACTACCCTTTAACAAATATCTTTGGAGGGCTTTCCTGTAACATAAGAGACAGTTTAATCTCTAGGCTCCAAGCCAGTTTCTCAGAAGTCCCACTAGGTTTTGATGGGGAAATAAGCAAAAGGGCTCTTCTCCCTTGGGCCCTCTTGAACCTCGCTATTCCCTCCACAGCCGCACAGGGTCTGCCTCAGGTGCACCTGCAGGTAGCACGCCGTGCCTGCTCATGAAGCCCCCTGGTTCATGGGAGGCCCTCGGCTCCCTGAGCCTAGAGACACGGGTGTTGCTCGGCAACTTCCAACTGCAATCACGGGCCGGGAGGGAGCTCTCCACCAGCTTGTCAAATGCATGCCCTCTCAGGGAGGGGTCCTGCCCACCCTCTCAGGGTCCATCCCCCTGCAGGGGATGCGGGGAGCTATTGTAGTTGGGGATACTGGGGCTTCTAGAAAGTAGCCTGAAGAAATAAGAGGTGAACACAAAGATTTACACAGGGGACTCACTGCTGGGTCACTGACGGAGGCAAAAACCTGCAGTAATAGGGGCCGATATGAACATGGTACGAACATGCCGTGTGCTCCTGCAGAGCTCTCAGTTCCGTGTTCCAGATGCTTTTGAAGGACATAAGAAAATGCTCGTACTATGTGTTAAGTGTAAAAAGTTACAAAGCAGCACCAATAGCTGTTCCCTGTTTTGAAACAAGTATTTTTAAAACCTCTGGAAGATACTTACCAAAATATTAACAGTATATTAATATTGGGATAATGAGTGAATTCATTTTTGTTATATATATATATGATTTTTGTAGTGAACTTATATTGCCTTGATAATGAGAAAAAATATGTAACGAAGCTGCTTGGACAGTGCTTCTGGTATAGAAAGTCCCCTGACACATTGCTAATGTACATTTGTGATTCGGTGAGGGGTGCAGGTGGGGCCCAAGGCTCAGCGCTTCTAGCCAGCTCCCACACGACGCCTGTGCTGCTGGGCCCCGGGGCCACACTGTGGGTGGCGAGGGACCAGAGCCTGTCCAGGCAGGGGCCAGAGAGAGCCGTCTGAACTGGATGGGACTCAAGCAAAGCCGCCCTCCAGGCTCTGTGACTCGGTGTCTCGCACCAGGCCCAATTCAGACCGAGACACCATCCCTCTAGGAACAGTTCCCCTGCCTGGACATTCCCTCCTCTAAGGCTCAAACTTCCACAGGAAGAGGCAGGTGGCCAGACTCCCCACCCGGAGCTCCCAGCATTCCAAGGAGGTTCTGATCACACACATTCCAGGTCCAAAGCCCCTGACAAGGCCCAGCTCAATAGTAAACTCTCTCGGAAGCGTCCTTGGTGTCCCGAGGCCAGACTCCTGGGGCACCTCACCCTGACCCTGACCTTGCCATGGGGAAATGTCTTATGCCCTCACCTGGACCCTGAGTTTCTGCACACACCACTATCTCCCTTAGGGATGGCTAAGTGGGGGGCGCGGCCCAAGGCAGCCCTGTCCAGGCCAAAGGGGCACCCAGTTACTAAGGAGGGAAACCTGGATTTTAAAACCTGATTGGAATGAGGTACCTTCCACACAGAGAACAGCTGTGTCGAGTAAAGAAACAGCCCTGGGCCCCGGAGAGGTGGGTCTGCCTTTTCAGATCCCTGCTCTGTGACTTGCCAGTTCAGCAAAGCGCTCTAAGAGAAAGAAAACTGGGAGCTCTTGAGAAAACACTGCTGCTTTTGCAGGCTGCTGGGGGAGCTGGCTTACGGGGGTCCTGGCTGAGGCCAGCGGCCAGGATCGGCTCCCACGGCGGACATCCCGGGACACCTGAGCCACAGCTGAGCTAACTTACCTTCACCACCGGTCTTCCCCGAGAAAAGAAGCCAGAAGGGAAGCTCTCTCTCCCAGGTTCAAAACAGCACTGGTGTGTAACGCTGGCGTTTCTCTTTCTAGAACACAACAGAGAGGGAGACCTTCTGCAGGGCGGCGACGGCGCTGCGGCAGCTGTACAGGCACCATGAGTGCGCAGACAGGAGGTTCCTGAGCAGACTGGACAGGAGCCTCAGCGGCCTGGCCGGCCAGGTGAGCTGCACCACGCCCGCAGGGTGGCTCTCCACGGCGCCCTCACGTCTCACTGTCCCTCCTTATGAGTGGCGGTCCCATCTTAACCAACCCTCACTCAGCTGACACGTGCGAGGCCCAGGTGCGCCAGGCATGGTTCTAGGCCCTGAGGGCATGGTATTCAAGGAAGGAAGGTAGAGTCCCTGTCTCACAGAATGATCTGGGCGGGGCGGGCAGAAAAGCAGACTGACACGTCCTGTGATGTCCCGCAGTGGTTAGTGCTGGGCAGGAAAACAGAGCAATAAAGAGCATGGGGGAGGGGGAAGGAAGAGGGCTCACTTAGGAGCTGGTGATACTGAGAACATGTTTACGTGAAGCAAGGGAGCAGGCCTCCTGAGGGTCAGCTGTGCAAAGGCCCTCAGGTGGAAATGGGCCCCCCCGTGTTCAGAGATGAGGGTGAGGCTGGAGCAGAGTGAGCAAGGGGGCTCAGCAGGAGATCCCTTCACACTGGGCCTTTGGCTTCTGCCCCAGCTGCGCTGGGAGGCACCCGCAGGGTTTGGGGATTAAAACGCTCACTCTGGCTGCTGGGAGGGAAAGAGGTGGCAGGAGGGTCAGCCTTGAAGCCAGGTGGCCCACTGGAGGCCGCTGCCGCACCCCGGGGAAGAAGGCAGCGGTGGCTTTGAAAGTGGGGAGCAGTAGAAACTGTTAGATGTGGGGTGTAACAAAAACAGAGCCAGAAGGACGAGGTGACACATCTAGAGTGCGGGGTGTGCGGGCACGAGTGAAAGGTGACCTCCCGGTTCCAGGCTGGAGCCCTTGGCAGGTGGCTGGTGGGGACGGATATGGAAAACCAGCAGCAAAGCAGGGTGGAGGCTGAGCAGAAGGCCAGGAGTTTAATTTTCCGCAGACTAAGTTTGCTGTGCGTGCTGGCAGCCAAGTGGAGACACTGAAACTGCTGGAAAAGTCTGAAGCCTGGGGGAGGGGTCAGAGCCTGTGGTATACAAGGACGAGTCCTCAGAGAGGTGTCAGTTAAAGGCGGGGACACGAAAGGCACAGAGACGGGGCGATCGCGTGCTGGGCCCCGAGGGGCTGGTGGCCAGAGGTCAGGTACCGGCTCCAACAAGAGACTGAGGGGCAGCAGCGAAGCGGTAGGAAGCTGAAGAGCAGGTGGTGCCCTGAAGGCAAGGGATGACGCTTCTAAGAAGGAGGGAATGGCCAAGTGTGTCCAATGTCCTGGAAGGTCAAGTAAGATGAAGAGGTGGCCCCTGGACCTGGCGTGACAGAGGGCGTCACAGATGCTGGCACAGGGGACACAGGAATGGGAGGAATGGACAGGAGGGCAGCGAGCACGGGAAGCCTCACGAGGGGTTTTGCTATATAAGGCGGCAGAGGAGGGGGCAGCAGTTGGAGGGCAGGTGTGGAACGAGGGGGGCTCTTCGAAGGTGGGGTACACACTCAGCATGCTCGTGGACCAGTGGGGAAAGCCCAGGGGTGGGGGAGAGCCGACTGCAGGAAGAGGGACAGCCAGAGTGGAAGCCACGCAAGGCCCGGGAAAGGAACAGGGAACTCCCTCCCCGCCCCCGCCCGCCCCGGGCCTGCCTCCTTGTCTATGAGATGAGGTAACGGAATAGGGAGCAGGCATCACACTCGTTCTCTTTTACTCCTCTTAATTGTCTTATAAAATTGACACTTTTGACCCATTTTACAAAGAATGAGTGGAAGCGTTTTATAAACGCAGTGGTCTGTCCAAAGCTGAGAACCGGAGCGAAGCAGTGGCCTGGTGGTGGGGCCTGGGACACTTCCCGCCACACGGGCCGCCCCGCCCTGGCTGTGGCCCACTTAGTGGGCAGCAGGGCCAGGTCTCAACCTTCACCTTCATGCTGCAGCCCCGAGCTGCACCTGGCGGTGCAGACACACCTCTCCCACACAGTGACACCCCCAAAGGCCACACTTAGAGGGGCTACAGGAACCATTTCTAGGAGAGTAGGCGCTATGCACAGAGAGCAGGCAAAGCCGGCTGGCCCGGGCCAGAGTCAGACTCAGGGTAAGCTGGCCTGTGAGGCCCAGCTTCGATCACTGTTCGGGTGGGAACGCCAGAGTGGGCTGGTCTCGAGTAAACGGGTGTGAGGGCGGGACTCAAATATTCAGCTGCACAAGCTAACGAGCTGTTTCTTCTGCAGACCACGTGTCCCTCGAACGAAGTCAGGAAGAGTACACTGAAGGACTTCCTGGAAAGACTAAGGAGGATCATGCAAGAGAAATACGCCAGGGGTTGAAGCTGAATGTTTTAATTTATGAGTTTTTAATGGCCTTATTTTAAAACTATTTATATATTTATAGTTTATCATAAAATAAAATATATGTAGAACCTGATGGCATGATGTTGCTTCACTAGCGCTGGCACTTTCCTTGACAACTTTTGGGGAGACCAGTTTTATTTACTGAGAAACCAGTGAGCAAGTCAACAAGGGGAGATGGCTGTCCTCTGTCCGGCTGGGGACAGGACTCCCAGAAGGATGAAAGAGGACAAGTCCCTCGTAAGACGGAAGTGGTGAGAGAGATCTCTCAGCGTGCGTCCAGGAGACTAGTGACTAGCAAACTGTTCTGAGCGCAGAAGGTGCCGGCTGGATGCTTGGCTCTGCAGGGAGTGAGATGTAAAGTCCTAACCATGTAAACGCGCTTGATGCTCAAGCCTGCGGACCAGCAATCAAAGCACAGGAGAACTATCACAGAACAGACTGTCGATGCGGACAGCCCGGACATTCTCGAGGTGCAGCTGAAAACAGCCGCGAGGCCAAGCAGCCCGTGGGCCGGGCGAGAGGGGCTGGCGTCCCCAGCTCACTCCGAGAGGCAGCCGTCAGCAGCACCGCCTAAGGTTGATTCGATCAGAACCAGAGATTGAAGTGTGTGTTCCAAATTACAAAGGTAAGAGGAGATCTAAAAATAATTTGCTATGAAACATTTGGAAAGGACAAACTAGTGAGGTAAACCCTTGCTTTCCAAGAGGGAAATCAACACACAATGTCTAAAGTTGATAAGTTGAAAAACAGTTGGTAAGACCGGTAGGTAGTGAGCTGACTGTGGTACACGGGGGTGGGCCCACAGGGGGTGGCTATCCTGCTCCACTGTGTACACTTGAAAGGTTTTATAATAAAAAGTGAAAAAAACCCAATAGTGAGTGAATCAAGAGGTCTTTGGTACGGTGATGGTAGCCACCAGAAAAACTAAAAAAAAAACCTCCAAACACTAAACAGGTAAGAAGGTGTATTGGGGATGGGACTTGGACTGAGGACGGTGAGAGCAAGGCTGTCAGCTTCCTGTTGTAAATCCGTGTGTGGGCCACGCACTCCAGTGACACAACGCTCCTAAAAATAAAAAATAAAAATTAAAAAAAACGAAAACAAATTAAAAAGACAGACGATGAGAAATGTTGGCCAAGACGTGGGAAACCGGGCTTCTCAGACACTGCCGGTGTGACGGGGCGGAACGCGCAGCCGCAACCGCCGCAGCCTCGTGTCCGTCCAGGCGCACTGAGCACGGGGTCCCCGCAGAGCCTCCCCCCAGATGTTCTCAGCACCCCCCCCCCCCACAACAGCACAAAGTGGGGAGCCGTCCGCGGGTCGATCAGCCCAGGGCCGGCCGGACACCACGGGGCATAGCCACACCACGAAATGTTACTTGGCGATAAGAAAACAACGAAATGCTGACGCAGGCTACGACGCGGACGAACCCCGAAAACATTACACTGAGAAGCCAGACACGAAAGGCCACATAGAGTGTGCTGCCATTTATACGAAATGTCCAGGAAGGCAAATCCACGGACAGAACAAGTAGAATGCTGGCCGGGAGGGGCCGGGCCTTGGCGGGAGGGCTGCGGGTGCGCAGGGTGACCGCTCACAGGCGCGCAGGGTGACCGTTCACGGGCACGGGTTTCTGGGGAGCAGCGGATGTCCCCACACGCAATAGCTCTGCTGCACTAACAACCTCCGAACTGAGCTGCATCCCAGAAAAGCTGCCGGTTGAAAAAACTCAAGGGAAAAAGAGCGGGTGTCAAGTCCGGGAAGCCTCTTGAAGACAGGTCCTCGGCCGGAATGTGAATCTCGTAGCCGTGAATGAGCACTTTGTGCCGTCGCTCACACGTACGTGACGACAATTAATACTCCTACTAAAATTCTACCCAAACATGCAATATCTTTTTAACCCTTTCAAAATAAGGGAACAAATCAAAAGCTTCAAGTCTCACCCTGACCACAGCCAGTTTCACCCTGCCCACATGAAATACCAGATGCCAGGGGCAACAGCAACCAAGAGAGGCATGGCGGCTTCCAAGGCCACCCTCAGCGCGTTGGTTTCCCTTCCTCTTTGATGGAGGCTCATTTGCATTCGATGGCTAATGTGAGCTGGCGTCTGCCACAGGATATGAGCTGTGGGTTTGCAGCGTGTGCGTGAGGCCAGGGTGGCGAAACAGAGGCCGTTGGGAAGAAACCCCAGGGCCAGGCCGTGGAGAGGACGCCTGCAGGCTCCAGGCGGGTCCTGCCGTGAGAGCAGCCCCGGTGGACAGGGTGCCACTGGGTCTCCCCACTTCCAGGGAGCCGAGGCCCGGCTCCACGGGGCAGCACCCACAGTGAGCCCCGAGTTTGCCAGGGGAGCGGGTGCGAGGCATCGTGGGCTGAGGAGGGCGCGTAAAAAGAGCAAGGGAAGAAACTTCGGGGTGAGGGGAAGTTGAGGCGTCTGTCCCTTAAGCACATTCGTTTGGGAAACTCAGTTTAGCCCCAGCCCAGGTCCATTTCACCCGCGGGCCTCCTGCCTATGCCTGGAGTGCACGGTCAGCGGAGCCCCTCCCTCCCTGCTGGGGCTACCTCTCTCTCTCCCGTGCATGTGGTACGTCTCTAACTGGCATCAGTAGGTGATTAACACTTATTGAGTGAATGAAAGAAAAAGTGTTTCTCAGAGAAAGACAAATACCGTATCACGTCACTCATACGTGGAATCTAACGAACTGAACTAACGTGGAAAATGGGGACAGACTCATAGATGGAGAGCAGGGTGACAGCTAGTGGGGGGCGGGCAGGGGGTTGGGGGAGGAGGGATTGAGCAAAAAGGAAAGAGGAGCCTGGACACGGACAACAGGGTGGAGATTGAGGGGGGAGAGGGTGTAAGGGGGATAAATGGTAATGGGGAAAATAAACAAATAAAGATTTGTTAAAAAAACATTTGCATTTCACTTACGTGTAGGATCTAAAGAACAAAATGAAATTAAAACAGGCTCACAGCTACAGGGAACAGACGGACAGCTGTCAGCGGAGAGGGGCTGGGGGGCTGGCTGAGAAGGTTAAGGGGTGAAGCACAGACTGGAGGTTATGCCATGGTCCCCAGGAGGAGGAGCACCGCCCAGGGGACACAGTCAGCGGTGCCAGGTGGGGACTGGGAAGGCTGGGGGGACCCTCTGTAAAGTGTATGACTGTGTAACCACCATGCAGTGCACCTGAAACCGATGGAAGAAAATACCGAATGTAAACTGTAATCGAAAACAAAGCTTGACCTCAAGGAAATTTTTTAAAAAACACGTTTCACTCAAAACTATGGCTGACCGCCCCTACTGGACCCTACTGGACCCTACTGGACCCTCTGATAAAAATGCGCCGGGCTCTCTTCCTGCTGCCACCAGTCGGAGGGTCCATGCCGGTGACCTGGCCCTGGGTTCCTCTGCCTCCCTCCTCATGGCATGTCCCTCGCCCTCTCGGGGTGCCCAAACCACCTGAGGTTGAGGAATCTGGGGACAGAGTGTGGTGCACAGCTTCCCCCCAGAGCAAGGCACGGCCGGCCTCACGGCGTCCAAGCTTAGCTTCTGGGTCCCTGCCAGCTTCCGCAGAGGGCGAGGCAAGCGCTCACTCTGGTGGACGGGGGTGGGGTGGGGGGGGTGGGGGTGGTGGCCAAGTCCCGGGGTTCATCTGTCAGCTCGCTGGAGCCCCATTCCCCGGTGGACATGCCGCTTCCTGTCCTGCCTGGCACTTTCTGGACCAGTCTTTGCCCCAAGCACTTCGACATCCTCTCCTCAGCTCTCTGAAGTGTTTCCCTTCGAATCCAGCCTTCAGTGTCTAAGCAGCCTCTTCTCTTCTGGTTTCCAATCACCAGCGGTAAATCAAACACAAGCACACGCTCATGTTTCCTGTGCTGACTAAACGCCTAGGCACCCGCTGGGCAGTGTGAGCAAAGAAGATACAGGTGGTTCATCCGTCCAGGTACCGGCCATGGGTGCCAGCGAGCCAGCTGAGGGGAGAGTGAGGCGGTTCCCCGGACTCCTGACAATGATGGGGTCAGCCTCCAGGACACGATGGGACAGCATCTGTGCCCCCCAGCACCCCACCTGCCTAACCCTTCCCAATCTTCCCAGCAGTCCTTTCTTTAACACACACACAGTGTGAGCAGTCCACTTACAGTCCTGCTTATAGAAAACTCAGGGCAGGATCCCGGCCCACAGTCTCTCCTTTCCTGGCCCAACTGTCCCCACCCTTTCCTCCCAACTTCAAACACGCCACCAATGCACGTGGCATCTAGATTCAGCTTGTTCCCTCCCAGCCTGGAATGCCTCCCCAGCTCCACAACCGTCCACCCCCTGCTGGGCCGCTTTAACACCCCACACACACTTCCCCTGCTGAGCCACAGCCTTATCGGGCCTTTGGGTCAGAGGTGAGTGGGGAGGACCGCCATTCCCGGCAGCTCCCTGGTCACCCTCCCTACCACAGTCCTCAACCAGCTGAGCTGCCGCTCCCCACTTCCTGGGCCCCGCTCCCTCCGGGGAGGCCGGAGCTCTGCCTGGCCCTCTGCTCAGTGAACAGAGCACATCCACAAGACACCCGGCAAGTGAGGGGCAGGGCGCACGGAGGAGCAGGAATCAAGTTCAGCGTGGCATTTCTGCAATGATTCTGGTGCTTTTAGGCCGGGTTGGGCAATATCCTCTTGCTGAGATTGGTATCAGCACTGAGACATGTTGTATGCAGTTGTAAAGTCCCAGTCAAATTCCTTTGTACAACTGGAGAAATAAAGCCTTTGATTAGAAACTAAAATTTCCCCAGCCCTCAAGAAAGGGACGGGGGAGGGGAGCAGGTGTGGAAGGATGTCTGATCTGTCATATTCTTTAGTCAGAGCCATCAACCTGTTTGGGTAAGACGGAGTGATGTTCTGATAACGGCGATGAAAGTGGCTTGAAGATTGGGTCACAGGAAGCCCAAGATAAATGCTGAGAGGAAACAGGTTCTTTTTGAAGTAGCCGCTTCATAATCATTTTCCCACACATTTGTTCAGCTTCCGAAGGAGGACTGAGTATCTGATTTGCTTTGCAAATGAAATGGCTAGAATGTGACATTCAGATGATGTTGTGACAAATGTGTTTGGAAGGCTCCTCCTGTTCACTTTAAGCTGTGGCTTCAGAGCTGTGTCTATTGTTCTCCCTCGCACAGGCTAACTGTGGTCCCTTCAGCTGACGCTTGGGTTTTTTGGGTTTGATTTTGTTTGTACTTGGTATTAGAAAAGATTTCTGGCCCTGGCTGGTGTAGCTCAGTGGATTGAGCATGGCCTGCAAACCAAAGGGTCGCCAGTTCAATTCCCAGTCAGGGCACAGGCCTGGGTTGCAGGCCAGGTCCCCAGGAGGGGGCAGGCAAGGGGCAACCACAGTGATGCTTCTCTCCCTCTCTTTCTCCCTCCCTTCCTTCTCTCTAAAAATAAATAAATAAAATCTTTTAAAAAAAGATTTTTGGAAGGTGGGGTGGACGATGGGCCACTTGATGAAAGTGAGTCGCAGCCCCACAGCCCAGGGCGGGAGAGGAGGCACCGTTCTCACACTCCACGCACACGCACGCACGCACACGCACACACACTGGAGTTGTACAGAAGCTTGCAGCCAGGCAGAGGAAGAGCACAGGCCCTGAGGTGGCTGGAGGAGGCAAAGAGCACATTCAAGTCCTTCTGAAACTCGCCAACAGACCGAAACTTCTGGGCACCTGTTGTGAACGTAAGGCCTCCTAAGCACAGTGTCTGATAATCGAGAAACGTTTGTCAAAAGGAGCCATGATTAACAATAATCCAGGCCATGTTTTAAGCTCATGAACACCTTTGAAGGAGCACGATATTGTTACCACTCAGAAACGCCTTCTTGTACGTTTTAGTGAGATATAGTCTGCCAACATAGTTCTTTATGTTTCTTTTGTCAAACACCTAATGAAAAGGGTAACAAAACTTGGATAAACATATTTTTTAATTCCCATCCAAAGATATACACTTTTTTGTTGGTTTCAGAGAAAGGAAGGGGAGGATGGGGAGAGAGAAACATCCATCAGTTGCCTCCCACACACATGCCGCCTGGGGATTGAAGCCACGTCCCCGATCGGGCACAGAACATGCAGCCTTTTGGTGCACGGGACAGCGCTCCATCCAACCAAGCCACCCAGCCAGGGCGAGAAGCACATTTCAAAGCACCTCTCTCTGGTTTCTGTTGAAAGACCCAACCGGTATGAGTTTCTAGGTGTGAAATGAAACCGGGCCTCTCCTAACCACACGAAACCGAGATGCCAAGCACAAAAAATGTGACTATTAATAGCAGGATGGATGTAAACACAAAAATAGTTTGGTAAAGAAGCAGATCACCACTCCAGGCATTAGGTAAACATTTTTATTTCTTATTTAACCATGCTACACATATATACAATATCAATATATACAACTTGAACAGATACAATTTATACATAAAATATAATAGAAGTGTGGCTTCTGAAATTAAAGCAACAAACTCATTGTACAATTTGTCATTTTGGCCAGTATACAGTATTGTAGTAATGCTACTGAAGTTAATGATTTAAACTAATCAGACTACTGTGTAAGTTCAAAGGCACTAGGAAGATCTATGTTTTCTTCTAGTATTTCAAATCAAGAAAATAAATGTATACACTGAGAAACTGGGCAGACACCAGCATAGTTGAATGTACAACCCACCCATCCTTAATTTACAGCCCTGTAGGAAGGACAGGGACCTTCCCTAAGAGTTAAGAGGAAAGACATTTTTTAAAGACTAAAGAGAAACAAAGAAACAACCCAAAACTATAAGCATAACTTTCAAAAAGTGTTACAGATGAAGAGGCATCCTCCCCTAATCCCAAAGTGACCTTAACCTTCTTGCCACAAAGACAGGTCCCCTTTTCCTGGAAAAGCAGATGACGCAGCCTCTCCAGCAGGTTTGTCTGCGGGGTAAACCCACAGATGCAGACCCTCCCCCTCGATTAATCTTACACTTTACAAGGATCTGAACAAAAATGGGGACCACTACCGTCTTTTAATATGCTGACTATCAGTACATATAATTACAAAGTATATTAAAGAACATACCACAAACAAATAACATTCACCAAGGCTCCTTTTAATAAATAAATTTTACTTCTTTAAATTACAGAGAAAATTCCTATTCAAAAACCTATTTCTATGTGACACTCATTTTAAATCTATTTCATACAATGAGCAACTTTGCTCATCTATATCCTCACATGAAATTAACACTGAGGTTGTAAAATTTTAATCTGCGCACAAAGACACAGTAAGTGTGAAGAAAGCATAGAGCTGCCTGGCCGGTGCCCCGAGCTCCCCTGCGGTCACTGAGGCCCGCCTCCCAGACCTCGGTGTTTCATAAGATGGATATGTACCGTCCTCGTGGCATAATCAGTTTTATCAATTCTAATGTAAGTGCTTCAAAGAAAAAACTGCCTAAGTAGCCTGCTCTCAAAATCGCTCCAGGCTCTGACTTCTCACAGGTTTCTTTTTGTCAGTGCAGGGGAGTGGGATGGAAAAAGCCAGCACACTGGCTTAAGTTCTCTGTAGTGTTTCAGAGCTTAATGTAGAAATTGTGCCTTTCTTATTCACTGGGTGCTCACAGACTAGAAACAAGGGCTTTCTCCAGAGCAGTTACTACAGAGCCAGAGGCGTCCGCGGCCGCCCCGCCTGCTCACGCGAAGCTCTCACGAGATGCTGCTTCGCCCGAGTCTGCGCAGCACAGGCCACAGAGTCAAGTCAGGAATGTCTGTCTCACGTTGTCAAGGAGACGCTGCCAGGGACGCAGCTGAATGGGACATTCAGGACACACTCCCAAGACACATATGAAATCCAGAAACAGGTGTTCACCACCGCCTTGTGAGGCCACCAACCTTCACTCACCCCCACTCTCTACACGGCTTTGTCATAAAGAACCAATGTTTCATCTGACTCCTAAAATAAGGTGAATCTCATGCCAATTTATGTGAAAGTTCACAAAAGATACACTAATTGGTGTAGTTGTAGCATAATGTTTAAAGAAAATAGAAGTTCTGCAAGCAGCCAACGAGGAAATCACAATACTACCTCTTACAACTTATTTTACTATAAAGTAAACATTATTTTCATTTTTAGAGGAAGATGATCAAAGAAAAACAAAGTATTTTAAAGGCAAAGAATTAAAAGAATTACATTTCTTGCTTTGGTTGCATTTTCTGGAAAATGGAGACTTTCTCAATTTTGGGCGATATATAGTGATTTTCACCAAAATTCAGAACTCAGAGGAAAGCATCCATTAATCACACTTCACAATGAATTTTTAAAAATATACACTTATGGGCAAGGATTAGCAACCAGTATCTAGCATCTGAATTTTCTACAACTGTGACTCCTTTATAATTAGGTACAAACTCCACGTTTCAAGAGAACATGGAATCAAAACAAAAAAGAGTATTTGGGTTAAACTCAAAATGGTAAAAAGGTGAGAGATCTAGTTGAAACATCTTCAGCTTTTGCTTTTTAAACGTGTACACGTCTAAAGACTGTCTGTCAAAGGACACATTTTCCACAGATCATCTAGTACTTAAGTGCAATAAATGACAGCACAGGGGTTAGAACCCAGGTCAGCAGGATGGTGGGCGTGCGGGCGACTCACCGCCGGGGCACGCAGCCCCTCCGCTCCCCTGGCACAGCACAGCCAGAGCTGCCGCCGTCAGCGTGCAGAACACGGCACGCCCAGGTACATGGACGCACAGCAGCTGGTGAACCAGGAGCAGACTCGGGAGCGCACGTCGCCTGCCGCTTTCTGTAGCAGGGGCTGCTCCCCAGTACCCCCGCCACACCGTACAGACTGAGGGGTGACCCAGCTATCTGAGCAATGACCAGTTGTGCAATTTTAATATATTAACTTATATACAGACAAAAAGTTATTACGCAAATTACTAGTTCCAGTCTTACTCCATGATTTACAGCTTTTGCTCTGTGAAATTACACAAGTCTTCAGTGTTTTAATTAAATATCTCGTCCAGGCATCAGGATATCACTAGTTTTTACTGAGAGTTTAAGTCCGTAACATTTACTGAAGTAGAGAGTCAATTACGGTTTCAGGCTTTGCAGAACGCTTTCTGTTTGGAGAAGAGAAAAAGAAAACATGAAGACTTTCCTGAAAGGCTGAAATGCAAACACTTTACATTATGTCGCAGATAAATCGAGGGGCCCCGGGGCCTAGAAACAGGCCGAGGGCGTGCAGGTCTGGCCGAGTTAAGAGGCCGAGTTAGGAGGTGGGAGAGGTTGTCGGAGCAGCTCGTTCTCTCTAACTGGTGACCAGGCTCAGGGCGGAAAAGACGAGGCAGCTGAAGACAATACTCGGGTGCTTGGGAGTCTAACCAACAAATCAAATAGCATCGCACTCAAGTAATTACTGTAAGAATTATGGAATTAAGGTAGTAGATGGCTTAGAAAGAACAAAATACATTACAAATTCTATCACTCAAAACAGCTAAAGAAGTTGGAAGACCTTAAGTCTTTAGTAAAATTTTATTTACTCAAATCATAATTACATAAGCACTTTGATACTGAAATATACCAGCCAGAATATCACCTAAACTAAATTTCCTTTAAATGTATCTAATTAGCGTATCTCACGGCCTTGACTTCATGAGACTCAGAGGCAGTCCTCACCGTCTCCCTGTCCTGGGCCTTGCTTTCCCCTTGGAGGTCCGTGGCCTCTCCAGCCTCATCAAGGACTGCCGCAGGCTCTCCTCAGTGTAGGCCAGATACACGTGGGAAAGGTCCACTTCGAAGGGCTGCGTACAGGAAACAAACACCGATGCTCTTAGGGGAAGAATGTAGATCACATTTGGGGAAAGATTTAAAAGACTGAATAAGCCCTAGCTGTGCAGCTCAGTGGATTGAGCGCGGGCCTGCAAACCAAAGGGTTGTTGGTTTGCTTCCCAGTCAGGGCACAGGCCTGGGTTGTGGGCCAGGTCCCTGGTTGGAGGCATGGAAGAGGCAATCACACATTGATGTTTCTCTCCCTCTTTCTTCTTCCCCTTCCCACTCTCTAAAAGGAAATAAAATTTAAAAAAGTAAAATACTGAATAAACTCTAGAAAAAAGCCACAGGACACAAGACCAAACAAATGTTTAAAGTCATCTTCTTTGATGCCATTTATCTCACACATATTCAGCAAGGGCTGGTGAGTGAGCCCTGACACAGCACACATTCCTTGGATGTAAAGCAAACCTGTTGCCGTTCCCCCCAGTGCTGGTACTTCCTCTGCTGGACCTAAGACTAGGACTAGCTTTGAAAAGGACATTCTAGCTTCCAGCCAAGATGGAGGCATAGTAGATACACCATGCCTCCTCCCACAACCAAAAGAAGGACAACAACAAATTTAAAAACAAAAACGCCATAATTGCCAGAAAATCAAACTGTATGGAAGTCCGACAACCAAAGAGTTAAAGAAGAAACATCCATCCAGACGGGTAGGAGGGGCGGAGATGAGCAGCCAGGTGGAGAGGAACCTCAGTAAGGCAGCGGCTGGCTGAGCAGGCGGTCCCTCATTCGCATGCAGATAAACTGGGAGGAACAAGTGAGGAGCCAGATAGACCCACAACCCAGGGTTCGAGCAGGGAAATAAAGCCTCAAACCTCTGACTGAAAACACCTGTGGGGGTTGAGGCAGCAGTGGGAGAGTCTCCCAGCCTCACAGGAGAGTCCGTTGGAGAGACCCACAGGGTCCTAGAACGTACACAAGCTCACCCACCGGGGAATCAGCACCAGAAGAACCCAGTATGCTTGTGGGTAGCAGCGGAAGTGACTGAAATCCAGCAGAGAGCTGAGCAAGCAACACTGTTCCTCCTCAGACCCCTACCCCACCGACAGCACAACAATGCATTGATGTGGGTTGCCCCGCCCTGGGGAATAGTTAAGGCTCTACCCCTTACTACATAACACTACGTGTGCAGAGACAAAAAATGGCCCAAATGAAAAACAGATCAAAGCTCCAGAAAAAATACAACTAAGTGACGAAGAGATAGCCAGCCTATCAGAGGCACAGTTCAAAACACTCGTAATCAGGATGCTCACAGAATAGGTTGAGTGTGGTCACAAAATAGAGGAAAAAGTGAAGGCTATGAAAAGTGAAATAAAGGGAAATGTACAGGGAACCAACAGTGACAGGAAGAAAACCAGGACTCAAATCAACAGTTTGAACCAGAAGGAAGAAACAAACACTCAACCAGGACAGAATGAAGAAACAAGAATTCAGAAAAAATGAGGACAGACTTAGGAACCTCCAGGATATCTTTAAATGTTCCAACATCTGAACCATAGGGGTACCAGAAGGAGCAGAGGGAGAGCAATAAATTTAAAACTTATTTGAAAACATAACGAAGGACAACTTCCCTAATCTGGCAAAGGCAATAGACTTCCAGGAAGTCCAGGAAGCTCAGAGAGTCCCAAAGAAGTTGGACCCAAGGAGGAACACACCAAGGCACATCGTAATTACATTACCCAAGATGAAAATGAAGGAGAGAATTCTAGAAGCAGCAAGAGATGAGGGGACAGTCACCTACAAAGGAGTTCCCATCAGACTGTCAGCTGATTTCTCAAGAGACCTTATAGACAAGAGGGGGCTGGAAAGAACCATTCCAAGTCATGAAAGGCAAGGACCTACATCCAAGATTGCTCTATCCAGCAAAGCTTTCATTTAGAATCAAGGGGCAGATAAAGTGTTTCTCAGAAAAGGTCAAGTTCAAGGAGTTCATCATCACCCAGCCCTTATTATATGAAATGTTAAAGGGACTTATCTAAGAAAAAGAAGATAAAAAATATGAACAGTAAAATGACAGCAAACTCATAACTATCAACAACTGAGCCTAAAACAAAAACAAACTAAGCAAACAACTAGAACAGGAACAGAATGGAGATCACATGGAGGACTATCAGTGGGGAAGGGGTGGAGGAATGAGGAAAAGGGTACAGGGAATAAGTAGTATAAATGGTAGGTACAAAACAGACAAGGGGAAGGTAAGAACAGTATGGGAAATGGAGAAGCCAAAGAACTTCTATGTACGACCCAGGGACATGAACTAAAGAGGGGGAATGTGGGTGGGAGGGGGTATGCAGGGTGGAGGGGAATAAAGGGGGAAAATGGGACAACTGTAATAGCATAATCAATAAAATATATTAAAATACAAAAAAGAAAAGGACATTCTAGTCGCCAACCATAATCCCCACAACCCAGAAAGGTGGTGGGAAGATGAGCCCAGAAGACTTCATGGCGTCTTGCCGCAGACACCCGCTGCCCAGCACTGCCCTGCCATCCCCCCGCCCTGGAGCCTGTGTCCCTGTGGGGGGGGGGTGCAGCCTGCTCTTAGCACAGCTGAGTGGCGGATACCATGCTAACACGATTTAGTGAGCCGCATTCCTATAAAGAAACGCTTTATTTTAAAAATAAAGGCACTCTTACATCTTTCTCTTTCTTATCAGGAATTGGAGTCTGCTTCCTCATGTTATTTCCTGTGTAGGCAACACATTTCTCAAAAAAAGAAAAAAGAGGCAGATGAGAGTCGTTTTAATTAGCAGTTGACACTGTGCATTAGCAAATTACTGCAAGATGCCCTGATGTTAATAAATGCCAGGACAGAAAGGGCCCCAGGACTACGTAGTCCTGTGCGGCCCTGCCCAGGCATTTCCACCAAACAGTCCGCGTGCTCCAATACAGCTCATCAGGAAAACACCCTCTCCACCCGCCGAGTCTCCTCTGAGTCGTCGTCTGGACCCCCTGCCTCCCACCGGCGCCAGCGGAACCCTGCTCTGTGGGACGCAGCGCACACAACTCGCCCGCGTGAAAGGGCGAAGGCAATGCTCACCAGCTGCCACTCTCCTATGTCTTCGTTCCAGTGGACATAGTTCTCAATCATCTCCTTTGGAAAGAGTCCAAGATAGTCTACTTTTAACATTTAGTAACATACTTCATAACACTTAAAAAATGAAAAAACGTTCAAGAAGCTAAAATCTTTATGATCAAGGGAGAAATCTGTCTCAAAATATTACATACTGCATGATACACTTTTCATAAATTTCAAAATACATGCTTTTAAGAAACATATAAAACTGAAAAGCAAGAAAACGAGGAGCACTGGATTCTGGAGGAAGGCTATCTGGAGCCAGAAGAGGCACAAGGACTGGGAGCGGGGGCTGGCCCGGCGCTGGCTTTCGCTCAGGGTGACGAGTGCACCACCCGACAACTAACCAAGCAGAGGCAGGCCCTCCGAGGGCCGGCAAGGAGTGTACTGAGAACCAAAGCGCAGTGCTGTACACCCGATGTCCGGAGGGAAAAACACTAAGGCTTATTTGTAGACAGGTTTCTTTGCTATATAGAGATGCAAAGTAAATTTTTTAAAAATCATGTTAAAGCATACTAAATGTACTAGAAAGATGAACATTTTGAGGGAAAAAAATACAGGCTGAATTCCTAAGTTACATGGTGTTGCACTAGTCCCGAGAAGTAGCATCCCTCTGGAGACGGACATAGTGTCAGTGAACTGTGCCCTCAAAAGCAGTGAAGCCCACCAGTCCTGTGTCACATACGTCCCCCCCCACACACAGGGGGCGTCCACAAGGAGGAGGGAAAGCGGGCACAGGAGCGCTGCTGGTTCTGCTCACAGGGTGAGGGGCGCCAAGCAGACAGCAGCGCCTGTGCCTTGGTTCTGACGGCAGTTACAGTAAGTCCTCACCCAGTGTCACTGACAGGTTCTCGGAAACTGCGACTTTAAGCGAAATGATGATAGTGAAACCAATTTTATCATAGGGTAGTTGATATAAACAAGAGTTAAGTTCCTATATTTCTGGTCACAAAAACATCACTAAACCTCTAAATAAAGGCCCCAAACCACTAACATTAAACATTGGAATAAATGTAAGATACACATAAATTTATGAAAGACTAAGATATTTATTTTCCAACCTGCTTATCGAGTCGAGGGAAAGATACTCATGGGAGGCCGGAGCTCATCCAGGCAGATGGGGGCGCGAGGTGGCACCCCGCCCTGGGCAGGACACCCTTCCATCACATGCATGTCACACACACACGTGGCCCGGGATGGCGCAGACACGCCAGTCACCTCACAGGCACATCTCTGGGATGTGGAGGGACCCTGAGGACCCCGAGAAAACCAGTGCAGACCCAGGGAGCACATGCCCACCCACATGCACAGGGGCTCCACCTGGGAATGAATTTTTCTTCCCTCTTCAATGACATAACAAAATGACGACGACGGACACAGTGTTGTTTGCGAGCCTGCTGGACATGAGTCCAGATTTCTCTAAAGGCTAAGAAACTCCTATTGAGATGCTCAGATACGCAAACAGAGAGTCATGTATTAGGAAAAGCCAACAGCTACAGTGAATGCTATGGCATTACTTCAAGGAAATTTTACTGTCGACAACTGCAGTGGAAATACTTGCCGCCAATTAAACGACAAATGACACTTCCTTTTCCTTAACTGCAGCCAAGGGACCGACCTAAAATCTAGATCAGAGAACTTCCCTCTCACCTGATAATCCTGAGGTATAAAGTTATCAATAATGAGCATCTGAAGTCGAAGCTCCCGGCTAAGCTGTCGAATGTTCTCCAGCAAACCTTCAATTTCTCTCTGATGTTCTTGCTGGAGATCGGCCATCTATGAGAAAGTCAGTGCAGACATTAAAGGTAAACGGGATTTAAAATACAGACCGGTCCAGTCTGACACAGGGCCCGGGTCCGAGAAACCCCGGAGGAGCCGACCCGGTTCCTTGGCAGAAACAATGGGCAGAGCGCCACTAACGCTGTCTCCCTGAATGCCCACGAGCTGCTAAGGCTGGAAGTTTAGTTTAATAGCTAGAACTAAAAATCGCAAGTAGAGAAGAAATTTTTATCCCTTTAAAATTCTAAGTATACATTATGATTCCTCTAGGATACCTAATCTCAGAAATTCTTTTTTGAAGATTTCAGAACTACATGAGTAAGTAGTTTCTAAGAGACCAACCTCTGACTTCGCAGCCATCAGCATAGTCCAAACTTTCTTTAGTTTCTTGGTCTTCCCCTGTGCTTCCTCTTGCAGACTGGTGTATTTTTCTTCGATATCCAAGCGTTCTTGCTATTACAAAAATCGAAAAATGACAAAATGTTTTTATTAAATCAGAAATTTATTTAACAAATAATATAAATGTTTAGGACTTCCAGCCAAGATGGAGGCGTAGGCAGACACTCTGTGCCTCCTCGAACAACCAAAATAAGGACAACAACAATTTAGAAACAAAATAACAACCCAAACTGAGAGAAAATTGAACTGTATGGAAGTCAGAAAACCAAAAAGCTGAAATAGACACATTCATCCAGACCAGCAGGTGGGGCAGAGTCAGGCAACTGAGTGGAGAGGGGTCGAGGCACAGGAAGCGGTGACACTAGGCACACAAGACCCTGAGCCTGGGGTGGCAACCGGTAGACCCAGTGAGGCGGTGATTGAGAAGCGGGGCACCGTGCGCAAGGCGGCTGGCTGACTGGGAAGCAGCCCCACACTCGCATGCAGTAACTGGGGGCGAGACAGACCGCACAACCCAGGGTCCCAGCGCCAGGAAATAAAGCCTCAAAACACCGACTGAAAACACCTGTGGGGGTTGAGGTNTAGGCACACAATACCCCGAGCCTGGGGTGGCAACCGGTAGACCCAGTGAGGCTGTGATTAAGAAGCGGGGCACCGTGCGCAAGGCGGCTGGCTGACTGGGAAGCAGCCCCACACTCGCATGCAGTAACTGGGGGCGAGACAGACCGCACAACCCAGGGTCCCAGCGCCAGGAAATAAAGCCTCAAAACACCGACTGAAAACACCTGTGGGGGTTGAGGTGCAGGGAGAGACCCCCAGCCTCACAGAAGAGTTTGTTGGAGAGACCCACAGGGTCCTAGAACACACAAAAGCCCACCCACCTGGGAATCAGCATCAGAAAGGCCCGATTTGCTCAGGGGAAGCGACAGAAGGGACTGAGGTGCAACAGAGAGAGGAGCAAAGTGTCATTGTTCCCTCTCTGACCCTGCCCCCACATACAGCGTCACAACCCAGCCACTGGGTCGCCCCGCCCTGGTGAACACCTAAGGCTCCGCCGCTCATACGTAACATGTGCAAACAGACCAAAACATTATGGTTCAAGCAGAAGAACAGCTCAAAGCCCCAGAGCCAATACTTCTAAGTGACAAAGAGATAGCCAACCTATCACATGCACAGTTCAAGACACTGGTGATCAGGACTGCTCACAGAACTGGTTGATTATAGTCACAAATTAGAGGAACATATGAAGGTTAAACTAATTGAAATGAAGGGAGATGTCCAGGAAACCAATAGCGATGGAAAGGAAACTGGGACTCAAATCAATGGAGTGGACCAGAAGGAAGAACAAAATATCCTACCAGAACGGAATGAAGTAATGAGAATTCAAAAAAATGAGGAGAGGCTTAGGAACCTCCAGGGCATCTTTAAACGTTCCAACATCCAGATTATAGGGGTACCAGAAGGGGAAGAGGAACAGTCATGAGTGGAAAACTTATTTGAACAAATTATAAAGGAGAACTTCCCCAATCTGGCAAAGGAAATAGACTTCCAGGAAATCCAGGAAGCTCAGAGAGTCCCAAAGAAGGTGAACCCAAAGAGGAATACACCGAGGCACATCATAATTACATTAGCCAAGACTAAAATGAAGGAGAGAATCCTAGAAGCAGCAAGAGATAAGGGGACGACAGACAGTCACCTACAAAGGAGTGCCCATCAGACAGTCAGCGGATTTCTCATAAGAGACCTTCCAGGCAAGAAGGAGCTGGAAAGAAGTATTCCAAGTCATGAAAGCCAAGGACATACATCCAAGATTGCTTTATCCAGCAAAGCTTTCATTTAGAATGGAAGGACAGATAAAGTGTTTCCCAGATAAGGTCAAGTTCAAGGAGTTCATCATCACCAAGCCCTTATTATATGAAATGTTAAAGGGACTTATCTAAGAAAAAGAAGATAAAAAATATGAACAGTAAAATGACAGCAAACTCACAATTACTACCAACCACACCTAAAACAGAAACAAACTAAGCAAACAACTAGAATAGGAACAGAACCACAGAAATGGAGATCACTTTGAGGGTTATCAACAGGGGAGTGGGAGGAGAAGGGGAGGGGGAAGGTACAGAGAATAAGTAGCATAGATGGCAGGCAGAAAAAAAGACAGGGGGAGGGCAAGAATAGTGTGGGAAATGTAAAAGTTAAAGAACTTAAGACACATGGACATGAACTAAAGTGGGGGGAATGTGGGTGGAAGGGGGTGTACAGGTTGGAGGGGAATGAAGGGGGGGAAATGGGACAACTGTAATAACATAATCAATAAAATATATATTTTTTAAAAAGCAACCCATAGATCTGCTTTAAAATAATATTAAAACTATAGACATTTAGCTTTTCCCCAGAAAAGTTAAATCCCTTAGGCGAAGTATCAATCCAAACCAGAAAGTCGCATTACCTCTTTTTCCTCCAGTTCCCTGCGAAGCTGCTCTGCTCTCTTTCTCCTTTCTTCCAGTTCCATGTTAGATTCTTCAAGAAGTTTTTCTTGTTCCTCAGCTTTTGCCAGCAAATCAACACCACCGACAATTACCTTCTTCTCCAGCGCAGATAATTTCTCTAGCAAAGACTGATGCTCTTGTCTGTTGATTGAAATGAAAATACTCTATAATCATTGATTATCTACTATTCTACCAAAAGCACTTAACAAAATCTGATAAGAACTTGGATGAAAAATTTCAAAATAGGAATATAATTAGGTAACACCTCTGTCGAATAATATGACTGAGTTCATTAATTTATGATTTGATCTATAACTAATTCAAATTCACTGATGTTTTTTTCTCATATAGAGAGGAACAAACCAAGACAGATGTAATATTCAGAAAGACAACATATAAAATGAAACCTTCTATGCAAAAGTAGCTTCTCTGGAAGCAAAAACCAAGACTCAATCACAAGTCAACTTTCTCGTCCACACACCCAGAAACCCACACTGCGAACCCACACCGACCCGGTGATACGCACTGGGCCTTAAGAAGGTCTTTCTCCCGTTTCTCTAGTTCGGCTCTAGCCTTGTTTCTTTCTTCCTCTTCCATGTCGAGCTTTGTCTCAAGTGCTTTCCTCTCTTCGTCAATCTTTGCTTGCATTTCAACCATCTTATCTGGGGAAACTTTCTTTTTACCTATTTGAGTCATTTAACGACAACAATCACTTTAGAGTCAGGGCTCCACACTCCCAGAGTCTCCCCATTTCTATGAGCGATACAAGCCTCCACAATGTCAGATCCAATGTTAACATTTTAAGGAAATCAAATAAATACCTTGTGTTCCTAGAAGAACTTTTAAACTAATGGCTAGATTCAAACTTTTCCAACTACGCAGGGACAAATGTAAGCAGAAGAGAAGCAAATCAGACAAGCAGGAGAAAAAGACATGGAAAAACGAACAGTAAAGCCAGAAAGAAAACAACCCAAAACAAAACCAAAAACCCCCCACAGATCTGTGCATCTCCAAATAACATAGTCAAAAAAGCCACATGACTATGTAGTTACTTCTTTCTGATAACCAGGTACAAACATCAAGTGGTTTCTCCAAATACCTCCTCAAAATTTATTGAAATAAGTGAATAAGTAAAAATCACATATAAATATAAATATAAAATGAACAGATAAAAATATCAGTCAGAACTTATAGCTAGTTTTTAATATATCTCTTCAGAGTGTTTATAAAATTTTTGTTTAATAAAATTACTGGAAATTATTTTATTTCACAGTATACTTTTAAAGGAAAAGTTCTGTACTAATTATATAACAGTTACACAGTAATTGAAGTTTTACAGTTGTTGAGCTGTCATGATATATTTTAAATAAAAAAGTAAAATAACTCAATATGGCAAATGCAGGACTCTAAGTCTCTCTACATCAGATTAAATAGGACAAGTGTCCAATGTAAGTAGAAATACTACAAAATAATCAAGCTGGAAGTACGGCTTCCAATTGATTGTTTTGATCATAATGTCTAGTAAGTAGAGTGGTTTTTATAGTAACAGTATAAATAAAAGTGTTACATTGTTATAAACAGTATTCAATAAAAGTTTATTGACTAAACTTCCAAGTCATGAAATTAGTGAAAAATCAAAAGAAGAAAACAAAAACTAGCATATTAAGCCGGTTACGAAACTGAATCAAAGATCATTCATTTCTGGTAACACAATTTCTTTGAAACATACTTTCCTTCAGAAAAACAACAAACTTTTCGTAGAATTGGTCTGAGGCTCTCCTGAGAGCTTTCTGTATTTCTTAACTTCCTTCTCGAAGGACCACAGGAGAGTGTGAGCCAGAAGACTCTATAAATCATTAACACCCCCACCCAAAAGCTAACCCCTCCTGCTAATAAGGAAAGAAAACTGAAAAATAATGATAAGATATACAACTATATACATCTGAATATATTCTTTCGGGAACCACGAGACAAAGAATCATGCATAGGCTTTCATTCTTTAGGATAAAATTATGTTTAAAAACCCAAGGTTTAAAATATAGTACCTTTCATTTCTACAGAAATATAAGTCCAAAGCAAACTTAAGCCATGAAGAAAATAAGTTAAACAAAAGGAGTAAATAAAAGCACTGATCCAAACTCATGCTCTGGTGTGGTGTGATTCTTTGCATTCCAAAAGACCTGACTCTGTTGGCCTCTCTGTCACCTGTATTGAAGGTTCTGAATTACACTATTAAAAGATGAAGACGTGCCCACTGGCAACACTATTTCTTAGAAATTTGAAGGGGGAAAGTAAGGGCATGCATAATAAATTATAGCTTCCTTTCCACCTCAGGATTACAATTTTTTTTAAGGCAATATATTAGGACAAAAAAATTGTGTGAAAACACGGATACTAATTGTATAGAGGAAATGACCTGATCAATCTAAGTACACTAATTGCTTAGGCTTCTAAGTATTTTGTTAACAGTGACCCATTAAGAGGTAGTAAAAAAAAATTTGTATGTAGAAACACAAAAGCATGTCTATTGATGAATTACTACTATGCGTAAATTACAGTATTTATTTTAAAAAATTTAGGTAATATTTTCAAACTGATGATTTAGCAACAAAGATCTTATTGTACTCTTGTAACATTTTCTTAAAAATGACCACGCAGCCCTGATTCCTGTGGCTCAGAGGCCGGGCATCATCCGGCAAACCGAAACAGTTTGATTCCTGGTCAGGGCACGTTCCCGGGTTGTGGGCCAGGCCCTCAGTTCAGGGCATGTGAGAGGCAACCGATCAATGTTTCCTTCATACATCAATATTTCTCTCCCTCTCTTTCTCCCTCTTCCCCCACCCCCCCCACAAAAAAAAACAAAAACAAAATTTTTTTAATGACCATGCATGTATAGCAAGGTTCAATTTCAAAAGTCTTATATTTCAGTATCATGTTGTTATCTCTCCCCCCAAAATATTTAAGCCAAATATAAATATGTAGCAACTTTCTTAACCAGGCACTTAAAAACGTGAGATCACTAAAAGTCACTTTTGCACCAATTTTTGAAAAATTGTTTTTTAATTTAAATTATTTTATTGTTGTTCAATTACAGTTGTCTGCATTTTCTCCCCATTTTTTAAGTCTTAATCAGCAAAACTAACCAACCAAAAAAATGCTTCTTCTAATGCTGCACGATAGAATTCAGCACAGATTTCCAGATAAGTATTTTTTTTTAAGTGTTGGCGTCACGGTGTATGTAATGCAGCCCAGCAGGAGCGGCGATGCTTCTCACCGCCCTGCGCCACGTGCTCGGTGCAGAGCGAAGGCGACTCGGCGCGGGAGCTAGAAGAAGGGTCTCAGGAGCGCTGACCGGCTTCCCTTCCCTGCACGGCACGAGCACCCTCAGGTGCAGGTAACCAGGCACCTGATTCCTCACTTTAAACAAAAAGGAAAAAAATGCTTGACTGTGAAATCATTTCTATTTGTATTTCCAAAATTTGGCTTAATGGGTCTTTAAGGATTGAGGAAAAAAGATCATGCCAGCTAGTTCTGATGATACACGTATTTTTGTCTGTGTTGTTAATTAGGTCTAGCACATCCTGTGTGTCTGTCGCTGTCAATTTAATACTTCTGAACTGTTCCCTAAAAGGGTCATTTTGGAATAAGAATGTTCCTAATATATTCCTGAATAAAAACTGAAATAAATTTTTTTTCAAGATTTGGGAAAAAGGAAGCTTTTTTTTAAAGTTGATGTTGAAGGATTTTTTAAAATACGAAAGATAGATACTTACCTTGTAAAAAAGTATTAATTTTTAAAAAATATAATATAATTAAATGACAAAGTCCTTCATAGTTTAAATAAGTGCACCCTGTGGACTGCAAATCAATCACACCAACCTGCTTGGTCTTTCAGTGTGAAGCAGCGAGCGAGTCGCAGACAGAGGCACATGCACAGAGACGAGGAGGGAAAACAGAACAACGTTATTTCTTGTGTAAAACAAAGAAAATTGTATAACAGCATTTATTTTACAGTATAAGCATAGAAATAATCAAATCATTATCAAAACTGAAATGTAAAAAAGAAAAGCATATTCAACACAACTGGAGATGTAATTTAAGCACAGATAATAGGAAGATTAACTTAGTCTAAGATTACAGTTCAAATAAGTCTCAGGAGCCCCCACCACTCCCACACTGCGAATACCACGGCGCCGCACCGTGTGGGCGTGAGGACGGCAAACACGGAATTGGGAAACTGCTAAGACCCGGGAAGTATTCAAAACGAGCAAAACAGAACATTAAGCCAACTCTTAAAAATTAGTAAGTTAAAGGCAGCAAAATTCACATTGTGCGTTTTTAAAATTTCCCAATTCAATGTTCTCCCACTGTAAGGATCTGTGACAGGTGCGCCTCCCTCGAAGAACACCCAACTCAAAAATCTCAACCCAAACTTGGATTGTGGCAATTTGCACTGATTGGTTAACGAAAGGATTTAATGAAGAATTCTTTTTAGAAAGCAAGCTCTCCCCATACATTTCATTTTCCAGCTTGATTTAAAGGCAGTTTTTCAGGGGAAAAAAAGGAGCCCACATTTACTGCATAAAGTGAAGCACACCTGTATGATAACAAACTTGCATTCAATCTCTTAGTAGGTTGTTAAGGAGAATTACAGTAATGACTCTATAGGAGTAAATAGTCAACTGACGATTCAAGCAAAGAACACCTAAATAAAAAGGCCATTCATATTTTTTAAAGGGAAGGTGTGTGCAAGCCACGCACAGCAACCACCCGCCGGGACGGCTGTCTCCGCACTCCACCAGCACCCACGTCCCAGGGAGAAGAGCTGGCGGCCGTGCGCTCGGTGCACAAACTGTAACTAAGACAGCGTGAGCTGAACAGAGCGCAGCTCATTTCATAACGTACTTCCCTATAAGTGGTCTTTAAGGGTTAGGTAAGTTTTAAAGCAAGAAATTACATTATAGTCCCTCCCACTCAGATGTTTTGTTGTATTTTATAGTTTATAATACAAAATCATACCTCTATATAGTTTCTAAAGCAACGTCATGCATTTTATATTATCCTCTGAAATTAATTGTTTTGGTAAAATTTAAGAATTTTCAATAAAGAATACAATTCCTAATATTCTTGGAATTCTCCCTCTAGAAAGCCCAAAACATAAAAACAATGACCAATGTTTTTGCTATTAGTTTTGAAAGGTAAGTATATAGATAATGTTTGAAAAGACAGTAAGCTGCAAGCTAGCACAAGAAAGCATCAATTCCCCTTTCTTCTGAAGATAAAATAGAAATAATACTTTTCAATTTAATTAAGGTTTAAGGAAAGTCTTCAGGTTTGAAATAAGTTGCTGGATCCTGCATAAACAATTTCTTGTGGATGTGAATCCTCCAATCATACATTAGAAAATTCCTTAAAGTCAATCGGGTAATTTGGAAGAAGGGATAAATGGCCATTTGATATAAAATACTATTCAAGTTATCATCACTTGCTTCAAAACTACATTTCCTTGATCTGGGAGCTCTGGCTCTTCAGCTGCCCTGAGACCAGGACGCCAAAGCCTAACCCTCCCCACCTGGAGGACGTGTCCCAGTGGGCTCTGGTGCACGTCCCCACAGAATCTGGGCATTTAGAAATTCAGGATTTGTTACTGCATGTCCCTTATGCTGACTAGGATTAGCAATTTGCCATGAAATATGAAAAGGAACCATCAGAGGTATTTTTTATACAGCTTACTAGCTCTCTTTACATTATCCCAATTGCAAAAGCGTGAATCTCTCTTCCATTGTCTCGAGCATAAGCTTAAACACATGTTCAACGACCATGGATTACTGGAAGCAATGAGGGGGTGAGGGGATCATCGCATGCTTTGTTCTACCGGGAAGTCCAGCACGTATTCTTTGAGTCATGACAGGGAGCAGTGTGGCATTTCCCAAGTGAAGCCCATGGGTTACGGAGAAGCCGAAGCTCTGTTAGAGAACTTAAGAGCTACCACTCACTAGGCAAGAACTTATCCAGAGGTTTCTCTATGACAGAACATGTGGAGTCTGAACTACTGCTGCTGCTACTGCCTGGAAGACAAAGAAATGAGCCCACAGAGAACCGAAGGAAAAGGAAACAAGAAAAGGAGCACATACACAGAGAAAAAATTCAGTTCCAGAGAGAGAATTTTAATGGACAATCAGGCTGTGTATTACAGAACCAAAACTTACTTGCCCTTAAAGCCAGCCTCCATGGCCTAGCCCAAGCTCCCTACTGGCGAAGCCATGCAGGGAACTAGACACTGGGGTTCCTGTAAGTGCCAGCTGTGGGCAGACGCCACTGTCCACCTCAAACACAGGTTCAGAGGGTTGGCATGACAAGACTCAAAAATCGGTAGGTCATTTGGTGACATTTAAGTCTACTTAAGCTACTTAGGCTGATAAGTTAAAGGAACTGGAGTTTTAAGACCTGAAGTCATGCACAATTGCAATTACAAAAATGATGAAACAGACAGCCCTTTATCACAGACAGGTTGGTCTGTCTCCAGTTTCACTTGTTCATCTAAAACATCACACTATCAGAAATGATTATGTGTGTTTTAAGGTTCCACGGCAAAATTTTAAAAAGCTCACTGAACATTTTAAAATTCCTAAGCCTGAAAGAAAGGTATTTTACTATTAAATATTTTAACATACAAAATAGCATTGTTTGCTATTTAAAATTTTATTTTTAATATATCTATTACCTGCTTTAGCTTTGAATAGTTTACTCTGTGAAAAATAGGTATGAACACAAAACCAATTCTTTAAATCAGGGTTTGGCAAACATTTTCTGTAAAGGTACAGATAATAATCGGTTAGGACCCTAGCCAGGTGGCTCAGTTGGTTGGAGCGTCATCCTGTGCACCAAAAGGTTGCAGGTTTGATTCCTGGTCAGGGCACATACCTAGGTTATGGGTTCAATTCCTAGTCAGGGAGTTGACAGGAGGCAACCGATCCATGTTTCTCTCTCGCATCAGTGTTTCTTGCTCTCCTTCTCCCTTCCTTTCTCTAAAAATTCAATAAACAGATTTTTGGGTGAGGATTAAAAAAATAAGTGTTTAGGTTTTGTGAGCCATACCACTTCATGTGAAGCAACCAGCCACACATCACACATAAACAAATAAGCATGGATGTTCAATAAAATTTAATTTACAAAAACAGCACACTACATTTTGCCAACTCCTAATCTAAATCACGCTTTTCCTATCTTTTGAAGTTATAAAATCTTTATAGTTTGTAAATGTGCAAGCCCTGATTGAGCAGCGATGGGTTTATTGTCATAAGATCATTTTTATTTCAATGCTCAATTTCCTTCAATGACCCCCAGCTCCCTGAAGGGGGGGCGACAGTCAGCGAGGCTACGGCAAGAGATGTCCGCTGGAAGATCTTGCCCTGACTAAGATCATTTTAACAAGACAAGCGAAATATGCACCAGCTTGAAAACAATGATCCATGTTAATGGAAGAGAGTTCTGAAATAAATGAATAAATATTTACCGTAAAAGATTGGAAATGCAGGCCATTACAATATTTCTCTCTTTTACATGTATCTTTATCACAATAAATTAAGGCTTAAATCATACTTTGCAGCAAATGGCACATAACAGGGTGAACATGAAAGCATATTTTATAATGAAGAAAATTAAACTAAAATATAGAATCCTTATACAAACTTATTTAAAAATTCAATGACTTCTAAAGCCTAATTGAGCTTGAGAAAAACTCCACATTATCCTAATTTCCTAAATGTAGGTTCTTAACACAGCTAAAACTCCCCAAATAAAATAAAAAATCTACATGACATTTTAAAATGGTATATCCACTATCACTGGCTTACAATTCTAAAAAAAGAACATACAGTATTCTAATTCAGCTATAAACAGATCAGTATAGCAGAAAAATAATGCAAAGCCAACCAGGTACATGTCATACTTCTTCTGAGCTGCTACTGCAACTACAAACGGTAAAGAAAAGGCATGCACTCAGCTTCCTTGGGGATGTTAAACCATCATTAAGCAGCAATCCCAGGTGATTTCTAGAACTAAAATGAACTTACCCCTTCTTTTTTTCCTTTTCTCTCCATCTTCTCCAAGCTCACCCTCTTCATCGTCATCCTCTTCTGACCCACTGATGTCAGAGCCTGATATTTCTTCCCCTTGACAGAAATTTAATACAATGACTTTTACTCTGTACCAGGCCATTGGCTATTTAGAAAATTCCTGGATCAACTTCCTTCATTAAGTTTTCATTGCCCTAAACAAACCTTGCATTAAAATTCCTTGACAGTATACCAGGTATGCTAACCTCAGAAACAGACATGATGTACAGAGTTTTATTTTTAAATTTCCTAAAGAGAAGCTGAATTCTAATCCATTTAAAATTTCAGATAATAAAGTATAGTTCTAAGTACATACAAAGATTACATGTTAGAGCTATTTCAGTCTTTTAAAAGTATGATCACTTTTGAGGACCATTTTCTCCTCAGTTTTTTGTTTAAGATATTAAATAATTCATTCAACCTGTGCATTTTTTAAGAGCCATAAAACTGTCATCTAATATAGTGATCCCACTTTCGGGACTACATCACAACAAATATTTCAAAAGAAAGACTTATTTGTACAGAGATTATGTTAACTTAAAAACTAAAAAGCAAATAAAAGGGAATAATGAAACTAATATTAATTAAGGTCTATACTCTATTTCCTTCAAAGAAGTTATTTAAAAATACCACTGTCCGTATATCAAGTGTCTAAGGAAACAAAAGTAATTGAGAGAAAAACAGAATGCACACTAATCACGACAAGGTAATATTCGAACCTGTAAATCAAGAATGGAAAGAAATCACAGAGTCCTGGGACAAGGGATTCATAAAGACATATGTTGTTCTTTAGGCCTGGAAACAATGACACCCCTGGTAGCAATGTGCACACCTCGTGCCCAAATCTTGGTTTCTAAATACCATTCTCCAGTGACAGGAACCCCGGAGAACCGCTGATTTGAAGGCTGGGGGAGAGAAAACACGAGATAAGCCCAAAACCTCTGTGGTGCCGGAGCACGAGTGCTAAATGAACAAAAATCTCGTGGGAGTGCGCGGAAAGGGCAGGAGCTCCTGGTGACCAACGCTGAAGCGGTCTGAGCAGTCAGATAAGTAATACTGTATCACGAACCACAAACAGCCACGAGTCCACACTGACACACGTAAACAACTGGATAAATACGTGGGGAGGAGGGACTGCTCTGCCATACAATAGAATTCCAAACACTAAACATCAGAGGGAACGGTGGAGAGAGCAAGTCGCCAATGAGTGAGTGCCACAGGACGGCTGCTCCGGGCAGGCGCCTTTGACGGTGCCATACTCAGCGGGACAAAGTGTGATGAGAAACGGCCCCTGTATAGTCTCAAGTAGCTCCACACAAGATACGTATTAACCGCAAAGGAAAAAATGAAGTAAATAGATTTATAGTAGAGAAACCTTACGAATAATCATGAGAGTACTACAAACAAAGCCAAGCTGAGAAACCTTCTACAAATACATGACTAGCACTCTTCAAAAGCGCCGAGACTGGGAAAGACGAACCAAGCCTTAGCAGCTGCAGACGGGAGGGGACCCAGAGGAAGATGCACCGTGACCAGATCCACGACAGAGGAAAGGACCGCGGGAGGAGAACCGCCGGGGTTCAAGTAAGAGCCTCACAGCAAAGACTATTTTAAAGTTAAGTAAAACTATTTTACTTGGTGTGGCCTACAAATTTTAAATAAGATCTGCAGATAAATTAATCTGCAGATTAGTTCACATAAGATGTGAACGTTAAGGGAAGCTGGGTGATGGTAATATAGAAACTCCCCTTAATATATTTGTAAGTTTTCTATAAGTCTAAAAGTATTTCAAAAGAAAGTTTTAAAAGTATTCTTTTAATGTTTTGCCTACTTTTTATTAGGTATATGATCAATTCTGTTCATTGTGCTCCAAAAACAGATGTCCTAGGAGCAAAAATAAAATGAAATGTGTTAAAAACAAGGTTGGCATTTCCATACAATCGAGCAGTTCCACGTCGGTGTCCACACAAAAAAACTGAAAGCAGGGCCTCGAAGAGGCACCCGATGCCCACATGCCCGACGGCATCATTCCGAACAGTCAAAAGGCAGAAGCTCCCCCAGTGCCCACGGACGCGGGTGAACGGACAAAGAACCTGTGGTCCCCACACACAACACAACATTATCCAGCTTCAGAAAGGAAGGGAATCCTGACATGTGCTACCACACGGATAAACCCCAAGGCGATCGTGCTAAATAAACTAAACCAGACACCAAAGAATAAATACACACAGTTGTACTCACATGAGGCCCCAGAACAGTCAGATTCAAAGAAAGTAAACTTGTGGCTGCCAGCGGCTGCGGGGGGGGGGGGGGGGGGGGGGGGNGGGGGGGGGGGGGGGGGGGGGGGGGGGGGGGGCTGGGCAGCCAGTGTTTAAGGGGTTCAGAGTTTCACTTGGGGTGACTCAACCACTCGGAGATGGGTGATGGTGACGGTTGCAGAACAATGCGAACAAACTTACTGCCACTGATCTACACACTGAAAACAGCTAAAATGGTAAACTCTATGTTATATATATTTTACTACAATAAAAAATGGAAAACATTAAGTCAGCAAGATATAGTTATGAACTCAACATCTCTCAACAAATCTGAGAAATTTAAAATTTTGAAAACACACCGACTATAAACACCACCTAGTGGTCACATTTAAAACATGGTCACATTTAAAACACACTTCGTGATCTCAGAGGCAGGCCAGTCACTCCTGCTTCTCCTCAAGAACCGCACTCAAGTTTACTGAATCAGCCAGCACCTTCTCCAAACATCTGTGATGCTGGCGTCTCTGGCTTCCACGTCTGGTCCAACCCGTCTCCCCGAGCTCCAAGGCCCTGTGCCAACCTGGTCCACACAGGAGCCCTGTGCTGATCAGCTCTCAGCACGAAGGGAGTCGCCACACACTTAGTGATGGAGGGCAAGTTTCTCAACCTCTTGAATGAAATCTTCAAACTTTGTAACCTTCTAACATTATCGTCTTAGAAAGGCATTTCCAAAAGAGGGTCTCAAGTTCAAATATAAGGATAAAAGCATATTTTCAAGGCTATGCAATAAACTTTTACTTCTAGTAAACTTGGTTTGCCCATGATTCTGTGATAGCTTTCTGTACTTCAAACAAGAGTGAATCTCTATCACAGAGACCTTTGGTCATAGTTACCTAAATATGTGGTAGAACTTGCTCTTTATACAGAGACAACAAAAATTCATTATTTACTAAGTGGTCACATGAAATCTACAAAAGGTCGCTGGGATTAAGATGGGTGTTTAAATAGTTTTTAAATCACATACACAAGGATTATATAATTTTACTTGAGCTGAATATGAAAATGCTGAAGTATGTATCCAGTTACCAAACAGAAATATTCCTTTAAATATCAATGTTAGAGGTAAAAAAAATTTTTTTAATGGGTAGTTTTTATTAGCAACACATTTTCAGCCAACATTAAGATCAACATTTTGGGGAAAAGTTACCTTCTTCAAGCTTTTTTTTCAGTTCTTCTATTTCTTTCTGAAACTGACGAAGCAAAGCATCCTTTGGATCTTCGTTAATTCTAGCTTTATTTTTAATATTCTTAGCACGATTGGCATACCGCAGTGTGCTGATGGTTTCGTCATAATTGTAATCTGCTGGCCCAATATTTGCACACTGTTGAATGAGGAATACAAAACATTTTAATGCCTGACACAGTTAGAAGTACTACTGCTGTTACGAAGATATCAAAGAGAATTTTAAAGCATTCTTCTGCTTCGGTATCCTTAAAAAAAAGAGTGTAACCACGCGGTTTCCAAACAGCATCACGTGGGCCAGCACACCTAGTGTGCTAGAAAAAGGATACCCACAGGTTAGATAAAGTGAACTAATCGATAGTTTTTAAAATGTTATGCATGTCAATTATGGGATAAACAGGAAATCTTACATTTCCCTGAGGATAACTACAACATCATCAATTAAGTCCTACCATCATGGTCTTTGAATTTCCTCCTAAGGAATCCTGAAGAAGACGAGTCAATTTAGAGTTACGATAAGGAACGTGAGTGCTTTTTCCATCAACCAAGGCAGAAATCACGTTTCCAAGGGTGGACAGTGAGAGGTTGATTTTTGTGGCTTCCTTGAGGCGCTGTCCCGTGGCTCCAGTTTTCGCTTGTCTCTCTGAACCCTAGCAAGAAACATAAACAGAAGTAAAGCTAAAATTAAAAATATAGACTACGGTTTCCAAAGCTTAAAAACAGAGCAATTTAACAGTAAAAAAACTGATACAGTATTTGGAGTTCACTTGAGAACAACACAGGAAGGGAAGTGGGGGACGGCAGAGATGACACGGGATGGGCACGCACAGGCAATTGTTGAAGTCGGGGAGTGGTCATGCAGAGGACCATCAAACTGTTCTAGCTACTCTTGTATGGGTTTGAAATATTCTACGTGTAAACCACCCCTTTTCATTTGGGTTTTTATTCACTTGTAAAATAAAAAAGTTACAAGAGCTGTCCTTTGGGCAGCAGCACCCTGTCACTCACAGCGAGGTCCACCAGGTGGAGCTTGCCCATCCGGACGTGCATGTTCCCGTCGACGCCTTTCTCGCTGCACTCGATGGTGATGGTGAAGATGGCGTGGGAGCGGGAGCTGTGCTCGTTCATGTTGGTTGCGCCAACAGAACCTGGAGTAAAGGAAGGAGAGTCTTAGGAAGTGTAATAACAGGGAGTGTCTTTAAAAATTATTAACTATAACTATCGAGAATGGTTTAAGATACTTGACCTCATCAGAGCCAAAAAGGAGAGAGCACAGCAAAACCATAAAAGCACAGGTGTGTTTAGCCATCATTAGAAGTTTCTGACCATGCAGGTGGATAACAAAAGAATCTGTAATGTTTCTCCTGTTAAAGAGGTCATTTTAGGACAGAATACTTAATTTTAATCCCAAGTATTACTGGCTATAAAAGTAACTAATTTACATAAAAATTCATGTTAAATAATTCAAAAAACTGTGACTGTTCCAGCTGTAGTAGGAAGTACTAGGTTCTGGGCATCTGAGCCACAGACAGACGTGTGTGCGCGCTAGCTGACGCCCGGGCACTCCAGACAACGTTGTTGCCAAGGGCCGGAGACCGGAAGCAGCCAACAGCATGGGGGTCACTCAGTTATGGACCAGTCATGCTAAGGATTTTAAAAAAGTAAGGCGGATCTGTATGAGATGGAAAGATACCCATGCCATATGGCTGAAAATATAAGAGAGAAATGTATAGTAGTATCCCACTTCCATCAAACAAAAGCATCCATTCAAAAGACACTAAATGTTTCTGAGTGTATAAATATTTTACATGAATATATTGTGTAAAGGGACTGATTTTTACAGTATGCATACATTGGTTTTCCCTTAAATTTCAAAGTAACCGCATCACATTAATTTTACCAAATGCCAAAATTATCTTCCTACAGCATCTTCATGCAGAACTTCTCCATGCAAGCTTTGACTTCAGAACTTAAACATTAAAATACAAGCGCTATTCATTGTTAGCGTGCAGCTGCACTGGGAGTCAGATAACCAGAATGTAAATGGCAACAACAGAGAAGAGACGCCTACAGAGTCCAGCTTCAGAGAAGGACCAACACCGTATGATCGCACTTGTACGTGGAATCCAAAGCACAAAATAAATGAGCAAAGTAGAAACAGACCCGTGGTTGTGGAGAACAGACTGATGGTGGCCTGAGCGGAGGCCCTGGGGCTGGGGGAAGACGGAGAAGGGACTGAGAGGTGTCAGCTGGTGGCTACAAAATGGTCTCCAGGTGTCAAGTACAGCACAGGGGACACAGGGTCCGGCCAAGGGCAGGCCTGCCGGAGTGTGGTTGGCAGGGTGATAACATGGGTGTAACGACTACAGGTTTAACTTGAACATTTCACCTAAAATGCCCTATGGTGTGCTTGGGTGTGATATTGTTACCTTACAGAATCACATGCTTATGATTTTGCAATAAGAAGGGGCCTTATTTGTGCTAGACCCTGAATAGTCCATAATGTTGCAACGGCTGCGTGGTGCCAGTGCGTACTGCAAACATGGGCTACGTAAAGTATCTGACTCTCACCACTACGCTGTACGCCTGAATCCAGTACAAACCAGTATGAAAAGTAAACTGTAATTTTTTAAAAGTACAGGATTTGTGACTTCATACTATATTTTCTATTTTCTTTTAAGTCAAATTATGAATTTATAATTTTCTTCAAAATATAAAAAACTATTAAGCCTTGACTGTCATTCCCTTCCTGAGAAATACTTGGGATGGCCTCCCATTTCAGGTCCTCATAAGGACCACTGCCGTGGCGAGTGCTCTGAGCAGATGCCTTTCTTTCTCTCGAGGGTTATCTCCGTGGAATGTATTTTCCAAACTGGAATTACCGGGTCAAAGGGCAGAAACCAATCTCACATACAAGTTAAATTAATTGTCAGGTAATTAATGGGAGGTTTTGGTCACCACTGTAAATGAAATCTTATGTTAAAAAAATGTGTAAATTAAATAAACAGTACACAAACATATTCCTGGTATTAAAATTTAAAAACAATGAAAGCTCCCGACACCCCTCGCCTCACCCAACTTCCCCTCCCTGAAGGTCACCGCTAACCGCCCTCTGACCGTGTGTCCTTGGTACACCCAGTGCCCGGGTGCACGGCGTCACCACCTGGCTCTTTCACCACATTAATGGGACAATGCAGTAACACTGCTCTGTAATTTGCTTTCTTTTCATTTAATTTATCTTGAGCTTCATTATAGTCCAGAGTATTTTTGTACCATAGTTTAGATAACTAATGTTTTGTTTATAGTTATTTAAGTTATGTAAAACTTTGTGTTACAAATAATGTTTCAAAAAAGCCATTTTTACACTTAAAACAGTTTTCTAGAATACATATCTAGGACTAGAAACACTGGGTCAAAAGGAACGCATTTTCAAGATTTCAGCAGGCACCATCCGACTGCCCTGCAGCACAGCTGTGCTGCAGGGCAGCCCGGCCCCCACGCTGGCTTCTGCAGGGCCTGGCCCCGGCGCCCCCCGCACCCACACCCATGGGCAGTGGCTCCCACTGTCATCCAGGGAGCGTTTTCCCGACTGTCTGCAAAGCTGACCACCAGCCTTTCATCTGCTTATTGCTGTGGATCACTCTGAGAATTACATATTCATACATTTCTTTTGTTCATTTTCCTGTTTAAATTTCATCTTTTTCAAGAATGCAGTTGATTTTTCACATTTTTTGTTTAATTTCCTTGGGCTTGCTTAATTTATAGTGTAGTTGCAAAAACTGAAAAAAAATGTTTACTTCCTATGCTTTCATCGCTCACCTCAAGTCTCTAATTGCTGTCAGCAACATCACTAGTACCAGGCCTGGGGCAACTGTGTATTGACTGTTGCTGAAATTCTTTATTATTTAGGCAGAAACTGAAACAATTCCAAAAAATGCCACTTTATATAATTTTGTTTGGCTTTTCTTGTCAATAAAAGGAAGTCTAGTGCCTGGTTGTGCAGATTCGTGGCCCAGGCTAAAATACTCCCTCGGCCACTTGTTAAGTAGCATATAACCTTGGACAAGGTGTTTAAATTAGTCCTGCTTTCCTCCATCATAAAGCAGGAATTTAATACCGTCAGTCTAGTCAGAGGATTCAGAGAGACTGTTCTTATAAAGCACTCAGCACAAGTACTTGCCACACAGTAAGTGCTCAGTGACTGTTACCAAATATTATCACGGCTGATAAGAAACAGCTACATACGGGTTCCAAAGAGATAGTGCTATTACTAAGAAGCAAAATTTTGGTCAGCACAGAAAGCCAGCCGTGATATCTCTCATCTACACATGCTCACCACCTAGGAAATGATCAAAGAGCTGGGTTTTCAAGAAACTTAAAGACCCAGCTCCAACTGGTGCAGCTCAGCAGGCTGGGTGTCGTCCTGCAAAACAAAAGGTCACTGGTTCGATTCCTGGCCACGGTATGTACCTTGGTTGCAGCCTGGACCCCAGTTGGGGCGCATGTGAGAGGCAACCAATGCATACTACTTTTCCTCTCATTCTCCCTTCCCCTCTCTCTAAAAATAAATACATAAAATATTTTTCAAAAAGAGAAACTAAGAAACTTAAACACCCAGTCTTTGTGGGACCAAGTGCCGCAGCAGCCCTCCTCCGGAACCAGCCCGCTTGATGCACGCGCGCCCGGGCCCAGCATGCACCACACTCACGGTTCTTGTGGCCGAGCGTCATGATCCTGTCCATGTCGTCGGCGTTGTTCACCACGTATGCTGACAGGTCTTTGATGTACACGCCCACATCGGGCCGCTCCTTAACCTACAGAAAGTATGAGATTTGACACAAGTATCCACACCACAGCTACTCGCTGAACATATGCTATATAGAAATTACATTTAAGAAGTGTGTTACTTATTGAACACCATTGTTTACTGATCATCTACTCTGAGAGGCTGCTAGACACGGAGTAGACAGTGATGATGAACAAGGCACATGGTCTGTCCACGTGTGCAAGTGAAAACCTACAGGGAGAGCATACGAATGAATAATTACACATGAAATTTATTTTATTTCAATTGTGATAATGCCATGAATTAGAAAAATATAAGATATGATCAGAAGACATTACAGAGTGACTTTAAGCTAGTGAAGCAGGGACAGGATGAGTTTCCCCAAGATGATGTTTAAGCTGACACGCAAAGAAATAGAAGGTAGCTGATCTGGGTTGGGGTAGGAAGGAAAGAGTAAATGCAAGGATCTTGAAATAAGAAAAAACTAGGCACTTAGCCCTGGCTGGTGTGGCTCAGAGGATTGAACGCCAGTATGCCAACGAAAGAGTCGCCAGTTCGATTCCCAATCAGGGCACATGCCTGGGTTGCAGGCCAGGTCCCCAGTAGGGGGCATACAAGAGGCAACCACACATTGATGTTTCTCTCCCTGTCTCCTTCCCTTCCCCTCTCTCTAAAAATAAAATAAATAAAATCTTAAAGAAGAAAGAAGCTAGGCACTTAGAAAAAATAAACAAAGCCGTGGTGGCTGGGAAGAGTAGAAAGCAGCATGGGGACGGGGGAGAGCGGGGTTTGGGAGCAGAACGTCTGGTTAGAGGCACAGACGAGACTCAGCCACTACTGGTCTTCACAATGATTTGAAGCTGCTAGACAATTTCAAACAACTGAGTGAAATACTAAGACATACGGCATCCATGTAAAAATATTCTTTCTGTGAGTAATCTTGTGAGAAATTTTACCAAATCTGAAGGATATATTTAGGAAAGATTTATATAAAGTATGTGTAGATAGTGTTAGAAATACAAAATTCACTTTGGAGGGCCCAGAAGTCACCTCCAAAGTCAACACAAAAAAGTGAAACTGAGCCCTGGCTGGTGTAGCTCAGTGGATTGAGCACCGGCCTGTGAAGCAAAGGGTCACCGGTTCAATTACCAGTCAGGGCACATGCCTGGGTTGCAGGCCAGGTCCCCAGTAGGGGACACATGAGAGGCAACCGTACATTGATGTTTCTCTCCCACTCTTTCTCCTTCCCATCCCCTGTCTCTAAAAATAAATAAATAAAATATAAAAAAAAAGTGAAACTGAGGCCGAGGCCTGCAGCGGCCCGTGGGGAGCGCCATTCGCAGGCAGTGAGAGCTCACGAGAGGACTAACAGAAGTTTAGGAAACACAGAGGTCCCAAGGGTGCACATGCCACATTCCGGGTGTAGGTTTCAGATCCATTTGGGGCTTGGGTTGTTGTGTTTTTTTGTCATAACAGTTTTCAAGACATATTTATACCTTAGAAAAAGTTACCCTTTTTCTGTAAAGGGATACAAAGGAAACCCTAACTTTATGAGTAGTGAAAGAGCGTGTCCATTTGTGTAAGCCAGTGGGTTTCAAGCTGTGCTCTGGAAGCCCTCGCCCGCAGGTGCGCTGCCTGAATTGTCCCACAAGCAACACCTGACGGCTCAGTCCGGTTCAGTCGGGGCCCTGCCCTCTCTTCCCTCAGACCATCAAATAAAAAAATGACAACAGTCAACACAACCATAGCCGTCTTGTGTTAATGAGTCAAAATTATGCCTATTTTTGTCAGATCGGCAAAAAATAAATTTTTAGTGTGCTGCAGAATCTAAGTACTAACTTATGTGTGCCATGAGGGCAACAAAGTGGACAATCGCTGTCCTGGGGGCCAGCGGTGGCCCTGAGGGGCCACTGAAGCGTCTGGGGACCATCGGGCTCACACGACCTTCAGAGCTAAACTTCGCTTCCACGTACTTTACACGGCACGCGTCCACACAAGGCTCAGTCTGATGAGAGCGTTTAAATGCCTCAACCCTTTTTAAAGGTCCGAAAATAACTGCTCTGTTGCAATGCTTCTCAGAAAATGCATGGTAAATAATAACTTTTGTATGGCAAACTGTCTCTGAACAATACAAAAATCATGCACTCGGACGCCAGAGCAACATCCAATCGCTATGGAAGCTTGAAGCATTGCCCTCTCCCTGTGCGCACCGCACTGCAGACTGAGAACCAACGCTCTTCAAACCGACATCAGTCTGCAAAGTCAAAGGTGGTTTTCAAGCACAGTATGAACTTAATTCAAAATTCAATTAAGTACAGATAAAATGATTAGATAAGAAAGATGAAGAAATTGAGTATGATTCCAAATTGATCAAAGTTTTAAAAAATGGGTGTTAATGTTGATCAGAATTTTCCTCATGAAAACACAGATATTAAATTGCTGTAACAGTGTAATTTATAACACTAAAGAATGAATCTCAATGGGGGCACTTACTGCCCTGCTCTGCATGTTACTGAAACATGGGGGGAGTCTCTGGTTCACTTGGGACCTGTTCGTGCTCAGAGAGGGACTGGGGATGCTGAGCCTCCTGCGGTGGGTGGGGTGGCCTCAGTCAATGAAGGACGGTCCCACGAAATTTCGAATGTACAACCAGTAAATGTCCTACAGGTGAGTAAACAATTTTTACCAGGGTCTAGGCCAGGGGTGTCAAACTCATTTTCACCGGGGGTCACATCGGCCTTGTGGTTGCCTTCAAAGGACTGAATGTAATTTTAGAACTGTATAAATGTAACTTAGCTGGGTAGAAACAAGGTCCCAGGCTGGATAAAACAAGGTGGAGGGCTGGATTCGGCCCACGGGCCTTGTGTTTGCACCTGTGGTCTACACCCTAAGTCTATTTTACATATAAAGACAAGTGCTTTTCCATGGTAGTACTACTACTACTAATACAGGAATGCAGGAATACTGAGAAAAGAATTAATTTTATTTTGCTCAGAACTCTACCGAGAGCTAGTCACTGTTTTAAAAGACTATGTCAGCCCTGGCTGATGTGGCTCAGTCGCTAAGTACAGGCCTGGGTCACCAGTTCGATTCCCAGTCAGGACCCAAGCCTGGGTTGTGGGGTCAGGTCCCCAGTGGGGGGTACATGAGAGGCAACCACACATAGATGTTTCTTTCCCTCTTTTTCTCTCTCCTTTATCCTCTCTAAAAAATTAAACAACTAAAATCTTAGAAAAAAAAAAAGACCACGCCACCACTGACAGGAACACCCGTCCAGGTGCCACCAGCTCAGCAGACCTGTGCAGTCCGCAGCTGCAGCTGCTGCGGTCGTGACCGCCACACACGCCTCTGACTCCTCCATTATGCCAGAGTGCAGTCACTTCTACACATTTTATATATTGAAGCACTAACATTTTATTCAAGTCCTTCTTTTATTCTCTTTGATTGATATTACAATTGGGCAGTACGTTATTTTAAAAATTATGTGCATAGGTATATTTTATCATCCATGAATTTTATTTTAGGATAGCCAAAGAAGCATTATAAAATATTGTTATAAAAAGGGGACATTGGCCCTGACAGATGTGTCTCAGCTGGTTGGCTACTAAGGAAAGGGTTGCCAGTTTGATTCCCAGTAAGAGCACATGCCTGGGTTGCAGGTTCAGACCCCATTTGGGGCACGAGAGGCAATCAATCGTTTTTTCTCCCTCTCTTTCTCCCTCCCTTCCCCCCTTCTAAAAATAAATAAATGTTTACAAATGGGGGAGGGGACACTGGGTCTAATACAGTTGAAAACCATTGACAAGACTATTGCCCAGAATAAATCTGATCTATAATTACTGGTATAATAAACTTTTCAAAGGTAAAAGCAAAGTATCCATCGAACCTAAAGATGACAACTAGCAAAAAAACTCTCCACATTTCTATAATGTTATCATTACAGAAAAACCCTGTATTAAGGTCCAACAAACACAAATAATCCTTAAACCTGTAACATATTGAAATATTGTTACAAAAGCTTGGTTTATCCAGTAAACTTTTTTAAAAAGCTGACATTTACTGAATATTATGTGTCAACCACTGATTTAAATACTTTGTGTTAACTTGTTAATGTTGCCAATAATCCTATGAAGAAGATACTATTGTTATTTCCACTTTTGTAAGGCAAAACTAGGCTAACGGAGGTAAAGGAACTTGCTCCAGAGATCAAAGCCAGAATTCAGACGGAGATAGCAGGACCTCAGAAACCTCCGTCTTAATGCTAGATGACACCTGCTACGTGCATGGCCTTGAGCAAGTCAGGAAACTCCTCTAGGCTTCCGTTTTCACATCAGCAACACTGGCCGCTGGGAAGATTCAGTGAAATAAAATGTGCACTGCTCCCGCGTGCACTGTGCTGTGTGCCTGCGGCCACACTGTGGGAGCTCAGTAGCAGCGGCTGCCGTGGGTCTCCGTGTGCTCCACACCGCTCTACCACGGAGGCTGCTGTTAGTCTCCACATGCTACTCTCTAATGATCTCACTCACAACACAATTCCAATCAAAATTCCAATGTTAACAGTGTAAAGGCTCTTATTCTGCTTATGTTTGTCTCATTTCCTAAAATATTAAAATATTTTGCAATATTTACAAATAGTTACTTACACCTGGTTCAGTAGTACTGCTTCAAACCCGCACCCTCAGATATGCCTGGGCCTGTGTAAGACTCACTACAGAACTGTTTGTGAGACAGAAGGACGGACGCACCAAAGTGTCCACCAACAGAGAGCTGGCTAAACACACTTTAATTATGTCCATACAAAAGATATGATGCAGCTTTAAAAAAAAGACAAGAGAAAAAAAACACGAGGAAGCTTTCTCTGTAATGACACTGAAAGATCGCCACCATCACTGTTCAGCGAAGGAAGCAAACTGCAATGGGGGGAACCATCTTTTCAACGGGCGGTGCTGAGACAACCGGATATCCACAGGCAAACAAAGTCGGTCCACTGCCTCACCACATTTTCAACAATTAGCACAAAATGGGTCAGCAACGTAAATGTAAGAGCTAAAACTATAGAACTCTTAGGATAAAGCAGAGGCATAAACCTTCAAGATCTTAGGTGAAGCTATGGTTTCTGAGATATAACACAGAAAGTATGAGCTACACACAAAGCCAACTATAGCTAAATCAGAAATGATCAAAATTTCAGACTTATGCCCTGGCTGGTGTCGCTCAGTAAACTGAGTGCCAGTCTGTGAAAAAAAAGGGTCGCTGGTTCGATGCCAAGTCAGGACACATGCCTGGGTTGCAGGAAAGGTCCCCAGTGGGGGGTGCGCAAGAGGCAACCACACATTGATGTTTCTCTCCCTTTCTCTCTCTCTAAAAATAAATCATTCAAAAATTTTTTTCAAACTTTTGTGCTAGAACAGATGTGAAGAAAGTAAAAAGAAAACCCACAAGTGGGAGAAAATTTTTGCAAATTTTCTGATAAAGGACTTGATAAGGGACTTGATCTATACTATATAAAGAACTATTACAACTCAATAATACAAAACAACTTAATTAAAAATGGACAAAGGCACTGAACAGACATTTCCCCAAAGAAGGCATACAAATGACCAGTCAGAACGTGAGAAGGTGCTCAACACCACTAGGCATCAGGGGAATGGAAGCCAAGCCCACAGCGAGCTACCACTTTGCACCAACTACAATGGCCGTCATAAAAGACGGAAAATAAAAAGTGCCAACAAAGATATGGAGAAATTGGGAACCTCGTAAGCTGCCGATGGGAATGTAAATGGTACAGCCACTGTGGAAAGCAGTTCTTCACATGGTTGAAAACAGTGTTACCACATGGTCAGCAATTACACTGGCAGGTGTATAACCAAGAGAACTGAAAACATGTTCACACAAAACCTCAAACATGAATGGTCACGGCAGCATTATTGAAAGTAGACAAAAAGCGGAAACAACCCAAATGTTCCAATGACGAAGGAATCAATAAAATGTGGTGAATCCATGACACGGATTATTATTCAGCAGCAAGGAGAAGCGAAGCACTGAGGCCACGGCAGGGGGAGCCACGCGCTAGCCGCAAAAGCCCCCGTAGGGCGCTATTCCTCCGGGCGGCGTATCCAGAACGGGCACGTCGGGCACGTCGGGCACGTCGGGCACGTCGGGCACGTCGGGCACGTCGGGCACGTCGGGCACGTCGGGCACGTGGACAGAGGTAGGAAGCAGATCAATCGCTGACTAGGGCTGGGGCGAATGGGGACAGGTGGCAGCCAAGGGTTGTGGGGTTTCTTCTGGGGGTAATGACAATGTTCTAGACTAGGTATAGTGATGGCTGCTCAACTTCGTGAAATTACTAAGAACCACTACATTGTGCACTTGCAAAGGGGGAATATTATGCTACATGAATTATTTCTCAATTTAAAAAACAATGAAAGTGAATCAGTGTTACTTGTCAGTTAATAGCACAATGTACCAATTAACAAATTTTGAGATTATCTGGCATTAATGGATATAATCTCGCTTTCCCTTTTCTAAGGGAAAATAGTTTTTGGTGCCAATCCATTACCCGAAAGTATACAAACTATAATTTCTCAGTTAGAAAGTCTGGGTTTTCCTTCAGGTAAAAGAAAAATTGAAAACACTAGTATTTGTGACTGCATTCACTGGTCTTAATGCCTATATTTTTGCTGCTTTAAAAGTTTCTGACTTAAATTCTGGAGTGCTCTTGGAAGTCATACCAGAGAATGAAAACTACATTTGCACCAAAATCTCTGAATGTCCACAGTGCTTTATTCATACCAGCCCAAACCTGCACACAGACCACAGAGCCTCCCCGAGGGGAGCGGTCACACCGACCCTGGTGCAGGTGCGTGCCGCCCCTGACACTGAGCAAGGACGGAAAGGGATGAACTAAACACACATTCAGCCAGTTGGATGAATCTCCAGGGAATTATGCCAAACGAAAACAGCCAGTCCTGAAAGGTTATATGTTGTGTGGTTATATTTATATAACATTCCTGAAATGACAAAATTTTAGAATTGGAAAGCAGAATCGGGGTTGTCCGGGGTTGGAGGTGGGGACAGAAGGAGAGGCAGATGTGGTTACGAAAGTGCAACAGAAGGCGTCTTGGTGATGGAACCGTGTCGGCAGCACCTGGATGTGGCAGTGGACCCCCCACCGCACAGATGATGAACCAGTGTGGAGCACAGAGCAGGCACAGGAGAAACCCAGGGCACGGAGGCCAGGTCTGCAGACGCGTCGACGTCATGGCTGTGACGCCGTATTGCGTCATGACGCCACACAGCATTGTACTTCGTGATATGTCACCACTGGGAGAACTGTGTAAAGGCTCCATCTGCGTAAACTGTGATCTCTCTACGTCACCCTCTGTGAGTCCACACGCAGATGGACGGACACAGTGTGCTACTTTTGGAGTGTAAGTAAAATTGTATTTGTACTTACACAAAAACGCTGAAAGTAATTATCTTTAGGTGTGGAAAAATGGGGCAAATGCCATAGGAACAAGACTTTGATACATGAATTTTACAATATTTTTCTTTTTGAACCATGTGATCATATTACCTGGCCAAAAAGTAAGTGAAATATTAGAAGTGCCTTTTGTACCAAAAGGACGTTAATTTATAAAGTAAACAGTCCATCGCTTTGGAAAGTACTCCAATTTCAATTACCCTTACCTCTAACCTCTGTGTCTGATCCTTGCCCAAAAGGTCACGCACTTCTTCATTATAGATTTCCAAATACGACACTCGAACCAAAAATCTATAAATAACACATCATTTTAAAAACACAGAACAGTGAAATTTTTCTAAGAACAGTTTTAAAACGTGTTTATAAAACGTGTACCTATATGCCTTTCTTATGTTCGTACTTCTCAACAGAAAAATAAAGGAATCCCTTTACCTTGTGTCGCCCTCTGCTTTGGCAATATGACCGAATATGTGAGCGAATGAGTTTGGAATGATCCCTCTAAGTTCAGGAATGGCTCGAACACCTTCCATGGTAAAGGTTTTGCCTGTTCCGGTCTGTCCATATGCAAAAATAGTACCTGGAAACAAAGAGAATCAATTTCCTTTTAGAGTTTAATGCTACAGAAAAACAGCTCTTCCAATTAGTTCCTTTGATACTGCGGTGCCGTGCCTCCCCGATTCCCGCACACATTTCACCTTTATTTCCAACAATTACACTACGTACTCTGTGCCCCACGAGCAACAGACACACTACAAAGCACTAGAGTCAAGGAGATGTTCCTAATCATTAATGAAAAGAACCCAAACCCTAAATGTAAACCCTTGCACGGCAGATCACGATAAAACATCTGGTGTGCCGTGCATATTAATGACTTAGCGTGGACACCAAACTGCAGAAGGTAGTGCGATTACAGCAACAGAACACAGGCTCTCGAGCAGAAAGACCTCAGTGTAAACCCACGGGGCTGCCACTTTCTAGCCACCTGACCTGGGACCTGTTTCTACCCAGAGACGGTCTCCTCAAAGGCAAAATGGGGATAACAATGTAACTGCCCTACATTAATAGTAAGAACGAAATGAAACGCTTTCCCTCTTGACATAAAGTGTTTCAACAGGATTCCTGGTAGAGACCAGTAAACAGCAGTTATTTTCCTCATAATCCTAAAGTAACTGCATCCCAGGACAAAGCTCATGAATATTTAGAGAAATAAAAAAATATCCAAGACCCAAGGTAAAATTCACACTGTCTGGCATTCAACCAAAAATTGCCAAGCTTGCAAAAAAACAGAAAACGATATGATTCTCAATGAAGAGAATAATCAATCAATCAAAACCAACTCAGAACTTACACAAATGTTAGAAGTAGCAGACAAGGACATTAAAACAGTTATAAAAAATTACATTCTATATAATAAACAGTTCAGTGGAAACGGTGGATGGAAATTTGGAAGAATCTACATGGAAGATATAACAAAGACCCAAACCAAACATCTAGAGATGAAAACGACAATGAAATGTGGGATGAAAACTACGACAGAGTGGGTAAGTGGTAGCTCAGACATCGCAAAAGAACAGATCACAGAGAAAGCATACAAACCAAAACAACCAAAAATGAAAGAGAGAAAAAAACTTTTTCAAATCTTTGAGCTGTGGGACAATTTCAAGCAGCCTAATATATACATCAATGTCCACAAAAGGTGGACAGTGGGGACAGAAAAAATGTTTGAGAAATAATGCCTGAAATTTCTCCAACGATGGTGAAAACCACACATCCACAAATGCAAGAAGCTTAATGAACCATAAGTACAGAAACATGAAGAAAACCGTACCAGGGCACATCATCACGTGCCCCCACTCTAAGAAATGTTTAAGGACGTTTTGCAATGGAGAAGGAAAAATGACCTAGATGAAAATATGAGTCTACATAAAAGAACAGAGTATCAGAAATTGTAACTAAGGGGTATATAAGTGTGTAAGATATTTTATTATTTAAATCTCTAAAAGATAACTTATGGTTTAAACAAAAATAGTAACAATGTGGTATGAAGTCTGCAACATGCAGAAGTAAAACATACGACAGTAGCACAAAGCCTGGGAGGAGAGAAAAGGAAGTAGAGTGTAAAATTTTTATATTGCATATAAAGTTGTGTATTACTTGAAGGTAAACCATGTTATAGTAAGGACTGTACTATAAACCCTAAAGCATCCACTAAAATAACACAAAGATATATTGCTATAAGCCAACAGAAAAGATAGAATGGAATAATAAAAATACTTGAATAAAAATTCTGATTAACCCAAAATAAGGCATGAAAAGAGGAAAAGGGGCAAAAATTAGCGAGACGACAGATCTACACCTAACTGTACACTCACATTAAACACGGCTACTAAAGAAAATGAGCCCAGGTGTGAACTAAGGTTCACACCTGCCAAAAAGCTCCAGGCCCAGCTGGCTTCACTGGTGAATTTTTAGGGAAGATATAATACTAATTCTAGGCATATTTTTCCAGATAATTAAAAAGAAGGGAATATTTTCCAACTCTTCTCTGAAACTAGTACTGTCCTGATAACAAAACCATATAAAGACATTACAAGAAAACTATATACTTATGTCCCTCATGAACACAGATATAAGAAATTTAAACAAAATTTTAGAAATCGAATCTAACACCATATAACATAACAACATACGCCATGACCAAGTGGCATGGCTTGTTTCACATTTAAAAATCAATCAGTGCAATTGACCATATTAACAAACTTAAAAAACAAAGAAAGATCATTTCAACAGGTGCAGAAAAATTGCTTTTGACAAAAAATACATTCCTGAAACACGCTCTCAGCAAATGAAGTGCAGAGGGAAACATCCTCAACCTGAGAAAGGGTGTCTGTGAAAAACCTATAGCTCATATCACACCGACTGGAGAACAGCGAATGCTTTCTCCCGAAGATCAGAACCAAGACAAAAATGTCCACTCTCACCACCTCTATGCAATGTTGTACTGGAGGGTCTAGTGAGTGCAATTCAGGTAACAAAAAGAAATGATGAAACTACAATGCAATTCGGGTTAAAAAAAAGAATAGGAAAGAAAGAAATCAGTTGAACTATATTTGCAGACAACATGCATCTTGTCTGTAGAAAATCCCAGGAAATTTACCAATAAATAAACAAATAAATAAAAGCATACTAGAAATAACGAGCAAGTCTAGCAAGGTTGCAGGATACAAGTTTTTTTTTTTATTTTAATCAAAAATCAACTACAAAATACAATGAGATACTACGTCACACCCATTAAGATGGCTATAATCAAAGACAAATAGTAACAAGTTTTGGTAAAGATGTGGAGAAACTGAAAACCTCATACACTGCTGGTGAGAATATAAAAATGGTGCAGCCACTGTGAAAAGTTTAGCTGTTAACCATTTGCCCCAGCAGTTCCACTCCCAGGTATACACCTGAAAGAAGTGAAAACATGTTCACATAAAAATCTGTACAATAATGTTCATAGTAATATTATTTATAATAGACAAAAATAGAAAAATTGTTCACCAACGGATGAATGAATAAACAAATCATACTATAAACATACAATGAAATATTACTTTGCCCTAAAAAAGAATGCAGTACTGAAACAAGCTACAAGGATGTACACTGAAAATATTATGCTAAGTAGCCAGGCACAAAAGACTACACAGTATTTCATTCTGTTTACATGAAGTGTCCAGAACAGGCAAACTCATACACACGGAGAGTAAATAAGAGGCTGCTCACATGGAAGGGAGCAGAAGTAGATACAAATACTAATACAGGTACAAAGATTCTTTCGGAGGTGAGTTATGGAAATGTTCTGGAAACAAATAATGGTTATTGTTACACAATACAAATATACTAAAAACCCAACTTATACACTGCAAAATTGGTAAAATAGTGAATTTTATGTTATTTAAATTAGATCTCAATTTTAAAAAATACTAAAAGAATCAATTGCATTTCTGTAGGTTCACAATACACAGCTCCAAAAGTGGAATTATAAAAACAATTCTATTCACAAAATCATAAAAAATACTTGAAAATAAATTTATGAAAAGTAAAAGATCTATACACTAAAACTATAAAAACACTGAGACAAATTCAACAAGGCATAATAAATGGATAAGTATATCATGTTTCTGGATTGGAAGATTCAACATTGTCAGAATAACAATTCCACAAAATCCCAGGCTTTCTTAGTGGAAATGGACCTAGTATCCTAAATTTATATGAAAATGCAAAGGATCCCAGAAAAACCAGCACAGCTTTGAAAAAGAATGCCAAAGTTGGGGACCATATACTACCCAATTTCAAAGCCCATTATGAAGCCGCAGTAATCAGCACAGGAAAGACATGGGACACAACAGACGATCCAGAAATAAGCCCATGCACTTGTGGTCACTGGTTTTCACAAAGGCGCCCAGTTGATTCCAAAGGAAGGACATTCTTCTCAACAAATGGCGCTGGGACCACTGGACGTCCACAGGCAAGAGGGGAAAAAGGAAGGAAGGAAAGAACTTAGACTCGTACCTCCTACCACATATAAAAATGAACTCCAAATGAACTGCAGACCTTAATGTAAAACCTAAAACGTTTACAACTTCTAGATAGAAAAGAGGAGAATCTCACACACAGGGAAGGCTGGTCCAAGGTCCTTTCTCCGGCCAACGACACCCGCAAGGGCTGCTCGGCCTGCTGACCTCTCTGACCTGGGCTAGAGCACGTGGACTCGCTCACCTGATGCTAACTCCTCCAGCCGCTCCCCATCCCTACAGCGCACCAGGCACATCCGTGCTTGTCGCTGGTTCCCCTGCATAGCCTGTGCCCCTCTCTGCCACCCACACAGGGGGGTGGGTCCCTCCCTTTCCGCAGAGCTCTGCTCTTCCGGCTCTTTCTTAGAGAAAACGTCCTTGGCCACCCAGACTGAAATTTTGCACTCTTCCCCAGACTTCCTATCCTCTGTCCCTCTTTATCATTCCCTTTTGCACTTACTAGTTATCATACGATAAAATTTACTTATCTTATTATCTGCCCCATTAGAACCTAAGCTTCTTGATGACAGGGCTTCAGTGCTGTGTCCCCAAGTACTGTGAACAGTAAACAATGTTTTTTGAATAAATGGATGTTGTCAAATATTCACTGTAAGCTTGACATATCCAATAGGACTCCCATTCAAACAGAAGTTGTTTCATGTAACCTATAACCCACTTAAAATCGAAGAGTTTTGGTGTGTATTCCATCCCACAGCTTCAACTATAAAAACAAATTGTAATTCTTTAGCAGGCCACGAAAGGAGTAACTTAGGGATAACTTTATTAACACATTCTCATTATTACCTATCAGAAGTGGTGAGATTTTGCACAGCACAGGGAATCTAGTCAATAATATTATAATACCTGTGTATAGTACCATGTGGGTACTAGAAATATCGGGGGGAGCACTTTGTAAAGTATAGGGTTACCTGACCACTAGGCTGCGCACCTGAAACTAATACAAAATAACACTGAATGTAAACTGTCATCAAAAAATAAAATTTAAATTTAAAAAAATAGGAGAGAATCTTTGTGGTCTTGGGTTTGGCAAAAGTTCCTTAGCCATGTCACTAAAAGCATGACAATGAAAGAAAGAACGGACAAACTGGACTTAATCAAAATTCAAAACTTCTTCTCTTCAAAACACACCATTAAGAGAATGAAAGCAGAAACCACAGACTGGGAGAAAATACTTCCAAAACATCTGAATCTAGAACATACAAAGAACAGCACTCAGTAAGAAGACCAGCAACCAAATGTAAAAATGGGCACACTATTTTAAGAGCTATTTTACCAAAGAAGATAGACACATGAATGACAAATACGTGATAGTCGTACGCAGAGTTTTGACCATGTGAGGTCGGCAGCCCTCATCCCTACACAGTTCAAGGGTCAGCTGTACTCAACTCTGTCAGTCATTAGGGATGTACAAGTCAAAACAATGAGGAGCCACTACAGACCCTCTAGAGTGGCTACAATGAAAAGGACTGATAATCCAAATGCTGGTAGGAATGTGAGGAAACCGGGGATTCTCACCCAGTGCTGGTGGCGGGGGGAGGTAGCACGGTCACCCCTGGGGAAAGTCTGGCAGTTCTTCAAAAGATCGGCACTAACCAGACGATCCAGCAATCCCACTCCCGGGTATCTACCTGAGAGAAACCTGAAAAGCTATCTGTACGAAGACTTGAAGAGAATGTTCATAGCAGCATTATTTATAACAGCCAAAAGACGGGGACATCCAGATTTCCAACAAATATCATAAACGGTGGTACACTGGTACAATGGGGTACAATTCAGCACTAAAAGGAACAAACTGCTGATAGCCGCTAGGACGTGGATGACCCTCCAAAACACTGTGCTAAGTGAAAGAAAACGTAAGAAAGACGAGGTCGTGTATGATCTGACTGACATGAAGTTTTGAGGAAAGTTGAAACCATAAACAGACAGCAGATCAATGGCTGCTTTGGTGTGGGGCAGCAAATGGACCTGAAGGAACTTTGGAGGTGATAAACTGAATTGTGGCGATAGTTTCACAACTGTATGTATTCACACATCTTATCAAACTATAGCTACAAGGGGTGAATTTATGAGGTACTAATAATACCTTGATAACGTTCTTTTTTAAAAGGGAACTACACAAAGTACTCACCATTGTAGCCTTCAAGAACAGAATCAATAATAGGTCTTGCAGTTAAGTTATAGACGTCAAGCTGCTTACTCTCTGGTCCAAAAACTGTATCAAAAGTGAATGTCTTTGGAGGCTCGTTGGAAGAATCAGTCTTATGCACGGTGATAGTTCCCCTCATCTCATCCACACTGACGGCTTGTTTGTAGCACATGGATTTCTCTCTCTCGTTGAGGGGCCGGCACCTGACAACCACCTTCACATTATCACAGCTTTCTGGCTTCTCTGATTTATTGATCTGGTGGAGAAAACATTTACAAATAATGAAAAAAAATCCCCGACTTCCTCTGAGTGCCCTACTTGTAGGAAAATACATGTGAATGTAGTTAACAACTGTGATCAAGAATACAGCCCTGACCAGTGTGGCTCAGTGGGCTGGGTGCCATCCACAAACAAGGGTCGCCGGTTTGATTCCTGGTCAGGGCACATGCCTGGGCGGCCAGCCACATTGAGGCTACAGATCAATGTGTCTCTCATATATAGATGTTTCTCTCCCTCTCTCCCTCTTTCCCTCCCCTCTCTCTAAAAATAAACAAGTAAGATTTTTTTAAAAAAAAATCCTTAAGATGATCTGCAGGATCTGGCTCTGTTCCATGTCTACTTCTCCTGTCTCACCTCACAAGTTGCCCTGCTTGGCTTTCTTAGCCACAGACACCCCAGCTTTCTTCTGGGCCTTATCACCGTGGTCCTTTTCATCACAGGCCTTTTCATGCACTATTCCTTCTGCCTGGAGCACCCCTCACTCTCCTTTTCGTTTATTCTGCAGACTCCATCTGGGCAGACTTCCCTGAGTAGGTCAACTCCTAGCACAGGCATGCCTTGGAGATACTTTCGGTTCCAGACCACAACAATAAATCGAGTAATGTAAATAAGTGAGTATGGCAACTGAGGGAGTCATACTGTTTTTGCTGACGAAAGGTCTTGCCTTCAATTTGTACAACAAAAATCGATACATCTGTGAGGCACAATAAAGCAAAGAACAAAACAAGGTCTGCCAGTATAGGCCCAGAGAGCACCTTTCTCTCTCCTTCTTCTACATCTGGTTGTAATTCCACTTTTGAGTGTTCATTATTTCATTAAACGTCTGTCTTTCTCTCTGTCTACACCAGAGGTTGCAAAGAGGTAATCAAGGAGCTGAATTCAGCCCGCAAGTGTCTTTTGTTTGGCTCATAGTGGTTAAAAATCTTCTGAATTAGTTGCTAAATTTTAAAAAAATTTAAAAAGTAACAATTTCAGATTTTCTTGGGGAAAAAAAGGGTGATCTGACGGCTGTAGGCAGGCATTCCTACGTGGCAACACTTTACAATTCACCAGAAATCGGTTGTTTCCCACCTAGTGACTTCATTAATGTGCCATTTTGTCTCTGTAAATATGTCTGGTTTTCACCTCTGCCCAAGAAGGCAAGCTTCTTTCTTCCCAAGTTTAAGAACCAGTCTGGTTTTGCTCAACATTGCTCAAAATAGAGATTTTCTCAATGTCCAATGCCTAACATGTGGTTGGTGCCCAATATTTGTCCAATGAATTGACAACTCGAAAGCAATGACAAGGAACAAATACTGAGCATTTAATGCTAAATGTCAAGCACTGTCCTTTGATTCTCCTAAGCAGTATCTTATTTCATCGTGACAACAGCCCCAAGAGGAAAAGTTAAATTATGTGGGAACTAAGGGCCCAGAAAGATTAAATAATTGTCCAAGGCCTTGTAACAAGCAAATAACCGGCCATGGCTCAGATGTACTCCCTGTCCCCTACACTGGACGCCACTACGGACGCCCCCTTACTAAACGCACGGTATCAACCTGGGAAATCCCACGAGACAAACAGACCAGCACCCGCTCCCGACCTCCTCACACACAAAGACACCTACGGGTTACATTCCTGCACTGTACGCTAAGGCGCTACGAGAGCAATGACAGCTCGAGTCGGGGGCCTGGAGTAGGGATAGGCAGCCCCTGTTTTGCTGCCTTCCAGTGGCTCCGCTGAGTGGAGATCCTGCGGGGAGCGGAACATCCAAAACCGATCCCCCACGGCCGCTCCCAGACGCCCGACCCGCAGGGCTTCGAGCGAGAGCGCATCCTTTGGCACAGCGCCTTTATGTCAGGCAGCACAGGCCCTGCAGGATGCAGCAGCGAGGAAGGCAGCGGGGCTTCCCCTGGGTCCCTCCCAAGGCCGGCGGGACGCCCGGGCGCCACGGACCCACCCGTCCGGCTCCCCAACACACGGGCCAGGCCCTGCCCCGCCCCACCCCACTCATCCCCGGCCACCCTCCTGTTCCGCGCCTCCATGGCAACGGCCGCGCCCCCGGGCCAGGCCGCCGAAATGAGGATGAACCACAGCGCCCGAGCCACTCTCCTCACCGGCATCGTGGCTCCCTGCCGCGCCCGGTGGGCACCTCCGCCCAGGATACAGTCCTACGACGCCGGTTCGCGGGAGAGGCCGACCAAAGATTACCGAAACGCCGCCTAGCCGCTCTGGACACTGCGGCTCTTCCAGCGACCGTGCGCTGCGCGCAGGCGCAGTCCAAATTCGCCCCGCCCATCCCCCCTCCCAGCCAGAGACTACCCCAGCCTCTTCGATTACGCCTGCGCAGAGGCTTTCGGAGTCGGTCTCCTAGGACGCCAGCCTGAGGCCGCGCCTGCGCAATGTTGCTATTGCTCTGCGCTAGAAATCTGGCCAGTATTGAGGTGGGGATGATTGGATGTCACTGATTGAGAAAAGGAAGGATTCCTATCGCAAGCCCCACCTTCTGGCGCTTGCAATACTCCAATATTAAAAAAAGAAAAGAAAACAATAGCAATTGTGCAGTGTGCCCCATCTGGAGAGCTAAAGACTTCACATACATTACTGCGCTTGACGGCCGACTTGTTTATGACCTCTCACCAAGGTGAAGTCGTGAGGGGCTTTTGCTGACATTCTCTCCTGTATCTCCGAAACCTAGAATGGGACCCAGAATAGGACCCGGAACAGGGTGGGCTTTCAACAAACATTTGCGAAAGAATGAATGATCCATTTACCGTCTTTCTTGTTTGACCCTCTTCCCTAGGCGCCCCTCTATTTGGATGCGTAATGGACATTTCAAGTTTCCGTGTCCAAAACGGAAAGGTTGATTTCCATCCCTCCGTCAGTCCCCATCTCTAACCCCCTACCCGCCACCGAACGTCAAAAAACTTAGCTCAGCACATTAAATGGAAGGTGAATTCCTGCAATTCCTTGGGTCGAAACCAGTCGCTGTCTCATGCACAATGCCCAGTGTTTCGACAGAGCTCATTGCCTCAATCTTCAGAGGAGAACCAGAGTCTGACAACTTCTCACCACCACCACCATTTCTCACCTGTATCACCACAATGGCTCAGACACCGCTTTCCGTACCTGCATCCTTGCCCCCTCTTAGTCTGCTTCAACACAGAAGCCAGAGTGATAATGTTAGAATATGAGCAAGGTAGTGTCTTTTCTCTGTTCGGAACCTGTCGATGATTTCCCATCTCACAGAGTAAGAGTTACAAACCCTCTCCCCGTGTGCTACAGTCTTCTCGCTCAGTATTCTGCACCAGCCCCACCTCGACTCCTGGATCCATGGCATTACAGGCAGGCTTCTACCTTCGAATGCAAAGGCTTTTGCATTGCAGAAGGAGCTAATAAAAGTAACTAAAAGGCGTTTTATTTAGTCCCAGTGTACTGTTCTAAGTACTTTACTTTCCTCTTTAAAATTAATTTAAGATACATTATAACCTTTTAAAATAGATACTATTAGTATTTTAATAGAAAATAGGAATAACTATTTTACAGATTAAAAAACTGAAGCACTGGGCCATTAAGTCACTTGTCCAAGGTCATACATATGGACAGTGACAAAGCCCAGATCCAAACCCAGGTCCTGGATTACTCTTCCCCTAGATGAGTGCCTAGAAGGAGGCCTGACCCTCTCGCCTCCTTCAGAGTGTCTTTGATCACATGTCACCTTCTCAGTGAGCCCTGCTATGATCTGCTTAAAATTCCACCCTTCAACCCCAGTCTTGTCTCCCCTTCCTACCTTTTCCCATAGTACTTACACCATCTGATACACCATATATATGCTATATACTTCATATATACATATGCCCATTTTATTGAGATATAATCACATATCACATAATCCATTGACTTAAATTGTACAACTCCATGGTTTTTGCTACATATACGGAGTTATGCAACCATAATCACAATTAATTCTAAACATTTTCATCTCCCCCAAAAGAAACTCTATACTCCTAGCAGCCATTCCCCATACTCTGCCCCCTCGCCAATACCCCAGCCCTAGGCAACCGACAATCTACTTTCTGTCTCTATAAGTTTGCCTATTCCAGACACTTATTATAAATGGAAGTATATACTATGTGGCCTTCTGCGAATGGCTTCTATCACTTAGAATAATGTTTCCAGGCTTCATTTCTATTGTAGCATATAGCAGTTGTCAATATTTGTGGCTGAATAACATTCTATTGTATGGATATAGCATTGTGTGAATATACCACGATTTATCTCATTTAACTATTGAGAGATGTTTGGATTGTATCCAGTTTAGGGCTCTTCCAAATAGTGTTGCTCTGAACGCTAGCAGGTGTCTCTGGGTGCACACACAGACACATTTCTGTTGGGCATATACTTAGGAGTGGAATTGTGGAGTTTCCATGTATTCTTCTCATGTTTATTGTCTGTCTTTCCAGACTAAAATATAAGTTCATGTCTGTTTTATTCACTGTTGTGTCCCAGGGCCTAAGACATTGTAGGCTTTCAATAAATACTGCTGGGGGGGGGGGGGTAGGGCGGAAGGCAAGCATGAATAAAGGATCCTGTGAGGGAGATAATGGGTTTTGTTTGTTTGTTTGTTTTGTTTCTTTTTCTTAGACAGAAGTGAGACTTCTGGGAGGTTGAGTCGAGACTCTGGGAGGTCAAGTCGCACGCACGAGGTCACACAGGGAGGGAGTCAGGGACTCCTCCCAAGCTTGTCTGACGGAGGAAAGAACCCGGGTCTGTAGCCCCTGGCCCTCTCTAGGGCCCGCGCGGTCACCAGCTGCCCCATCCTGGCTCGAGACCCCGAGTGTGAGGCGCGGGCTTCGGGTGGGCAAGAGCGGGGCAAGAAGGGCCCCTCACTCACTTGCGTGCTCTGTTCCGCAGTGTCCCGCGTCTGCGCCCCTCCGCGCAGCATCAAGTGTCACGGAGGGACGGGCCTACGCCAAGGGTGGCTCCTGACTAGGCTGGGGTGGGCCCGCCTGCCCGCCTGCCCGCACCGGGGCGCCCCAGAGCTGAGGACCGGGAGTTTGGTTATAAAAAGCCGGGCCAAGCCGCACCCAGACCTGGGAGCCGGCGCCCGCTGTGGCCTGGGACGCCCGGTTCCCGCCGCAGCCCGCCGCCTCGGAGGAGGAAGCGGCATCCCGGGTCCTGGCGGACGCCTGAATGAAACAGCTATCAGCCTTCTGCTCCCGCCGCTCCCCCAGCGCCGCCTGGTGCCTGGGGACTCGGCGGGCGTCCCAGACCAGCGCGGGCTCGTCGCCCATACGAAACTAGCCCTGGGTCCGAGGCGCGCCAATGGCAAGGCGGCCACCCCCAGGTACCAGCGCCCGCAGCGGGACCCTCTGGGGAGCACCCGCATCTCCAACTTCATGGGTGCACGGGACGCGCCGGGTGCCACCTACACCCTGGAGGCTAGGACCTACCCCACGTGTGTCCCCGCACGAGGCACGACACGGGACCCCACTGGGTGGGTGCCTTCCGAGTAGGTGCTTGGGAAGAGGGCCTGCGTGGGTCTCGGGACCCTGCTTAGGCCGGAACACGGGCGCGGGAAGGGGGCCGCATCACTGAGCCGCTAAGCGACGGGGAGGTGCTGCACCCATTGCGATTTAGGGTGGAGGGGCTGCTTCCTATAAGCAGGCGGCTCCTGCCACTGGTGGACCGAGACCGGCCACCAACCACCTTCCCTGCCATCCCTACGCCCCCCTTCTCACCAGGTGGAGTTTGAAGACACTTTTCAGGAAGTCGTGTTGCAGCTCCTGTGGCTGGAGAAATCTTTCACCTCTCACCTGGCTCTGTCTTCTGCCACCTCCTGGTGGCAGTAAAGGCAGGGAGTCCTCTGAGGGATGGTGACGGATGGAGGGAGAGGAAGCGGACTGCTTCCCATCGCTGCTGCGGAGATGGGCCATCTCCCTGCTCAGCACTAAGCTCTCCACACCCCATCTCTGTGCCTGCCTGGCAGTCTCCTGTGGTTGTCAGGAGTGGACTTGGGGGGCTTGAGAGGACCTAGTTGGGAAAGGCCTTCCTGTGTGATGGGTAGGGTGTGCATGTCTGGAACAGTGCGCTCGGCCTGAACCGGGCAGGGGCTGCCCTTCCCACAGCCAGTGTCCCGTCTGTGCCCGTGGGTCCTCTGACAAAGAGAGGATAAGTCATCGTGGTTCTGACCTCAGGAGCCTTTCCACTGGTCAAATCTGAAACTGGCACTGACTGACTCGTGGAGGAATACAAACAGCCACTTAAAAAAAAAGGAAAAACCTAATTTCTTGAAGAAAAAACCCACAAATGTGCTATGTTTGTTTCTGGTACTCAGTTGTTTGTCTCCGACTGCAGATAAAAGAGAGTTTACTCCGCATCATCACAGTCACTTCCTTGAGACTCGCTGCAGAGGTTACGGAAGAAGAGGGGGTCTGCACCCCTGGATGTCCCCTCCAGGCTGCTTTGGGAAGCGTGGAGGTGGAACGCTGGAGCAGTCGGGCTGCCCATGTACCGGGGAACAGTGGGCGTTTCGGAAAGTTATTGACCTCCCAGGATCTCTGCTGTCCCTTCCTGAGGCTTGTCGGACTCTGGGAGCCCACCGATGGAGAAACAGAACAGCTGGGTTCTCCCGGCCCAGCAAACCCAAAGGCCTAGCCCCCTGGCACATAGATCTCGTCTCATTGGTTGGTGTCAGATGTGACCTCCCTGCAAGCACAGGCATCTGCTGCGGAGCCAGGAAAAGGGCCTCCCAAACCATGTGGGCTGATGTCCACCGCTGGAGACAACATCTAAGAAAGCTGCCTGAGACTCTAAGACTTGGCCGTGTCCATGAAACGGGTCCCCAGGGACTTGGGAACCCTTTTCGGAGAGGGGCAGGGGTGGGTGAGAAGTCTCCACAAGTGCTCCAGGCTTGCTTGAACTTCAACATCTCACTGTGACTTCTGTTCAGAAGACCCTCCGCCAAGACCCTCCCCAGACCTCCCTCCTTCCCCTTTGGGGATAATGGAGCCACTGGGATTCCCCCAGGGTCTCCCTAAGCTGATCTCAGGACCCGAGGGCCACGAAAGTCACTTGTGTCCAGTTCCAAACTTTCAATAAATACACTTTTAACTCATTTGTTAGAATATAGCTTGTGCTCCCCCAAATCGTTTTTGTCCAACTAAAAATCAAGTCAGGGACCTTTAAGAGAAGTATTTCTGGGGGTTGTCATGGTACTTTATCTAAAAACATAGGGCCACATCTTGGTGCCCTCGGTACTTGAGTGTTCACTCGAAGACCAGACTTGTTAGTCCCTCCTATCAGATAAAGTCCAAAACTGAACTGCCTTAGGTCAAGGCTAAAGGGAGTGGGTTTGCAGCTATGGTGTTGCCCAGACTGATGCTGTCTGGTGCAGACCAGGGAACTCGAAAGCTTCCGTTTTTCCTCCCCCACAAGTAATCCTGGCAGGGCTCGGGGACCAGAATGGGTAGAGTCCGCAGCACCCAGAAGGCCTTGGGTGAGTTCCTGCAGCTAAATGGGGACCACAGCAGAGCCCCAGTCTCCAGAGTTCCTTCAGGTGTGAGCTGGAGTGCAGCTGGGAATAAAAAGCTGTTTGTGGAGGGAGACCATGTAACATTGACTATACATTGTCCCAACTACCTGGGGACTTGACAGAGAGCCTAGATCTGGTCCGTGTTTCTTTCCGAAGTATTTTCCGTGGCAGGTCACTAAAGACGACTCCACTAGGCTCGTGAGGGTCCACCCCCCACGGATAAGAAAACAAAGGCTACCACGACATGATACAGGGCTTTGGCCTCTTTATTTTCTTTTTACAGTTCACTCCACGCATCAAACACTCCATAAAGCACTGTGGCTCTGGCTGTACCCCGAATGAGTTGTACCCCCAAGGATGGAGCTGGCTTTTTGGGACAGACTGCACTGGGGCCCTTACATGGGGGCGCTGCTGGACTCTTGGGCCATAGTAAACACAAGGGATTCGCAGAGTCTGCCCGAGACTCATCTGCGCCTTTGGAACGGCTCACTAGAGAGGACGGCCAAGCACGAGCGTGCACACGCCCTTGCACATGCACCACGGTAAGGTCACCCACGAGGCTCATGACACACGGAAAAGTGACAACGTATCTTAAGTCCAACACAGTTCCACCAGACTCTCACCACTAAAAGACATTAGTTGACTTTACAAAGATTTTTAGATGGCATTATTAGGCTGCATTTCTCTTAAATACACATTGCAAAAATATTTAACTTTCCATTCTATGAATACTGTACATAAAAAGCTGTCTGCTTTTGCTACACTTTACACACATTCACTTAGCTGTCTTTCATCACCTACACACAGTCCGTATTGAGGCTGTAGACCCTATCGATCTGGCACTTAAAAAATATCCTATTAGTCTGGATTGGTTTTTGTTAGGGAATGACGGTCAACCTTAAGGATATGATTCTGTTAGTAAGGCAAAGTCATGTAATGTGGAAATGTCGTGGGTTTGGGGTCTGTGATGAAGCAAGAAGACTGTATCACTAAGGGCTGTTTCATGATGAAACTGGACACTGTGGCCAAGTTGCAGGGTTTTTTCCTCAGGTCAAGCAGATACAAGTAACTTTTCTGCTGCCTTAATCTTGAAGAGCGGTGCTTCCACTTTCTGGAATTGAAACATTGTTATCTAGCTCCTTCAGGCCTCCTAAGGCTGTGTTACAAAGCAGACTGCCTTTTCCCTCCAAGGTTGAACTCAGCCTGACCACAGAAGGAGCGTGAAGAAGCCTTGAGCTCCTTGTGGGGCCATAGATGGCAAGGAAAGGGGGTGGGCCACATTTTATGGTCCCTGATGGAAATTTTAATTGTTTGCACTTTTGGTCATTGATATATGAAAAGTATGGGGTTTTCTGTCCTAACATGGAAAACCACAACGTCCAGTTCCACTCCCTGGTGGTCACAGGCTGGCCCCACGTGCTGGAGCTGCCGCCTCAGAGGAATCCTTCCCTCCACGTCGCGTCCCTGACCAAGCAGCTGCAGCACTGTATGGCGGGCCACCAACCGCTGCAGTTCAAGGGCTCCACACTGGCCTTGGTCATCATCACCTTAGAGTTGGAGAGGCTCATGCCCGACTGGTGTGCTCCTATATCTGATCTGCTGAAGAAAGCACAGGTAGACGTCAACTTTGCCCCACAGCAAGCTCTCAGTCTTATTCCTTGAGCCGCCACACTCTGTCCCCAAAAGGGTACCCATGGTCCTTCTTGGCCCTCATGGACTCCCAAAGATGCCCTGGCCGTGTCTCTGCAAGGAGTCTGCCTGAGAGCCGGGCTTCCCAACTTGGCATGCCCTCTGCACTGGAGTTTGGCATACATGGTCCCTTTACCGGGCCAGCTGGGGCTCATTTCTCTGACAGTGGGGACAGCTTTATCCCAGTGGCGGCCCTTATAGCCAAGGGGTTGGGGGGACATGTCCAGTTCAGGAAGAAGCCACCCTGAGCAATATCGAGGAGGGTAAACTTCAGGCTTCTCACCCTCTGTATGAGTCTAGGGGTGAGCAGGGTCAGAAGCCCTCAGGATGGACTGGGTAGGATGAAATGCATGGTTAGACTCATGGCAGTTTTACTGTGTTTAGAGATGGATGTCCCTGAGGTGGCAAGGTTAACATGCTCAAGGTCTGATCACGGCTTGTGGTCAGACCTTCCAGAAATGGCTCCATGCTAACCTGGTGACACCCAGCTGGTCATGGCTTAGAACACAGAGTGCTCTGCATCGGGGATGACCACTCTGTTGTAATCACAGGCGAGCCGGGCTGCTGGTCCACTGCAGGACACAGGTGAAGCAGCCGCTGAGCAGTCTTTAGTCCTCCTCCTGCACAGAGAACCTTCTCTTTCCCCCGCCAGCTGGGGCCCCTCCCCAGAGCCCTTCAGAGCATAAGGGCAACCTCTCCTTGCTTGGCCACCTAGAAATTCTAGACTTTATGGATCTTGTGACAAGAAAGGCAGAAGAACACAGGGGTGTCCAACCTTTTGGCGTCTCTGGGCCACACTGGAAGAAGGGCTGTCTTGGGCCACGAATTAAAAACACAAACACTAATGAAAACTGGTGAGTAAAACAAAGGTTTTAAGTAAATTTATGTTTTGTGCTGGGCCGCATTCATAGCCATCCTGGGCCAAATGCGGCCCGCAGGCCGTGGGTTGGCCACCCCGGCAAGAACAACTGAGAAAAAATTTCTAGGTCCTTAGAAGAAAATGAGCAGAAGGGAGGTTGGGGTCACTAGAGGTAAGGGCAGGTCACAACCCTGCTCCCTTCTCTCCCCTGGGCCTTCCCCAGGGAAAAGGAATAAATGCTAACATAGCAGCTTGGTTTTGCTTCTCCGGCAACAGCTGGTATCAGCCCCCAAGATGGCTGCACTATGAGGTCTGAGGAAGGCCTTGCTCAGGCCGAAGGGCCGTCCTGGTTCTGGCTAAACAGTTCTTGCTGCCCTGCCCACCCGAGCTGGCCAGGCCCTTGCAGCTCCCCAGGCTTAAACCAAGCAGCGCTCCACCCCAGCCGCCTGCCTGCCGCTGCGAAAATGGGACCATCTCTCTGGGTGCGCTGACCTGATTTGGCCACAACGCAGGTCTCCTCCTCACAGAGACTGTGCTATAAAATATGCTTTGTTTAACATAGGGACATCTGTCCAAGCTTTAAGAATACTTTTCCTTTGTCGCTCTTAAGCAAAGGAGTTGATTGGCTTAACTAGAGACATTTTTATGCTAAAGAATGACTTGACCAGGCGTGACCCCTGATGAGGGAGGGCGTCATGCAGCTGCGAGAGCTTTTTGTGGAGATGAGCAGGTTCAGAAGCTGAGCGGGCTCTGGCCACTGAGCTGCCAGAAGGGGGCAGAGGTGGGGGAGGTCACTAGTGTGGCCCTAAATGAGATGCCAGCTGTCTAAGCTGTGACACTATGGAGCCCGTCTTTAAGCGGGGGGTGGGGGGGGGGGGGGGGGGGGCAGCTGGCACCCCCACTGTGTGCGTGGTGTTGGGATGTGAAGGACCGAGACCCACGTTTGGGTGACTTGTGAAGTCTCGCCAATGTGAACGGTTTTTGTAAGCGTGCAGAGCCACAGGGAGTGGGTCCACTGCTGGGTGCCAGTGGCCAAGGCCTCGTGCCGGTGACACTGTCTGCACTGGGGTCAGCACCAGTTCTGACCTTCTCTTAGTCAGGTGGGCTTGCTAGAGCTTTCGTGGAAGATGAAGTCCTCGCTGCCCTGTCTGAATCCCATTTCACATTCGTTGGCGCCACACCCTTAGCCTCGCTTGAGCCAAACGCGGTCCGAGTACCAGCTCCCGGGTCCTGTCAATCAGTTGTCCTCGCATCCAGCACAGATGGAGGTGCTGAGGGCAGCGTGTAGCCTGTGGCCACCGCTCTCACCGGCGGCCATGACTGTCCACTGCCCCCTTCCGTCCCCCGTGAGTGGGCACTGTAGTGGGAGGGGTGCGGCTCGTGTGGAGGGCCCACAGTGGCTCGAGCTGTCCCTGACTTTGGGGACTGATGGGAGGCACCCACCTTCCCTAGGTAGGTCTGGGTGTAAGCTGGGTCTCCAGAGCTAACCCAACTCTGAATTTCAAAGAAGTTAGGCCTCAGCCAGTGTGGCTCAGTTGGTTGGAGCATCATCCCATAAACCAAAAGGTCATGGGTTCGATTCCCAGTCAGGGCACATGTCTGGGTTGTGAGTTTTGTCCCAGGTCAGGCTATGTATGAGAGACAACCAACTGGTATTTCTCTCTCTTCCTCTCTAAAAATAAATAAGAAATAATAATAATAATAAGAATGTCCTCAGGTGAGGATTAAAATCAAATAAAAATAAAAACAAAAGCTATTTTTTAAAAAGAGAGAGCCGGTAGACCTGTGAGCCCCAGTATTGGGGTAAGGAATGGCCCTGTTGCTCTTTCGGCAAATAATATTCCTCCACTTCGGCAGAGCCAAGTTCTGTATGGCCGAAGCACCACTTGTGAGTTAAAAAAAAGTGTGTATGCTGTTCAAGCTTGCGTTGGGTCCTGGGTCTCATCCTATGTTCCTCTAGCATTTCTTTTCCTCCCTCCCTCCCTCCCTCCCTTCCTTCCTTTTTTTTTTTTTTTAGATTAGGAACTCACATCCACCTCAGATCAGAGGTCGGGGACCACTGTGGTGGGAGAAGTGGGGACACACCTACTGTCCCATGATGGAAGGACTGTGGCTGCAGGAAGTGGAGCTGGGAGGGGGCCCCCTGGACCGGTGAGTACCGAGCACCTGTCTGCAACTCCTTCCAGACAGCAGCGCCCTCTAACGGGTGGGCCTCATTGAGGCCCTTCTACCCCGGCTTCCTGGACCAGCTGTTCAAGTCTTGGTGAACCCTTTCTTCCCTGCTCCCTGCCTCCCCATGGGTAGAGTTGAGCTGTACCTTCCTTAGGGGTGTCTGCATACCAGTCCCCCTGCTGGGCTGGGGGCTCCCCGACTCTGGTCCCCATGGCCGCATTCTGGCCTTCCCAGGTATTGGCCTAGTGCCCAGGGAGAAAGCTCCTCAACAGTGGACCCCATGAGCTTGTCATCACTTTCTTCCACTACCTTCCTTCCACCTTCCTCGACCAAACGTTTGCCCACCAGCCGGGGCATCCCACCTCCCCCAAACCGTCTCAGGCCCACTGTCCCACTGTCCCACTGTCAGGCTGGCCACCTTTCCACTGCCCTCCCACCACCTGGAGGGCTGCTGAATAGCAGCTGCAGCCCAGGAATTCAGGGTACAGGTTACCAACATTCCAATGCTGTGTGACCCTGGGTAATCACTTAATCTCTCTGTGCCTTAGCTGTAAAACAGGGGAAATGGCACCTAATCATAACATTATTATACAGATGAGGGGGATTAATGTAAAGTACTTTAAAGTACTCTAACATCTAATGCATCTGAAGCACACATTAGGATCTTAGGTGTTACTGGGCCCATGTCAAGCCTCTTCTGCAAGGATGTAAACTCTTCAAGTTCTCCTCCTTCATGCCCTGCAGGATTCCTGAAACTCCTACAGAGGCTGACCCACCCCACAAAGTTCACAGAAAAGACAAGCTGTATTTCACCACAGGCGCAGCACAGTAACAGGCTGGGAAGCTTGTTAAATCTTAAATCGGGAGAGCTACTGTCCAAAAAAGACACCACAAAAAACTCAAAATAAATGCAAAATTTAATGGAAAAAAAAACAACCAACAACAAAAATGAGTACAACGTGAATGGAAAAGAACAAAAACAGTCAATGAATAAAGGAGTAAATGAATTAACAAGGGAAGCCATTTCGGAAAAGCGTGTTAACGTAACAGACCAGCGAGCCCAGTAACACGGGCCCCACTTCACAGGGAACCCACACACAGACGCACAGACATGCACGTAGTCAGCCTGCACCACTGCAAATCACCCAGGCTGCGCCCCACAGAACTGGGGAGCCCCTACCTCCCGGTTTGCCTGGGACAATTCTGGCTTATGCCTGGTGAGCTGGAGTAATTAATGGCATCTCTTTTTGCTCTCAAGCGCCTCAGCTTGAACAATAAATTATAGGGTGATTCTACCCCAAACTGACGTGACTCGTGAAAGACACGAGGTAAACGCCGGCATGATTTCACCAACAGCCTCGCTAATGCTGACCCGTGAGGCTGAGAGGGAAAAGGGGGGCAAGTCGGGCCCTGCCAGCAGGGGACTCGCTCCATAGGAGTCGCTCGTTAAAGAGTGGCAAGAATGTGCACCGAGGATTAATTTGGACTCTGCCAAAGACGACAAAATTCCATACACAAACCGCACAGGGAGAGAAGTGCAGTGAGGTTCACGAAAGCTGATGGGACCCTTGAAGCCAGCTCAGACCCCAGAGAATGCCACATGGACGGACGTCCCCCTCCAGAGATCTCCTGCAGGCAGGTGACCGGCCACCAAGTCTGGCCTTCCGGTGTGGCCTGGGGGCGGCCTGCCAGCTATGGTTGGATGAATGGGGGGCAGAATCGCCAAACTGGTTCACAGACCAGGAGCCCTCATTTCTCACACAACCAGTGAACCCATTGGGTCATTGAGCCTCAGAAATGCATCAGCCAGTAGAGGCCATCTTCAGGTCATACTTCCGCCCAAGTTTATATACTTTTAGCCATATAATTACCCTAGAGACCACCCACTCTTAATACACAGTGGCCTCGGATGTGCCGATTTACCTGTCTGGATGCCTCAGGTATCAGACACAACCAGAGGTGGATGTACTAGAAAGCTAATAAAGCTTAATCCTCAAGGCCCCTTCTGAGGCCGAGTCTAATTGTGTATTTATGTTCTTTTGCTTGAAGAAGCCTTCTCAAATAGTTCAGGTTTCTATCCCTTCAAAATGGGACCCACCCGTGGTCACAGCATAACACTGGGAGTTTTCCTCGATAGAGCCAGCTCTGCCCCTGGAGCCCTTGAGGGCAAAGGCAGCCTTTTTCTGGCCTTGCCTCAGTGGACACTCAAGGCCCACCCTGAACAGAGCACCATCTCAGAAGGGGAGGAGGAAGCTAGGACTTGATCCTGCAAATCGGTGAAGCAGGCCATGGGAGGGAAGGAGGACATGGAAAACCAACCATCGACCCTCATCCATCAGTGCAGCCAGGGAGGGAGGGCACTGGCCCATGAAGTCCTCCGGGCGAGGGCGAGGGCCGCGTGAGGCCCTGGCAGCTTGTGCTCAGCACAGGGCTTCATCGGCGGGAGTGCAAGGCTTCCCTTCATTGCGTGCTTCTTGTCTCCCACTTTCCCGGGCCATATTTTCAACCCCAACCCTCTTGGCGGCTTGCCAGCCAACAGGACCGTGGAAGAATCCGTAAGGCTAGTCCTTTCTTAAAGCAACCCCCTCAGCATGCAGCTGAGAAGGAAAGGCTCCTTGGCTGGCAGGGGGTTTTTTTGTGAACTATCCACAGACAACAGACCCCTTCCTCGTTTGCCCTGTGACTCGGCCAGGAACAAGGAAGCCGGGCCGTGAAGCGAAAGCCTCCTCCCTGCCGAGGGCTCCGTGCGTTTGGGAAGCGCAGCCTGGGGTTGGGGGTCTTGGCGGGGCCGAACACTTAACGCACACACAGAGCTGGTCCCTGTTTGCAGGGAGCACCTGGGGGCACACAGACGAGGGCGTCGGGCTGCTGTTCCATTTACACTGCGAGTGAAACCATGGGGCGTGGTCTTGCTCCTGCCCCACTTCCATCGGTAAAGAAATTCCAAACACTGTCGTCAGAGGATGTTTATTACCCGCCTCTCCCTGTATGTTATAGGGGTACTTTTACATAAAAAAGGGCTTAGAGATAGTTTTAGTTTTTAAAAATCAGGGGATCTGTGTTACTTAGGAAAATAACGGGAGAGGATATTATGTGTTCACGCTCGTGCCAAAAATAAAAATTTAGAAGTGATTACTGAAATGAAACTCTGGGTTAGAAAAATTAAAACGGAAGGGAATCGGGCAAATTTCGCGGCATTTATACCAGGCCACACGGCCACACCTAAGGCACCGCCTGAGTCGCCATCTTGACGCCAACTGGTTAGGCCGAGCACCGCCGGTGGGTGGCGGGGGGGCCTGGGCTGGAGCGGCAGGAACATGACTACTCCATCAAGGAATAGTGACACTGTAAATGGAAGACCAGCCACTGGCTCTGAAAAAAATAAACCTCGTCAGTTTTGGATTCCAGCATTCATGGCTTTGTCGTGTTTGCATAGGCAGGAGTGGCCCGCCGGGCCCAGGGTGGCCTGGGGGCGGGGGGCGGGGGACACAGCAAGGCTGTGAACACTGGAGTCTGTCCCGGCTCCCAGTCCGTCCTCACACCACGTTATGGGAGAAGGGTCACAAGGAGTAACTCAAGCAACTGAACACATGAAAGTCTAAAGTCCGCTCTTGGCATGTAAGTCTGTGCGTGCGTTAACTGAAAAATAAAAATAAAACAAACAGAACAAAAACGGACACATTAAAAGATACGCAGACAACCCAATCAAACAGAAGCAAAAGACAGCAAGGCGGACACCGGGAAAGGGCAGTCAGTTTGTCCTTTGTCCCGAGCGAAGCGGGGAACTCGCTTTGGTGGGTGGCATCCCAGGCTGAGGGCCAACATCCGACTGGGAAATAGTTTTGTGAAAATGGATTAAAACTTAAAGAATACATGCAACCAATTGAAATCATTCAACTAAATGGTCATAACTACCCCCCCCCACTCCAAATGAACTCCTGACTCACCCCCCCCCCCAGACAGGGCAGGAGGGAGAGGTGTCCCTGTCACCCCACTGACCCCACGCCTGACTTCTGCAAGGCCAGCCTGGGAGCAGACGGCTCTCCCAGAGGCCAAACTGACCGGAGCTTTCTGGCACATCCAGCAAATAGAAAAGACCTGTCTTCCAGGCCCAGGCCACACGGGAAGAGTGAGGGAACCTGACATGAGGGTGAGCCCCCACGCTGAGAGCCCTGGTGGCCGGGCTGCACCCCACCCACAGCCCTCAGACCCTGGCCTGGCCACAGGTCCTTCCTTGTCTTCGCTTCTGAGCGGTTTCTCCAAGGCTTCTTTTTAAGGGGGACTCTGCCTGACTTTTCTTTATGGCCTGGGCCCAGCTGGCAGGGAGCAGGACGAAGCCACTTTGGAAGTCACCAACCTGCATACCCACTCCCAGGAAAAAACAGATTTCTGAGCCACTGGCTTTAAATCCACACAGGTTCCAGAGGCCCTACACCGGCCAAGCCAAGAGCTGGTCAGGGATGAGGGCAGGAAGCAAAAGCAAAGCAGAGGGCGAGTTCACACAGCGAGGGGAGTGTGGGATTGGGATTGGGGCCCTCCCTGGGGCCAGGCAGGGGCCCATCTGTCCCAGCAATCGGCATGGGGAGACTACAGGAAGGAGGAGCAGAGGCCAGGCCTCAGGAAGGAGAATTAACACCGGATTCCTAAATGCCCGGCTTTGCCCCCGGGCTCCCCCAGGGAAAAGCCCTTTAAGTCCGTTCCCTTGGATGCACCTGTGCTTCTGTGCAGGTGCGTCTGGGGACGGTGTCAGTTGGCAGGTATGTGCCTGACTCTGCGTACAGGACGGGGCAGGAAAGACGGTGTGCGTGCACAAGTGTGTGTGTGTGCACGCACACGGGTGCGTGCGTTTTAGAGAATGCAGCAACGGGGGATGGAAGCATCCCAGGGCCACAGCTAGCTGTGTACTGCATGGCCCTAACAGTGGGGTTCCACTGCCTCCCAGGAAAGGAAGGGGACCTGGTACACACACTCCCAAACATGTCAGGAGAAAACAGGATCCCCTGGAGCCCAAGAATGAGAGCCACAACGAGTACACCTGCTTAGTACCTAGGCCAGCAAGGAAGGAAGGCACCTAACGGGCCGGGGGCCAGGAGATGCAGGGATGGATGAGATTCCCACGGGGGGGTGTGTGGTGGGGGCGCTGAATGAGGTGGGGTGGGGAGGGAGGTCTCCAGGCAGGAGCCACAGCATCTGGACTCAGCAGGAAATGTGGAAACAGGGTACGAAGAAAAGACTGCCAAGGAGAAGGGGCCCTGCATGGCCCCCACCTGGCCGATTTGTTGACTGATGCCTGGCGGCTGGGAAAAGCCTCCTGCTGCCCCCCATCACGCTCTCTCCTGAGTCGCTGCTCCCTGCCTCCAGCCTCTGTCTTGAGGGCGGTCCTGGCCCTAGCAGGGCTCCCAGAGCCCCAGCCCAACCCCAGCTGCTGTCCTTCCTTCAGCCAGGAGGTGACCACAGGGCCCCCGGGGATCAGTGTTGGCTGGGGTCAAGTCTCTGTTCTGTCACCACCCACCGGCCAACAGGGGTCCCGTGGCCACCGCCTCAGTGGCTGGGAGAAGCACCAGAGCTGCCCAAGCAGGCACTGTAGGAGCTTTAGGAATCTGTCAGGAAATGCTGGCCTTCCCAGGCCTTGTCCCTCTTGTGGCCTGAAAGACCTTCTCCGGAGACCCTGCACGTTCCCTATGTTCCCTACCCATGTGACCCAGCTGTCAGCACCCCAGCTCTGAGGAGACTGCAGGAGAAGTGGGGGAGGGGTGGTGAGAAAGAGAGAGTGGGGAGAGGGAAAGGGGTCCCCTGAGAGAGCGAGATCATTAGTGAAGGGAAAAAAGGTGAGCAAGGAGGAGGTGAAAGGGTAAGTGAAAATGAGAGAGAAAAATGGTGAACTGAGAGCACAAGTCACAGTGGGGGGTCGAGGGGGGGCAGAGTGAGTGCCCAGGAGAGCAAGAGCCAGCACAGGGAGGGGCCGCCACCTACTTCTTCTTGTCCTTGTCCTTCCGCAGGGGCTGCTGCAGGGTGGCGTGCAAGGCCTGGGCCTGCAGGGCCTCCACGGCCGCCTTCCTGCGGTTGAAGGCATTGGTCTCCTCCTCCAGCTCGCGGCGCTTTTCCTCCACCTTGCGCTTCTCCTCCTGGTGGATCCGCTTGAGGTGCTCGAACTTCTCGTGGAGCTGGGAGCAGAAGCAGGGAGCCCGGGCTTCTGTGTGGGCCGGGAAGGGGCGGGGCCCTCGGACCACCCAGCCAGGCCCGGCCTCCCCACAGAACCCCAGCCCCGCACACACCTCCCTTTCCTTCTCCTTCAGCTCCAGCTCTGTCTCCTTCACTTTGTTGACGAACATCTGCCTCATCTCCTCCTCCTTCCTCTGCAGCTCGCTCAGGAATTCCTTCCTCTTGGCCTCGTAGGTCTCCTGCAGGCTGTGGAGACCCAGGGAAAAGAAGCTCAGGGTGGATTAGAGTGGATGGGAGCAGGCAGAGCTGGAGAAGCCGAATCACATGGGCACGGCCAGGCAAGAGGACACTGGGGTCCCCAGCCACACTCCCTGGCTCACAGACGCTCAGGGCCCAGGATGGCACCTGAAAGGCTGGCTGTCCCCATCGCTGTCCTGGAAGCCCATCTCCTCCAACTTGCATCGCCGGTAGAGCTCGTAGTGCCGACTGTGGGTCTGCTCACGCAGGTCCTCCATGTTCACCCGGATCAGCATCTCCCGGAGCTTCACGAAGTCACAGTGGTTCTCGTTCTCCACTGCATGCAGAGGGCACGTGGCGTGTCAGGCAGGCATGCAGATGGGCAGGGGACAGGGCACCCAAGGAAGACACTTGGGGGGCAATGGCAGATCCTGGAGGCAGGACGGGCAAGAGGGTGGCGGGAAAGCCACAAGACAGGGGCTGCAGGCAGCAAGGCAGGACAGGGGATGGTATCTGGGTCCCCAGCTGGGGCTGTGCCCCCGGACACTCACCCTGCACCACTCCCCATGGGTACTGCCGCGCTCGGACCAGCTTGTTTCCCACCTTCACCTCCTCGGTGCTGCCCACCACAGCGAAGGGAAGGTGTGCCTGGAAATGACCCCAGGGCCCGTGAGCATGGGGCTGAGCAAGACCTGGCCAGACCTGGCTCCCCTTCCAGCTAACTTTCGGAGAAGTATCCCGAGGCCTCCAAACAAGGAAGTGGGCTACACCACTCTCCTCTCTCCTCATGTTCTAGGCTGTTTTTTCAGCCCTTGGGCTGCCCAGGGGCCATTACTCACTCACAGGACGTGTGAGCCTGGTTCTTCCCTCAGTTCCCAGTCCTGGTCACCTGCTTGCTCACCCCTCTGGCTTTCGGGTCCCTGCCCAGACTTCATCTTGTGAAGACTCATCTTCCCTCAAAGCTGGGGAAGTCCCAGCACCAGCCCAACACCCAGTTCCTCCTGCCCCTTGCCCACAGGATGCAGGACCTGGCCGGTGCCCTGACACCCACCAGGTCCCCAGTCATTCCTGGAGAAGGTAAGCCTGGAACTCTGGGGAACAACAGGCTCCCAGGGCCTGTCAGGGATCTGTGCTGGTGCCAAGCCCTCTGGCCCCACAGCCCCTAGGCCCTGGCCCAACACTCACATTCATGACGGCATTAATCTCTGCAACAGCCTCATCATCGGTGGGGAACTGGTAGATCTGGACCCCATTGCTGACCAGCTCACCCATGATCTTGATCTTGAACTTGTGGAGTTCACTTTTAGAGATGGTGTCAGCCTTGGCAATGATGGGAATAATGTTCACCTACCAGGGTCAGGGAAGAGGGGGCAGAACGTTAGTTGCTCCCCGACTATGGACAGCTCTTCCCAGGGCCACATCCTGGGGCAGAGAGGCAGGAAGCCAGAGAGACCAAGGGGCTCCACAGGGAGGCCCAGCCTGAACCCGGCCACCTGGGGCCATTCGGGTGGGTTGTAGCAGTGCTTCTTACAGCCCTGGTGCCCCAAACCAGCCCCCACATTCCTCCCCTAGACATACCCAGCTTGGCCCCAGAGTTCTCTGAAGGCCTTAACCAGCCCGGGACCCGATACAAGCAAGTGGCGGAGGGCTGGGCACCTGCCTAAACAGGTGACCCAGCCGCAGTAGCCGCAGGAAGACCTCGAAAACCTCCCAGGCTGAGGCTTGCCGCCTGCCCAGCGAAAGTGTGCTCCTGAGACGGTGAGGGCCATCATGGGGCCCAGCAGGTGACTGCAGGCTGCACACCCTGCCTGCTGTCCCAGAGAGGCCAGCCCCTCGACCCCACGACCCCACGTCTCCTTCTAGTGCTCAACTGTGGCCCTTGGCTCTCCCCTCCCCAGGCGGTTGGGGGGGCAGGGAGCTCGACAGCAAGAAGAGCGGGAAAGGGAACAGAGCAACCAGGACTAGAGAGAGAAAATGAGCAGAGAACTGGGGTGCTCTTGGGAGAGGATCAGAGCTTTGTGGGAGTCAGGGGAGGGACTTCCAGGAGGAGGGAGAGGAGGCCGGAAGCCAGCAGACTGAGAATAAGAATTTGCTGGAAGGGTGGGACTCGGGGCCAGACCCAGGGGACAGGAGCTCCGGAGAAAAAGTCCAGAGCAGGCTGTGCCCACTGGGGCAGGAGGGACAGAGAGAAGAGAGCGAGGACCAAGTCAAGGGAGCTATCCACAAACCCCAACCACCAAGGGGGACTGTGGCGGACAGTCGCACAGCACCCCCGGCCCCGGCCCCCGCCGGAGGACTGTACAGCCCAAGGAAGGAGCTGGGGGTCCTCACGGGGACACACCTTGCTGTCGAGTTTCTTCATGGTCACCAGATCCAGGGACTTGAGAGAGTGGCCAGTGGGCGTGATGAAGTAGAGGCACACGTGGATCCTGGTGTCATGGAAGTCGAAGAGCGAGCGTCGGATCTTCAGCTCCTCCTGCAGGTAGTTTTCGAATTGCGCGTCGATGTAGTCCACGATGGGCCTGTAACTGCAGACAGCTCCGTCACCTGGGAGGCGGGGCTTGGGGCGGGGCTCGGGGGCGGGGCTCCAGGCGGCGCTCCCGGCGGCGGAGCCAGCCTGCCCTCTCTAAAAACAGCTTGGATCCCTTCTGGACCCCCGTCTGGATCCCTTCTCCTGACCCCCAAAGGGTCCTCAGGACCTCAGCTATTCCCTGAGGGACAAACCTTCCCCTGCCCCACCATGGAGTGCGGGGCTTGGTTATTCCTACGAGGACAGAAGGGAGCGAGGAGTGCTTGGGCAGAGGGTTCGAACCAAGGCCCACAGGGACAGATGGGTGTGAGCCCGCCCTTCCCGCCTCTTGCCTTTCGTCCTTGTTGATCTGGTCCCCGAAGCCCACGGCGTCCACGATGGTCAGCTTGAGCTGCACGTTGCTCTCCTGGAGGTCGTAGGTCTGCGGCAGCAGGCGCACGCACTCCTCATGGTGACTGGCTTCCTCCGTCTCAAAGGTCGTGTTGAAGAGCGTGTTCATCAGGGTGGACTTGCCGATGCCGGTCTCCCCTGGGGGGCGGGGGGCGGGGGTGAGGGAGCTCAGAGCCTGGCACTGTGGCTGTCCCTGGTGGTTGGCTAGTCTGGGTGGGGCTCAGGCACGCTCGGCCTCCACAGCAGAGAGGGGCCGGCCTCCCACAGCATCCCTCACTGTCTCCGTCCCCAGAAGCCATCCCTTCTCAGCGGCCTCAGGAATAACGTGTAGAAGAAAGAGCCCAAAGGCTGACCTGGGCGGGAGACAAGGCTATGAGAGACACCACCTGAGAGAGAGGACACGACCTCTGCTTGCCTCAGTGGGACTGCCCCTCCCCCCAGGTCACCTGCTCTGCATGCCATCCCTTCTGGGTCCAGGATGGTCTGGGGGGTCCTGCAAGGCCAAGGTCTGAAGCCAAGAGGCTGGCCCAGCTACTCTGAGTGGGGCTGCAACATGCACTTTAACTGGGGGCGCTGAGGATAGGCTGCCTCCCGAGGGGCCCCCGCAGCTGGCAGGTGCTAGGCTCAGCCACCAGCAGAGGGTCTGGCTGAGCTCTCTTTGCCTCTGGGAGGCTGGAGCCCTGAGGCCCATCGCGTCTTCCCACACCTCCCTGTTTGGGGCTACACTCGTGCAGATGTGTTCGGGAGCTCTTACTACACGATGTCATGATAGAGGAAGAGTCTGGTTTGCCACAGTGTCCAGACACACAGTAGGAACAGCCGTTGACGTGTTTCCAAGTAAACAACCTAAACCTCTGTGATAAACACCTCTGCGATAAACAGTCTACAAAGCACCGTGAGGTGCCTCATCCCGTTCACTCTTCAAGGCAGCTCTGAGTCAGGCCCTGGCTCCAGCTCTGCCCTTGGCCCTGGCAGAAATACCACCAAAGCCTCATCTGCACCCTCCAAAGCGTCCTGTGCTGGGAGGTCCCCTCACAGCTCAACAGGTGGCCAGGGCAGCAGCACCCCCTCTCCCAGAAGGCCCTCACCCACCCTCTGTCTGAGGCTGCCCCCTGGCCAGGCCACAACACTTACCCACACAGAGGATGTTGAAGCTGAAGCCCTGAGTGACTGACTTGCTGACCAGCTGGTCGGGAAGGCTGTCGAAGCCCACATGGCCTCCCAGGGAGAGGCTCCGGGGCTCTGGCTCCGCATTCTGCTAAGGGAGAAACAGAGCAAGGCAGTGACCCCCTGGGGAAGAGGGGCCAAGGTGGGGGGGGTGATAAACCTGGGTCTAACTCCTTTGTTTGAATTATCAGGAAATCCCAGGATACCATGTGAGTACACCAGAGCTCCAGTTCCAGCCAGATCTCCACAGAGGGAGCCCATGGACTTCATGGCCCCTGAATCCATCTAGAAAGGCCCTTATAAACCCAAGGCTCTGCTCCACCTGGGCTGTCAAGGCATGCTTGGGCCTGGGGCATCCCCTGGCTGTTACCCTGGAGGCCCATGGAGGTCCCTAAATCTTTTTTTTAAGACTTCATTTATTTATGAGAGATGGGGAAGGGAGGGAGAAAGAGAAGGAGTGAAACATCAATGTATGGTTGCCTCTAGCACACTCTACACTGGGGATATGGCCTGCAACCCAGGCAGGTGCCCTGACTGCGATGCTTTGGTTCAGGGGCCTGCACTCAATCCACTGAGCTACACCAGCCAAGGCTGAAGGTCCCTAAATCTTAAGTCAAGATTTCTTTTCTTTTTTGGTTTTATTTATTTATTTTTAGAGAGAGGTGAAGGGAGAGAGAAAGAGAGGGAGAGGCACATCAGTGTGCAAAAGATACATCCACTGGTTGCCTCCAGCATGCCCCCAAGTAGGGATCTGGGGGGAAACCCAGGTGTGTCCTGTAACTGGGAATTGAACCAGCGACCTTTCAGTTCACAGACTGGTACTCAGTCCACTGAGCCACACCAGCCAGGGCTTAAAACAAGATTTCAAGAGGCCAAGAAGGAAGAGCACTATGTTCCTGGGGTCCCCTCTGAGACCTCCTAGGCCCTCCTACTCAAGCAGGACTCAAGCTGAGGCAGCTCTTGCTCCACCCCCTCACTCAAGCCCCGCCTGCGCACACACCTTGCCCCTCACGCACAGCATAGACTGCACAGGTGGGCCCTGCTGAAGGGACTGGCGCTTGCTCCGACCCACCACTGGGTCTTGGCGCCGGTCTCAGGGCTTCATGACCCTGGGGCCTCCTCCCTCTTGCCTCAGTGGGGTTCTCCAGGGAGCCCCAGGCTCCGGCTCATGCCACCCTCCCCCCCCTCTTGCAGCGCAGCGGTAGTTGTTTCAGCAGAGGGTTGGGTGAGAATGTGGAGACCTGGCCTTAGCAGAGAGGCCGGCAGCAGGTCCCAGGCAGTGGGGCCTCTAGAGCCGGCCCGCGGAGGCTATAAAAAGAAACCACCAGGCCCTGAAGCAGAGGGTCAGGTTAGACTCCTCTCTGCGTGGCTTCCCTGGGAATGGGGGTAAAAGGCTGTCCTCCAAGGGAACTTTCCCAGGGTTTGGCCTGGCTGGCAGGCAGGCCCCAGCCAGCTCCCTGTTGGGCAGAAACAAGCCTTCTCCGTCCCCAGCCCCCTCACCCTGCCTGCNGCTCATGCCACCCTCCCCCCCCTCTTGCAGCGCAGTGGTAGTTGTTTCAGCAGAGGGTTGGGTGAGAATGTGGAGACCTGGCCTTAGCAGAGAGGCGGGCAGCAGGTCCCAGGCAGTGGGGCCTCTAGAGCCGGCCTGCGGAGGCTATAAAAAGAAACCACCAGGCCCTGAAGCAGAGGGTCAGGTCAGACTCCTCTCTGCGTGGCTTCCCTGGGAATGGGGGTAAAAGGCTGTCCTCCAAGGGAACTTTCCCAGGGTTTGGCCTGGCTGGCAGGCAGGCCCCAGCCAGCTCCCTGTTGGGCAGAAACAAGCCTTCTCCGTCCCCAGCCCCCTCACCCTGCCTGCCAGCTGGGAAAAGCAGGGACAGGAAGGGGCAGTGGGTCTGCCCCTCCTCCTGCCCACCACGCCAGAGGGAGGCAACAGGCCCAGCTGAAGGCAGCCCAGGAGCTGCCTAGCAGGATGGCGGCAGCCTTGCACCAGGGGACTGAGCAGGCCTTTGGTTTTTCTGTCTGATGGCTCTGGTAGCACTTAGTTGTCTTTAACTTCATTTGAAACAATTTTGTTACATTGTATTGTGGCAGCTGTCATACCAGTATGCATTTTTAAAAAATCAAAATGGGTGAATTTCCATGTAAACATTTGAATATAGACGATGGAAGAAAATATGCAACATTTTCGGCACCTCATGCTTTATTATCAAGAAATATAAAAATTCCACTGAAATGCAAAAAAAGGTTTGTGCTGTATACAGAGAAGGTGCTGTGACTGATGGAATGTATCAAAAGTGGTTCGTGATGTTTCATACTGGAGATTTCTCACTGGACGATGCTCCATGTCAGGTGAACCAGTTGAAGTTGATGGTGATCGAAGAATGGAGACATTTGTTGAGAACAATCAATGTTATACCACGTGGGAGATGGCTGACATACTCAAACTATCCAAATCAATAAAGTTATTGGTGAAAATGAAAAATGTGTCTTATTTTATGGAAACTAGGCTGACTTTTTGGCCACCCCAACAGGCACAGGCACGGTGGCGGACTGGGCTCGGGGCCAGAGCGGTCCCCGGAGCACCTGAGCCCTCCCTGACCTCTGGCGGCCCCAGCCGTCAGCCAGAGGCCCTTGGCTTCTCTTCTCCGTGGATCATACCCACCGGCCACAGCCTCTCCCCAGCTCGGTCTCCATGGCCCTGCACGGCTGACACCCCAGTGTGTATGTTGGCAGCCTAGACCCCATGTGGACACTTCTGTCCTCTCAAAAAGTCAGGGCTCCCCCAAAACCTGCTCTCTCCAATGACCCTCTCTCAACAAAGCCTGTTCTTGTAGGTGACTTTCTCCTTCTCCCCTCTCTCCTCTCCCCAGGTGATCGTGTTACAACCTCCCCACCCCACCTCAGCCCGCCCCCCACCCCAGGGCTGGAAACAGAACCCAGCAAAGAGGCCCCAAAGGCAGCTTCCTCTCACTGGTGCCCACACCAAATTCAATAATGGAGCAGGGGATGTGCTGCTGGCTCAGGTCCAAACGCCCAGCAGGGCACCCAGGCCCTGCGCGGCCCGAGCCCTTCCTCCCACGCCCTGCTCCCACCCTGCTGGTCACCTCTGATTCACTCTCAGCCTGGGCCTTTTCCCTGCAATGTGCTCAGGCCTGGCCCCGGATCCTTGCACCCCAGACCCCTCACCAGGCAGTGCCCCCACACCCTGGCCCTGTCAGTTGTTTTTTTGTCACTGTTCTAACATATCCCAGTTTCTCCATCGCTTCAATGAGCACCTTGAAGTTGGCTGCAGGCCGGGGGGTGGTAGGCGTTCCATTCTTCCCACTGCTGTGGCCGACAACACCAGAGTTTATCGATTGCTGACCAGCATCCTAAGCCGCCTGCGCACGTGGGCTGGGAGCTGTGGTGCCCAGTTGGTGCCACCTGCCTGTGGCTGCCTGAACGGTCACAGGGAGGACAGGACAGTCCATCTAGAGCTTCTTCCTTTCCAGACAAGACTGCAGTCTCCCCAGTTTAAGGTGTGCTGTGCTTACAGACAAGGCTCCACATGATTCGGCCTGGGTCCTGCTCCTCCTTCGAGGCTGACCCGATGGGGAGGCCAGCCAACGCCCTGCAGCCAGCCGCCAAAACCCACCCGGTCGGGGTGTCTGGGAACCGCAGGCCCGCGCCCCCCGCAGCGGGGTGCCTGCACTGCATCCGAGCCATCCTGCTCCTGAGTGCCCCCCACCTCCTCACAGTTCCGGGCTCTGGAAACTAAAGGCAGGTGGGTCCCCACAGCAGCCGCCTCTCCACGCTCAGCAGGCCCCACCTGCCTTCACACATGCAGGGTGGTTCCCTCTGGGGACACGTGTGGAGCACAGGGAGGGCTCCATCCCCAAGTCGCTGCCCAGGCAGCGCTCTGTCACTCCAGGGCCACAGCCCTGGGGTAGTCACAGCCTGCTCGAGAGTCCCAGGGACCATAGGAGTGTCAATCATAGGTGTGTCAATCTCCAGAGTGTGCATGTGCACAGACACGTACACCTACAGAACGGCAGCCGAGGGCCCTACCAGAGACGGAGTTTTGCTCGCTGGTCTCGGAGAACCGATCTGGACCCCATGCTCCACCAAGTCACCGACGCGCACCCCCGATCCCAGGTTTGCACGAAGGACGTCTGATCCAAGGTACACCACTAGCTCCCAGGGGCCGGCGCCAGGTGTCTCTGCTGACCTGCATAGGGACCCAGTCTGGAAGGAGCCAGAGGCTTCCAAAGCACCCCTGGCACATCTCAGCAGGCACTGTCGTGTTAGCACCTCCCACTGGCTACCTAGCAGTCGGCCCTGCAAGCTGGCAGGTAAAACTGCAGTTCCAGCTCTGGGGGTGGGGCCTCGTCCTCCGGAGCTCACCAGCAGGGCTCCAGGTTGGGCCTTCAAGACCAGCTTGTGACCACTAGGGGAGCGAGCTGGCCGATGGCCACAGGCCACTCAGAGGGCAGCAGAGCCAAGAGATCGCAGAGGGCAGAGAGGCAGTGTCTTCCCTCCTGCTGGGCTTTCCCCTTGACCCCTGGCCACGGCTCCCCTTACGTCTTAGGCTAGCGGGGGAGGGTCATCTATTCCTTGCAACCGAAAGCACCTTGGTGGGTACAGTCTCCAAGGTGAGACACTCCAGATGCAGAAAAACAGGGAGAAAGCAAAGGGAGACAGGACAGGAAAGGAAAAAGTGTGGAAAGGAAAACATCTCAGGGTTACAAAGGAAGGAATGGATGTCGAATGGTGACACTGCCACCTCACTGAGGGCCACTGGTGCCAAATAAGCCACATGAACTTATGCAGCCTACCCAGTCATTTCCATGCTGTGTGGCGGACACCTATCACCCCATTTCCTAGGTGGGGACACTGAGGCTGGAGCACTAATCAGGGCAGAGCAGGGCAGTGAGGGTGGCCACACCCTGGCCACAGACCACTCTGCCATCCTGACTCCCCTGCCCTTTCAGGGCTCCCAGCTCATCTGGTTACTGAGCATAGCACACTGGGCACAACCTCGGTGTGCCAGACCCTGGGATGGCTGCCCACGAAAAGATGAGGACACCAGATCCTGGACCTCGGGGCCCAGTCTAACTCAGTCTCAACTCAACAGGCTGCAGAGGCCAGGCCGGCCCTGTAAGTGGGGGAAGGGGAGCAACACAGAGATGACAGCCGGGCACGCTGACAGCAATCGAGGGCCCACCAGGCACGACTTGAATCTCATTTAGGCCGAGTGTCGGCCCTGTGAAGTAGGCTGTAGTGTTATCTCCATTGCACAGATGAGGCCATGGAGCCCCGGAGGGACTGAGCAATTTGCCCAAGGCAGCCCTCCCTGGAAAGGTGTGGCCGGGGTCAGAATGGAGATGAAATGAACACAACACCCACGCCTCCAGCCACTGAACTCCACTGCTGTGCAGCTGAGCGTGGGGGCCCCCAGGAAGGGCGGGGACGGGGGGAGGGCACCCACAGAGCCTGGGCTCGGCCCACGACGGCCACGATCAAGCAACTCCAGCCAACTGTGGGGACACAGATCTGGTATTGCCAAATCTTCCTGTTTTTCATACGAAGCCAGAAATCTGGATTTTTAAGTGAAACCTCCTAATTGTTCAAGGTTGGGAACTACTACAAATTGAGAGCGTGAGGACTCAACCCAAGATGTCCAGGGTTGGACATGGCCCCTCATCTGACAGACCCTCCCAGTGTCTGGAGGCCTGGGACACTGCTCCGCAGGAGGAGCCTTTGGGATGAAGGACTTAACTCAGACCCCAGTGAGAAGCGAGCCCCTGCTTCTGGCCTCCTCCCAGACTCAGCTCCCCGAGGTGCTGGCTCAGGGAGCTCCAACTGTCCTCCAAGCTCCAGGACAGAGGGTTGGCAGTCCCGAGTCCCACACACACAGCGGGAAACCCCTCAGGGCCATTACTCCCTCTCTAATCACTAACAAGCTTCTGGCTCCTGAGCCAGGCTCCCAGCTCCTCTGTCATCATTTCTTTGGCACTTCAAAGACAACAACCAAAATAATAAGTGTTCAAGCCGGCTGTGCCCCTCTGTGCCCAGCGCCCAGCACAGAGTGGGGAATGGCATTTTGTTACTCGCCCAGGGGACGAAGAGGACGTCCCTTCCCTGACCGGAAGTGCCCCGTCTGAGCCTCCCACAGCCACCCGAGTCACCAGCACAGGGAAGCTGCCCCCTTTACCAACAAGAGAGGCAGGGTTTGGGGAGAAACCACGCCTCACTGCTTGCCCACACAAAAAAGGCTTTTACCCAGAAGGAAGGGGAAATCTGCTGTGAATGTCTGAACCAGCAAGGCCCAGGATGCTGTGGGTGAATCCGGAGCCCTCAGATCACACCTCCCAAACAAGACTGGCTGTTGGGGGTGGGGGCAGAGGTGATACCTGCCCTGAACGGGGGACCACGGGCAGCTGCTGCCCCAGGCCTGCCACTGAGTTCTCTGGGGTACCTTTCTCCCCACCCCCTCCCCGGGAGAGCTGCGAAGCCGTGTGTGGACCCAGAAGTCGTTGCCCACGGGGAGCCTCCTCCACCCCTATTTCTGGCACAAACCCCCCCGCCCCTGCTCCCGCTCCTCTCAGCATCCTGGGCCTTAAATAGCCACACAGAGGCCTCTGGCCAGAGCCCACGGTCACAGCACAACTGTCCTGGAGTCTGATAGGAATCCCAAGAATTTTCCCAGGAAAGGCTTAGGCGCTGGTCCCAGGATTCCACAGCAAGTCGCTAAGCCCAGGTCAAAGGTCACGGGAAATCACCAGAGGGATGTAAGTGGGAGCTGGGGTGAGAATGCTGCTGGCCTGGACCAGGGGTCTGCCCAGAGGCAGGATAGACCTGTCCGGAAGCAAGAGGACACCTGGGATCCAAAGGGTCTGTCTAGGGCGGCCGCAGGAGCCTGGGAGGGGACACGTGCAGACAGCCAGGGCTGCTGCTCAGCGACTTGGGAGGGCTTGTTTCACACTTCCCATGTCAGAGCCAGGTTCCTCAGAAGCCAAGTGCACAGGTCCTGCCCGGCCAGGGACACATTCACCTTGCGGGCTGTGCAGTGCCACCGGAGAGGGAGAGGGAGTGGTCCATCCTCCCAGGGCGCAGAGCCTCGGGAGGGTGCCCTGGGCCTTGGGAGGCACCGGAACTCCAGGCAGCCACGCTTCCCCACCAGCTCAGGAACTCCAGGGGAAGCCCATGGCCTTGCAGCAGGGAGAGGCACCAAGGTCGGGGCACTGCTGGAGGGAGGGGCAGCCTGTGCGCCCCAGGGAACAAGACCCCACCTAGGAAAGCGGAGTGGAGCGCATGGGCACCCATGGGGCTGGCGGCGGCTCAGGACAGCACTGCCAGACTTCCGTCTTGCTTGCTCGGTCCACCCAACACCAGACGGAGGATCAGACACACCCAGGCCCCGTGGGTATGAATCGCACCCATGGCCCCTCCTGAGCCTCCCGCCCCAGGTGCCCCAAGGCCAGGAGGCCCCTTAGAGAGTAGCCACCTCCTGAAGTCTGAAATAGGCCCTTATTCCTTCCTCCCCTGGTTCTGCCCCTCTGATGTGGCCTCCAGGCCAGGGGCCAAGGACCACCTGGAGGCCAGGTGTTCTGAAGAGGAGAGAATCTAACTTGCCCCAAGACCACCCAGGGCAACTGATGGTTCGGTCAAGGTGCCGCTCGCCCTGCCCTTCAGCACCGCCCTGGCCACGGCAGCTCACCTGAGCCAGGAGGAGGTGGCACCTGCAATGAGGGCCCGCTGGCCTGGGGGGCACCTTCCCCAGCGGGTATGTCCCCTCCTGTCCGCACACCTCCACATCTGGTGGTCTGGCAAAGCTTGTGTCTTGGGGGCCAAGCCTGGGGACCCCGAGCCCCGAGCTTGCAGCTCAGGGGCAGGAAGGCTGACTTGGAGACAAGGGACACCCAGAGGCCAGCCAGCCCTCAGCAGGCCCTCTGCTCTGTCATCCTGCAGCTACTTGCTTCTGGTAGCTGGACCCAAGCCACAGAGACATCCTTGGTGGCCACTGACCCAAACACATGCCTCCCCTAACCTACCCTGGTCTCCAAAACTCAGGGGGCTCCACCCTCTCTGCCGTCTGCTGGGTGCTGGGGCGGGGTCTCGGGCCCCAGCTTGCCGATGACTAGAGCCTGCATCCTCGCCCAACAACACGCCGCTGGCATCAACCAGATGACGGACGCAAAGCACCCAGCACCCTCCCTGCCACCAAACTTTTGACAAAAGCCAGGCCCTGGGTTCCCAACCCCTATCTCAGGGACATTGCGATCAGTCTCCCCCGGGCTGCTCTCTCTGTTCCCACCCTGGTTAGTTCCTCGTCACGTGCTCTCCTGGACCACAGATGCCTCCCGCCAGCCTTCCGGCTCTGACCCACCCAGATCTGAGGCAGGGAGCTTCCTAACGTGAGCACCCACAGGACGGTATGACGCCCAAGAGGGCGGGCGGGCAGGGCAGATGCACCTCTCCAGGGGTGGTGGGGTCACCCTCAGTGCCACCAGGCACAGGGAGCTACAGCCCATTCTTGCTCAGCTCTCATTTCTCCTTCAGGACAGCATGGCAAGGAGGGTCCTGGCCATTTTCACAGGACAGGGAGATGCCACTCTGTGACAGAGCCCCACGGGGGGANACAGGACGGTATGACGCCCAAGAGGGAGGGCGGGCGGGCAGGGCAGATGCACCTCTCCAGGGGTGGTGGGGCTCACCCTCAGTGCCACCAGGCACAGGGAGCTACAGCCCATTCTTGCTCAGCTCTCATTTCTCCTTCAGGACAGCATGGCAAGGAGGGTCCTGGCCATTTTCACAGGACAGGGAGATGCCACTCTGTGACAGAGCCCCACGGGGGGAGAGGGCTGCCACTCTGTGACAGAGCCCCATGGTAGGGAGAGGCTGCCTCCCACCATCCCTTCCCGCCAGCTCTAGCTTCAGGGAGAGAACGGGCACTCCCTGGGCAGCCTGCTTCTTGAGGAAGTGTCAAGATTACAGGGGTGACAACGGAAGTGACAGATGGTGCTGGGGATAAAGCTGACATGGGGAGGGTGACTGGCTGGGAAGAATGCCAGGCGTGAGGCTGCCATGCCTCATGCTTCTTCCCTGTCCCTCTCATAGCTCTACTGTCCCCTGCCTTCAAGTCTCCTCCCCACAGAGTTTGAACCCTGCCCCAGGAGACTCTGACAGGAGAATCTCTCAGGGCAAAGAAGGGTAAATCTCCGAGACTGGGAGACCCAGAAAGGAGGAGGGACAGAGCAAGGGTGGACAGAAATCTGGCTGCCCAAGGAGGATGAGTGGCAACAGAAATTCCTCAGGTGGCTGTCCCAGACACACCTGACAGGAGATGTCACCCGTGACCCCATGGCTGATCCAGGGCTGAACAGGTGGAGCCACCACAGAGAGGCTGCTGAGGCCGCGGTGTTCACATCGCGCTGTGTGGGGCACGGGAGCCCGGCACACACCACCCTCGAAGTGCAACCCTGCACACTCATCTCAGCGCCCAGTTAGGGCAGCTCCCAGCCCTCCAGGGCTGGTCTGACCTCCGCGCCAGCCTGAAAGGCTGTGCAGACCCACCAGAGCGCAATGAGAGCCGGGCCTCTTGGCCACTGCGTCACACCCAAGGCAACCCTGGGGCTGGCCAGACAACCAAGCCTATCTTCAAACATGCCGTGAACTGCAATTAACCTTCAACGCACTCTTTGAAGAATATCGGCATGGTTGTGCCACTTTATAGCAAGATAAAGAAATTCTTTCCCAGGATGACAAGCCAGGAGAGGAGAATGGAGTCCAGTCGCCTAAATTGAGGCCAAAACCCCACCCAAGGTCTCCACCCAAACCAACCCAGTCCAAGTCTTCCCAGGAGTTGATGGCACTGAGCACAGAGGGCGTGGAAGGCATCCATTCACCCGGCACAGCCAACCAGGTGCCGAGCCCAGGCCGCACTCCCTTCCGGCACCAGTCCCCAATGTGTGTTCCACTCACCATGGGGTTAACACCCTCCCAGGGGGCAAACCGGAGAGTCTGAAGGAAAGAGCCTTTCCGCGGGCCTGGCAGTGCAGCTGGGCCCTTCGGCTCAGCCTTCGAGGACAATCTCCAGACAGGCAGTGATGGTCCCCCAGCAGGGTGCCGGGTACCGGNAGTCTTCCCAGGAGTCGATGGCACTGAGCACGGAGGGCGTGGAAGGCATCCATTCACCCGGCACAGCCAACCGGGTGCCGAGCCCAGGCCACACTCCCTTCCGGCACCAGTCCCCAATGTGTGTTCCACTCACCATGGGGTTAACACCCTCCCAGGGGGCAAACCGGAGAGTCTGAAGGAAAGAGCCTTTCCGCGGGCCTGGCAGTGCAGCTGGGCCCTTCGGCTCAGCCTTCGAGGACAATCTCCAGACAGGCAGTGATGGTCCCCCAGCAGGGTGCCGGGTACCGGAGCAAACTTGTTCTCTGCTGCCTTCTTGTACAGGACCAGCCTCCACATCCACAGGGGTACAAGGCACCACGTCTCACCTGCCATGTCTCACCACTCGCCAGACACTGCCCGAGTCCCCCATCGGGACCCTCCCGGGGCATCTGCACAGTAGCCCTGTGAGGGAGGTGATATTTTTACTCTCTCCATCAGACAAGAACACCGGGGGTTTAAGAACCTGCTCCACACGACCAGCAAGTCAGGTGGTCTGATTCTGGTTACTCTACCTCTCCCACCTGCAAGACCAAGTGTTAGAGCAACATCTGGCCACTGGCAGACACGAGGCGGACACCACTTTCTGGTCCACTGCGCAGAAAAGATGCCCAAAGACACCCGGGCGCTCACAGGTCTCCGGCCTCCCGCGGATGGGCAGGTCTGGCGGGACTCAGGCGCTGCCCTCCTCGGGTGCGTAAGTGCCGGCGTGCAGGGCAGAGGTGAGGTGAGTCTCTGTATCGCAACTCTCTTAACCGACATAGCCCCCTCCCAAGTCGAAATAAAACAGCCCAGAGGAGGAGTTATGAAATCACGAGCTCCCGCTTTAGTGATGCATGTTTCCAAAGTAGACCAACAAATGTATTTTCAGGTTAAAGGGAAATTTACATATATAAAATCAGATGACTGTATTTATAGCATTAATTACATAAGTCCTAGCTCCCTTATTTAGCTCCAGAACTAATTCCTTATCAGCCACATATTCAGCATTCTCCCCAACCTCCCCTCCCCAACAGCCCTGGGCTCTCCCGCCCCCCTCCCCCCTCACCCGGGCCTCGTTTGCTGGCGAGAGGACACAGCTGCCTTCACTGTCACAGCCCAGCCTCCCAGACACACCCAGATCTAGCCTCAGACACCAGGCAACAAACAGACACAACCCCCAAAAGGTCCCCCTCCCCTGGCTGGATCAGAAAAACCTTCAGGAAGTTGGCCATCGGCGGGTTCAGGCCCAGGGACCCCTGCAGGGACCCCCAGAGACGCCAGTCCCGCAGGCAGCCTCCCCGAACCAGGGCCCAGACCCGCGGCCACTGGGCTGAGTCTGGAATCGGTCCAGTTCCTGGGGAATGGCTGCCTCAGACCTGACCACTGAGGCCGGACCTGCCTGGAAGCGCACCCAGGACTCGGTCGCTTGTTTGCGGGGCGCGGGGCGAGCGGGGGCGGGGCGGGTAAGGAGGGGAGGAGAGGAAGCGTAGGCCCAGGGTCTCCAGGACGCCATCCGCCACTGCTCTGAGCGCATGTGGGGGCCCCCTAGGATCCCTAGGGATTCATCCTCACCGGCGGCGCCCATCCAACAGCACCTGCGCGGGCAGCAGTCTCCCCGGCAGCGCAGAAATGCCCAGGAAGGTGGGGGTCGGGGTATCCAGGATCCTCTGCTCCCGCCCGCCGGGCCCCAGTGAGCTCGCACCTGGCCGGACCCGGGCGCGTGTTTATTCGCTCCTTCCCGCGAAAGGGGCCTGCCTCTCCGGCGCCCAAGGGGGGCGACCCTGCCAGCCACCGGGCAAGACGCCCCCGCCCGACGCCTCAGGCTCCCCCGCCTGCGCTGCGAAGAGCCCGTCCAGGTGCCCCCCGGCCGGCCCGGCGTCGAGGCCCGACCGCGCGGCGCTGACAGTCCGGCTCGCGCCCCGCCGGCTGCAGGAGGCCCCCTCGCCGCGCCCCCCGCGCCCCCCGCGCCCCCCGCGCGCGCCGCGGCCCAGCACGGCCCTCACCGAGAAGCGTTCCAGGTCCGTGGCCGCCATGGCGAGCTCCGCACCCGGCGGGCGGGCCGGGGCGAGCACCCGGGGCCGCGACGGGGACGAACCGGCTGCGGGACGCGCTCCGCCCGGGCGGCTGCGGCTGAATGGATCCAATATGGCCACTTCCTGGAAACTCCCCTTGGCGGCGGCGGCGGGAGAAGCAGCGGAGCTGCCCCCGCCCCCGCCCGCGGGACCGGCCTCCCCGCCCGGCCGGGCCGCGAGAGCAGCCCGCGCTCCGCCGCCTGGACCGCCGGGGGTCTCCTCGGCGAGGCGGGAGGTGCCCGCTGCGGGGCTGCTGGGACTTGTAGTCTGCGGGTCGGGGGGGCCGGGGAGGGCAGCGCCCGGGGGCCGGTGCCTGCCGGCCTGCCGCGTGTCCCTGCGAGGCTGGGGCCGAGCCCGCGTGGGAGTGTTGCGGCCCGCGCCCTAGCGAGCCGGTTCCGTGTGGTGGAGAGTCGGGTGCTGCGTGCGCCCCCGGGGGTCTCCCCTACCAAGCCGCCTCCACCACGTCGGAGCTTGCTCGTGCACCGGGAACACCAGCCAGGGTGTCGATGGGCTGACTGCGGCTCCTCGTACAGGGAAGAGCGCCTCAGCCTCGTGAAGCCGGTGCCCCGGGCCCCACCTGAGGCTCTGGTCAGAGCCGGGGAGGGACTCGGGGCGGGACCCGAGCATCTGGCCAGGCGGCCTTCCTGGGCCAGGGACCAGCCCTCAGCTCCTTGCGCAACGAAGGCGCAGGATGCGCAGGATGTGCCATTCGGGCCCTGGGTTTGTGCAATGGAAAACACCTGGACCGCCTGTGACTGCGAGTGACCATCACCCTACCTGCCCCAAGGGTTTGGGGCGACATCCTAATGGAGTCTGGGCGCTGTGCAAAGAGACTCTTAATGGAGTCGGGGCACTGCGCCTAATGCATACACATTCTCTGCTTTCTGACTACCCGGCACGTGCATAAAACTCAGAAAACCAACACCTCTGGTCAAGTGGACGCTGTCACGGGGCTCTGGTCCTTCTCCCCCACTATCCGTATGAAAAATCCATCCCCTGGAAGCTCCAGCCCCTTCCTGTTCAGTCTCTGGGAATATGGCAGACTTTGCCTCCTGTCCCTCCATCGGCCTCATCCACCCTCCACACAGCTCCCCCTGCTCCCGGTCCTCCCCACCCCCCAACTCTCACGGCCTGGCCCCCCAGTGTCTTCCAGAGAAACAATCCCCCGTGTCCCTCCTATGCAGAATCTTTGTGCTGGCTGGAGGTGTTGGAAGACCGCGTCTGGACTTGGCACACCTGGCACTAAAAGGATGTCCCTACCTGCCCTTCCCCTGGCTTTCAGGCAACTGACCTCACCTTGCCGTGGTTTGCCCCTCCCCTCTCCCCCAGGCCACGGAAACTGTCCCTAAGGTGAACTGATGTCCCACTGGAACTTTCTCGCTATTTTCCCTTCCTATTTTCTCACTGTTTCCCTCTCTCTATCACAGCATTCCACATGCCATGCGCTGTAAATAGTTTTCTACAAACAATGGGCAGAGCAGTGGGTAACGGAGCTGGACCAGTGGCAAACCACCTGCGTTGGAATCTGCCTTCATCCCTTGCTAGCTTTTAACCTTAGGCAGTTGGGCTAACTGTTTGCTGCACGCTCCCTTTCCCGGTCCCCCAAATGAGAATAATCACAGCACTACATCACAGGATTAGATGAGATAAAATAAGTCAAGGGCTTTAAACTATACTTGAAATATTCTTTCCCTATAACTGGCAAGAAATCTGACCCAGCTTCCATTTTCCCCATCACAGTGCCCTAAGATCTTCCTTAACCTTGTTTAAAATGGTCTCTTCCCCCCTCCCCGCCCCCAGTCAGGCATGTTTCAAAATACCTGATTCTAGCAGCCCCAGCTGGTGGCTGTGAGAAGGAAAAATCCAGACTACAGCTGACTTCTGTCTCGCAGGATATGCTCCCTCTACTAGGAGAATTTATGCGTGCTCTCCAAACCCCAGATTTCTTATTTCCCTTCTTTTCCCCCTTTATCTCCTCTCCTCCCTCCTCCCCCTTCTCCTCCCCCCCTCCCAACTCCCCACCACCCACACATGCCTCTGCAGGTCAGAGCTACGTGACGAGTGTGTCACCTGCAAGGACATAAAGGGGAATGGAACAATCCTTTCACAAGAGGCGAAGTGTTACTTCTTACCCAGCATCTCCAAGTGCCCTGATGCACCCAGGGGAGGCTCACAGATGGTATGTGCACACCCAGAGTGGGCCCGCAGGCAAATACCCACCGTGTAGGACGCTGAGCTTCACGCAGAAGAAGGTGTCTGTGGGAATCCTCGGAGCGTATGATGAGCTGATAGGCACGGCCACTGCCTGGGAGATAATGGGCCTAGGCGGCACCCCTCGAACACTATCCATCACCCCTCTGCCCACACCCCACACACTCCCAGCACCACAGCGAACTCGAAGATGACGGACATCACTATTGCATCTCTTCCACTTTGGGGTATAGTTTCTGTTCATACAAAAGCTTAACATGTTGATGTTGTAAAGTTTCCTGTTATTTCCTTTATGATTTTCACCATAACACCTCTTTTAAAAAGCATTTTCCTACCTCAAATTCATAAAGGTATCTCTTTGTATTTCCTTTTTTAAAAAGAAGATTTTATTTATTTTTAGAGAGAGAGGAAAGGAAGGAGAAAAAGGGAGGGAGAGAAATATCCATGTGTGGTTGCCCCTCGTGCCCCCCGCCCCCACTGGGGACCTGGCCTGCAACCCAGGCATGTGCCCTGACTGGGAATCCAACTGGCGACCCTTTGGTTCGCAGGCTGCGCTCAGCCCACTGAGCTGCACCAGCCAGGGCGGTATTTTCTCATAAAACATTAAAACATATTTTTGTCACATTGAGGTCCATCAGTGATTTGCTTGTGTGTGTGTGTGAAGCCAGTTTACTTGCACAATGATCTACGATGCAGGTACAGCATCACAGACCGAGTTTCCACGTGTGTGTCAGTCTGGGGTGAGTCAGGATCACAGTCAATTGCTTCGCCAAGAGAGAAGTGTTCGCCTTTCTCATGTCACCTGGGCCGCTGGTCTAGTGACATGACATTCTATACACACCTTCTACGTTGCTGTGGTTTGAAAGGCCTTGACCTCATGGTCCCATAGGATGACTTTTGCATTCCAAGTGGCAGGAGGAAATGTAGGTGATAAGGAGAAAATGAGCAAACACTCTCAGATGATTCCAGAAGCTGCCACGTGGCAGGCAAATCTGCATGCATCCGATTGGCCAGAGCTGGGAAACGGGGTCTTTATTCCAGCCGCCGTGTGGACAGTGGAAGCTCCGTGAGACTCTGGGGGAGTCAGGCTCCAGAGGCAGCGGCGGTCTCTGCCAGGCCTGTTTCCGGACTATTTTTCCTACTCCAATGAAATGCCTGAACATTTTTTAGATTAAAAAATGTTGTTTACTTATTAGAAAATTAAAATGTTAAAAAGTGGCAAGTAAGAAAATAGTCAGCTTTATTCAGAACCTTCTAGAACCAACTTCCAGAACCGACTACAAACGTGACCATTCTATTCCATCACCCCAGAAAGCTTCCTATGCTTACTTACAGACCGGTAGAAAGATCATAGAGAGATTTTTATAAGAATTGGACCATAATACATATACTCCTTTAATAAAAGTATTACATTTAAGTGTACTTGACTTGAAAAGAAGTTGAAGTGAAACTGAAGGAAGAGTTGAACTTCAAATAATGTGTCTTGACCACAAGAGATATTACTTCCTGAAGCATACCTCTGAGGTTCAGCAAAAATTGTGAAAGACATCGAGAGGTTGTAGTCACTTTTTTTTAAATAACAAATTTCAATTATGCGCATGTATTAGCTCCCATGATTCTTCCCATCTTCTGCGACCCTGCCTCCTGACTTTTGTCACTTGTACTATATCCTGTTTTTCCTCTGAGAGAGAAACATCAGTGTGAGAGAGGAACATCATATTCACCTCCACTGGGGATCAAACGTGAAACCTCAGTATGTGTCCTGACCGGGAATCGAACACACAACCTTTTGGCGCACAGGACAATGCTCCAACCAACTGAGCCATCCAGCCAGGGCTACTATTATCCTATCTTTGCGTTTTCCGCATTTATGATAATCACCATCTGTTCTGTAAAAACATAATTGTACAGTTAAGCCATTGCATTGTGATCATGAAAAACATGGAATAAGCATGACTGAGAGTCACTTGAAACTGAGTCAGGAGGCCACTGGGTTGGGGGTCTCTGCGGCCTGTGCCCAGCTAGGGCCTCAGTGGCTAAACTGCTGAACTCAGCTCAAAGCTGAGTCATGAACACTCTGGAACTGCTGTGGGGCGCACACGGACTTTACATCCTCCTTGCAGTTCTCGTCTTCCTCATTTGCATGTTGGAACGAACCAATCCCTGTTAACCGAGACGGCAACCCTCATGTGCATGAAAGAACTGCACTTTGTGGGTTTTGCCGGTATAGACCCAGGCTTTCTTTGTTCTCTCCCCAGAGAAGACTGTGTTGCTACCTACATTAGCCTGCTGGGTTGCAACTCCTTTTGCTCAAATAAATGCTTCTGATTCTTTTTTACAGCCTAAACTTCTCATTGGACACTTAGTATACAGTTTAACTTCCAATGGATTTCGTGCTCTCCTCTGGTTCTTTGATCCAGGCTTTTCCATTGGCAAATTCTTTGGTTCAATTCATCTCTTCTTAGACTGAATTTCACTGTTAGGCTGTTTTTCTAGAAGGGTTTTGGCTCTGCAAGCCCATCTGTGCTGCCGTTACTCTGGGATCAGCTTGGCTGGGTGAAATGGTCTTGGGTCTCACTTTCTCTCCCATAGAACGTGGTGGATTGGACTCCTTTTTCTTCTGGGCAGAGGTCTGAGGCCACCCTGGCCCTTCTCCCTCATCGCTTTCTTTTTCTCTTGCTTGCATTCCTAAAGAAGTCAACCTTCTTTTTCATACATATATATATATATATTTCAATGACTTAACTGAGGTATGTCTTAATGTTAAACATTCTGAGTCAAGCTTTCCTGGAATATAATGCGTCTTTCAATCTGCAGTGGTACTCTTGTTTTTCCTGCATTAGACACACTCTTTTTTCTCTATGTTTTGGTTTCCCTGCTTCAGGGATATCAAATAATCCTTACAGTGGATCATCTTTGTCTGTATGCCATTTCTATTAATTCTGATTTCTTAAGTCTCTTTATCTGGTTCAGATGCCCCAATTCAGTAATTTGAGTTTCAGTTCCCTTTCTTATCAGTTCTAATCTGTTTATTGGTTCTATAAAAATAATACTTTTCTTTTTCAAAGATTTTGTTTATTTATTTTCAGAGAGAAGGGAGAAAAAGAGGAAGAGAAACATCGACATGTGAGATAAACATCAGTTGGTTGCCCCTCACGTGCCCCTAACCAGGGACCTGGCCCACAACCCAGGCATGTGCGCTGACTGGGAATTGAACCAGAGACCTTTCAGTTCACAGGCCAGCGCTCAACTCACTGAGCCACAGAAGCCAGGGCTACACAGACCTTTCTTTATGCTGTTGTAACAAGATAGGAGGGGGGAAGTTTACTGACCAGCATCACCCCACTGCTTGAGACCAGTCTGCTTTTCCCTTGGAGCAAGTGAGAGGCCCGGTGTTTGGGCCTCTCAGAGCTTTGGGAGTCTGGAGGGGAGGAGGGGAGAGGAGAGCTCAGCAGGAGCCAAGTGCAGTTTTTCCTGGAACACCGGTGCGACCTCCTGTCCTGAGGTTCTGCTGAATGTCCGGCCCAAGGCTCACATCACCTGATTCGGGCCGGAGAGGAGGACGCCACACGCGGTTCCCCAGGATGGGGCATAACCCAGGCTTTAGATCAGTGTCTCAGGCGGGAGGGCTGCTCCGGCACTTCTACTTGCACCGGCTGAGTCAGCGCAGGAGACGGGGTTGCCTGTTTCCCCTCTGCCTCCCCACGCACTCCTTAGCACTGTGCTCTGAGGAGAGGAAGAACATGAGGGCACCACTCACATCTGTTTCCTTTCAGATTCCGGGCACTGGGGAGCACGTTCACGGTTCTGTCAATTTCTGGCGTTGAGGACGGGGACCCACTGGGGAGCCGTGAGGTGCTGAGCAGCTCAGTCCTCACCACTCCGAAGCCTCCTGCGTCTGATGCCAAACCTGAAGTGTATTGTGTTGGTCGCGGACAGTAAGTCTCCCCCGTGGTCTTATCTGCTTTCCTTTATTTTGTGAGGAGCTGAGAAAGCACAGCGCTGGGGGGAAGCTTGGACCCACGCCCTGACTCCAGAAGTGGCCCCCACACCTTTAAAGCGGTGCTTGCTGTCTCTGGCTTTTAGTCTGACTCCTGCCAACACCCACGAGGCGACACAGGGCCGGAGCAGATCCGAGGGGCCTGCCGGGTCCTCCGTATGGAGCTCACAAGTCCCGAGCCATCCCAACCAGGCAGGCAATCTCTCCCACTTGGCAGAACACGGCTCTCAAAAGCAAGATTTAGGAATTCCAGTCAAGTGGCCAGGTTGAGGCCTAGGCCAGGAGCCCTGGGCTGATGGGATAGCTGTTCCAGAGAGAAGGAGCCGTTTTCTGACCCTTGTTCCAGGAAGACTGGCCAGAGTGTGCAGCAAGGCTGGAGGTAGGAGCCACGTGGCACAGGGGAGCAACCAGCAGACAGCAGCCCTTCCCCACCACAGGGGCCTCTGGCTGTCCCCTGCCTGCGGCTTCCACAGTGGAAACTACACGCTGCTGACGGGCGGGAAGTGTGTCAAAACCAAGTCCTCACTGCCTTACACCAGAGCATCTGGCACCGACGCCCGCGCACACAGCGCCCAGAGAGCCTCGGGAAGCCCTGAGGATGAGAGTCTCTGCCTCCGCTCCCAGGAGGCGCTCCCCTAACGCAGGGTCCCCGGGTCCCCTGGGAGAGCCCCAAGGCCAGAGTTCCCAGGGATACATCCAGGTTTGGTGGGGCCTACAGCATATAGAATTTGGAAGGCTTTCTTTGAGAGGAAAAAAAATACACAATTATAAACACAAGATCAGGTGTGGAAGTAACTATTTCTCTAGAACAGGAAAAGAACAGAACTGGCAGGCGTCTCTGTGCAGGGGAGAGGCCTGAAAACTTACGAGACACTCACAGGTCCCAGTCCCCGAGTCCACAGGGACTCTCGAGGCAACCCCCACGGCCAGAGCTGCTTCTGGGGAGGAAACCCCACTCCCAGCCTGACCCGCAGAGCCTGAGGACACAGGATGGCAGCAACTTGGCAAGGGACTCCAGGCAACTCGTCGGAAGGTCCCACCCACGGCTCCATTCCCGCCCCACCCCCAATAGGCACCTTGAAACCTGGGTCTCCCCGAGGTGGAAGCATTTCTTCTCGCCCAGAGCACTTCTGACCAAAAAGAATTCTCAGGGGTGGGGGAAAAAAACGGGTCAACTGGCCGTCTGTGCAAGTGGAGCATCCAGGTGCTGTGCAGCGACTGGCCAGCCCACTCAGCACGGCCTCCACCCACCCCTGCAGCTGGGAACAGGTGGGACGCAGCAGGTGAGAGGACGCCCCACAGGGTAACGCACTGGGCAGAGACAAGGAAGTTACAATGTGGGGCTTTGGGGAAGAAAACGTGACCTTCAAAGAACATGCAGGAAGTGAAGAAAGGACAAAATGCTTCCTGTGGCCGAGGCACTAAAAGACACCCTCCGGGGGGAGGGAGGCCACTGAACGTTGAGAAGCCAATGGGCAGGGCCAGGCTTATAAAGGGCCCGGGAGGTGGGGGATGGTCTGCTGCGGAGCACCGTTTCAAACTGGGCCCAGAGGGGCCATGGGAAGACTGGTGCGGAGAAGGGACTCATCCAGGCATGGGGGCTCCACCTCCTCCCCAGACAGCTCCATTCCATCCATTTGCCTTATACACTGGGCTTTCATGTCCACAGAGGGTTCTCCTGCAGCTAGCCGTGAGTCTGAAGCCACAGGTCTGGGGGGACTGATTGAGGCGAACAGCACAGGTCTGGAGAAGGCCGCTGCAGGAGGGGTCCCAGGAAACCATGGGGCTGGAGTCAGGAGGGCGAGGGGTTGGGTTTGCCCGGAGCCTAGGGGTTCGCTGGGGAAATCGGGAGAAGGGACTGAAAGGAGCTGAGAGAAATTGCTCTGACATGAATTAGGGGTGGAAATAAAAGTAAATTCACAACATGTAAAACACACCCACTCACACATGCACACACTCTCACATGAATGGGGCCAGCTGGCTGCGGCATGACGTGGATTAAATAAGGGCTGATCAACGTAGAGGACCCAATCCAGATGGACGGACAAACAGGCGCCAAGGCCCATAACTCACCTGTTTGCTTCATACTGCTGGTTTGCTAAGTATTCCTTCTCTGCTTGTGTGTGTGTGTGTGTGGGGGGGCATACTTAGGAGGGAGAACAAGCCAGAAGCTTTTAGGAAGGCAGGCAAAGGTCTGAGGGGTCACCCCTCCATTCCTCGGGTGGGCAGGATATGGGGCCTGTCCCAGCAGGCTGGCGCAGCCGTCAGAACAGCGACCCCAAAGATGGCCCTGTCCTCACCCCGAGGACAGGTGAGCACGTCCCCTCACAGGCAGAAGTGACTATGCAGATGAATTAAGTCAAGGAGCTTGCGATGGGGAGGTCATCCTGGGCTGCGCAGGTGGGCCCAGCGCGAACACGTGCGTTGCTAAGAGGGAATCGGGAGTCAAAGACGTGACAATGGAGACAGAGGTCAGGACGCAGGCGCAGGCACTGCACACCACCCTGGAGGCCCAGGAGGGGCGGTGGACCCTCGTGCAGCACCGCAGTGACCGCCCTGTGTGGGACGGCAGACCTCCAGGGCTGGGCGGTGACAAGTCTGTGCTGTGTGAAGCCACGAAGCACGTGGCAATTTGTTACACAGCAAGAGGAAACTCAACCGATGACATCGTGTCTGAGAGGGTGCACTCAGCTCGGGGTGTCCAGGTTCAAATTCCAGGGCCACCCACTCCCAGCTGAGTGACCTCAGGTATAAGTTGCCCGATTGTCCGGTCCTCGGTTTCCTCAAGTGCAAAGTGAGGACAGGCGTCCCTTCCACCTCACAGGGCTATTGTGAAAATTACGTGGGAAGTGCTGAGAACCATTTCTGACACAGAGTAACCTTTCGATAAACGCCAGCTGCTGCTATCATTGTTGTTATTACATAATCGTCATACAATTTCTTTTCCCCACCCTGCTTTCAGCTTCCCGAGGCCTGACCTTGGTGCCGCAGAAGGTAAGTGTGGACACCGGCATCGCTCACTCAATTCTTCAACCAGCCTTTCGCTGAGTGCCCATTCTGTGCCGGCCGCAGTTCCAGCACTGAAGAGAACGGAAGGGAGGAAGGGGGACAAAGGACTTCTCTTCGCACCGCTCTTGTCTTTTGTTGAGGAGAAAACCTCTCCCAGATGCCCCCCAAAATCTCCCTCTGGGGCCTCATGGACCAGAAATGAGTCACATGACCACACAGAAGTTTCAGGACGGCCTCAGGTTGGCTCAGACTAATGCAACGTGCATTGGCTGTGTTAGGGAGAATATTTACATCTGCTGTGGAAGGCCAGAAAAGCAAAAACCGGGCAAAATTCCTAAGAGGTGTTAAGCCCAGACAGTAAGCTGGTTATCTGCGAGACGTGCTAGACAGAAGGACGCACGTGGATGCTGCGTGTAGATGGAAAGGGTGCGAGAAGGCGATACTCGTGGGTAGAAAGCGATGCAAAACCAAGCTGCAAGGTGTGGATCACGCTAATTCCAGATGGACAGCTGCCATCCCCAGAGTAGGCCCCTTGGTGACCCCTGTTATGATCCCATCCTGGCCCCTGGTGTGCCCTTCCGAAGCTGCCCGCGGGGTCCTTCGTGGGGCGGCAGCTGCGGTTGCAGCCGGGGTACTTGCCTGTGTTTCTTTCATACGCTGTGTGTTGGCTCCAGGCAGCGTCTGCGAGCTGAGCCCCTCTGCCCAGTCCCTATAACCACGCTGTCCGTGGCGAAGGCTGCTGGGGGGAAGGAGGGGCGGGAGGAGGGGACACAGGATTCAGCCAATGTGCTCCCCATGCCCCAGCCCACGTGGGCTCACAACATCACAACCCCCATTTTTTCCCCTGCTTCCACCTCAAGCTTTAAAATAAACCCTTGAGGGGCAGGATCTTACATTGGTTGAGTCCTTCTGTCCATGACTCTTGGACCGCTCGCCCAGCAAAGCACGTGGAAGTACACAGACGGTTTCCGATGACAAACGATGGTGATTCGGTCCCTGAGGCTGGGCACGTGGCTATCTGGACAAAATTGGAGTCTTGTTGGGAAAAGGGGAGGGTGACTGTGGGGCGGGGGCCTGAAGTCACAGCGTTCACTCAGATGCACTGAGCTCACCTCAGATGAGTCCACTGTTCTGATAACTTGCCGACGCAGGGCCGTTGGAATGTGTTCTCGTCTGTGAGGTCCCTCCTGGAGGGAGGGGGAAGGGCGGGCTCCCGTCTCAGGCTCCTGCGGGCCCAGGCTGTTCTGATCACAGACGTTCCTGAACCGGCTAGTTCTGCGGTCATTTAGCCATTTGAGCCACACAGATTTCCTGAGCACTTACTGTGTGTCGTGGGCATGAGGATGAGAAGGCCTGGCTGCAGCCTGCTGAACGTCAGGATTCCGCAGAAGGGCATATGTACGTATTACCCACTACAAACGTTTACAGCTGAACTTGGCCACTCGCCCCTTTAAGAATCTTCCCTCAGCTGAGTGAAATGTGCTGGGAGTCACATAAAAGGGCACATGCCCCAGCATTATTAAGCCCAAGTCCTGAGCCAGCTTGTGCCAGCAGCCCGCCCCAGTCTCCCACTGCCAGCCCCCACCCACTCCCCTCACACCGGCCTCCCTTCCCTCACCTGCTGGGTGAGCTGGGCACTGGGGTTTCTCTAGGCCTCCAGCCTCTGCATCCTGACGCTCGCTCGCCTTGGCCCGGCGGTCCCACCCATTTTGCTGGCGGGTGCCCAGTGGCTCAACCTGCCTCCTGTCCTCCCAGGAAGGGCCCTGGCCTGGCAGTGCCTGGACCTCCAGCCCAGGCTTCCTAGCGGGGCTCACAGCACCCCCTGCCCGGGATCCAGAGGAGGGCGAGGCAAGGAGAAGGCTTCCCTGGACATAACATTTGGACTGAGGCTCACACACTAATTTGCTCCAGTCACAGCAGCTACCAGCACAAAGGATGGGCCCACCCAAGGCCAGAACACTCTCTAGGAATGAAGCCAGGGCCTTGGAAAGCTCCATCGACTCCTCCAGGCCTCCGCTGAGAGAATGACAGCAGGTCAACTCACGTTACACAACCCCATCTGCTTTCTCGGCGTGCTCCTCCCTGCCTGACAGCGCTGCCTCCCCATGGTCCCTTGCTCAGCAGACCTCCCAGAGTCACCAGGAAATCCTGCACTTGTTCCTCAAGACCAGCCGGTCCCATTCTCCGCAGCAGCTGCTCCAAATGTTAGTCACTCTCCTCCGCCCCATCCCCCTTCAGTCTCAGCCGGGGCCTGGACCCTGTTCACGCAGAAAACCCATCCACTCAGCAAACAAACATTAACCAAAGGCCTACTGTGTGCTAGAGCCACGGGGATAAATCAGGCCTGGTTCCTGCCCTCACGGTCCAATGCAGGGTCAGAAAAGGACAGGCAGGCGAGAGTCGGGGCCCACAGGCCACGCTGTCACCAAAGCTGCCAGGCATGGACCAGCTAAGGCCTTCGCCCCCAACTCCACCGTCCACCACTCACCCCACCCCACACCTGCATCCACAGTGCCACCTGGACCACACTCCCTCTGGGCTCTGAGGAAGTAGTGCCCAGCTCTTCCCCAGGGCACTTCCCTCCTTCTCTCCGATCTTAAATCTCTCCCTCCCTCCTTCTCCCGCCCTCTTATCTGGCCAACACCCTTAAGTGTCCTTCCTCTAAAAAGCCTGTCTTGACCCTCCACCCCCTTCTGACCCCTCCTTATCTCTCTCTCCTTCCCTTTCCTGTGTGACCTCTTGACTGGTCTACTTTTTAACTCCCTCCCCTGTCTCCTGTCTTTCGATCTGCCTTTTGTCTCCACTACTCCACCAGACTGTTCTTGTTGACACCACCTCTTAATGGCTCAATCCAGTGGCTTGTTTTTAATTCCACTTCTGCTCCTCCCATGGTGCCCTAGGCTCCTGTGACGTCCTCTGTGATATTGCACGTAGTCATCGAGACAAAGAGCCAAATGCCTCAGAAGCACATAAGAAGAGTGGGAGACCCCTGCCCCGCCTCCCACTCCACTCCCTGGGTGGACACACGTCTTTTCACATATTTGTCCAGAAATAAACAAAAGTGGAATTCATGCACAGAGTTCAGATTTTTTTTAAAGCATGAAAAACTACATCTCATTCCACAGGCTCCATTCCACTGGAGATTTCCCACAGTGGGTCTGGCTGGAGCCTCCACCTCAGCAGGAGTATTTTCAGCCCTTGGATATGAAGATCACAAGAGCCAAGCTCCTGGAGGCCCCCACTGTGGCTGGAGTCTCTGAATTCATGTTCTGCTTCTGGTCCACAGGAATGTTTATCCCTGTTGGAGTGCACCTCTTCAACTTCGAATCTCCTCCTTCTATGTGCTCTCAGTGCCTTGGGCCCTCACGGCAGCCACTTCCAATGCCAACGGGCTCGCTCAGTGCGTGACTCTGTGGAGGCACCAGTCAGACCCTGTTGGTACCCTGTTCATCCACCTGACACGGCTTCCCCACCCACCGAGAAAAAGCCTCAGTCCTCATCACAGAATGCAAGGCTGCGGGGATCTGAGCCCCCTCCCCACCCTGACCTCTCAACTCCAGCCACACCAGCCCTGGCCATTCCCCGAGCACTCCTGGCCGTGCCCTTCCCTTCCCACTACACTCCTACCCCTCGTGGGCTTGTGGCTGGCTTCCTCACTCCCGGGGCCTTTTCTCGGGGAGGCCTTCCCCGGGCCGCCCTCTGTGAAGTCGCCACTCTTCCTGCCTTTTCTGATCCCTCTTTCCTGCTTTATTTTTCTCTTAAGCACTTGCCACCTTCTATCACACTATGCGCTTCCTGTCACCTGTGTTCCCCACTATATTGCAAGCTCCGTGAGGACAGGGCCTGTTTTGCTCACTGGCGACCCCTGGAGCCTGGACACGCAGCGGCCCTCGGTGAGTAAGCACTGGCTGCGTGAAGAGGTTGTGGGTTCATTCAGCAAACGCCTCGAATGCACGCTGATCCTTGCCAGTGCCTGCGGCTCCTCTCATTCCTGCTCCCAGGGGACGGCCCTGCCACAGTTTAGTCGTTGCCCCACGTCCTTATTTCCAGCTCTCTCCTCCCTTGGCTTTCCCGCCTCCCTGTCCATTCCTCCTCCTCCTCCTCCACGGGTTGCTCCTTCACCTGCCCTTCAGGGCTGAGACTGCCCAGGCTTCTGCTGCTCCTTCCTGCCCTTCTATCCCTTCCCCCGGGTGGGCTTGCCCGCACCCTCGGCCAGCCGCCATCCGCAGCTCCCCACGCCCAAAGCCCCCACCCAGAGGTCTCTCTCCAGCTCCAGCACTTCCTTGGCAGCTGCCTCCCTGGGGACCCACCCCTCAGCTTTGGAGACCTCACTCGTCCAAACCCATCTCGTGCCTTCCCTTGCTTTGATCTTCCTCCCTCGGCACCCAGCAACACTGCCTCCCTCTTCTGTCAAGATGGACACCGTGAAATGAACCTCGAACAGCCACATTCCCTCATCAGTGTGATGATAAAGGGCACGGAATCCTGAAGGCGTCCTCCAACACATCCCTCCGGCCAGCCTCTCTCCACCACCCTCCCTCGCTGCCTCGTCCGGGCCCTCGGTCTCCTGTGCGCTCCAGCAACAGGTTCTGGACCTGCCGCCCCACACAGCTCTCTGCACCTCCCACCCACGCTGCCACCGAACAGCTTCCTCCGAGCCGTGTTGGTCGTGCTTCGGCTGCCCACAGAGAACTTCTTTTTAAATCCTCACCTGAGGATAGTTTATTGATTTTAGAGAGATAGGAAGGGAGGGAGAGGGAAAAAACATGGATCGGTTGCCTCCTGTGTGTGTCCCCAGATGGAATCCGAAATGTTTGGGTGTATGGGGACAGCGCTCCAGACACCTGTGTCACACGGCCAGGGCTCACAGAGAATTTTTTTGGAGCCGGAGTATAACTCTGAACAAGGCAGGGGGTCCTGATCTGGGAGAGCGTGAGAGGAGACCGCCCCCAGGAAGGAGCACAGCCGGGAAGATGGGCAGGCAGTCTGTGGGGGGTGGAGGTGGAGAAGGAGGAATAGTCCAAGACGCAGGACGAGAATGCAGAGAAAACGGTGCACATCCCAGGAACTGAGAAGAGCTAAAGGTCGGAGAGGATGCTGAGGGCAAGGCCGAGATGCCCAGTTCCAGGTTCCCTCCTCTCTTTTCGAGACCCCTCTGCAATAACTGTAAGGAAAAGGTCTAAAGTATGTTTCTCACTGCCACAGTGGGGAGAGAAGGGGATCTCTGTAACAAAGGACAGGAGGCAGAAGGCAGCAAGATGAGCGTTCGGGGACATGGCACTGTGGGTGAAGCCCAGCCCTCGGAGAGGGACTCCACCCCCCGCTCAGGCCCTGGACTCCGGAGACACAGAAGCCACGGGGGCGTCGGGAGAGGAGCTAAAAGCCAGAGGCTAAGTGGTCTCTTGTGTATCAGATATTCTTCCCCATCTACCCTCCCAAGCAAGTGTAGATAAAAAATAATAAATAAAGGGAATTTATCTGAGCTTCCCCACAGGAACTCAGGGCAACTAACTAGATCGTGGTCATTTTTTTACAGACCCACACCGAGACATGTCTTAGTGAGATTTCAGAACTGTCTGGGTAAAGAGCAAATCCTAAAAGCTCCTGTAAATGAAAAGAAAAAGAAAAAAGAAAAGAAAATCTACATGCAAGAAAAATGCTGGAACAGCACTGTGCTTCTCGTTAGCGACACTGGTGGCTTAGAAGAAAATGGAGCAGTGCCTCCAATGTTTTCAGGAAAAGCTGTTTGCAACCCAGAACTCTCTATCCCAAGCCGAGTTATCAATTCAGCATAAAGGAGAATAAAGAAATGTTCAGATATTTTAAAAGGTACAAAGCGTACCTTGTGTTGGATGTGGGAGAAAGGAGCTAGAAGGTCCAGGGGGCCAAGTTAGATGTTTAGCACGGGTTTATGAGGTAGTTTCTCTTTTTGAAATGTATTTCTAGCTCTGTTTACTGAAAAGGCCTGAAAGGTGGTCGGCCCAGCCACAGTGAGAAACGGTTTATCCCAGGTCTAGGACAGCAGGTATATATGATGGAAATGGTAAATATCAAGGAAGAACAAAGGAAGAGGCTCAAAAGCCAACGCAGCAACATTTCTGTCCTGGCTGGTGTGGCTCAGTGGATTGGGTGGCGGCCTGTGAAGTGAAGAGAGGCCACCTGTTCAGGGCACATGCCTGGGTCAAGGGCCAGACCCCCAGTTGGGGGTGCGCCTTTCGATGTATCTCTCACACATCAGTGTTTCTCTCCCTCTCTTTCTCCCTCCCTTTCCCTATCTCTAAAATAAGAAAATAGCCCTGCCTGGTGTAGCTCAGTGAATTGAGCGCTGGCTTCGAACCAAGGGATCTCTGGTTGGATTCCCAGTCAGGGCACAGGCCTGGGTTGCAGGCCAGGTCCCCAGTGGGGGACGTGTGAGAGGGAACCACACATTGATGTTTCTCTCCTTCTCTTTCTGCCTCCCTTCCCCCTCTCTAAAAATAAATAAAATCTTTAAATAAATAAAATCTTAAGAAAACAAAGTTTCCACCAGCTAAAGAAGATGTGAGCATCATTAAGGATCATAACTGTGATGGATCAAATCAAATACGTTCCAAGTCGTGAGTAAAAATTTGCGAAGCTCACAGGCCCCTTTGGGAGATGCCAGGGAGATGTGATTCTGGAAAAAAAAAAGATAAATAAAGGGAATTTATCTGAGCTTCCCCACAGGAACTCAGGGCAACTAACTAGCAAACGAGAGCAAATTTCTCTAACATAAAAGCCTTCCAGCTAATAAGTGAAGGAGTGATAGAATTTCACCCTGTTGGAACCCCCAATAAAATAGGGGATCTAGGCAGGGACCGTCAGTGAGTGGCTGCCCACATTATAACAAGGGGACGAGTCAACCTGATGTGCCTCCTTTTGGAAGCACACGACACCACCTGTGAAGGTGCCCCAGAATAATCCGTGTGAATCTGATGAAGATTCTGGGGTTAATGACTGGTTCACGGGAAGTACAGGAGATAAATCGTTCTGTCCCAGGTCCCAGCGGGAATTCAGCCAGCCAGAGTCTGAGAAACTTTACAAGAAAAACAAAATTCTCTTTTCAATGAATAAATCACAAGGGAAAAAGAGAGAGAGGGGAACCACCAATTGAAAGAGACTCAAGAGACTGCAAGTAGCAGCGACTGGATCTCGTTCCAACAAGCAAACACTGACAGACATCAGGGGAAATTCGGGCACCCCCTGGCTGTTTGATGGCGCAAAGGAGATACAGCTGACTTTCGGGCGTGCCCTTACCTTTCCGAGACACTTAAATATTTGCTGGTGATATGACACCTGTGCTTTGCTTCAGAATCATCTGGGAGTGGTAAGAAGTGGCTGGGAGTACAGATGAAACCAGATCGGCCATGAACTGATCACAACCGAAGCTGGCCGATGACCACATGAGGGTTCATTATATTATCTCGTCTCCTTGTGTATGTGTTTGAAGTTTTCCATAATGAAAAGGTAAAGATAAACGATCCCCTAAGCATCTTTTCTTTGGAAGTTACTTTTAGAGCATGCTTCAGCAGTGCCCAAGAGAAAGAAAAAATGGGACGTCCAGAAACGGTGCACCCGACCCAGGGGAGCAGCCAAGAGGGGTCCCTGGCAGAGCTGGGAGCTGGGCAGCGCTTGCGGACGGACACCAGGACGCACGGAAGGCTCCTGGAGATGGCTGGGGCCCAGGGGAGGAGGGAATTCAATAGAATAGGTAGTATGATTGAGGGCTTGGAAACGCAGAGGATGTGAAGAAGAAGGAAAAGGGGGAGGAGAAGGAGGAGGGGGAGGAGGGGAGGGGAGGAGGAGGGAGAGAGGAAGCGGGAGGGGGAGAAGAAGAAATAGTTATACTCCCAGTTAAACAAACAAAAATAGATGAGAAGGGCAAAGGTCAAATATGAATCAAACTGAAAGAGCACAGAGGTGAGCTGCAGTGAACAGTTTTTCATGGCTATTAAAAAGTCGAAACACTTTTTTTTTCCTTTTAGAATCAGCCTAGGAAGAACCTATGGAAGACTCCCCTGGTTACGGGGAATGTAAATGCCACCAAACTGCACAGTGTGAAGGTCACTGCACACTATGGAGGGGGGAGTGGCCGGGGTGGGGCGGCAGCTCTCCAGTTCCCTTCTTACAAAGTGGGGAGTCTGCCCAGGGTCGGGGAAGCATGAAATTAAGGTTTAAGTATAGTCTCTGAGGTTTCCAGACAGACCTGAGAACGAGCTAAAAATAGTCTGGGCATCAGAAAGAGATGAAAGGTAATAGAAGTCAACTAAACCCTTATTTCTTGTACTAAGATGCTCAAGTTTGAGAAATCAAGAAACTTCGGTACAGGCGCCATATTGGGGACAAATGCAGGTAACCCTTGGCAGCGCCAAAACCCAGAACTGGCCCAAAGAGGTTCTGAAGGGAGGAAGCTTGTGGAAGGGGAAAGTGAGGGGACTCCCACGTCCCATTTTAAGCTCCTCGGCACATTTTTTAATCAGAAGCTGTATTATAAGGGCCTCATGAGCCATTTAAAACAGAGTTTGACACAAACAGGCCATGATATGATCCGATCTGGGCTCTGAAGGCATCGCTGGCCACAGGTGAGAAGGGAGGGAGGCAGTCACTCGGGCAGCAAGAAGACTGGAGCCGGCGGGAGCCCGGCGGGACCACTGCCCAGGGCCAGGCTGGTGATGACCCCGGCCTGGCCCAGGGAGGGAGAGGGCGGGGTGGATTCCAGAGGTTCTGAAGAGGGTGACGAAGCCCCACGCCCGGTGCCCAGGTCTCTGTCAGCTGGGCAGGCGAGGATCCCTGTAGTGAGCAGGAGGAAGAGGAGGGCTCCAGAGACAACCAGTTCGGTTCAGACACGTTTTGAGTGAGTCATCGGGGATGCGTGGTGGCCCTTAACAGCCTGGCACCAAGCACCTTCTCCAANAGGGCCAGGCTGGTGATGACGCCGGCCTGGCCCAGGGAGGGAGAGGGCGGGGTGGATTCCAGAGGTTCTGAAGAGGGTGACGAAGCCTCACGCCTGGTGCCCAGGTCTCTGCCAGCTGGGCAGGCGAGGATCCCTGTAGTGAGCAGGAGGAAGAGGAGGGCTCCAGAGACAACCAGTTCGGTTCAGACACGTTTTGAGTGAGTCATCGGGGATGCGTGGTGGCCCTTAACAGCCTGGCACCAAGCACCTTCTCCAACCTGTTTCTGCACTCACTCCTCACTCCTGTTCCCTCTCGGCCTTGAGCTTCCTGCTCTTCCACAAATACACAACCTACCTGCCTTTGCCCAGGGCAAGGAGCCTGCCCTGCCCTCCTCAGTGGGTCAGTTCCTGCTCATGACTCGCCTCCAGGACCTTGCCTCCCAGAAACCCGGCAGAGTCTCCCAGGGGGGAGTGCTGCTCCTTGGGGCTCCTGGCCCCCAGCCCTGCTCAGTCGGTCCCAGGCACACCATCCCCCAGATCTGCTATCTTCCCCACCAGGCGACTCCTTCATCGTGGACTGGGACCTTTGCTTCTCTGTACTGGAAGCCTGAGGATATGCCATCTTGTCTGGACGACTAAGCTCGGGACAGCCACCTGGAAGGCCATGCTGCGGAGGTTCCAGGGGGCGCAGGCGGTGCGGGGTGGTGGCGGAGTGCGGGGAAAGTGAAGTCCGTGGAGTCAGGGACCAGCAGTTCTGCAAATGAGCTAACAAGCAGCACCCCTCCAGCCCTGGGCAGGTGGCTCAGTGGGTTCAAGCATTGTCTCATGTACCAAAATAGTGTGGGTTTGATCCTGGGCCGGGGTACAAACCTAGGTTGCACGTTCGATCCTGACCAGGGCAAGTATAGAAGGAAACCGATCCGTGTTTCTCTCTCTCCCTTCCTCTTGTTCTAAAATAAACGTACCCTCTGGTACAGATTAAACAGAAAGGAAGGAAGGAACACCCTTCCCATGCGGAGTAAAAGTGCTCGGCTGACCCACCATCTCATCCTGGACGGTGGGGCGCCTGCCCCTGCACCTAGATGGACACCTTTGTACCCTCAGGGGCCTTCTGCTTCCCCAATTCGGCCCACGTGTCGGGATTCTGTGCCATGGACCCACACCGTGGGGTTCAGTTGAGACATGCCTGGGACAGGTCTTCAGAGCCCTGGGTCATCTGAGTCCTGGGTCCTGAGGAAAGCCATTTCAGGGTGGAATCTTCCATTCAGCGAGATTTGGATAAATCCCCCGTTTCTTTCTAACGTTCTGTATTTGTTGCCTGTATCTAGCTTAACAAATGGCCACAACTGGGTCTCTTAAAACAACAGAAATGCGTCCTCTCACAGTCCCGGAGGCCAGAACCAAGGTACCAGCTGCCTGCTCGGCCTCCCAAAGGCTCCGGGGCAGAACCCTTCCCTGCTCTTCCGGCTCCTGGTGGCTCCAGGTGTTCCTCGGCTTCCGGGGCGGCGTCGCTCGCTCTCAGCCTCCACCTTTGCATGGCATCTCCTTTTCTGCGTCTTATCCTCTTATCTTTTATAAGGACACTTGTCATTGGATTGAGCACCCACTGGATAACCCAAACTGTGTTCTTCTTTTTGTTTGGTTTTGTTTTGTTTGGCAGAATTTTATGGTTTTACTAACACAAACACAGTGTGCACACAAGCTGTCTATTCATTTTCTTCACTGCGCAGCCTGGCATTGGGGCTGGTGACCCTGACAGCCAGCTGGCCTGCTCTGTGCACAGTGATTGTGCGGCTGCAGGAGGAGGTGTTGTGAGTGGGCTCAGCACAGTGACATTTATTGCGCATCCGCAGCACTTCAGGCTCCGTGAGGTTGTGGACCAGGAACCTCCGAAAGCCCCTGGGTAGCGTGGGCTCTGTTTTCGTGTTGCTCCCCTAGCCGGCGCTGGGCTCAAGGTCTGGCCCTTGAATCTGCTGCCCATCCTTTTGTCAATGGCTCTGAGTCTCCGCCAGGCACGCCTCAGTCTGACGTTCCGGTCTGACTGGTGCCGGATGAACTCCTTGGTCCTCTCTTTCACAACCTGGGGCTTCACAAGGGTCTGAGGGCAGCCCTGGGCCCAGTAGGGGACCCCTGCCCCAAGCCATATTCATCTTGAGACCCTTAATTTAATTTAACTACAACTGCAAATATCCTTTTTCCAGATAGGGTCACACTCTCAGGTTCTGGGACAGAAATGTATCTTTTGGGAGCAGGGGGCACCATCCAACCTACTGCATGTTCTGGATGGAAAATGACAAATAGGACATGGGAATTTGCTAATTTGTAGACTTAAACAACCCCTCTTCGTGGAGACATAAGCAACGGTCTTTAAAAATTTACACTGAACAGTGAAAAACTACCGCAAAGAAGCAGCAGGAAGAAGTCCAGCCCCGGCCAACCACATTGGCCTGATTGTTTTGTCCTCACTGTCACACACACACAGAGGCACTGTGCGGACTGTGGTCTTATTGTCTGTCCCCTAGAAAGTCTCTAAGGCCCACTTATGTGGCGCTCGGAGGACATTGGGACATTGTGACATTTTGACAAAATTTTCCAGTCGAAAAAGAAAGGGCAATTTTGCCCAGCAAATTCTGTCATGATTGCAAAAGGCGAGAAAGATGGGAGAAGGAGGAAGAGAGGAAGGAACAGGCTGCCACACGGCGAGCAAGAGCCCCCTTCCCCCGGGACGGTGCCCTCGACGGTGGGGGCCCCCGTCGAGGGTGCCCTCGCTCGCTTGGGGCTGCGTGTTTCGGAGGTGGGTGGGGAAGCCCGGCCTTTCCCCTCGCCCAGCGAGCACCAAAAGCGCTTCCGCACTTTCAAGCCCTGCTCTTACTGAAGTCATTCTACCTGGACTGGATGCCCTGCAGGATTAGCGCAGGTGTTTGTGTTGCCAGCGATGCGATGCTTCCCTCCATTCCACCACCACCTGAGGGAGTGACCACAAGTTTACTTTCAGAAACACCCAGAAAAGCAGCCCTCCCCGTGGCCTCACTGCTGGCTTTTCAAATTCTTGAACCTTGAGCCTGGCTCCGTGGTCCAGTTGGTTGGAGCTTCGTCTGGTACACCAGCAGGTTACAGGTTGAATCCCCGGTCTGGGCACATACTTAGGCTGCGGGTTCGATCCCCAGTCAGGGTACGCATAGGAGGCCACTGATCAATGTTTCTCTCTCACATCCATGTTTCTCTTTCCCTAAAATGGATAAACATACCCTCAGGTGAGGATTAAAATTCTTGAACTATGTTAACCCACTGTAACATCCAACAGGCTGCAGACAGAAAACTCTGACCCCATTCCATTTTATTTTTTTTCTTGCTTTTGGTTTCTTATTTTTTCTGACCCCCTTTTAAAAAAGAACAAATCGTTGCTGGTTTATTATTATCAGTAATTATTGAACACATTGCATAACTATCCAATGGTTATTGACAATGACACCCTGTGACCCCACTCTGAAAAAGAAAAATCAAAGCAATGAAGGTCATTATCATGTAACAAATTGTTGCCACTCCATCATTATCAATATTTATTGACCATTTAGAACCATACCCCAACTGATGAGGACACAGCCGCTTACTCTTGGAGGCGTAAACCACTTCAGGGATAAGAACCTAGAAAGAGACCCTGGTGATCCTTGTTGTCATTTCTTTCTTTCTTTCTTTTTTAAGATTTTATTCATTTATATTTAGACAGAGGGGAAGGGAGGGAGAAAGAGTGAGAGAAACATCAGTGTGTGGTTGCCTCTCGAGCGCCCCCTACTGGGGACCTGGCCTGCAGCCCAGGCATGTCCCCTGACTGGGAATCCAACCAGTTTCCCTTTGATTTGCAGGCTGGCGCCCAATCCACCAAGCCACATCTGCCAGGACCCTCGTTGTCATTTCAAACCGCCAGGTTTTTGCGTATGCCTAGTCAGGAAAGTCAAAGCAGCGCTGCTCAGGACGCGTTTCTCCCCACCACCCCCCCGCCCCTGCAGCTGCAGCGGCCGAGCCCATCTTCCTGTTTCTTGCTCATTGCCCAGTGTCACAGGTGGTTGCTCAGAGGGCTGTTAACAAGACTGTTCCATATTGACTTAGCTAACACACTCAGCAGAGCAGGCAAGTGTATCTTCTGGGAACTAACCCTCTGGCTGCCTGCCCAGCTCACCAGTCACCTCATTCGGTTTCTTTAATTATAACTTCAGGAGAACTCCTCCCCTAACACACTCCCTCTAGGAGGGAGGGTCTCAATCAACACATGACTTTTAGTCTCAGTATAACTTAGGTTAAAGATCTTATTTATTTTTAGAGAGAGGAGAAGAGAGGGAGAAAGAGAGGGAGAGAAACATGGATGTGTGAGAGAGACATCAATTGGTTGCCTCTCGAACCCTGACCAGGGTCTGAACACACAGCCCAGCCATGTGCCCTGACCGGGAATCGAACGTGACACGTTTCACTTTGCTGGACAACGCCCACCCAACTGAACCACACCAGTCGGGTTTAAATTTTAATAAGTTAGTTTCAGTTTTAGTTTGAGCTCTCTGTTAAAGAGTCTTAGAACCACTGAGTAGGAAGCTGGAGAAGCTGACGTCCAGGGACTCTCCCCACCTTCCCTGTGTCGCTAACCAGAAGGCAGGGTAAACACGCAGGTGCATCGGTGTCAGAGATTTGGCGGGGGGGGGGGGGGGGGGGGGGGGGGGCNGGGGGGCGGGGAGCCAGTTCCACTGGTCTCTCCGAAAAGCCAGAGGCTGTCAGTGGCCCTGCACTTCCAGCATGTGGTCTGCCATTTCCAAGCCCACCCAAATGGGTGTTCCATAACAGAATGCAAGTCCGGCTTTTGGGTTCCTGATTTGTCCACCCCGACCCAAGCAGGGACTCCACTCTACCACAAAAGAAATAGTTAAAACAGCCCAGGCTGATGTGGCTCAGTGGATTGAGCGCCAGCCTGTGAGCCAAAGGGTCACCAGTTCGATTCCCAGTCAGGGCACATGCCTGGGTTGCAGGCCAGGTCCCCCCTGGGGACAGCGTGACAGGCAACCACACACTGATGTTTCCTTCTCTTTCTCCCTCCCCCTCTGTGTAAATATAAATGCATTAAATCTTTTTCTAAAATTTAAAAAGAAATGGTTACAGTAGCATGTTGTAGGCCTCTCAAACGGACCCATATGAAAAGACACTGGAGACTCAAAATGTCCCTCTTGGTGTGAGGGGGAAAATCTTTTATGTCAAAATGCATCCGTCAGAAATGCAGGCCGAAGGCAGCAAAGGGCGACATTCATGCCCGACTCCCCAGCCGGGACACAGCCTTCCACTTCCTCGTGGGCCAGGCCAGCTGGCTCCCTGCCCAGCAGCCAAACCCGTCCGTGGAGCCAGAGCAGCCGCCTGCAAAGTCAGCCACAGACACAAAACTCAGCTCACAGCAGAGGCAAAGGGTCTGACATCTGTCTCTGAGATTTAGAAATAAAGTCTCTTGGATCTCGGAAAGGACTGCGCTTAAAAAGTTGCAGGCGCGCGCGCGCGAAAGGCCCTGTTCATGTCCCTGGGCTGGTGAGCAGGAACAAGACACGATTCGTTCCGGAAGTCCTGGCTGCATGACTTGGCATCTGGGCAAAGTCCCTTTACAGCCACTTCTGGGGAGCCCAGCCCCCTCAGGCCCTTGGGGCCCTGGCCTACTGGGGCCCCAGACACCGGTCTTCTTTACTGGGGACAATGCTCTGGTGAGACACCAGGGGACAGAGGAGCCAGGCTGTGGGGAACTGAGCCCACCAGAATATGTCCATGCAGGCCATGGCCAGAGGACGAGACAGGACAATCCCCAGCACTGAGCACCCACCACAACTCTCGGTGGGGTTCACGGGGGCGTGTGGGTTGGAATGGGCAATGTGATACAACAACATAACATAATACAGATTATGGAGGACTAATTTTATATTTATTTTATAATGTGACTTTTAAAAACACAGAGTGCTACCCTACCTGGGTGGCTCCATTGGCTGGAGCATTGTCCCACACACCCCCCACCTCCCAAAGAGGGTGTGGGTTCAATTCCTAGGCTGCGGATTACATCGCAGGTCAGGCACCTATGGGAGGCACTCAATTCATGTCTCTCTCTCACATTGATCTCTCTCTCTTGCCCTCCCTCCCTCTCTGCCTCTCTCTCTAAAATCAATGAACGTATCCTCAGGTGAGGATTAAAAAAAAAATACAAAGTGCCTTCTACCCTGACTGCCTCCAAATGTAAGACACTTAACTAGGAACAAATGGCCTTCTAACTGCTTTCTCCCATACTGGACACATTGACACTTTAATCCTTGCTAGAAACATACATTTTGTATTGGATTTCCCCAATGTTACGGGTACACCGTGGGTCACTGGAAGGACTGACTCAAGGGCCTCAGTGACAGCAGGGCGCCGAAATTTAAACGCAGCCCCGGGGAACGGAACGTCACGGGCACCCTGCCCTAGTGTTTGCTGGGATGGCAAGCCGGCGATGGAAAATCAGAAAGCGCAGCATGTTCAGATGCCCAAGGTTTAAAGTTTAAGCTAGATTTTGACTTGAGGAGTTTTCCCCTTTATTTATTAAGACTCAGAACATCGATTTTAAGTAATTGGTGATCTCATTTTACACAGTAAGTGAGCACAAGCTTTGGAGTCAGCCTCGGGTTCAAGGTTGGGCTCAGCCAATTAACTGTGACCTCGGCTCAATTCTCTGTATAGCTCAGAGCCCAAAGCCTGTAAAGTATTGTCAATAAACGTGGCTTGCACCAGCAATTCCTTTTCAGTCAGTATCTAATCCCTTGTCTATTCTCCGTGATCACAACCTAAATGAGTTCAAACCACATGAATCAGTAATGAGCCTGAACAGGGGAACCTTCTCCCTCCCCACTGTCGGAGAGAGCGGGCAGCAACAAAATTCCAAGCTGATCGAGGCTCCACTACCAACGAGATCATAGAGGCAATCTTTCCAAGGGACCGAACAATTTGTCCTGAAAAAGCTGAGAAAATATATAAAAAAGGTGGTTATTGAAATGAAAATCACAATGAAGGAAATGGGACTTTAAAAAATGACAACAGGCAATGTAACATAAGTTCTGTTTCTCAAGCATCGTTGGCATCCATCCCTGCCCGACTGCCCCCACTGCGCCCGCTCCACGGCCTCACCACCTCTCCCAGGGCCCTGCCGTCAGCTGCCCCAGGGTCCCCTCCACCGGCTCTCCACACCAGCACCGGTTCCGGCAGGCCGTGAAGAGGTACGGGCTACAAAACGCTGTGTGTGCCCTTCCATCTGTGTAGAACGACATGCGTGGCTGTGTTCATCTCTCCGGGTGTGTACAGAAAACCTCATAGGATAAGCCCAAAGTGTTCAGAGTGTTTCTGTAACATGTGGTCCCTTCCTTTTATAGTTTGGTAGCTATGGAGAATTGGGGAAATATCATCATTATTAATGTTTTAATCAGAACAAAATTTAAGCTAGCTGTTAAAAAGGAAAAAGAAAGCAAGCTTTCAATGGTACTCTATTGCAATCAGGACAGTCCCACCTGACAGGTGAGGTCGGCCACCCATGACCCCAGATCACTTCTCCAACTCGATCTTCTTCTGACTCATTTGCTCACCTGGAACACACCAGACACTGTTTACCCCGAAAGCAAGCCTTCTCGAAGGCTTCCCCTTCATCTCGAAGACGTCCCCTTACAGGTGACCTGCTGCAAGTGCCTGGGGCGTTCATTTCATCCGGACACGTTGTGTTTTTCTCTCTTCCACTGAACAGGAAGCCCTTCAAAGACAGGTGCCTTCTTCCCAGGGTACCTGGCTCACTGCCTTGCACCCAAAGATCGTGAATAGATGTTTGTGGGAATAAGTTACAGAAGTGAAGGGGACGATACACCTGGAGCAGATGTGGAACACTTTAGAGAGTTGGACCCAAAGAAGGGGTGACGTTAGACAGAAATGCCAACTGGTGGCAGAGATACTTGCATGTTAAAGACGCAGACACCCTCCAAGGCATCGTCATCACTCACATGTAGATGGCTTAACATCGCAGGGTGAGCCGCTCCTAACGTTCTCCTTTAAAGGAGAGGTACCTTCTTGCTTTGCACTTACATACTTGAACTACAAGGACACAATATCGGCTTTGGAAAACTAGTTGCCTGAAAATGAAAGCGTTATCAGAAAACAAAAGTAAAAGACAAATGATGAGTTGGGAAAATATTTACAACACAAATAATAAAAGGGTGGTAACGCATACTGTTTTCCCAATTCTCAATAATTTCCAAACTGTGAGAAATTATTAATAAATGGGCGACTAACAAAAGAACAAATCCAAATACATAATACATAAGAGGGGGAAAGCTTATTAGTAATAAAATAGAAACTAGAGTGAGATAACTCTTTTTTGTCTTTCAGATTGACAAATTAAAAAATACTGCTCAGTGCTGGGGGTGAAAAGCAAGGTATTTTCATGGGGCTGTAGCTTTCCTGGAAAACAATTTAGCAATAAGTTTTAAAAACAATTCATTCCCGTTGGCCCAGTAATTCTACTAATAGGATTCTGTCCTAAGGAATTGATTTTAAAAATGTGCACACCAAGTTTTATATATAAGCAGCACCGTTCATAAGAATTAAAAACTAGAAACAGTACAGATTATCAACTACAAGAAAACAAAGTGTGACACTACATTTATGCAATGCTTGCACTGAAAATCATACATATTGTTTAAGTTTTATTTATTTTTAGAAAGAGGGGAAGAGAGGAAGAGAGAAACATCAATGTGTGGTTTTCTCTCGTGTGCCCCCCATGGGGGACCTGGCCCACAACCCTGGCACGTGCCCTGACTGGGAATCCAATTAGTGACCCCTTGGTTCGCAAGCCGGCACTCAGTCCACTGAGTCACACTAGCCAGAGCTGAAAAATCATATATTTTTAAAAGAATATTGTCACTGGGGGAAATGCTTGCAATAAAATTTAAAGTGAGGAGAAAAGATGAAATCATATGCATTCTGGAGACAGGGCTGAAGACAGAAATGGCTTCTGGGAATGAGGGAAAGGGGGATCTTTCGCATGTTATCGTTCTTTTCTTCTTTTCAACAAGTAATAACAACAGTTGTGGCTACGAGTCTGGTGATCATTTGAATGTTTCCTGTGGGCCAAGCACTGTTCTCCTAGGTGGTTCGTGTTTATCTCCTCACTTAACCTACAACTGCCCCGTGAGGTAAGTGGGACACTATGGGCATCGCCCTTGACAGAGAAGCAAGCCGGTGCACAGAGGGGTCAAGCCTAAGGCAGAGCTAGGGTTCAAGCTCCCAATTTTGACTCCGAATGTGGTTCTTCCTCCTCCACTGCGCCCCCCTCTCCCCGCCTCAACTATATAACCATCTGATCTCTTCAAGTTCTTGCTTCAGGGTGACCTTCACAAGGAGTCCTACCCTGGGCACAGGGTTCAAAACGGCAGCCTGCCCCTCCTCTGTTTTACTCTGCTCTAGTGTTTGCACAGTATATACCTGGCATAAATATACAACTTTCAGAATCGGGGTATGGTTCCATGCACCTCCCCACCTCCACCAGGTGAGCTCCCCCGGGGCAGGCATTGCCATTTGTCCTGCTGGCCAGTGGATGTCACAACCTGGAAAGGTGCTGGCACAAACAAGGTCCTCCACATACATTTGCGGATTAAGTGAAGTTTTAAAAAAAAGGAGCAATTCCAATTTCACATTCTGATTTTAAAGCATAAACGTGTGTACCATGTACCGGGAGAATAAAATATTTCAAAATGTTAATGGTGATTTCAAGGGATATTTTTTTCTTCATTATGTTTTCCTGTGGTTTTATTCCAATGTGAAAATGTATTATTTCATCATGAAAAATTTGCTTTTTAAAACGTCTCTTCTAAACCTCAGGTAACATAACACTGCCACGCACAGCAAATATCTTTGCTGTAAATCGCATGGAAGGAGGCATTGGACTACTGGGGAGGCACGGATGGTCTTTAAGGATATGACTGCTTTTAAGTAATCGCCCAGTATTTTTGTGGTGGTTAAATATTTCTTAAAGGAATAAAATCCCAGCCTCGTGAGTCGACCGCGGCACCCCTGGGGAACACACCCACCTAGCAACGGCAACCGAGCTGCAGCCTGGCGCTGCGCCTTTAATTCCCGGGTTGGGGTGGGGCGCTGGTGGAGCATTTCTGCTCCCCCAGGCCTTGGTGGCAGCTGTCACCTGTAAAGCGAGCACCGAACGCGGGGGATGGAGCCCGGCGCCCATTGGACAAAGTATAAAGGCAGAAACCTACCCTGGGGCCGGTGGGCCGGCGGTGGTGGGTGCGCGCCGCGGCCCCCCGTGCCTTTCCCCCGCAGACTCCCAGACTCTGCGGCGCTGACTTGACCGCGGTCCAGCTTCGGCCACAGCCCCGCCCGGCCTCGGTGGAAACGCCCAGGTGAGCCTGGCCGAGGCGGACCTGACTCGCGGAACCCCGGCTCCGGCGCGTACCGGCGGGCGCCGGGCGGAGGCCGCTGGGAGGGGCGGCCGGGCTCCCCTGCCTGGCGGACCTTGGCCATGGCCCTCGCCGCGGCGGCGGCCGCTGCGGCCGCGGGGGTGAGCCAAGCGGCGGTGCTGGGCTTCCTGCACGAGCGCGGCGGGAAGGTGCGCAACTCCGAGCTGCTGAGCCGCTTCAAGCCGCTGCTGGATGCGGGCGACCCGCGCGGCCGCGCCGCCCGCAGGGACCGCTTCAAGCAGTTCGTCAACGACGTGGCCGTGGTGAAGGAGTTCGACGGCGTCAAGTTCGTGGTGCTGAGGAAGACGCCGCGGCCCCGAGAGGGCCCGGAGCGCCTGTCCTCCGGCGTCCCCAGCACGGCCGAGCCCCTGGCCCCGCCACCCGAGACCACCTCCCTCTCTCACGTGGAACCCGCTGCCTCCGGGGCTCCCTCCTTGGCCTCGGCGCAGCCGTCGGTGGACGCTCCTGGGGACTCGGGCCCTCCGTCGGAGCCGCAGGACACTCCTGGGGCGCCGGCCTCTGAGCTCACTCAGACGAATGGGGAGCCTGTGTTAAGCCCCCCGATCCAGCAGTCAGGGGGGCCGTCCGACCCGGGGCTTCCAGCCTTGGAGCTAGCCCACCCCTCCGGCGACCTCTCTGCAGACGCGGCCCGGCGGTCTGGGGCACCGTCGGAGGCGGCCTTACCCCACGCAGAGCCGCCTGACCCGGAACCCGGGCCTGGGGCGACGACAGGGCCGCCACCACCCCCGCGACGCGCGCCTCCGCAGAAGCCCTGCATGCTGCCTGTGCGCTGCGTCCCGGGCCCCGCGGCGCTCCGGATCCGAGCCGAAGAGCAGGGCCTGCGCCGGCAGCTGTCGGAGGAGCCGAGCCCGCGGAGCTCCCCGCCCCTGCTACGGCGGCTCTCGGTGGAGGAGTCCGGCCTGGGCCTCGGCCTGGGCCTGGGCCCCGGCCTGGGCCCGGGACGCTCCCCGCACCTGCGGCGCCTGTCGCGGGCCGGCCCGCGCCTGCTGAGCCCCGACACCGAGGAGCTGCCCGTCGCACCTCCGCCGTCTGCCGTGCCCCTGGAGCCGGCCGAGCACGAGTGGCTAGTGCGGGTGGCCAGTGGCCGCTGGACCCACCAGCTGCACGGGCTGCTGCTGCGCGACGGCGGCCTGGCCGCCAAGCGCGACTTCATGTCTGGCTTCACCGCCCTGCACTGGGCCGCCAAGAGCGGCGACCGCGAGATGGCCGTGCAGCTGGTGGAGGTGGCGCGGCGCGGGGGCGCGCCGGTCAACCTGAACGCGCGCTCACACGGCGGCTACACGCCGCTGCACCTGGCGGCGCTGCACGGCCACGAGGACGCCGCGGTGCTGCTGGTGGGCCTGGGTGCGCAGGTGCACGTGCGCGACCACAGCGGGCGGCGGGCCTACCAGTACCTGCCGCCGGGCGCCACCTACGCGCTGCGCCGTCTCCTGGGCGACCCGGGCCTGCCGGGCTCCGCCGAGCCCACCGCGATGGGCGGGGGCAGTCTTGCGGCCAGGCGCCCCGTGCAGGTGGCCGCCACCATCCTAAGCTCCACCACCAGCGCGTTTCTGGGCGTCCTGGCCGACGACCTGATGCTCCAGGACCTGGCTCGAGGCCTGAGGAAGTCGAGCTCGGGCTCCTTCACCAAGTTCTTGGGGGCCTCGCCCATAGCTCCCCGTAAAAAGACGAAGGGACGCGGCGGCGGGCCCGCCTTCTCGGAAATCTCTCGTCGATCCACTCCGGGGCCCTTCGCGGGTCTAATGCCCAGCCTGCCCCCCGCCACCTGACAGCCGCCGAGGCTCTGGCTCGGTTGATCTAGCTGGGCCTGCCCCTCACAGTCGACGCTTGCCCGCGGCGGCGGCCCGGCACTTCCCACTCTATCGGGCCTTGTCCACTGCAATCTGTTTCACCCGGGGGCGCCCACGCCTCCGACTTCTGCTGAAGCTTCGCCTGTCTCGGAGCTGGGCTTTGAGATCTCAGTGAGAGTCCTATGAAGACCGCCAGAAGTCAGGCTTGAACTCTGGGGGAGACTTGAAATTCAGGGTTAAAGGTGAAGGGGCAGCAGCTGGTCTGGCCCCAGAGCGAGTTAGCCCAGTGCTCTGCCTCCGTACACTGCCAAGCCAGGACCTGTGGCAAGGGCCTCATTTCCTGCTGTGTGAGGTCGGGTGGTTGGCCAGCTCTAAGATGCCAGTGGTTTTGTAATTTGATGCCTTTATCCTGTTTTTAAATTGAAATGAGGTAAAGCAACTTTTATAATAACCTTGTGAAATTATATTTTTTTCCATTTCTAGGCAGAATGCTTAGACATTTTGGTTTTTGGTAAAGATTTTGGAACTCTACTTAAAAAAACGACAACTAACGATCAACATCTCAAAGAAATTGCCCTGGCTGGTGTGGCTCAGTGGGCTGAGCGCTGTCCTGGGAAGCAAAATGTCGCCACCAGGGCGCATGCGTGGGTTGTGGCCCAGGTCCCAGTCGGGGGCTTTGCAAGAGGCAACCAATCGATGTTTCTCTCCCTCTCTATCTCCCTCCCTTCCTGTATCTCTATAAACAAACAAACAAATAATAATAAATAAAATCTTTTTTAAAAAATCTTAAAAGAAATTACCCCCAATCAACAAAACCTTTAAACATTTATCTACCTCATTTTAGGCAATGAAGGTCGCAGAGAACCTTGGACACAGAACATGACCATTGCAAATGGAATTAATTTTACTGGTACTGTGAGTGCTAAATATTGGAAACAAGTACATCTTGGGAGAAAAGGCAATTTAACAAGAGAAACGAGACATTTGGACAGATACTTTTAATTAGTGGTTTTCTTTATGGTGGAATATAAACACAGGTTTCGGGCGCTGGAGGGTGGCATTTTGATTTGGCATGAATATTCATTATATTAAGCATAATTATGTGAATTTCACTGTTGTACCATGTTTCTGAATCTGTGGTTTTTTTCAAATCCGGCTGAGCCTTTCAATAAAGTAGGTAAATATTCCAAGTTGGGCCACCACTAAAAAAAAAAAAAAGTTATAGCATCCCTCCAAAAAAATAACTAGTAAAATAGTATTGGATACAATTAAGGAGCAACTATTTTATATGAAATTTCTGTCCAAGTAGAAAGTACACGATGTCCACTTTGAAAAGTCATCTGAAAGCCAACACTTTATTCCAAAATGGTAGATTCAGAATCTCTTTGCTCAGTGACCTTAGAGGGTTGACTTAACGTCTCTGGGCCTTTGCTTCTCTGTAATCAAGAAGGTTTGTAGGTATTGCCAGGATCTCCCAGGTTCAAGGCAGTGTAATTCTAATGGCTCTTTCTCTGTTTTAAAGATGTGGAATCTATCTGCTCAGCCTTTTTTTTTTTTATGTCATACGGTGGTGATGCCCTGCTTTCGCAAATTGTGTTTGCATGTCATTCGTTATATCAAATGGCTTCTGTGGCATGGGGTAGTGGGGCGCCCTGCCACAGACAAGTACATGTATCAGTGAGGCCTCTGAAATCATTTCAGGTATTAATAAAATGTTCTGATTTAAGCAATGAAATAAACAGTCTCATGTGTCGTTTTTGTTTGTGTGATGATGTACCTTCCTTCAATCTTCTACAGCTCTTGCCACTGTTTTTTTAAGGATTTTTCCTTTTTATTGACTTCATCGGGGGTGACACTGATTAACAAAACTACACAGGTTTCAGGGGCACAGTTCCACAACACATCATCTGTGCACTGTATTGTGTGTTCACCACCCCAGTCAGCTCTCCTTCCAGCACCACTGCCCCCCAGACCTTCTGCCACCTCCCCCCTCCCCTTGCCACTGTGTTTGTCTTTCCTTCTCCTTTAATTTACTTAATTTCTTCCTTCTCTCCTCAGCCTTCTCCTGCCAGTTTCAAGTATTCTGTCATTGAAAGAATTTGAATACCTCTGCAAAACGAAAGTGGCAGGCCATGCGTGCCTCTAGTGGGCAAAACTGCAGGCAAATGTAAGTTCTAGTCTGACCTTTCCCACCTTCCTTGCCTGGAACTCTGGCTAAGCTGCATAAATTATTTTAAAATGCAAATGAACTCTTCTGCCTCTACAGGAAAACTGTGGGAGGCAATCATCATAGCAATCCGAGTGGCTGAAAGTCCAAAAGGCAGTAAACCATTAGAGGTGTCCCATGGAAAAGAGTGGCTTCACTGGACGAAGATGGGTCACAAAGGTCACAAACAGCCATGACACAGCTCAAGAAAGATCAAACTCGGAACCAGCAGGGCAGTGATAGCAATAACTAGTGTTTACTGAATGGGTAACTCAGAGGAGGGCTCCTCAAACGACCAGAGAAATCTTCGTGTTGCCAAGGGTGGGGTGGGAGTCTTCTAGACGAGGTCACACATGGGTCAAGGGTTTAGAACCGATGAGCCTCAAGTTCAGGTGCTAGAAACCACTGCTTTTTCATGGCAGGGCAAGACTTGCTGAAACTATAAGGTAAGTCAGCAGGAAATCGTGGATGGAAGTGCAGAATGGAAAGTTTTTGAGAACCCAGTATCGCTAGCAGGGGGTACACCTCTGGCAGGGTATTTCCAACTGACACACACAAGAATGACTGTGTGTAAGTTAAGGCAACTGAGCTGCTAGAATTCTCACAGGGACGAGAATCGCTCATTTTAATGGGGGGAATTGTTGATGTACAGCGGATGCCTGAGCCGCGGCCAGAGCGGGCTTATTATTAAGTCTCACATTTCCTTAGCAGAAGGTTGGAAGTTGTGCCTGAACGTGTCCCACTTACTAATGGAGACCGGGGCGTGGGCGATGCTCGCGTGACCTGTGCTCTTTACGTGCCAGGCGCGGCTCTGAACGCTTTGCAGGTACTGGCCACCACCGTAAACGTAGGCACTGTCAGCTTCTTGATGTTAAAGTGAGGAAACCGAGGCCTAGAGAAATCCTCGGTGAGTCACTCAGGCAGCACAGCCTGGTAAGCGCCGGAGCGGTCGTGGCATCCCGCGCCCTTCCCATGGCTGTGCGCTGCTGCCGACAGGCACGGCGGTCTCAGCCTCAGCTCTCCACTCATTGAGTGCCCTTGGGCGAGTCACCCAGTTCCCCGATGCTGTCTCCCTTTTCTGTGGGGCAAAAGACTGGCAGTACCCACCCTGCAGACCGTAGGGGGAGGGGCGTGGGAAATGGGTAGGTAGAGCCGGCTACGAGCCGCAAGCCAAACTGAAATACTAGGAGGTGCGCCAAGCTGGGTCCACAGGGGCACCCAGCCACACCCCAGAGCAAAATAGCTCAGATTGGTGCCTTTGCTGGCCCGTTCTTTTGCCACGTTAATAAAAGCATACAGAAATAACCAACTTTATTAGGAAAAACGTATTACCACAAAAGGGGAATTATTCCATGTTCTTTACTTAATGTGCATGTAGTTAAAATAGAAATAACAATGTCTTTCTTAATTCACACTCCTATGGAACCCCTACCCCAACCCCCCGGAACTGCACAGTCGTGGCGCAGCCCTCAGCGCACAGTTACAAGGCAGGCGCACCCAGGACACGAATTCTCCCCTTGTTTGGGCCTTTTCCTGGAAGAAATTATTGGAGTGCTTAAAAATGTTTGCTTAGATAAACTCTATTTGCGCTCCAGGGAGCTTTTAGCCGTGAACCTCGGTCGTGGCCTCAGCATTCGGAACTGCCACACCTCTGGCCTTGAACCTTGAAGCAGAGGTGGCCTCGGGTATGACTACTGGGAAGAGGGAGAGAGACAGACAACGGGTAGGTGAACACAGACCTCTCTTCCTGAAAAAAAGTCCTCGTAGGAAGTTGAGGCGGATTTAAATTTCAGAGATGACAGGCAAACCGCCCGACGTGCCCGTCTAAACTGTGGTGGAGCCGCGACAATTGCAGGGCGGTTGACAAGGGCGCGTTAGAGCGACTGCCTCCCCACCCCCACCCCCAGCCTCGGGGTTCGCGCCCCGCTCTGTGGCCCTCAGCTACAGGTGACCTAAATTCCCTCTTAAGTTTCCGATCTGCATATGGGGAGCAGCACCGCGGTCGGCGGCGGCGAGGATTCCCGGGGTTTTCGCCGCCGCTCCCTGAGGTACGTGGTGCGCGCGGCTGGCTGTTCACTGCGCACGGGGCGCCGCTCTCGGACACGCGGAACACCGCTTTTCTATTCCGTTCCCAATCTGCAGTCGGAAGGCAAAAGTACACTAATTACATCCACTCTACCAGCAGCAGCGAGGGCGGATGAGGCAACCCGCGGAGGCGGTTGCAGGGCTGCCTGTTGCCCAGCAACAGCCCCAGCTTCAGCCGGCCTCTGGCAGAGCGCAAGGTCCGTGGTGCGGCGGGGGCAGGGCGGGCAGGCGGAGGTTCGGGGGTGCGGGCGGCTTCAGGAGGTGGGGCCAGAAACCCCAACCCAGACCCCTGAGTCCCTGTGTTCCAGCCGGGGGTGGGGCTAAGTAAGGCTCTCCTACATACTGATAGTGGAGATAACAACCTTCCCTCCTCCTCACTTCTCATTAACCAGCAACCGAGGAAAGCAAGCCAGCCTTCCCAGGGCGGCCTAGCTAGACTTGCTTTCCGCCTGAAGCAGGAAGGCCCAGCCCCAGCCTTCAGGCTCAGCAGCGACACTGCTCTGCAGGGCCAGGCAAAGTCCCAGTGGCTAGTGCAGAGGGCCTGGTAGCTGCGGGGGCTGCAGGTGGTCAAGTACAGGTAGCAGCTTACATAGTGAGAACAGTGCCCTCTGCTGGCAATGTCCTGGAGGGCGAAATTCACGGGGCTCCCGGGGCCCTGCAAGTCTTGGCCTGTGGTACCAACATGCAACACCTATGGTGAGCTCACTCTTGACATCTGAAGGAATAACGGAGTGGAAGGGAAATACACTGGGGGAGGAAGGAGACAGAGGCCACGTGAAAGGACAGGCACAGTTGGTGTCCACCTACTTTGGTGGCTCCCCTGATGTGGTAGGGACAAGCAGAGAAGCCTCTTATTTCCCGGTAGCAAAACCCAGCACAGAAGAAAAGGGCAATGTAGCTGGACAATGGCAGATGCCGCTCCCCCGGCCCATCCCGGCCTGGGAGTGTTTTGTCTGAAATACACCGTTTCCACTGGCCCGGGGCACCCCTCTAAGTGTCTTCCTAAGAATATCACAACCAGAGAATGCAATGGGCCTGTAACAGGCCAAAAGGCAGAAGAGAGCAGATTCCATCTAGAATGCATCCCGAAGCCAGCTGCCCGGCTGGACTGAGGGCCTTGGAGCGGAGGCCCTGCCCAGTGTTCAAAGCATAATGTTAGAACCCACAACTGCCTCGGCAGGAGCCCCATATGTTTTTTATAAAATGGCACAATGTGAGCATTGTTCTGCACTCAATAGCACGACTGTTGCAACTAATGCTTTTGCTATGAATACGACCATTTAAAATTCCCAACCAGTTGCACTTGGTGACAACACGAATCAGAAAACAAGCCCAGAAGCAGATTTCTCACTTTGGGGTCAGTTGGCTTTAAATACACACATACATGCCTTTTAATGTACCCAAGTTCCAAAAATACGCCGAACCTTTGCAAGGACAATGTTCTCCTTGGTGCTTGCAGTTATAAATACTAACGCTGATTTTCACATGTGTATTTGAAAACCTGACATTGATTCTGTGTATACAGGGCTGATGCACAAACAGAGGAGTGTGTGTGTCCTAGGCCTCAGCCCCTAACTCCTCCTTCCCAGCCCCAACCCACCCCCAGAAGGGCGCCTCTGGCACAGCCCAGCTGCCTCTCCAGGCCCTCAGCCCTCGCCTGACAGGTCTCCACGGCCCCCAGGCCTCACCTCCTGCTCCCACCCCCAAATGCCCTCCTCAAACCCACCTGACCCAGTGCAGTTCCAAAGGAGAGCAGGATAAACTCAAGTTTGGTAACACAATTGGAAGAGGAAGAAAGTTCTTAGAATGAATGTCCCCAAATGTCCACGTGTACTGGGCATTTGTCAGGGTTCTTAGGCAGCAAAGCATCTGAACCCATTTTCCATTGGTGACTTTCTCCAGTGAGTCTTGGAGGCAGTACCCCACTTCCACTATAGAGGCTGGGGACTTGGGTAAACTCAGTGAAGGAGGCCTGGACTCTGCCAATCAGGCCTGGTGTTGGTGGTGACGCAGTCCCCAGAGCAGTGACGGATCACTGGCGGCAATGGAGTTGGGGGCCCAGCACCCCCCTGGTTCCCCAGCCTCCCAGCAATGTCCAGACCTCCCTGATACCCTCCAACAAATCCCTCCTCCGCCCTCACCGGGGAGGGTTGGCGTCTGTACCCAGTGAACGACGTTCCGGGTGACATACACACTCCTCACATCAGTTTTTATTGAGGGAAAAGAGGCTGTTCTGCATCTTAAGTTGAGATTCTGCTTGTCTCCACTCCCTCCAGCCCACTTGGACCAACCCTCTCTCTCATCACAAGAAGGGGGAATACTGCAGTTTATAAAATCCATAAATTAATTACCAAATAATCCACAAGACTTGGGCGAGGCCACATGACACCACTTGGAAGAAGTATCCTGGAAGGGCCCAGCCTGGGCCATCCCCACCCCAGGGGAAAGCACCCAACGAGCTGTCACCCCAGAAGCGCGAGGGAATGGCAGGGGTAATGCTCCCCACCTCCACGCCATCGCTAAATAAGCAGGGCCGGGAAGGGAGGTTTATGGGGAGGCTGGGTCCCTGGTGGGGAAGCCAGCCTGGGAGATGAGGGTCGATGGCCAAGGCTGTTCCTGACGGCATCCAGTTGGTCCTGAAGGAGCCGGACACGCTCGTCCAAGCTGCGCTGCTGGGCCAGGACAGCGGCCTTGCCGGCCAGGAGGGCACAGTAGGCGTGCAGCTCCCCAGCTGGCAGTGCCCGCACCAGAACCTCACGCAGGGCCCGCTCGCGCCGCGCCACGTGCTCCTTCAGCTCCCTGGCATCCTCCTGCTGCCGCTGCAGGAGCCTGAGACGTTGCAACAGAGAGGCCTGGAGCCCACAGGGAGAGGCACTGTGAGTGGGGCGAGTGCACCTCGCCACCCCGCTCTCACGCAGCCCCGACCCTTTACCTGCTCCTCAGGGTCACCGTCTGCCCCTGTCCGGGCCAGGGCGTGGTGCACTCGAGCCAGGCGACTGCCCAGTAGCAGCAGGAGGCCAAGCACGCGCTCTAGGTCAGCCATGAACCGGCTGAACCGCTCTAGGTCGCGGGGTGCACAGGCCTGGCCCACAGCAGCCTCCAGGGCAGCCCTGCTCCTGGCCCAGGTCTGGGCTGCCCCCTGCAGCTGCTCCTGCTCAGCCTGAAGGGTCTGCAGCGTCTTTTGGAGGAGTTCCGCTAGCTCCACCTGGAGGGAGGGCGTGGGTACTTAAAGCTAGGGCCAGGCCCATGACCTCTTAGGCCAAATTCCTGCCTCTTGTCCCACCCAACTTCCACCAGCCCCACCACACTCACTTTCTTAGCTTGGATGCTGCTATTTGGCTCTGGGAGACCCTGACCACACAGACATGGCTGGTCAGGCACAGCGTGGGTGGTAAGGTTTTCAAGCCTTGTTTCTTCTGGAGAAGTCGGCAGGAGCTGGATGCATCTAGAAAGGTGGGGCCTGGGGATAAAACCAACGCTCTCTGGGTTGTCATGCCCCAGGCCGCAGGGGCTTAGAATCTCCCGAGTCCCTGGTGCCCCGCGCTTACCCTGGCTCAGAAGTCCCAGAAGCCTCCTCTCCAGCCTTGCCACAGGCTGGCCTCATGGCAGCCCAGACCTCAGCCAGGGGAATCAGCCCGTCCAGCAGATCCAGAGGAGGCTCTGGGCTGGGGCAGAAGGTGAGTGTGTCACTCAGAGAAGGATCCAGTCTGGCCAGCTCCTGAACCAGCTCCTCCAAGCGGGGACTAGGCCACATAGGTTGGGGACCAGGCTGGCCAGTGCCCCAAGCCAGGGCCACATCATCACGAGGCCCTTGGGTCTCATCGCCTGGTGGCCCCAAGGCATCTGCTGGTAGAGGCTGGAGGGGGTCGTTCTCTGCAGCTGCAGGGAAGTCAGTCATCAGCAGCCCAGTGCAGTCTGTGGTTGGGATGTCGCCATTTGCAGTCCCAGCGGGGCTATAGCATGTGGGCCTGGAGATGCCCACACGGCCGTTCACCCCCTGCCAGCAGGCATCTGCCCCTGCTGTCTCCGGGCACTCGTGGAAGGGGCGCTCTGGGGGGATGGCAGCCCGGTTAGGCCTTTGGCTCGAGCCAGCTCCACATGGCAGGTCAGAGGCATGGACACTGGAAATGGAAGAGACACTGAAGTGGAAAAATCTCTGGCTGAAGACCAGGGGTGGTCTCCCAGGACTACGGGTCTTCACCCCATCTCCCGGGATTCCAGGCTCCATCACAGACAGGGCTGCACGCCCCTGAAGTGTTCTGTAGCTATGCATGGGGAGTGGGCGCCTCCCTCCGCTTGGAAGCAAAAGAGAACTCACCTGGCTGGGAGCCCTGGGTGTACACGGGGGTCTGGAGGTGATTTTGTTCTGACAGGCAGGGCTTCTTCCAAGAAGACATCATCGTGGTCGTCGGGAAGGAAGGGGAGCCGGGCAGACGGGACCCTGTGCTCACAGTCCGTGGGACTGCTCTGGGGACCCGCTGCAGGACACACCACTTTGGCAGCTTCCTTCTGAGTCAGGAACCTGGAGGCAGAGACCCCCCACTGACCACAGCGACCAGGAAGGAAGGATTTGGTTTGCAAAAGACAGCATCAGAAGGCCCAGGATGAGGTAGCTGCGAGGCGCTTTGCTCTCTCCGGCAAGAGCTGTGAAAGCCCCGCCTCCCAGAGTGATCCATGTCTCTCACCTGGGGTGTCTGGTCTGACATAACGGTCTGGGGGGGTCTGCTTCTTGAGGAACGGCCTGGAAAAGCAGAGAGGTCAGATGAAATGCGGCTCGAGTTTTCAGTCTCCCAGAGGCCCCCCACTTCTCTTCCATACCTGGATAACGGGCCTGGCCGCTCCGGGACCTCCCCAGGGACCCAAAGCTTCCCCTGAAGCGCTCCGACTCCTGCGGGCGGGCCTGCAGGCGTCGTCGAGCTTCAAGGACCGGGTTTCTGGCTCCCCTGAGTCTCGGGGTGGCCATCTGATCGGGTGACCTTCGAACTCCGCCAACGCCCGATGCTGCAATTCCTGGGGCTCGCACCTGGCTCGGCCAAAGCTGGAGCAGGCCCCACCCGAGCACCCCGCAGCCATCCCACCGCCCCAGCCCACGCGATCCAGCTTTCCTGGCTCGGAGAAGCACCACTTCTGCTGCTGGTTGGCGAGGCGGCCCCGGCCGGGGGTTCCTGGCACGAGAACCCTGGAGCGCGTCGGCTCCCCCTCGCCACCCGGGTGGCCGAGCGAAGCGGAGCGCGGATGCACCGTCGGGGGCCGCGCGGGGGCCGCGGGCCGCAGGCGGGCGGGCAGGCTCATGCGGAGCTCCTTGCGCTGGAAGGACGTCTCCCGGAGGACTCGCCGCTGCGCGCCCTGCAGGCGCTGGCGGTAGGCGGCCCGCGAGGCCGGAGGGCTGGGCGGCTCGGCGGCGCGCGCTGCGGCCTCCGCCTCGGCCGCCAGCGCGTACAGCAGGGGGGTGGCTTGCCTGCTGAGCGCCCCCGGGCCCCCCTGCACCTGCGGGGAGCACGGCCCACTGCGGGCGGCGGCCGCGGGCCGGGGCTGCGGGGAGGCGTGCAGGGCGGCGGCAGGCGGGGCGGGCGCCGGGCCGCCCCACACTAGGCGCACGTAGTCCCAGTCCAGGTACGGAAGGAGGTCCCCGCCCGGGGACGGCGAGCGCGGCTCGGCGCTGCCTGAGGCCGCGGAGAAGGAGCCGTAGGCGGAGTCGGCGCGCACGGACAGCCGCCGCAGGTCCAGGCTGTGCGTGGATGAGGCTGAGGAGGCGCGGTCTCGCCCCGGACCCAGGGCCTCCATGGCTGCGCCGGTGAGCGCTGGGCAGACTAGCTCCGCGGGGCCTTCGAGAACACAGACGGCGTGATGCGTGAAAAGTTCGGAGCAAGAGAAGAGGCCGCTTACACTTCCCCTCTATAGTCACACTGTCTCAAGCGCTGGCATTACCCCCAGATCAGGGATGGCACGGGCAAGAGGACCAGCCCCAGGGACTGGTTCTGGAGGTGGAGGGCCCCGGTTCAGGGAAGGGAATTGGCCCCAGGCCCGCTCCCGGCTGGGGCCCTCCAGGCTGGCACCCCCTGGAGCGCCGAGAATGCACCCACGCTCCTTCCCTCCCCAGCCCCGTCCCACCCTGGCCGCTTCCTGGCGCTTTGTTAGCTTCTCCGTGTGATCTTTCCCGGATGAACAATGGTCCAGAACGTTCTGAGATCACTGGGGAGCCAAGAAAGGGGCGGGGAGGACCCGGGTCAGGTGGCAAGGCAGCTTCATAGCCGTCCTTCCTCCAGGCCTGCGCGCTTTATATAAATATTGATCTTGCTCCTCCTGGCTGCTATCTGCGCTGCACAGAGGAGGACGCTGAGGCTCTGAGGGGAAATGATGTGCCCAGGGGCACACTGCTGGTCGGAGGCAGAGCCCTGCCTGGAATCTGGGCCTGCCTCCAACCCTACTGCAGCCAGAATCAATTTCCCAAAAGCAAACTGCTGAAAGCCAGGCCCCCTTTCCCCTACCCCACCCGCGGGGGGGGGGGGGGTCCCTCAGCTGCCTGAAGCCTCCGACCAGCCCGCACTCCACTGTGGGAAACAGTGGCCCTCACCTTCCCCCAAACTACTGGCAGGCTGCAGGATAACATGGTCCCTGCTTCCAGAGACTGCCTTTTGTCTGGGACCGACAGGGTCTCCCGCTCTGTTCTGCTACTCTTGCTGCAACGGGGCTCGGATCAGAGGCCTCCGGATCTGCTGGGCTCCCTACAGTGTCCTGAATTCCTCCTCACGGCCCTCATCACCCTGCGTTGTCATTGTCAGCTTGCCTGTGATTACTTCTTCCCAGTCCCACCTGGGGCCGCCTGAAGACAGGCTCTGAGTTCCATGTCTCTGGACCCCCGTGTACCCAGCCTGAAGTCAATGGCAAAAAAACATGTGTTGAGTGGCAAGTGAAGGAGCCAGCTTGTAAGGAGCAGATGAAGGAGGAGAGAAGAGACAGAAGCCAAGGGGCCCTATTTGTCTCTTCTGGGAGGGGCGCAGACAGCACGAGGCACACACGCATGCTTTGTCAGCAGGCAGGCTCAGCTGGGAGCAGGATGCGCCAGAAATCTATGCTTCCCGAGTGCGGAGGGGGTCGGGGGCAGGAGCTGGGTGGGTGCACCTGGTCAGGGGCAAGAGCAACTTTGAGTCTCCAGAAATGGGGGCTCCCACTGGGCTCCAGGGTCCTGGGAGGAGGGTTTGCCTTCCCTGAGCTGCTAGCTGCTTGGTGGGGGGGTGCAAAGGAGGGTGCCCCCTCCCCCTGCTGGTGTAGGAACGGAAAAGCAGTCTTATCTGACCCCCCTAGACACTGTTTAGAGCTCAGCATTACCTGCCACCCACTTCCCTGAGACCCCACATGCTACAGATTGCTGGCCAGGCAGGTAAGGAGGTCAGTGGTGAGAGGATATGACGGCATTTCCTAAAAGGGAGAGGCGGTACCTGCAATGTTCCCTGGAGGGCCTCTCAGCTGACCCTCTTGGGGCTGCACCATCTTGACCTCACCCACCCAGAGGCATCTTCATGCCCACGGAGCCCATGGCCTCGCGCTGCAGCTGGGGCCTCCCATGGAGGCTTGGGGCCTCTTTTGCAAAGTGTTTCCCCTCTCTGGACTCCAGGAGGACAAGCTACTCTGAGCAGTGGCCCCGCCCCACAAGGACAGTCACCTCCTCTAGGAAACCCATCCTAGCCACCCGACCCTAGTCCTCTCCCTTCCTGCCCTTCTGGGCCAGGTTTGGGAGCACCGTTCACCCTGGCTCCTGCCACCCACGCCTGCCCGTGTCAGCTGGCTTGCTGCATCTACAGGCACGGGCCGCTCACATTCACAGATGCTTCCTCAAAAAAGGCCTAGAAGGTTCTATCTTAGTTATGAGTCACTGCGTTGACAAAAGAACTCTGAGTTCACCAAATAAAAACAGCTTGAGTGGATAATAAAAACGTGGCACATATTTTCTGATGGCTCTTAACTTGGCTCGGGGATGCTTTTGCAGCGGTGGACCCAGCAGGCTGCTACCCATGCAGGACGCTCACACCTTTGCAAACCTGCTATGCTAGGAGGGCCTGGCTCCTTCACTATGTTTTGGGGCCTCAGCATAAACAGTAAGGACTTTCCACACTTGTCTGGCTGCAGGGAGGCACAGCCTAAGAGCCCAGCAGGGCCGTTCCTGTCAGCCTGAGCTGGGCTGCAGGGAAGGCCAGAAGCTGCAGTTCAAAGAGCTCTTTTGCCAAAGCCTCCCAGAGCAGGGAGGCAGCATGGACGCCCTGCCAGAAGACCACCAGATGGGGGTCCCGTGGGGATGGGGGAGGGCATGTGCAATAAAGTGTCACCTAAAGGAAAGAGCAAGAGAGGAAAGAGAGAAGGCTGACTTCAGTGTGCAGAGCTGGGGACAGGAAGGTGGCAGTGCCAGGCTCAGGAAGGAGGAAGCCGAGTCAGACCAACCCCGGGGCCAGTGCCCATTCAGCCTGGGGCCTGTGGGCTTTGCAGTGCCTGCCCCAGGTCTGGCAGCTGAGAAGCTGGGATGTGGGCCAGGACTTCAGGGCAGAGGTGGGACCAGGCCAGCAGGCTGACCCAGGTTTTCAGTTAGGGGTTGTTGGGGAAATCCACGAAGGCAGCTTCCAGTGGGTGAAACCATACCAAGGCAGATCCAGGTGAGGTGACCAGAAAGGTGGACAAACTCACAGACCAACAACGGTCAGGAATTAAGTGGTATCTCCCTCAAAGCCCCTCTCACATCTGACCTCTCTAGAGAGGTTGTCCAGGCCACCCCTCCCGGCTGGCCTTCCCCCAGTACCAGGCTCCCTGAGGGGACACTCCTGCAAGGCCATCTCCCTGCCAGACTGAGTTTCCCGGTCCCGGGCTCGTCTTGAACCCCAGACCAGGTCTGGACAGGAGCTGTTCTGGTAGGGCCCGGGGCTCTCCCAGTCCCTAGTCCCCAGTGCCCACCCCGGACTCCGCCCGCCATTCTCCCCGAGCCTCTCGCTCAGTGCAGCGCAGGAAATCCGGGGTGATGGTGGCACCAGGGGCAGTAGGCCACGGTGTGCACGGACCACCTACCTGAGGCTTCAAGCTCTGAGAGTCGGGCACGCTAGGGAGGAGAGAGGCGCAGGAACGGCGACCGCAGGGGGCGGCAGAGTCACGCGGTGCTTCAGCGGATCCGGGTCGCGGGGACGCTGGGACGGTGCACCGCTGCGGGCGGGCTCATTTCTCCACCTTTCCTGTTGGGTTCGCCGTCGGGGAGGACTCGGAACGCGTGCTGGGGGCTGCGCACTCACGGGCGGCAGGGGCTCAGATTCTCCAGCGGCCCGAGGGGCGGGAGCGCAGGGTTGTGGAGTAAGACCCTCTGCGGTCTTCGGCCACTGAAGTCTTCCACCCCCCGTCACCCCCATCACCCCGCACCCCGCGGCGGCCCCCGCCTCTTGGCGGGTCTCGTCCCCGCCCCCCCGCCTTCTGCGAAGAGCATCGGCGCACAGGCCCCCCCAGACGCGCGGAATCCACCCCTCGGCACCCAGAGTGGCACCGACTGCCCGCAGCCCCCTTGGCCCCCGGCCCTCCTCGCCGTGGGGCTCGCCCTGCCTGCTCCAGGGAAGCGGGGGGGCCGACCCCGCTGCCGTGCCGCCTACCTGAGCTCCAGCCCGAGAGGTGCGTCTGGGCGCCGGCAGCCGCGGCCGCGCGGTGACATCAGAGCCTCAGGCTCCGGCTCCGGACCCCACCTCCCGGCTCCGGTCGCCTCAGGGGAGGCGCCACGTCCAGCCACCGGGGGGCGGGAGCGCGAAGCGGCGGCGCTGCCCGCGAGCCGCCCGCCCCCTCGTAGTGTCTGAACGTACTGGCCCCGGACTCGGGGACGGACCCTGGTGCCTCCTCGGGCGTACAGGCCTCTCGCTCTGAGCCGGAGACGCAGGGGCGCTGCGGGAGGAAGGGCAGCCACCGCGCCGGCCTGCCCGATTCATCAGCGCCTGGGGTGCACGGGCCAGATCCCTGCCACCCCCACCCCGTCCACAGGCCCCTCTGGAGGGGGGCGCCTAGGCCGGGCCCCAAGGCCTCCGGACGGCCACCCCTTTCCTTTGAAGCATGGCCAAGAAAGCAGACCCGCCTGGGGCTCTTCCTCTGTCCCTGAGCGCCATTCGGCTCGGGGGTCATGCACCGTTGACCAGCTCTGTAGAGGCCTCATTCCCAAAACTCTTCCCCCTTTTTGATTCCCACCGTGATTCTTCCCCCCGGTTTTATCCCTCTTTCTTTTCGTTCCTTTCACTACCCTGCACTGCCTGGGTCCTCCTGGCCAGCCGCCTGGGCCAGAGGGGGACTGCCGACTTGTGTGTCCACTCCCGCTGCCCTGGGTGTGTTCTTCAGGTGCTGGACATAGGCGGGCGCCCTGTGGCCTGGGCAGGGCCCACAGGCTGGACCAGTCTGGCTCTCAAGGTCCTGCCTTTGGGCACCTCTATCTTCAAAGTAGGCTCTGCATGCATCTGCCACTCTGCTCCGTGCCCCCTCCCCCACATCCTCGGTCTCTCCCACCCCCACTGCACACCACTATCCCATGAATCCGGGCTCTGCCAAGAAATGCTCCGACTTTGGAACGGGGCGCGCGGCCCTTTGCTGGGCCCTTTCAGCTCTCAGGTCTCTGCTCTTGGTGTGGGCTGCCCTCACTTTCCCTCAGAATCACGTGCCTGGGCACGGCACCACGCCCCTCATCTTGGCATGCCTAGGTGGTAAGGTTCGTTGGCGGTAATAACTGGGACCCAGAACTCAGCCCAAGGGGCAAGGCTCCTTGCTGCTTTCTGGGAGCCTGGGGATCTCTGACTTCTCGGCTCTCCTAAAGGAGGCAGCAGGCGACTGAGCCTGGATTCTGGTTGGTGCCCTTCCAGCTCTGCTGCTGCTTCCAACGCCATCCTGACCCAGCTATCTGCCTCCGCTGCAGCCGGAGCGAAGCCTGGACACCATGGCTCCAACCCTCTGGGCTTTGAGGGCCTGCCCTTTGAAGACCCTGATTCACACAGTTGGTCTCCGAGCAGTTTCACAATAGAAGGAACACAGCCAGCAACTAAAAGTCAATTCAAAGTTGCTCAATTTTTATTTGTATTTTAAATGTTGTATTAAAAAGAACCCTATTTCTTGAAAACCATGAAGGGCACACGGTGTCCACATTCATTTCTATAAACCCCACTCCACCCCTCTGTCCCGTACTCCCTTGCCCATGCTGCAGAAGCTCTCTGCCTAACGCCCAGAAAACAGAAGCCCTTCCCAGCCCTTCTCTCCCCAGAAGAAGAGAAGCAGCCCCCCACTTTCGGAAGTTGGCCTGGTGGGGTCAGCCTGACCTTGGTGTTGCTCGGAGCCCACCTGACATGCATAGTCAGGGTTTTGGTGTTCTGTCGCACCTAAACCATTTCATCAGACGAGGCATAACCCGGGGGTCTTGAGACAAAAACCAAGACCACCTGGACACAATAAACCATGAACATTGTCCACGTCGTGAAAATGACCAAACACTGTCCTGTCCCGCCTGAGAGGGGTGTCTGCTGTTTCCTGACCAACTGCAGCTTCAGCTTTGCCCCAGTATTTCATCTTTCCGGAAAAGATTTGCTAAGATGCCCAGTCACGGATGACACTTGCTTCCCAACAGCACCCAGCGCTGAGAAAAGCCCTGCCTCCTGAACTTTCTCTGTCTGACCCACTAACACGAGCCCAAATCCCCTAAGTGCTTTCTAAGGCCCTCTTACCAAGATGGCCCAGGTTCCCCATGCTGGGTGTCCCATCACTGCAAGGGCGATAAACCTTGGACTGCAGGAGTCTTCCTGGGGGTCCTTCCTGCAGGACATTTCGTGTCTCTTCATTACAAAAGCCCAAAGAATCCTGGAGAAGAAGGGGAAGAAACTGCTGTGAAGTGCAGAGTCTCCTTGAGTGGCCCAGGGATGGAGCATGTGCGTATTTGCCACGTTTCTCTGCTAAGTAAAAGGACAGACACCCGTGCGCCTCCCTATCTCGATACTTTTCTAGGCCCCGGAGGGTTCTTTCAAAGAGCCCCCTAGGGGCTTAGGCTTAGTCAGGGCAAGAGCCACAGTCCTTGGTCTTCCAGCCAGGCTGGAGCTCCAGAAGCTGATGGGTGGGAAGGTGCTGGGCCACCTCGAAGGCGGTTTGACACTTGGAACCTGAACTGATGACACCCAGCAAAGCAACCTTTGTACCACAGCAATGTAACGAGTCTGTGACTTCTTGCATTGGTGCCCACTCTCTGTTGGACACGGGGGACACAATGTGGCAATGGTCGGAATGCTAAAGACCACGTCTTTGCTGCCAGACCCTGTGCTAAGTGCTTCACTTAGTTATTCCTGAGAGGTGGGCATCATTATGACCCATTTTACAAGTGAGAAAACAGAGGCTTAGGGAGATTAAATATCTTGTCAAGGTCAAGTAGCTCCTAATCAGTAGAGGCAAATTTTGACCCCATGATGGCTGATTCCCAAGACCACTTGCACTTGACCAGAGGAAAGAGCTGCAACACATGGCTGGCACGCCGCCTTCCCAGGAGAGCAGGATTTGAACCTCAGACTGAGCAGGACAGGAAGGGAGCGGCAAGGCGGGAAGGGAGCAGCAGCAAGACCCCAGTCAGGGCTTCCTGCTCTGTGTGTGTCCTCAACAGTTTGCCACAGGCCTGGCCTACGTCGTATCTGGTTTCCCGTGGTTCATTCAAAGGGGCCTGCAAAACATTTCTTCCTGTAGGTACCTTTGCAAGAGGTTCTGCCCCTTGATTTTTTTTTACTTGAAATTATATCTGAGGCGCATTCAATATCAGTCCATACATTGTATCATTTTTCTAAACAGGTGCATCATCATTCGTTGCATGGACACAAGTACATTGAGTTATTTAAGCCAATCCCCTGCTGATGGGCACTTAGGTTAATCTGGCCATTTGCTGTCTCCAATTCTGTAGTGAATACCCTTCACTCCCATTCGTCAGTTTGTCAGGCAGGTTCCCAACAGATGAATGGGGAGCGGATCCTCTGGCGCCACCCACCCCAGTCCTTAAAAGAATCAGCAAAATAATTGTGAATGTGTAAGCCGCTGAGTTTTGGGGTGGTTTGCTACACAGGAAGGGGGTGTGTACACTTCCAGTCTGGGTGGCTATCATCACATTTCTTACCAAGACGGTTCCCATTTACAGTTCCGTCCACGTATGAGAATCCCTGTTTTCCCACGTCCTTATTAACACAGCGCATCAGCAAACTTCTGGTCTCTGAAACCTGAAAGGTTAAAATGTTATCCCACTGCCTTAATTTCCTTTAAAAAAAATCACACACACTTTTGTACATTTAAAAGCCACTTGTATTCATTTCTGTGATGGGTCCATTTCCTTTGCCCATTTTTCTTATTGGATGATTAATCTTTTTCTCATCGATTTGTAAAATCTCTTCATATGTTAAGGCAATTAGCATTTTTCCCCTATGCGTAGCCAATATTTTCCCAGGTTCACGTCTTTTTACTTTGTGGTAGTGGTGAATCTATACCCCATGGTTGAAGCAGAAGTATCTCCCTTTTAGACGGCAGCTACTTTGCTGTCTTAATCATTCAGAGATGGTCAGGTACTGGTTGGAGTACATCAGAGGCCAGAAATCTTTCCATGAAATCTATTGTCTATTTTCAGGCATATAACAGCATGAATCATTGCTCATACACAAATGTCTACTTAAATCATAGATGTTCCCTTGGGGCGAGTTTGTTTGCTTTTTAACTGTTCACTGAGCTCACCACACTGCTCTGAAGACAGGCTTTGCAGAAAGGCAGCCTCGGGAGGAAGGTGCAGGGAGCGTGGCGCTTCCCATCTCCTGCGGGGGCTTCTGACAGGCAGGATCGCTGGGCCCCGTTGGGCAAGGACTGGCCGTTCCAGGGATGGAACCCAAGTTCCCAAGTTCAGGTCCGAAGGTCCTGGAAAGGAATGCTGGGCTGTCCCACTCTTATCGAGTGCAAATACACCACCCTTTCCCTACAGACACGGGGTGACACCCCAGCCTCTGTTTGCTCTGGTCACAGTAACACAGCTTTTCTCCTCCAGCCTGGCCCCATGCCCCGGGCCCAGGGCCATTCCATCCCCTTGGGCTACTCTATTCACACATCGCCCACACATCTCAGACAGCAGAGGATGAATGAGACAGACGGTCTCTCCGGCCCACTCCTGTGCACCCAGGTCAGAGAAGTGGAGGTCAAGTGAGCATTTCTGTTTTGTGACTCTGGCATCATGGGCCCCACCTGAAAAGTGTCCTTAACGTTTCATTTCGGTTTGAGGACACAGAAGTTAACTCAGGCTCTGCACCCCCACCCCCCCCAGCATTACTCATTGCTCAGCACGGCAGCAGCTGGCTCAAGGCCAGGAGTGAAGGCTGCCCCTTCATGGTTCAGGCCTTTACACAGGTGTGGCAGGGTCTCCAGAGACCCCCACTCCTAAAAGTGCCCTTCTGTTCGAGCTGAACCTCCCAGGACTCTGTTGCCAGGGAGTCACCCGCTCAGCGTGTTCAAGGGGAGGACTCCATTCTAGAGCTCCAGGCCCAGGGCTGCAGAGAAGTTGTGTGCTGGACTTGGGCAGAACGGCTCCCAGCATGCCATGTGCCCGTGGGATGGAATTTTGGTCCTTGGCTCTGGAAGCGGACAATGCATGCCCTTAAGGTTCACCGAGAAAATCCTGCTGATTTTTTTTAATCCTCACCCAAAGATATGTTTACTGATTTTAGAGAGGGGGAAGGAGAGAAAGAGAAAGAGAATGTGAGAGAAACCTCAGTTGGTCGCCTCCTGCACATGCCCCAGCAGGGGATCGAACATGCAACCTAGGCACACGCCCTGACCCAGGATCAAACCCGCAACCTCTTCGTGAATGGGACGATGCTCCACCTGAGTGAGCCACCCGGCCAGGGTGAAAACCCTGCTGATTGTAACCGAACTGTTTGGTCAGGTTCCCACATGGAAGACACTTTATCCGTCATGGTCCATGTGCCTGCAGGACTCTGCCAGAGGTGAGCGGGACCACACACACACACACACACACACACATGCACATGCACACACATGCACACACATGCACACACACACTCAATCTAGCTGGCAGCTCTTTGGACTTCAAAGGAAGCATCAAGAGACATTAAAGCAAGATGAACAGAAAGTAACTTTTGACTTTCCTAGCAAATCACACAGCACAATACAGGCAGGTTGTGTGTATTAGCTGGTGACACCATAGGAATTTGGGGGCAAAGAGCACCCAGCAGCAATTGCCCGGAAGGAGCAGAGATGGATGCACACAGGCTCACGGGCCACGCGGTGAGTTTCACCATGAACAGCGCACCTCGGGAAAGGGAAACCAGCGCAGGGAGAGAGCGCGAGCCCCGAGCCTGGTGGGCCCACGTGCGAAGGCCGTGGCTGCAGGCCCCTGGAGATAGCCCAGCCTTCCCGAGCCTCCATCTCCTCGTTGGAAAGCAGGGGCACTACTGCACATTCGTCAGGTAAAGAGGAAGTGAGATTCCCTCGCATATTCTCATACACGAGGTCATGAGGTTGGCTGTCATTGTTACTCCTCAAGTCAGCGTTCGGGGGGCAGTACAATCTTGATTAAACCCCAGACCCATGTTCATCTCTAAGGACAGCCTGGGCATACCCTCGACCTCCCATGGGTGTTGCTGCCACTGCCAGCAGCCTCTCTCCTAAACTCGGCTCACTCCCCCCAGATAGGGCTGCAGTGGCCATCTAAATGCTCCTTTCCTAGGGACTCCCACACTCGTGGGCCTGGGGGAGACAGAGCCCTCCCCCCACTGCAAAGCCAGCCCAGTCACAGGCCAGACCCGAGCCCTGGGCTGGCAGCTCCTGTGGGGACAGAGAGGGGCAAGGACAGGTGAGAACTATCGAGTCCTTGCCTCAGTGGTGTTCCTGGCACATGCCCTGCTCTCGCTGCCCAGCCTCCTCTGGCTCCTGCCTGTTTTCCTAGCCTGGTCCTCCTGCCTTCTAGTCAGCTCTGTGAACCACCAGACTTCCTTCCAGTACATTCCTTTTGGAGTGAGTCAGGCACAGCTGGTGGCTGTTACTTAAAACTAAGAAGTTTCATATACAGAACCTATTAATACCTATTAACACGGAGTTGGCAGGGCTGGGCAAATCTAGCCAGATTCGGATTTCAGAGCTCCTTTTGTCTTAGAAGAAGCAACCACCAGGCCAGAGAGCAAGAGAGCACGGTGGCTGTGGGATGTGGCCCGGCCCCGATGTGGCTGGTTGCCCCTCTCATAGGCCTCACACAGTCTCAAAACCAGCAGCTCAGGAAACGGGAGGGAGCCGTGTGAGAGAAACACAGGCAGGCAAGTTCCTGGTTCAAGGCATGAACATTGCTCTATAAACAAAAACAAGATTTTCCTTGCTCAAGAGAAAGTCAAAGTTTAGACAATTTAGAGACCTGGTGCTTTTTCTAAGGAAGGCTGGGCCTGGTGCCGCAGGGTTGTTTGCACCAGCACAGGCCTCGAGGCTGAGCCCCCTGCCCCGCGTCGGGCCGAGGGGGGCCTGCTGAGACCCGGGAGCACCACATCAGCTCCCATCCCATGGCCTCCCTGGAGAGCAGTGGCCTGTGCCGAAGTTCCCTCTCCACTAGCAAAGTTCCCTGGTGAAGGGCCCATCACGATGCTGAGTCACACAGCCCCTGAGCCAAGTGCGGCTTCCTCAGTGAAGCCTTCCTTGATAACCCGACAGAGTTTGCTGCTCCCTGTTCTGCCTAATCCCACACTGCAGAGTTTGTGGTCATTGACTGTTCCCTCTGCTCCGTAGGACAGAGTGCGAGCTCTCGAAGGGAAGGTCAGGCCTGGCAGCCCCGCGCTCAGAACTAACATCCGTGCTGCTGGGTGAGGGCGTTTGGGCGACCAGACCTCAGGCCCATGACGGTGCCCTTTGTTCCTGCAGTCTGCGAGCTCACACTTGACGGCCACCTCCCATGGACGGCCTCTGGCTGCTGACCCAGTGCTGTGTGTGTGCATGTGTGCTTTGGGGAGGCACAAGGGACAGCCTGTACAAACAGCATTCTAGACACCAAGTGGCCCTTCTAGGGAAGGGATTGTGCAAAAGGAATCTTTTCACTGCAGGTGGCCATTGAGCGTCCACCCCCTGGTGTGTCTGTCGATGAAGGTAAGAGGTAGAGGGCATATCCGAAAAGCCAGAATCCAGAGAGACGCCAGCAGCACCCTTCCTTCCTGCTGCTGCATTCGAGCCCTCTGGGTCCTGGCCTCAGCCACCCACGGGGGCTGGTGGTTCTGCCAGTGGGCAGACCCCCCCCAGCCTTCACAGCGGGGGAGCCAGCAGCCAGCGGGAGGCAACCTCGGGTCGGGGCTGGTCATTGCCTTCAGGCCTCTGCAATTCTTTCTTTTACTTTCCCCTCCGGTGGCTTTAACAAAAAGTGTGACTGGCCCTGCACTAGGGGCTGGGCCCCAGCCGCTCCTCAGGCTCAGAGCAAAGAGCGGCCTGGGAGCTGCTGCCGTGGGCGGGAGCAAATATTTCCAAGAGAGTTCATTTGGATTTCCAGATCCTCTGCGTTGGTTCTCAGGGTTAGATCAACAACCTACACTCGTGGAGGCAGCAGGTTCAAGTTCATGGTGTGTGAACTCAGGCTCTTTTCAAAGAGTCTGTAAGTTCTGGAAAAGAATCACAAGCCAAGTCCCACCACAACCCTTTCTTTCTAGAGCAGTGAGCACTTTATTTAAATTAGCACTTCACATGCTTAACCGCTTGCAACTCAGCACTAAAAAGACAAATAATCCATTTTTAATGGTCAAAAGAATTTGAGTAGACATTTCTCCCAAGAAGACACACAGAAGGCCAGTAAGCACCTGAAAAGGCGCTCGGCCTCAAATGGGGCTCAAAACCACAACGGGTAGTGTGAGGAGCCCACAGCATACGGAGCACGGGTGACAGAACTGTGTACCTGAAACCTATGTCATTTTGTTAACCAGTATCACCCTACTAAAGTCAATAAAAATAAAATCAGAGCAAGGTACCCTTTGCACCTGCTGGAATAGCCACGCTCAAAAAGACAGGCATCATGCGTCTGCAAGGACACAGACACATCCATTTCCATGTGTCACTGGGGGGTGTGACAGGGTGTGGCAGCTTTGGGAGCAGTTTGTCAGTTCCTCAGACAATTAAGCCGAGTTCCTGCACGGCCGAGCCCTTCTGTTCCGAGGTGTGTAACCGAGAGAATCAAAACCTGTGTTCCCGCAGGAACCTGGGAGTGAATGTCTGTAGCACCATATTCATAACGGCCAAAAGCAGGAGCAAGCCGAGAGGCCGTCAACAGATGAGTGGATAAACAGAACATCGCATTTCCGTGCTGCGGAATATTATTGTCATAAAAAAATTAAGTACTGATGCGTGCTGCTACTATGATGAACCTTGAAAACATTATGCTGCGTGGAAGAAGACAGAAAAAAGCCCACTTGCCATATGACTCTATTTATATAAAACGTGAAGAACAGACAAGTTCGTACAAACAGAAAGCAGGTGAGCATTGGCTAGGGGCTGGGAGAGGGGGACAGGGAGTGGATTCTTGGTATGAAGTTTCTTTTGGGGATGATGGACATGTTCTAGAATTAGACGGTGGTACCCAAAGTTGTGATTTGTGCTAAAAATTATGAAGTGCTAAAGATCACTGGGTTGGACATTTTAAAATGGTAAATTTATTGGCATGTTAGTGCCTCACTCTGTATGTGTGTGTGTGGGGTTGCTCCCCGGCCTTTTGGGATCACATGTATAGATGGACACGCGCGCTGACATTGGCCCGTTCTTGCTCAAGATCTTTGTATGCATAGCCAGAGGTGGCCTCCAAGGCTCTAATCTCCCTGGCATTTCTTTTAATCCTCACCTGAGGACATGTTTATTGATTTCAGAAAGAAAGGAAGGAAGAGAGAGAGAGAGAGAGAGATAGAGATTGATTGGCTGACCCCGTAACGTGCCCTGACCAGGGATCGAACCTGCAGCCTAGGTATGTGCTCTGATCAGGGACAGAACCTGAAACGTTTTAGTGCCCGGATGATGCTCCAACCCACTGAGCCACCTGGCCAGGGCATCACCCTGACATTGTGTGTGTTTCTAGATGCAGAAAGACAGCTCACACATCCTCACACTAATTCACACACGAGTTTAGAGCCCTGTCTGCCCCCAGACCTGAAAGCACCGTGCAAGCCGCATGATCCCCGTTTTTCCTGTGGGCCGTGCATTCTGATGTTGACATGCGTGCAGGTCATGTGACTTTTTAAAACTTGCCATTGAAGGTGGATGTAAGCCTCCTAATTACTTTAAAAAGAGTCTCTAGTCGTGATGCGAAAGCATACAGCCTAGTGCCACCCCGGTGCCAGTTTCCGTCTGACTTGATGGCACCGTGAGTCAAAGGAAGACACCACTTCTTCTCGGGACCCGCCTAGGCAAGGCCCGTCCTCCCCGATTCCACGTGTGCATCCGTCCACACAGCACAATAGTTCTCAGCTCCATGCATGTAGTTGTGTGGAAGACAAAGGACCTCGGTGGAACTGGGTCCAGCGTCTTCCTGGAGGGCAGAATCCTGTGTCCCACCTGGGACTGAGGGGGCGCAGAATCAGCCCCTGAGATGCCACTGCAGCGGTGGCTGCGGGAAGCCACGGGGCGTTTCCCGTGTACCTGTCTGGCCTCACTCCTCCAGCTGCACCTGCGTTCACCGGTGAGAGCAGTGATTTGGTTCTTCCCGTCGGTGACTCTGCCCCGCTCAGTTCAACGGCAGGGAAGAAGGACATTTGTGCATCACTGTTGAAAAGAGAAAGCTGCTGCGTGGGAGGGAAATGGATCAGATGAGTAATAAATACGTAACGTGTGTACTTTAGAAGCGTTATGAGCTCTGCCTTGGGGGGCAATATCAGGGTGGAGTTCAGAGTGAAATCATAGGAGGAGGAAACAGTCACACTGTCCAATAGAAATATCCTCTAAGCTACCTATGTAGTTTTAAATAATCGGATGGCCACATTAAAAAAGAACCAGATAAAACTGATTTTAATATAGTAACACCTACACATATTTAACATATCCAAATAGGTCCAATATACCAGCATATTGTCAATGTGTAATCAATGGAACAAAATGAGATATTTTTTTCATACTCATCTTCGAGACCTACCGCATGTTCCACATGCCCCCTCAGCTCAGGTTCAATGAGCCACATTCTAACTGCTCAGTGGCCACGTGTGGCGAGTGACCGCTGTGCTGGTGAGCCCAGCTTTCGAGCATTACTTGAGACAATAATAATAAAAGCAGCGAGAATCTACTTGCTACACATTGTTCTAAGCTCTTTACATGTGTTAACCCACATAATTCCCACAGTGGCCCTGAGACATAGGCTCTCCGGGGAGCCCCGTTCTGCTGGTGGGCAAACTCANATCAATGGAACAAAATGAGATATTTTTTTCATACTCATCTTCGAGACCTACCGCATGTTCCACATGCCCCCTCAGCTCAGGTTCAGTGAGCCACATTCTAACTGCTCAGTGGCCACGTGTGGCGAGTGACCGCTGTGCTGGTGAGCCCAGCTTTCGAGCATTACTTGAGACAATAATAATGAAAGCAGCGAGAATCTACTTGCTACACATTGTTCTAAGCTCTTTACATGTGTTAACCCACATAATTCCCACAGTGGCCCTGAGACATAGGCTCTCCGGGGAGCCCCGTTCTGCTGGTGGGCAAACTCACTCACTGCCCAGAGTTATGGCCGGGTGGTCCCAGAGCCCATGCTTCTCCTTAGCCTGCTCAACTCCTCAGCTTGTGCCTGCAGTTTCTCTCTCTAGCATGATCTTGATGAATTGTATTAACCAAGTACTGCTCTTTGGGTCTTTTTAAAAAATCTCATTTGCGTGTAGTTTTGTTGGGAAAGCCGTGAGCCTTCAGTCCCAAGAAGCACTTGCTGTGCGGTGGCAGCCTCGCAAGTGTCCCAGGTTCCTCGTCTCCACGACCCTGCGTCAGCCCTTTGCACATATGTCACAGGCCGGTCATGGTCAAGAGCGTCAACGCAGTGAACACCTGTGATCCCGATCACTCTCTTCTGCAATCACGCCATGATCTGTGAAGTTCTCAGCACAGATTTTCCTGGCAAATGATGCAGTGGAAGCTCGGCATGCTGACCTTTATTTTGACCTTAGTAAACTGTTACGCCTGTTTTCCCCTTTTCAGAAAGTAACCACTGAACTCAGTTTCCACATGTTTAGGCAAAGCTTCATATTACTTATTGACAAGTGGTCGGGTCCTGCCAGTTAATACTCTCTAATGAGATACTTTTTCGTGTTAAATTTGGTAAGCAATCCAAATATTGCACGTGCTCCTGCCTTGGAAATAGTTCTACTTTTCTTGCCCGAAACTGGACAAGAAGGAGAAGGAGAAGTTAAAGGAACCCATCCAATGGCGAACATGTAGAAAGTTCTTTGCAGGTTGTGAAGGGGTTACAGTTTGCTGTCAGCTCTTCCTGCCCGTTTTCTCTCAGTAGAGGTTTCAACAAGGACTGCGCCCAGTACTTAGAGAAGTGCCTCTTTCCCACTCAGAGCACTGAACGCACACATTCACCTCTGCTAGCTCCCATTAACATCAGGACAAGTGAATATCAAACACATACACAGGGCCACGGACAAGCGAGGAGAGCGGAGGATCCTGGGAGAGCTCAGGAAAGGAAGACGCCGTGGACCCTGGAGGCAGCGGTGCCAGCTGAGTCTGTGGGTGGAATCACTGGACCCCAACATACACTCCCCCAGCAGGGAGGTGACCACGCCCCCCCAACCCCGCATGAGACTGACAGTGGTCTCTGTGGGGAAGTGGAATCCAGATACACAAACTCCAGGTGGGGTTGAGGTTGGGCGCAGGGCTGGGTGGGAGCTCACAGCCCCTCAGACTGCTGGGATCTAAGACCGCCAGCAGCTGGGTGTGTATCACGGCCCCTCTTCCTCCCAGCAGAAGATTGGATAATAGTTCTGTGGCAAAACCTGTGGAAACTGATAGAAGCCTCGGACCAACAAGCCGTTAAATTAACACAACGCCCTCATGCACAGCTTCCGGCAGCATCCTCGGGCCTTACACTTACACATGCTCGTGAAAGGCCAAGCACACAATAAACAAAACAGGACTCAAAGAAGAAAACAAACAGAACCAAGAAAAATGATGGTTCAGAAACATCTCGTGTGGATGGGAACTTGAAGCCAGAAAATGAGGGACGTTTTATCCTTTCCTTCCACCACGAGAACTTCAGCTTCTTCTCTTACTAGTGCAGGTTGCCACCCTGCAACCCGGGAGAGACAGGCCAAAGAACAGAGAGGAGCCGCAAAAAGGGATTCCAAGCTCACTTCTCCGCATCCCCTCTCCACTGCCGTGGTCCATGCCAGCGTCACCTTCACCTGGACCAGGAGGACAGCCCCCAGACCCCCAAGGCTCTCCCTCTTTCAGATTAGTCTCTGCCGCATGACTCTACACAGAACAATTAATCTTTCTTAAAAATTCTCACCTGAGGGCATGCTTATTGATTTTAGAGGGAGAGGGAGAGACAGTCAGTGTGGGAGTGAAACATCAAGGAGAGAGAGAGAAACACCAACCGGCTGCCTCCCGTGTACACCCTGACCAAGGTCATAAGCTCCAACAGGGGCTCGAACCGCAACCCACCGGGGTGGACTGGGCGATGGTCCGACCAGCTGAGCCACCCAGCCAGGGTCACTTACAAACATCTTTAAAAAAAAAAAGAACGCAATCAGTCCAGGCTCCTGATGAAACCTTTTTAATGGCTTTCTATTGATCTTGGCATAAAAATCCATCTGCTCACTCTGGCCAACAGGGTCTTCGTTATCCTGTCTGCCTGCTGCTTCCAGCTCCTCTCCTCCCACCCCACTTGCCACGCCCCTTTTTGCTCCTCCCACCCCACTTGCCAGTCATGCCCAGGTCTTTCCCGTGTCAGAAGACAAGTGTGCTTGGCCTAGAGGTCCCCACACACAGCTGCTCATGGTGTCCACTTGTTTATTGTCTCCCTCTGCTCCCCCCCGAACACTACAGCGAGTGCCCGTCCCTCTTGTACAACGCTATTACACCAGCATCTAGAAGAACACCTGACTTCTAGTATTGGCCCAATAAATATTTATTGAATAAGTACATTTGTCATTTAAAAGGCTAAAAGATTCCTGGGTAGAAGTCATGTGTGGCCAAAGATGAAAAACTACTGAACCACTAACTCCATCAGGAGATATCAAAACTTTACTGATGTTAGGGTCAGCACGTCCCTCGGCCCGGGTGAGTTCCAGTGTGGACAACTCCGGTCCACCACGTAAGTGTCAGAACCCCAGTGGGGACAGCATGCTGTGCCTTCATAGGATGTCATCACTGAGGGGACTGGACAAAGGCTGCGTGACAGGAGGCAAATGATTCATGTTTTTCTCTCTCCCTCGCTCTCTCTAAAATCAAGAAACATATCCTTGGGTAAGGATTAAAAAAAATTCTAATCTAAAGGTAAGACAATTTCATAATTTATTCAGCCTGCTTATGTAGTTCTTACCCCACAAGGTATTTATTCCTCCACAGAATGTTCTGTGATGCCAGCTATGCACCAACAGAACTTTGGCTAATAAAGGAAGTCGCCCTTCCTGGTGGAGGGGATCTGTTTTTCTGAAGCTGAGACTCTGTTCTTAGCCACGCAAGGCGCATGGCCCACGGTCAGTGTTCAGTAAATATTTATTCAATGAGCTAATGACGTCTGAGAATGCCAAAATGACATCCAGGCACAGGCTGTGAACTCGCAGCCCTGCCTACCACAGCGTTCCAGTGGGGGAAGCCAGGACTATAAATAACTCTGTAAACTGCTCACAGAGCATTCGGGAGGGACAGTTGACACTTACCCACAGATACCGAATTGCTCAGTTCTCCCATACAAATTGCATTACATTGTAAGGTAGAGCAAAAACAAATACTGTCAGGCCACCTACAAAATCTTGCTCTTTTAACTGGACACTGAAATAGCCCTGGTCTAAAAAAAACCAAGACATGACCCAAAAATGGCCCAGTAAACCTGTGGTGTGGGGAGAACGGTTGCAACAGGAAGTAATCGACTGCACGCGGAGAACCTACCTGACTCGTCAGTTCTGGTAAAGGAGGAAGTGTCAGCCTCCTGGCTGTGTTTCTCTTTCCTTCTGTGCTGATGACAGTTAAGCGGTCGGTCAGCACATGCTTCCACCGTACCAATCCGTTCAGCCAATCTATACACTCAAGGAACATTATCCGGACTCCCAGCCTCTAAGAGAATATTTAGATTTTATCATTTCCCTTCATTTAGCATTTTGTAAGTTGCCACCACTCCAAAGTTACAAGCAAAAATTAACTAAAGTTTTGACAGAAACCAAGTTCTGAGTGTTTTTCTTTTATCACTTACACAACCATGAATACTTCCTCCACATTCCATGAAAGAGCAACTTTATTCCCCCCCAAACTGCATTAAACTGAGCTGTAAACCAAGTCTGAGTAGCGGCTGCTCTCGAAGCTGAATAGCAAAATACAAAGTATTCACCGTAACACGGGAGTTGATTTAAAGCGATAAAGAGCAGGAAACTCAGGACTGCAGGTAAGACCAGCCCTGGACATGCGCCTTTGTTTGCCGGCACTCATCACACTAGGTGACCTCATATCTCATCTGGACTAAATACCAAAGCTGAAAGCATCTATTTAAGGCAGATGTGGCCTCATCCTTAAATTTCCAGATTCCAATCACTGCTGTCCTTTTTCATTTACCTTCTAAAGTGGCAGCTTTCATAAGAGTAACCCAAGAAAGACCGCTGCGTGTGGAGGAGGCGTTGGGGGACTAGGCTGCCCTCAACTGTGCAGACAGAATCGCTGAAGTTCAAATTTAGCAGACGGATTCGCCCTGTTAACACTGTATTATGAGTGAGAGAAGCTGGATGTCCAGATAAAGCCTAAAAATAAGACAAAAAAAGCCAACTTCTGCCTCTTCAAGCTGTCATCACGCAGCTGCAGCATCCAAACACTATGCAAAAGTGGTTTTTTTTTTTATAATCAGTTTTAGAACTTAACCTATAAGGGTGAACTCGTTTTTCTGGTCCTAATTTTGGCATTGACCCAGACACTTTAACATCTGTCCATCAGAACTTCCCCTTTATTTTTTTTTCTTTTCAAAATATTTAGGCTGCAGAGCACATTCCACATTCAGGCACCGGACCAGGCCATGAAAAAGGTAACAAAAATTCCTGTTTCAGAAAAATAAAACAAGAAGTCAGCTCAGAGTAACTGCGGAAACTCTGAGAAATCCCTTAAGTTCATGTTTCATGTGATGCATTTGGAAAGAGCAATTTTTAAGGGAGACTGACTTTCAAAAAAGGTTCAGTGTATGTTGCCACCATTACTCAAGGTCTTTCTGTTCTAGGTATTTTTTACCCCTAAGAATGACAAGAGATAAACATCATTTATCTCTTAAACTCACAACCTCCTTTTCCAAAGAATAAAGGTGCTTTTGAGTTATACAAGATAGTAAAGTTCTTTGGAAAACGGGCTACCTAAAATTTCTCCTTTGCCTCAGTCGCGTTTTTCTGAAAACGGTTTTGAGAGGAAAAAATCCTGAGCAGAAAATAGAGCATCTATGTTGTGTGTGGCAGGTCTGCAATGCATATGTGGGGTAGCACCAGGAGGCAATCCCAAAATCAAATGAATAATTCCATGCACAATAACATCAAAAGAATAAAATTCTTAGAAATATAACAATAAAAAGTGCAAAACTCATACTTAGAAGCTACAGAACATTTTTGAAAGAAACAGAAGATCTAAGGGGAAAACAGTCCATGGTCATGGGTAGGAAGACTCAGGGTCGTCCAGAGGGCAGCACCCCCCAGGTGGTGTACAGACTCAATGCCACCCCTATCAAAACCCAAACTGATGCTTTGGTTAGACACTAAGCACTAACAGAACATCATTTACGAGAATGGAAAATACTTCTTGAAGCTAGGAGTTACTTTTGGTGTGTAGACTAGGCTGTGACAAACCCTGAAGCAGAAGTCCCTGCATCAGCCCGCTGTGCCCCTAGGGCTCTCTCAACGCAGATTGAAAACTCGCACATAAGCCTTCACATCCAAACAAGGCCCCTCTGTACTGCGGCCTTGCCACTGCCAGCTTGGACCAGGGGAACGGTCCAAAGTCCACCTGAAAAAAATGTGTGGGCATGGAGGGATGGGAGCTAAGGGCAATTGGGAAAAAAACCCCAAAATGCTCCTTGCCTTCCTTGCACAGGGTTGGAAATCTACTTACATAAAGAAGAAAATGGATTTTAAAACTCTAACACTGCATTTGCTTGGAAAAATTCTGCAAGGCAATTTCCTCCAAGTAAACAGAACAAACGCCACATTGTTTGATATGAATCGACCCATTTGTGCAAGCTGTCTGAGGAACAGAGTTAGTGTGCTGTGTGCCAGTCACACTAACGAGACAGCCACAGGGTTCGCTGCACACGCTCTGCACCTAGTGGGCCTTCCTTCATCTGGACTTCGGAGAAGAAGCCAACCTCTCTCTACTCTGAAAGAGAGCAAAGGTTGAGCCAAGACTAGCTTTCAGACACATTTCCCCTGCCTCCCAAATCACTATACAGAAGCAGTCTTTGTTTAGTACACACATACACACACACACACAGAGGAAATTCATGCTCTGACAAGACTTTATTCTCCCATTAAATAAGACTCCCCCAACTCGCAGTTGTCTATTTGGAGCACAAGTCCACCCAAGATTAATGCTAATGAAGTTTAACCTCAAAAACAATACTCCAACAAAAAATTGCTTAGGGAAAGTGAAAGCTCTCCAAAATAATTGCGTTTACATTTGCAACTGAAAAAGGCACAAATTAACCCTTTACGCCGATAGGCACCACAGGCTGTGCCCACCTACACCGGTTCCTCCTCGTACAAGACACACTGCAGTGTATTTAGCAATGTGACCCGTGAAGCTTTGTCCTCAAGGCACAGGTAGGCATTCACTCTGTCCAAGAGGCTCAGTGTTCGGCCTGGAGGACCGCACGCTAACGACAGGTGCACTTAGTGGCTATCATATCTTCGTACTCCTTGTAAGCGATGGAGCCGTCGGGCTCCACTGTCAGCACGCTCAGGGGGCTGTATTTGGCTGGCACGCACGATGGCCTCGGCACAGAGTCGTCGAGCTGCTTCTCGTAGATGATGTTCTGCACCATGGTGTGAACCGGGGAGCCATAGCGATGTCCGACGGCCCTGGGACAGTCCCCTTTGCAGTACCGGGGATTATACCTGTGCGGGGCCACGATCCAGCTGTCCCACTTCAGCTGACTAAAGCTAAGTCTAAAGTCATGGAGCTCACACTCATTTTGAGGAAAAAGAAACTGTTTGAAGTATTCACTCAGATTGAAAGAAGCTGGACCCAGAGGCTTCTGCAATTCTGAGCTGACAGTGTCCTCACCTCTCCGGCGACGGGACCTTACTGCCCTGGCAGCCTCTCCTCCCGTGGGACAGGCAGATGGACCTCTCCGGCCAGGAGCCTGGGGAGGGCTCCTTGTGTCATGGAGGGAATACCACCCGTGGTAAGCGTGAGCACTCGTGTCATTCAGATACAGGAGCAATGAGGGGGGGACAAGGCTGACGGGACTGTCCTGTGCTGAAGGGGGCTGAAGCCGGTCTTTCACACATGTAAAATTCACAGACACCTGAACGGTCCTCTTGGCGGAGGCCACCAGAGGCTGAAGCAGGGCGGTCACATCAACCTCAACCCATCTGTATTTCTTTCTGAATTCAGGCTGTGATTCGAAGGAGAAGGAATGTGGAGCCCTAGGGAGCGTCTGGCTGGAAGGCTCCGACCCCCTCAGCACCAGATGGCACGTGCACTGCGCGGCAGAGGGGAAAGACACCGAGTCACTGACAGTGTACAGCAAGACTGACTTGAGGGGGTGCTCCACGGCCGCAACGCGATCCAGGTTGAACAGCAGGCCCACTGACGGCACGGCTCCTGGGGAGAAAAACCACCCCCAGTTGTGCGTGAATGTGGACAGAACAGAATGGGAAGTCAAGTCAAGGAGTCAGTACCTCGGAACTGCTTTCTCCCTCCTCTCCCCCACTTCCTCAAACCGCAGAGGAAAGGGGGCAGGGCTAGTTATACAGAAAATACAGGTAATTGGGACCACAGCTAATTCCCAGCAATTGCAAATGGATTATTTTCTCACCAAAAGTCGGAACAGCTTTGGTGATGAATTAAAACAGCAGAATTATTACACATTCTTAAGTTTTAGAATCTTAATTAATTTGCCCCAAACACAAGGGAAGCTAATAAGGAAAACATATTTTTCTCTTGAGAAGTCTCGAGAGAAAACTATAATAAAAAAACTTAACTAGGCTTGTTACGCAGACATTCTGAGCCTTACAGGGGTGTCTCACCTGCGGCCCGGTGCTGCATGCATCTCAGGATGGCTGTGAATGCGGCCCAACACAAAATTGTACATTTACTTAAAACATGATGAGATTTTTGTGTGTGATTACGTGTTGCAATGTGTTTAATGTGTGGTCCAAGACAACTCTCCTTCCAGTGTGGTGCAGAGACGCCAAGAGGTTGGACACCCCTGCGTAATGGACTGCATCAATAAAGCAAGCTTAATTGCCTACGTTAATTTGAAACACCAGACTGACGACAAACGGAGGCTCTAAAACCACTGAAATGAAATGGGGCTGCAGGGAAGGAGGGTTTAAACAGGCCCCGCTGACCTGTGGGTTAGAACCATGAGCTTGTGAACATAGGTTTTTTGGGTTTTTTCCAAGCACTGCTCCGTTCGCACACACTCACCGAGGTGCTGCCTCAAACTGCAGACTCTGTTCTTGAAAGGACCTAGTTTCCAATCGGGACTTAAGCTTCCCCCGCACACAAAATAACGAACAAGGGAGAAACAGCCCGCGTGACAAAGAACACCAATAGCTGTGAGATATTTTAGGCACATTTTCAGGCCAGTATTGGCAGAATGGGAAGACTAAACTGGAAGCCAAAAATGCGCGGCTTCCACTCTCGATTTTGTGACCTTGGGCCAGACGCTAACCTGCTCCAGTAGCACTTTCCTTGGCCTCTAGAGCCATTAAATCCCTTCCAGCTCTGAAATTCTACCATATTAGCCCATCTTTATCCCATAACGGCACTAGAAGGAACGATTAGACCAAGTATCCGATTTGTTTGAATTTGGCTTCTCATTCCCATGCAGAGTAAATGCTGTTCAAGGAGCAAGGCCCAGCTCCTTCCTGTAATTGAAGTGCAGCCCCGTTTCCCTCCACCCATTAGCCAATCTATTCCTACGCACCTGTCGCCTGGTCCACAGAGGCCTGCTTGTGCTGGACAGAAGGGGTGAAGAGCCTAACAGTGTTGTAGAGGTGACTTCTGTTGGATTTGGGGATCCCCTCCTTGGTAGCGTATGCCTTGTAGAGCTTCTTCATATAGCGCAAAGCTCCGGAGTCTGGCCGTAGCCTCGAGGCCCCACCTGATCCATCACACAGAACTTTGAATAGCGGGGAGAGGAGGCCTGAGCTGCCTCTCCCACCTGGCGGCTGTGGCAAGGACCAAGGTTCAGCCTCGGATTCCAACTCAGCACTAGCTGCAATCTGAGCTTCTTCCCTAGAAGCCTGAGAACCGAGGCTAATGGGAAAACCCAGCCAGGAAAAGCAGCCAAACCAAAAAAGGAATTTGCTGGGAAGCGTCATGGCTTGCAAGAACTAGCAAGGAACACAACCATACCATTCTTCCTAAAAGCCAGGAAGAGCCTAGGCTGATCCCTTAAATAAATTTTAGGTGTGTGGGAGGGCTGGGGTCACTTCTGTAATCAGACCTCAAGGGTGCTTAGCTGAAGATAATTTTTATCAGCTGTGTATCAAACAGCTGATAACACCCTATTTTATCCAATTTGTCCTCATTAGAGATGGATTTCTTTGGTTATTTTGCTTCCCTCTTTCATTTACTCAAAACCTCTTAAGTTACCATTACACTAATGCACAAGCTATGTAGCTGAAAGGCTAAGAGAAATCAAGGAATGATCTGAAAATAAAACCACCCATTTTTGAGATTAGGATTCTTAAAATGTTCCTTAGGTGCTTGTTGAAACTCCCAAAGCATGTGGGAAGGCTAACTAATTATTTATGACGACACAAAGATCTGTTGATAGGCAATTTATGGTATTAGGTTTACTCTCCCTCTCCCTCCAGCCTCACCACCTCTCCTGCTTTCAGGGGCCTGGAATAACTATTTACCACATACTGATCTGGACGGTGAGAGAAAGTCTAGTTGGCACTGAAATTCCAGAGAGTAGAGAACTGTTCCCCCAGGTGGCTTAGTAAAGGATATGCACTTGGAATACTGCCATATGCTTAAAAAAGGAAGACATCACCTTAAACTTGATTCGTTTTTAAATATAGTTTCTTGATGTCTTTGTATGCACATTCACCTGTACACAGTTTGGTAGAAAGGTTTAGAGATGTTTGCAGGTGCTGGCAAGTACATGAAACTCATATGGTGGTCGAATTCCCTAGGGTATTACTGTTCTTAACTGTCAGAAGTATTTATGTTCCTGCCTTGGAGCTGAGACCAGACTAGAGATCACGTTTTAGAAAAATGAGACGAAGGTGCGCCGTGAATGGCAGAAACAAGGGGACACCCAGGGGACACCCCTACAGAGACCGTGCTGGCGAAAAGGCAACCCGCACTCCCGGTACTAGATACTGACCCAATCTGTTCACTACTTGGGATGGTAAAACTGAGCTGTGTTTGTAAATGTTAAGTTCCTCGCCTGCCAAGCCTACCTGACCGCTGGCTACCTAGGAAGCGGGGTTATAAAACACACCCAAACTGTTGAAAACCTTAGTCCTAGATGACAGATGGCCAGCAATGCCATGACGACACTTGCTCAGATACAGCAGCCAGCAGAACAGTCAGCTGCACAGGGCAGAGGTGTCCTTAATTAGAAAGCGCCTTCCGAAAACACTCTAACGCCCCACGGCACCGTCCCTCGCCTCTCCCTCTGGAAGATAAGGGGAGAACAGAGGGCACCACGACTTAAGCGCCCCTCCTCTCTGCCGAACCATCTCGGGGAGACGGGGAAGTGGAGCGAGCTGTGTGCCGTGGGGGTGGCTTCGTCCTTCCCTCTTACCGCCACTAAACAGCCCTTAATCAATTGTTCGACAATTTGCGGGGGCGGGGGGGGGGGGCTCTTGTGGCTGGATCTGCGGAAACGTTTTTATTCGACCTAGGAAATTCTACACCCCGCCAGCAGGAGTCTCAGGAGGCGGCGGCGGCCAGGAGAGGCCCCGGACCTGAATCCCAGGTTTCGGCCGCCGTCCCAGACGGAGCAAACTGCGCGCTCGCTGCGGGAGGCGGCCCTCGAGTCCGCGGGCCCCTTTCTCGTCACCTTTGTCCCCCTCGGCACAGAGCCGCTTCCCGCCACCCCATGGAAAGGCGGAGGGCTGACGGGAAGGGCGAGAGCCCGGGGCAGCGCCCCGAGGGCGGCCGAAGCCCCCCACCCCCGCGACAGCTGGCCCAGGCGCCGCCCACCCAGAGTCTCTTGGCCAACGCACTTTTCTCCAGAACGGGGGCACCGGCGCCCTCCCGGGGACAGTGGGAAATGGTATGCCCCGGAAGTGGTCCCCCAGCCTTTCAGGCCGGCTTCCGGATCTACCGGAAGTGGCGGAAGGAGGCCAGTGGATCCCGCGACTGTGCAGGGCGAGGTGACCCTGGTGCGGGAGTGGGGTCCTGTCGCGCGTTTTTTGTGGCCCCTGGGAGGGTGGGGTGGACGGCGAGCGACGGGGCTGGCCTGTCGGGGTGCTGGAGGCGCGGCCCAGGGCTGAGCCCGGCTCCTATCCGCCCTTGGTCCTGCAGGCGCCGCCGCCACCATGGGCCGCGAGTTCGGGAAGCTGTCCAGGGTGCGGCATGTGATCAGCTACAGCTTGTCGCCCTTCGAGCAGCAGGCCTTCCCGCACTACTTCAGCAAGGGCGTCCCCAACGTGCTGCGCCGCATTCAGGCGACCATCCTTCGCGCCGCGCCGCGTGAGTGTCTCGGCGGGGGTCTGTGGGCCTCCGCGATACACACCATACACACTCGCCATACACACGTTTCGTCCCTGAAAATTCCTCAGGATGCTTGAACTAATCAGATCATCATCTCCATCTTACCTATGAGGAAACCGAGTCACGGAGGAAGTACGTGAATGGTGGTTCAAGGTCACTTGCGTGACTCCGTCTCCGAGAGAGATGACCTCGCTCTGAGGTCATCTTCACCCATTTCTTTCTTGGCGGCGATCTGTTTTGTGTTAATGTGCAGGAGATGGTGGTGGTAGTGGCACAACATTGCGAATTTGGTTAAATGGTAAAGCTTCTGTTAATTTTACCTCCACTAATCAAAATGTTTTAGTCTGTTTTCGTTTACATTAAATATGTTAAGTGTGCCATAGGGGAGAGAGAGGGAGGGTGTGATGACCCAGTTCCCCGGGTGCCCGTCTCTTTGGTCGCTTATCAGATGGCTGTGTAGTTAACCCTTTCTTCATCATCTTGTTTAAAAACGGCTTTTTTGAAAACAAGAAACAGGAGGGAAGAATCTGTTGATTCGGAGAAGAGGACGGGGACCCCTTGGTCTTGTATGTGCTCACTGCTTTCTCTCCCTTTTGGTTTCTAAAGCGTTTGTGGCGTTTTACCTCATCTACACGTGGGGGACCCAGGAGTTCGAGAGATCCCGGAGGAAGGACCCGGCTGCCTATGAAAATGACAGCTGAGCGAGTAGTCTGGAGGATGGTTCCTTGTCTCAGAAAGGCTCTTCTCTGGGAGAGGAGTCCACACTGTAGTGTCTTGAAGATACAATAAACTTCTTTCAGGCTGCGATGTTGTGATTTTGCGTTTTTGCGAGCAGAGTTAATGAATGCCATTCCCCAGAGGAGCCCTGATCAATTTTTGCTCCTCTGGGAGTTTGGTGAAGGAATGGGGCTCGCCCCTTGCTCTCAGTGTGATCTACGGGAAAGTAGCTGCAGCTGCTCCCAAGAGCTGGCCAGTTGCAGGGCTCTGGGGAGTGTTGGTTCCTGCCCTCTTTAATTAGAATAAAATCACCTAACCACATTGTAATTACTATGTGTCAGGTACTCTTCTTAACCCTTTACACAAATAAGCTCTTTTAAACCTCAGAACTGTCTTTCATCTACCATTATTACACTCATTTTGTGGATGAGCCCACAGGCACTGACAGGGTAAGTAATTTGCCCACAATTACAAAGGCAGTAAAAGGCAGTGGTGGGCACTGAAGTCCGTACCCCTGAAGTTACGCTGTTCTGCCTCTCCTGCTAGAGCAGCCCTTTCCCAGCCTGAGATGAGATAGCTATAAACGGGGGGGGGGGGGTACCCCTGGGAGCGGCACCCCTGGGGTCACCCCTTGACCTCCAAGCCCAGCTATTTGTACCCAGGTTGCTAACAGTGTTCAACCGTACATGCCCCATAAACCGTAAAATATTTACTCTGGCCTTTTATGGAAAAGATTTACCCATGTTCTAGAGCCTTTGAATGAATAAAAAGCTTTTATAAAACTATCACAAGGGTTCAACCAGAGACTTAATTGAAAGAAATATGACACCATAGCTGAAGACAGCCCTATGCAGAAATTAAGGCAAGCCCTCCAAGTTTGACTCCTTTAGAAACAGCAGCTGAAAACCAAACAGCCTTTCTCAGCACTGAGCCCGCTGGTCTGGGCCCTTCTCACCCCAGAGTGCCCTGCGAAAAAGCCCCAGCTGTAAGCCCTGCACGTGCTGAGCTCCTGCTCTTAGGTAAAACTGTCCAAGGCTGCTGTGGAGCCTTCCTCTCACCAAAGGGCGTCCCTTTGAACTTCGGGCATGGAGCCCTGTGTGGCAGGGCGCTGAGGTGGTGGTGCTGGTAGAATGTGGGAATTGTCACAGTTCCCTGCTCCTGCACTTGACCCCGGATCTGGGTTTATTTTAGGGACTACATGTAGAAATCCATAAAGAAAAGGAAAACTTGGGTGAAGTCTCTTAAAAACAAGGGGTCACTGCTGTGGGCCCCAGTGCCTATAACCCACCCACCTGGAGCCCCCAGCCCTGGATGCAGCTCCTTCACCCGCCACTGGGGGCACAACCACTTGTTCGTTTTGCCCTTTCACCTGGCAGCGTCCCTGCACCAACCAGGGCTTTCACCTCTGGGCTGCAGAATGTGGCAAAGGGAACTCTCCTGGTGGCCAAAAGGCCTGGGTTCCAGGTCTGCCTATTGCAGGCCCAGAAGTCTGCCAGTTCCAGCCAGCGAAAGAGTGGATATACTTTGACCCTTCGTTGAAATTTTACCTGGAAACGTGTTTCCATTTCAGGAGAAAGTCTCATTTTTCATTAGGCACCTCCCCCTCAAGGACAGCACAGAAGTTTCCAGTTACTGCCAAGCCCCAACGACCTCTCCACCCAGAACATGTTTCAAACATCTGTTCATGTACTGCAGCCTCTCTCTCCTGTTTCATCCCAGGCTCTTCTTGCCTCCAAAGCAGGAAATCCCGGGCAGCTGTGTTCAGAGCTAACCAAGCTATAAATGATCGAACGTACCTCAGTCTCACTTTCTTGTAACTTCATCACTTGAACCCCCAAATGCCAGTGCCTGAGAGGCCCCAGGAACCTCCTCCTACCTCACGGACAGGACAAGACACGACACCGAAGCCCAAAGAGGGGGCAGGCTGGCCTGTGGTCATTAACCCCATTGCCAAGCATTCTTACAGCTGAAATTCGTACTGGCTGCTTAGGCCTTTCCCTGGAGGGAAGAACATGTAATGGTGTTTATTCAGTCAGCAAAATACTTGGTTGCAGACAGCCTGTGACATTTTAGTTCTTTTCAAAATTCAGGAGTCGGCCTTCACCACCACTCAGGGTATAGGCTGGCTGTGGACAGCTGCCGCTTCAGCGTAGTGCTGCCCAAATGCCACTGTTTAAATGGTTGACTTTTGCTCCATAGTTAACTTAAAGCAAGAGCAGGGTTAGTTTAAACCTATGTTGAAATACCTTCCCTAACAGTGGTTCCTTCCACCGGCACTAGTGGTTCTTTTGCTTTGAGAGGAGGGGGCAGACGAGAAGGAGGCATGAGCCACAGAGGGTTAGGAGAAGCACCCACCTTTGGGATGAGCCATTTCAAATCTCACTTGGCACATGGCTACAGGCTGACTATGGGAGGCTGGCACTAAGTCCACAGACCCAACAGGCTCCAGGACATCACGTTGTTCGGTCTTTTGCTTATCTAATCGGATTTGTTCTTACCCAATCTTCACTAGGTCACCACGTAGCCTCGTCCCCACCCCGCAGAAGGTCCTAGCTAGCCCCTACCTGGAGGCATTCAGGCTCAGGGCAAAGGGAAGGAACAGCTAACCAGCCACAAACTTGCAGGAATGGTTAGGTGGGTTTGGCAGAGGTCTGCTTTTCAAAGTCCCTCGAGTGCAAGCAGTGGTGTCTCCTTCCAGGCCTGGCTCCCAGGTCCCTTGAGGACTGGAACCAGGACGGACAGATCTGGGGTCACACCCTGCCCGATCTCAGCTCCAAGGTCCTCCATCCCACCCTCTTCTCCCTTGGCAACTGACACCCTTCTGTTCCCCTTCAGCGGTCCTGCAGCTCCTCCACATTTCCTTGGCCAACAGGCAGGCTCTCACCCAATACCCAACCCCTGGGGACGAGAAGGGCCCTGGGAACAGGTTGCAGCAGTTTTCACAGAGACACCAGGCAGAGAAGGAATTGTTGCATTTGTTTTGTTGGCTAATCCCTCTAGGTTACAGGAAGATCTGAAGTCCTAGAATCTCCCTACTCAGATTCATACCTTCCCCCCCACCCCAATTTAATAAAATACCCATGTTTAATGAGTACCCGTTAACTACTCACAATTGAGTTCCACGCCCCAAGAAGGCAGCAGGAGTTTTGGGCTTTGGAGAGGGTTCAGCCCTAGGCCTTCTTCCCCAAGGCTGCTAGGAGGACATGCCCTTTAGGAGGCCATAGTCACCCATCAGGAAGAAAGCCCGGAATTCAACGGTTTGCAATGTCGTTTGTTACCAGCACAAGCTCTCCCACTATTTTTAGGGGCCCTTGCTCCCTCAAAACAAAGAAATCAGCCCATACTCATTTACTCAATTCACCTGTGGTTTACCTACGTCCCACATCAGTCCTGATGGCCATTCCCCAGGGAGAGGACAGACATGATTTTGACTTCCCACAGCTGAGTCTCCATTCTTCCAGGGAGATGGTTTGTCTACACAAAGGAGGGGCGGAGGTATTGCAGACGACGCCTACTGCTGCGTTGTCCCACAGCAGGGAGGGAATGGTCTCACCCAACTGCCTGTAACCAGACTGGTGCCTCTTTCCTACATGAGGCCGGAAAGGGTCAACACTCTTTCTGAAGACCTTACTTTCAGAATTCTATTTTGATGAAAGTGATCTCACTGAGCTATTTTGGTATCTCCACGTGGCTAGGTGCCTAGCTTCCCTCAATGGTTTCATGCGGCTCTCACAGGGGAGGGGCAGTGCTGACTTTTGCTAAAATAGGTGAGAGTGTCCAAGCCAGCAACATAATCACTCAAAGTCCAGATCAGGGATCAGTCAATACAACGTGCCTGAAAGGCAGGCCTTGAGCACATTCCTCTGGTAGACATTAACTTATTAAATCCCCGATTGCAAAAATAAACTTTGCCCCCTCTCACCCCGCAACCACGAGGGAGGCTGATTTCAGTCTATAAAAGGAAGTGGGAACTGTCCCTGGGTTTCAGGCTCCAGCATCCCCCCACCAAGATGTGGCACCTCAAACTCTTCGCAGTGCTCATAATCTTCCTGTTGTTGTCAGGCCAGGTAAGGGAAAGATCCGCGTGAGGATGTGTGTGGGGTGGGGGTGGGGGTGCTGCACGCAGAACCCGAGCCAGACTCAGTCCGAGTGTGTCCCTGCTGCTCTCAGTCTGCAGCGTCCTGGGAACGACCCCTCCCGAGGCGTGCAGCAGGGGTCCGCTCTCCCACACACACCTGAGCAGAGTGTGTCTGCCCTACAGGCAGATGGCTCCCCAGTGTGGCAACTGAGTTCACCCAAGAGAAGGCTGCGGAGAATGACCCCATTTTGGAGAGGGGTTTCCCTCAGGCCCATTGGGGCCTCCTGCCGGGACGATTCTGAGTGTGTCACCAGGCTATGCAGGTAACCCACAAGCCTGGGAGCTCGGCTGAGCCAGAGGCCTGGGAAGCTGGGCGGAGATGAGCACACACAGGCCTAAGAATAAAACGGGGAAGGAGGACTCGAGGCTGGGCGCGCCTTGGAGGGTCCCTGCCTCGGGAGTTAAGAGCAAAGACAGCGCCACACAGATGCCATGAAAGAGCAGCGCTCTCCCTGGGACCGACCAGAGCGACCAGAGGGAGGACACGCAGGCTGGCTCTGGGCAGTGCTACTGTCGCCTTAAAACCCTTTTCTTTTCCCTCAGAAAGAGACGCTGTTCCCTAAGCGTGGCCCAGGAGTGACGCCCAGACCAGGGGAGAGGACAGCACTCAGAGCCATGCTCTGTTCTATGGACACTGGTTCACAGCATACTGGCTGGAGACACGTACGTGAAGCAACCTCGTGTTTTTAATATTTAAAGACAGATGTGTGCTTCAAATTGGCCTTCGTTTCTTTTTAGTGTTGATGTTTTGATGAGTGTATCTAAACTTGCCAATTTAGAGTTTATTTTTCTACGTATACTATTAAACGTCTGAAATGTGAAATTTTGGCAGTCTGGAATTGAAGCTTTGGGGGAGTAAGCGTTCACTTTGTACACTACAGAAGGAAACGGTTTTGCCTAATGACAACGTGTTACTTCTCCATCTTGAAAATTACTAGTGAGTAGTAACGACAGCAGTGAGGGTTAACAGTTCTGTTCATGAAATAAAGGCCACCATGGCAGGCTACAGGCATACATTGAGTAACAGCTGTGTGATCAGCAAGTTCGTAAGCTGTGGCCCTGGGCCCCCACCCTGCACTCCCTGTGAAGTAACTCTTCAGGCAGGTGCCAAAGCCGGGCAATGTTGGCACCAGCCACCTGGTGACGTGCCCGAGTTTGCCTGCAACTGAACAGAAAGCACAACGGGAAGAGACTCTAGTTTAATAAAAAGTAAAAGCCCAAGGCACCAAGAGGAGCAAAAAGGGTCTGTCTGAGCTCTCTTGGAGCAGGGTGAACCCTGATTTATACGCGAGGACCCAGGGGCCAGCAGAGAGCAGGCTTTCTGCAATCAGAATGCGAGACCTGTATGGAGGGACCAGACTCTGGGGGAGGAGCAGCACTGGGCCCTGAAACGCAAGTCAGGAAGGACATGAGAAGGGCAGAGTGAGCATTGACAGTGCTTATAAACTTCAATACAGAAAAATCTATTCGATGTTTATTAAACTTAGTTCTCCAGCTATGGTTTGGCATTATACAAAGCATCTTTAATGACACAGGAGAGTTAAAAAGATCTTTACAAATTGAAATGTGATACCCTTGTCTCCAAATATTTTAATTGCCATAAATTTATTTAAAAATACACATTAAACGCATGTTTGACACTCTAAACTTTCTATAATCTCAATACCACAAAATACATATAATATACTATACAGATGTGGAAAAATCTAGTTAGTATATAATACTTTGCTCACCATTAACAGCTTTATTATGTGAAATGCACATACTGACTTAGAAATCCTAGCGTTTGAACCCCAAAGTACCTCTGAAATTTTAACATATTGCAACAAATAAAAATCACAGTATAGAATTGAAATTTTGGTTGAAAATGTCAGATGCCTAAATATTCTGGGTAAGAGAAATGTAAAACACAGACCTGGTCACATACAAACCAAAGGCCTCCGACCGGACACGGACAGTACCTTTCTGCGAATCAGCGAGGCTTCCAACTGATCAGCAGTGCCACCTCCCCTCCAAAACCCTCCCCAACTATCAAACCATTATTCACCAAATAACTTTAATTTCAAATAAGATAAAAGGATTTTCAATAAATATATAAGCATCTCCATCCTCCATATACAAAAGATCTTAAAACCATTCAAAGCGGAGGCTAGACAGAAGTTTTCGTGCTGTGCTTCCCAACCCCGCATCTGGTCCTCAGAGCCGGTGCTGGCTCGGGGCCGCCGCTCGGGCGGCCAGCCCTGCCCCACCCGCCCCACCCACCCCAGTACTGTTGAATGCTCATGCCAATGGCTTGCCAGGTGTGTGCGTAAGGTTGTACAATAGGGACACTTCTGAACAGCAACAACAGACTCAACAGTATGGATAATCATGGCGTTGACTTGAAAGGCAGCATTTCCAAAGAGACACACATTTTCCAGAGAAGAACAGAGCAGGTAGGAAATCCCAGCGGTGACAAGCTGAAAAGCAGCTCCATGCGCAAGCAGGAAGAGGTCAACGCTGCGCACTGCTAGAATTTCTGAGTGGGAGGTTTTCCCCCCACGCTTATGTAGAGAGCCTTTTTGTTTCTTTTTAAAGAACAGCAGTGGAGGCTGAGCTGAGCAATGGTGGCAAGGAGAGGTCACTAGTGACATTCCCAGAAGTCATCTTCACCACAAGGACTGGTTGGGCTACTTCGTGATGCTTCAAGGCCTACACGACTTGGCTCAGACTTAACTCTGATGCCTTCCTTATCCTGTGCCCAGATTCTACCAAAGAGACTTGTTAGATAGCTTCCCCATTTCCTTTTCTGAAGACAGTACGTTCTCTTTAATTAACCACAGGGTCCACTGAATAGAGTCAGCAACTGCTTGACGAACTATTAAAACCTGCTTCCTGTCACTTGCCAGCCTTGTTCCCGGGTTTCGGGGTCTAAACCGAGTTTCTCCTTCGCTGGGTAGGAGAGAGACATGCCACAAACACGACCAATGTGGCCTCCTGTCACTCTAAATTCCAAGTCATTCTGTACTTAGCGCTTCTATTTATCTTACAGAATAGCAGCCTTAAATGTGCAGTACTATTTATTATTGGAAAAAAGTCTGCCTCTCCAACACACTGATATGACATTGAAATGAAGTCTACGTTCCATGTAATCAGGGAACACAAGTTACAGGAATATATATAGATAGATTTGAGATGCATTCTCAATTTTCTTAGGTTGTGTTTTTAAAAACATCACCACAATCTGCCTAAAATCAGCCATTCCCAGTAGATGTTCCTGAGACCCAGAGCAAACTCCTATAGTTCAAAACACGTGAGGCCGTTTTGTCCAATTAACAACTGGAAAATTACAATCTTTCCCACCCTGTAAGAGCCCTATTATCCTACAAAAAGGCTCAAATATATTTTAAAAGTTAATTTACTACAAATCATAGTAATTAAGCTTTAAAGATCTAAAAGGAATACACATTGCACCCCTGAACATTAAGATTCAAGGTGTCAACAAGAAAGTGTCTTAGATCCATTCAATAAATAATGTGGAAATAGTTGCACTAAGCTAAAATACTAAACACACACATTTTTGACAAACTAATTTCATGTTTCATACATACATACATACATATATATAAAGCATGTGTACATAGTTTTAAAGTCCAAAGTTGCATACCCTCACACCTAGCGGAGGGCACAGCGTGCCTCTCCCCTGCACCACGAGGCACCACGGACTGGAGAGCCCGCTGGCTGCTCTGAGACTCCACGGAGTGCAGCCGGCCTCCAGGGCCAGGACGTCCCTTTAGAACAGGTGCCTTTTGGAGGCGCTTGCTTCACCGCACAAGCTCATTCAATAAAGGTATCATCTCCCAAGGTTTCTGTCATTCGACACAAAATGATGCTATCTGAGCTAGCTGATCAACCTTTCTTCAGAGGAAACAAACAACAATTAAAAACAACAGTGAATCTAATGAAGCCACAAGTGTGTCCTTTGGAGCACGGGCATGTGCGCACGCTGCTCTGGATGCTTTTACGCCAGAGAACTGGTGACAAGCAACCTTCCCCACTCCTCAGTGACTTACAACTGTGCATTTACTGGAAGTATTCATTGCTTTTAAAGTCAGTTCTTGGCTACTTGCCTCAAAAAAGGTGGCCCTGAGGCAATAAATGGGCTGAATGCTCCCCAGCAAGACTGGGCATGGGCTGGACAGCAGAAGCTCATGAGGCCCGGAGGGCAGCGCCCTGCAGCCCAGCCCAGGCTGCAAGGCTATAGTGACCCCGCTTCACCCACTGCGGTCTGTTCCTTGGCCGCCCGGGAGGTGCCCAGAGGTGCGGGCTGCTGCCTGCTGCCGCGCAAGTGCGGTCTCACAGAGCAGTGGATAGAGTGTCGTAAAGAGCTGCTATTTCTAGAGTTGGCTACATATTAAGTACAGGTCTCAGACTAAATGAGTTTTTAGCCACTTGTCAAATTCAGTTGTAAATGGCTGGAGAACACCAAAACTACTACTGAGGAAGGGGACCTGTAACGGAGCCCGAAGTATGTGCCAGAGCTGATAAAGACACAGACAGAACTTATGGGGTGGACTCAGGAGAGGGAGTGGTGTTTCCACAGACGATGCATTACCTTAAAAATTTAATTATTTAGGACAGGACTTTGATCCATTGCCCATTACCATCTGGTAAGAAAAGCCCACCACAGCTTGAGAAATTCTAGAGCGTCTTAAAGCAGCACCATACAACACGCAGGAAGCTCTGCCTTAATGCAATGTCAGGGCTACGTTGAAAACTCCCCTGCTGCCTCTCAGGACACATAGGGGACCAGAGCGCACCAGGACACGGGGTGCCCAGAGGCTGCTGCTGCTGCCCATCTAAAGCTCAGGACACTCCTCCCACCTCTAGGACCTCACTGCGGAAGAGGGAGCCGGGGTCAGAGGGGACAGAGAAGGCCGGGGCACATGCCCACTGGGCCGACAGAGGCGGGTTTCTTCTTGAATAACCACCACGGCCATGAGAAGTTGTCCTCTTAAGGAAAACTCCTAAAACACACAAAGATTAAGTTAGAAAGATATCTGAGGCTACTTCTCGAAGGGAAAAAAGGTCAACGTACTTGGTAAATATCCTTGGATGATATGCAAAAACAACTGGCAGTCCAAAGCAGTTGAGAAGCTCTACACACAGGAGGCCACAGGACAACGGAAGGTCTCTAGCTTCAGGAGGGAATGTGGGAGAGACTGACACAAAATCCGCTGCACCGACTGGGCCTGGGGGTTTTTCTATCCCTTCTCTTCCATCTCAGGCCTTAGCAATCATCTGTACATGACAGGATGATCCTTTTTTTTCTGATTGGAGGGTTTGTTTTTGGAATGGGGAGAAGGGCAAACTATTTTTTGAAGCAGCATTATTCAACAGGTTAGACTAAGTCATGTGCCAAAAAATCGGCTTTTCTGAAAGAAGTAATCTTTAAGCAACCCCAAAGGAAGAGTTTGAAAGGAGAGAGAATCTAACACAGTCACTGCAGAAGACCAGCCGCGTGTGTGGGGGCTCTGGTCCTAGTGTGAGACCTCATCTGTAAACTGTCCAGAGTCTTCGCTGAAAGGTAAGATTTATAAGGCACACCAGACATGATAGGGGCAATAAAAACAAGACAGAGGACATATTTCTCACCTTTGACTCCTACATGCACCGTAGGGAAAAGGTACTTGAACAGACAACTCTTACAGAGCTGGCTTTTTAAGCAACACCCCTACCTCCCCACCCCTTCCCAAGAGAGCTCACACTGAACCAACTTAGGTACTTTTCTAGTGTGAATCTTCTGATCCCATCAGAAACAGGTATCACTGAAGAGGGCCTTCATAGTACGAAGGGACTAATTACAAAACAGGTCTAAAAGGAGGGAGTCATGACCTCTGCACCAGACATCAGAACTCTCGGGCCGTCGAACAAAAGCACACACCCCAGCACCCCAGCTCACTCCTGTCCCCGTCACTGCCTGCGAGAAGGTTTTTGAAACAAGAATTCTGAAGAGAGGTTTTGCCCTTTAAACATCATCAGTGAAAAGGGTACAGGCAGCAACTTTCAAGTCTGCTCATCCTTTGCTCTGTTCCAATCAAGTGTCAAATAAACAGCAACAAAAAAGAACGCATGGTTTTAGTCAAATCCATAAAGTTCGAGATTGTCCTTTTACGAAACCCTTCGTACATGCTTCTCGCAGAAGGTCTGCCTGCCCCCCTCTGTAATGCATTAAATGCATGCTGTAGTCACCTTGTGATTGTTAGTGTTATTAACACACATTCACAGTTCCTGGAATAATGCTCACCAAACCCGACAGGTTTTGTTTTCACACCCATGAAGAATGCTGGCGCCTCCTATTTAAGTGATTTTCACATGTAGAAGAATATCCTTAATACTAAGTATAAATTCTGCATTAATAAAATTGTAGTTAAGATTTGAAATATTATCAGGTAGTAGGTACAGAAAGAACACGTCCATATTTTAGATGAACCAACAACTATTACTCTTTGAAGAGTTACCAAAGAAGGTATGACAGGTAACAAAACTCCCAAAGTATATAAATAAAAATGCCTACATTAAATTTATGCTAAATATTTAACAGGATAAATTTATAGGCGGAAATAACCAAGTTTTAAACTAGCCCCAATGTGGGAACTTAAAAAAAATTAAAATAAATAGATTTTCAATGGATTAGTTATGAATCGCAACTGGATTTCCATCTTATTACAGTTCACTGAAACCATCCGATCAACACGCTGCAGATTTGAAAGCACTCACACAACCTCTCACACGGGGGTGACCGAAGGGAGCCCAGTGGACACGCCGCCTCCGGGCTATAAAAACCAGTAACATGTGGACAGGGAGGGGGACACCACTCCTCAGTCCGGGTGTCGACGGGGTGGCATGTGTGGCAGTTTTCCTTCGTGATGGAACACAGTGTTGTGGAGAAAACCAGAGGCAACGAGAACGTGTTCGGTTCAGGACGCCAGCTTGGCGTCCTGGCGCAGCCAGTGCAGCCCCTGCCGGGTGTAGCGCGCCAGGTCGGTCATGATGCTCGCGTTGAAGACGAGAGGGCCCATCACTTTGTCCAGTTCCGCAAAGAATTCTAGAAAACCAAAACACTCGTGAAATGACAGGCACTCCTTCGCAATCACTGCTTTAAAATTTTTAGTCTAGACTACGAAACGCATCCACGTGCAGTCACAAACCACACCCGCCTACACTGCAGTAACTGTCCGCACCTCAGAACGGAGGCTCTCAAGTCACACTTTGTCCTTGCGTCACAAAAGGTTTTAAATGAACTGCGTGATCAGGAATGAAGTGTTATACACAGAAGCAGAATTATGCTGATGAAAATTATAAGTTGTTAGTATGCAGTAACATTATTAAAATGGAGACCTAGCGCTACAGCGCATTTTTACTCAAAACCTCCCTGTGCCCTGTTTTTTTTTTAAATATTTTATTTATTTATCTTTAGAGGGGAAGGGAAGGAGAGAGGGAGAGAAACATCAATGTATGGTTGCTTCTTGTGCATCCCCTGCTGGGAACTGGCCCCTGCTGGGAACTGGCCTGCAACCCAGGCATGTGCCCTGACTGGGAATTGAACCTCGATCGTCTGGTTCGCAGACCCACGCTCAATCCACTGAGCTACACCAGCCAGGGCCCTGTGCCCTGTTTTTGTATGAGCCGCACGCTTGCCCATGTCTGACCCCGTGAGGTCAGACTCTCACAGCGGCCTGTGTCCGGCCCTTCGGCCCCAGTCACATGCCCTGCACCACTGTCAGTTCCAGGTTTCAGGCAACAGCTTAAAACCATAAGGGATGGAAGTGAAAGGATTCTCCCCACAGTGAGCAAATATAGGCTGAGAGGCACGTGCGGAGGGAGGTGTGGAGGCAGGGGAATAGCACCCAAACACCTGATTCCAGTGCAACGGTGGGAGAAGACAGGCGCCAGACAACAGAGAGCTGATACACAGAAGGGGTCGCTGTCATGCTACAGCTGGGCCTACCCAAACAGGGCGAGAAGTCATCAAACAGTTGGGAAGAAAGGGGTCTTATTTATAGAATGCCAGCTAGTTAATGTAGAAGGATCATCAAAACATAAAATTCTTGAGGCATTTTCTATTTCCTAATGGAATAATAAATGTAGGGAATGGTCATAGATGCTAAAGCATACATTAAAGTTTAACAGGGAATCTTCCATCACACTGAGTCAGGCTGACACCATGAAAGTGAATCAATGTCACATTTCATTATCACTGAAGAAGAGCTAACCACTGCAGGCCTTACACTAAACTAGGACGTAACAGAAAATCTAGAGCGTTATCTATGAAACATTCTTATCTAAAATAATAACCCTGAGTCTAACCAAGCCTTGAGGTGTAACTCTCAGTGTGAGGAAAATAAAGGGGACAGAGAAAAGCAAGCTAGATGACACCACGAGAAAGTAAGCAGTCGTATGCAGAGTACGATACAGTCTATGGCCCAGTTTCTCCCTGACCATCGATGCCACAGCCACAAAAAAAGCAGGAGAGGGGATGATGCTTAAGAGACTGATCAATGAGTGTTCAGATCCTGCCTAAACCAAATCAACTGTAAAGGGGGCGTGTCTGAGACAGCAGAGGAGTCTGCCGGTGGACGAGGTATAAGAGGGTACACAGGAATCACTGTTAATCTGGGTAGCTGTGATGAAGCCACAGTGACCATGTTTCTGAGAAGTCTATCATCTGCCCTGGCCAGTGCAGCTCAGTTGGTCAGTGTCAACCCCTAAACCAAAAGGTTTAGAGCACAAGCCTAGACTGTGGGTTCAGTCTCCAGTGGGGGTATGCAGGAAACATAATTGATTGATGTTTCTCACACTGATGTGTCCCTCTCTCCCTCCCTTGCCCTCTCTCTAAAATCAGTAAGCATGTCCTTGGGTGAGGATAAAAAAGAAAGAAAGAAAAGTCTATCACCTAAAGACACATATTAAAGTATTCTGGCAGAAGGTCATGATTTGGTATTTGCTTTACAATACTCCAGGGGAAAAGAAGGGCGGGTGGGGTGGGGAGATGGAACGTGCAAAACGTGTTAGTGAAGCTGAAGCTGAGTGAAAGGTACACGGGTTCATTACATCACTGTTTCCTTTGGTCCATGTTAAAAAACTGTCATACAAAAAAAAAGAAAAAGGAGGGAAGAGGAGGGAACGGGAGGGGACTGGGAAGAGCAGTGGGCAGAGCAATAGGGAGAGGAGAGAAGGGAAGAGGCTACAAAAGTCAAATTGGAAGAAGAATGGAAAGTAAAGTAGCGGTGACTAAAGAAGAATTTCAGGTTTGTGATGGTTTCTGAGCAATACTGACAACATTTAAAATATTAAAAACAAAGTAAGTTTTAGAAACACAACTTCATGTTAAATGTTGAGGTGCCTCTTTCAACTTTCTTCACCATTATCCGTCTTTAGAAATAGGAATCTTTCATTTTCATCTGATTATCTGGTAATCAAAAGTACTCTGTGACAAAAGAACACCCGACTGACTACTTCAGTGTTTCTCAGCACAGGATCGACCTGAACAGATGCTCCCTGGTCAGGGCACATCCAAGAACCAACCAATGAACACATAAACAAGCGGAACGACAAATCCATGTTTCTGTGTCTCTCTCCTCCTTCCTCTTTCTAAAATCAATAAAAAATATATATATATAGCTTAATGCTAGAAATCTATTCATTTTGCAGTCTCTTATCACGTAAGTTTCTTCCAATGTACCTAAACATTCAGTATGAACACGCTTTCTTACAATATCTCATATGTGTAAGATTTCTGGATGTGATCCTGTGTCTACAGCCAATCTTACTGTTAATCACCCTAGAACAGAACATGTATTTTATTACTTTTAATAGTATGAGCTGCATTTAATACACCAGAACAAAGGCATATTTGTGTTAGACCAAAAATTATTTTTAGTTTAGTTTGTGTCAATGTTTGACCAAATTCAGACCATTAGATGTGACCGCTAAGCAACAGAAATCAGCAAACTGATTATAACTCTAGACCAGAAAATAAACTAAAAATGCAGACCAGATGCTTACTTAAGCACTAGATCATGAAACTCCCCTCTAACAATCCCACCCTCAAAGTTTCTCCAGAGCGCATCCTACCTTTTTGCTCTTTGGAAAGCTGCTCCGCTTGGTCCCAAATCTCTGTGGCATAGAGGAAGTTGGATGTGACCTGCACATAGCTGGCTGCCATCTGGTGGATTCTGTGTGGAATGGTCACTGAAGAGCCACTTGCTGAAGCACTACTGGCCCCTGAAGAGTAATTTCCCGAATTGCCTGGTGACAACTTTGGAGAAACAGGGGAAGGCATCCCAACAGCTTTGCTACAAAGAAAGAAACAGGACGTATATTCATATAGATAAGGTAAACGTGAGGGCATCAGTGTACTATGGGCTTTCAGGAAGAGCCCACATGAAGGTTTTTAACATTTAAAGATTCTTTTAAGCTTAGAAAGATTCCCAGAGAAGTTCAGTTTCTTCTAAATAAATACTTCACTCATTGAAGACCATTGTGAATTATCACTTTGTCTGCGCTCGTTGTTTTAATAAAAGGCAAGAGAACAAGGGATGGGAAAGAAATGTTCATAGTTCAAAGACTTAATTAGATGGTCTCACTTCCAGCTTCGCACACTTTCAATGGGCATGAATGTAGGTACTTTTCAAATTGTTTTGTGAAAAGTTGGGTGGAATCAACAAGTCAGCAAACACAAAAATGTGAGTGGTAGATGGGAAAATCCTATTTTGAATTCCATAATTTCTGGTACTTTCCTAATTTAACCAAGTTGTTCAAAGCTGACAGGGAGGAATCATTTTCTCAGTGATATTTCTCAAGCTCCGCTCAATCATCTCAAGCTCCTGCCACTTACATGTTTCTCAGAAAACACATGCAGAAAGCTGGCAGGTTCGTTTCAGTAATATAAAAATTTGTGGAAATGCCCAAGACCATAAAAAAAAAAAGAAAAATCAAACAAAAGTTGGGAGGAGGAAGCCATTTGTTAAGAATATTTTTATCTGCACTTCTGGCACTATAAATTTGTTTAAGAAACCCTGTAAGGGCAAAAATTAACGCCAATTACCAGAAACAAAAGCCAATTACCAGGAACACACTGACAGACAGATAAACCTAAGAAAAAGGTTTCACGGTAGTTTTCCTCCCTCTGGGAGACGCTTGGTATGAAAGTGACACAGAGAGGGAAGAGAGACCACAACCAGGCCTCTGTCATTAAACTCCAGTGGGTCAGGGTTTCAGTGAAGACAAACCCACCGTGACTAAAACCTGAGTGACAACACAAGCCGACTTTCGAGAAGAGGACAGGTGCTGTAAACAGCTCAGACTTTTGTAGGTAAAATGGTCCCTCCTCTCTGATCTTTGTAATAGTATGTTCATTATTCTACTTCAATTTATTAAAAAGATAAAATATTTTTAAATACTTAATTAGACATGGTTTTTTAACCATCTTACCAACTTTTTAAAAGTTTGTCTCATCTTACCATCTTTAGAAATTAGACCCTACCCATTTCATTTCACATAAAAATAAACAACTTGTCCCAAATAATACTTTATAGAATAAAACTGACCTACCTTCCCAAACCAGGTGATGGTGCTTGAGAATTATTATAAGAATTCTGTGGAGAAAATAAAATGTACTTAACAATTTTTTTTAAAAAAAAACCCTACTTATAAAGTACTAAATATATTCAAAAGCATTGGGCCAGAACCGATCTTAAGATGCCTTGTAAATTAAAAAAAAACAAAAACAAAGTGTGTGTGTAAATATGCAGTAGAAGTAAGTTCTGTGTAAGAGCAGGAGTGTTCTAGAAGACTTAGGTGAGGCACGAAGAATCAGTAACACTCAGGCCAGTGAAGAGGAGGGGAGGAGGGAGGAGGGAGAGCAGACAGGGGAGAGGGGAGAGGGGAGCCCCACCCAGTGCAAAGGCTGCAGAAGAGAGTGTGTGTGACCCGCGGAGCTTCCTCGGAGCACAGGTTTAGATGAAACTTTAGAAAGACACCAAGGACCTTGCAGGTCCGGGTAGGAAGTTTGGACTTGACCCTCCAGGCAATGATACGCTAGTGACGGGTTCCAAGTCATAATCCGGGCAGGATTTGAGAAGATTTATGTGTTGCTATTAAAGAAAAAAATCATATTTTAGAAAACTATAGTAAGTCTAAAGAAAGAAGGTAGTGAATACAAAGACCACTTTAAAAGTGCAGGTTAGGCTTCATGATAAAGATGGCCTACACCTAGTGAATGTTAAGCACTGTTGAATACGGCTACACAGGTTGGTTCTACAATCGGACATATATGTGCATTTGAAAACTTACCAAGAGACCTCAAACTTATTGGGAAGTTCCCAAGCAGCAGCCCCCCCCCCGCCCCCCTCCAGCCGTGGCATGTGAAACATGAGGGCACTTTTGGGGAGGGGACAGAAGACTCGACAAATCTGTCTCCTAGCACACAGACCTTCCTCTCCGGCACACTTACCTTCAGGTGCTCTGTCAGTGTCTTTGAGTACTTCAGAGCATTTTCCTTCTTCAGTTTGAACAGCCTCAGGTACAGCAACGACTGGCATCTCAGGCTGGTCAACGGGAAAGGGCAGCTTATTGACAGGACAACACACTCAGGCCTCGTCTGCACAGACCACCTTTGCACCATGAGCAAGTGCGGAGCTGGCTCGTGTGAGCACACCCAGGCACAAGGGCAACAACACTAACTCTTAGGCCAAACCCAAGGCTGTGTTCTGATTATGGCACGCACCCTAGGGACGGGAGAAGGGAAAGAGACCTAGGACTAGCCTCCTGTTTGGAGACACTCAAAAATTAAAGCCTCAAGCACAGGACCCAACCCGTAATTGCAACACATGCATTTAAAAAAAATCGCCGAGGGGCAGACTCTACATCAAATTATAAGTAATCTAAAATTCAACAAAAACTAGTAGACTCAACTATAAATATTACAAGTGTGAAGTAATATATATGAGCCTTAATATGGCTTTCAAGGGCCCTGTCACTGCCTAACTCTTCAGTCACTGTCCCTTCCTACCAGTTACCGTCTTTGGTTCCTCCAGTTTCCAGTTTCGCTGCATGGCCCAGACTCTGTGCGTGTCCCCTCTACCTAAAGACTAGGTCTCCCTACACTGCACTCTTCCCGTTACATACACTTTCCTTTCCCACTACTTANAGTAATATATATGAGCCTAATATGGCTTTCAAGGGCCCTGTCACTGCCTAACTCTTCAGTCACTGTCCCTTCCTACCAGTTACCGTCTTTGGTTCCTCCAGTTTCCAGTTTCGCTGCATGGCCCAGACTCTGTGCGTGTCCCCTCTACCTAAAGACTAGGTCTCCCTACACTGCACTCTTCCCGTTACATACACTTTCCTTTCCCACTACTTACCTAACACTTGTGGTTGTCTGATTAATTCCTGTCTCCCTGCACTAGACACTAGACTCTATGACAGACAGGACCAGGCCAGTTTTGCCCGCAGCTGCACTCCCAGCTGTTAAACACGGTGCCAGGTACAGGGAATTCCTGTAATAAGGAGCTGCCGCATCTCCCCGGAACACAAGCAAACCAACCACATTCTTTACTCTGAGCAAATGCTTGCTCCCACGGAAGGGCATACTCGTGTGTGTGAATGGTGAGCAAGGACACCAAAGGAAGAGCCCAGAAAAGTGACCACTTAAGACAAGGCAGAGTTCTTATTAATGCCACCCTACCAAGGCTTTTGTCAAGAGGACAATGGATCAAAGACTGCCAACTATGAAAACCTTTCAGTAGGAATTTCAAGTTACTTTCTACTGTACCTATTAAGAATAGATTTATGTATGGGTTATAGAATGTTGATTCAAGGGTAACTTTCAGAAGCACATACACAGGACGATTTCTGATGGAAGTGCCTGTCATTTAGGAGAGATGAGAACACACAATACTTACCAAAGTACTGTGAGTCTTTTATCTGCAGCTGTGGCATCTGGTGCTAAGTAATTCTTTAGCTTCATCGTGTATCTGCGAGTTAAAGTAACAAATGACACAAAGAATTTCAACTTAATCTTCTGACTTTCTTAATCCTCAAAACATTAGAATCTAACCTACATAAAGGCAAAAATACCCGCTGACATACCGAGCTCTCCCTATGCAAACACAACAAAGGATGAAGCATTCTCTTTAGATCTATTACACACAGTCACGTTGCTTAACGACAGGGACAGGTTCGTGTCATCAGGCAGTTTCAGCACTGTGTGAACACCTAGCGTGTGCTCACACAAGCCCGGACGGTACAGCCCACCACAGACCTAGGCTACATGGCACAGCCTCCAGCTCCCAGGCACAGGCCTGCGCGCTACTGTACAAACCACCACAAGAGTAAGTCGGGTGCAGGAGAACACGATGCAGTTAAGAGGAGGAGAGAACACAGAGGTGTGAAGCAGGTGCCCGAGTAACGTGGCAGACTGTTTCACAGTGAACACCTTTTGTGTTGAGTAGGAAGAGACACTTTAAGTAACGGTAAGAAGTACAGTAAGTACCTAAACCACCAAGTGCTCTGTACGGCCTGTAAAAGGCGGTTTGTTTATACTAGCATCACTACACACAAAGCTTTTGCGCCATGACACTGCCACGGATCCACTCCACCAGGAGAGTGAAATTTTTCAGTTCCACTATAATCTTGCGGGAGTGCCGTATATGTGGTCTGAAGTTGACAAAAACACTGTTACGTAGGGCATGACTGTTTAGTTGTATCAGCCCCTTCCCAGACAGACAGACTGGAGAAACAGTACTGCCACCGACGTGGCAAGTTTCCCCACTTACTTAATGAGCTCCACCGTCTCTGAATACATGGGGAACGGGGATTTGGATTCCTGAGCATTTTTCTCCAAAGCATTCCCACATTCAATGAAAGACACCACAGCATCCAGATAGTATACAGCTTTCTCAAACCTGTCGGACTGAAGAAAGGAGAGAAGAGGCGATGAGAGCGGCACGGGAACAAACACCAGTGAAGATTTAGTCAATCTGACTAAATATACAAGGTGAGGAGAATGTTACATACCAATGCATCTGCATTGTGCTTTAGCTTTTTTGCTTCTTGTAGATAATGGTCTGCTGAGTAATTTCTGCAATGCAAATTTTTATTTTAAATAATGTGGTAAATATTTTTCTAAAATGACACTAGTTCATTTTAGTCTTTAGCATCCCTCAGTTTTCATGTCTTCAAGTAAAGTAAACAAGCCATTACCAAGACATTTGATTCAGGTTTTTTTTTTCCTGATAAATGTTTACATTGGGTTAGGAGCATAAATAGTTTTGGCCAACTCATGGCAACATTTTTCTACTAGGAAACAGAAATCAAGAGCCCTCGTATTAAATACTAACTTACCCACAATGAGAAATTTAGAGTAAATAAAAGATTAAATAGGAGAAATCATCTTTTACCAAAACGGAAGGCACGCCGAAGTTACTCTCACACAGTTACAGAAGCCCCGACTTGAAACAGTGCCGGGAGCACAGCAGTGGGGCTCTGGGGGAGACGGGCCACTCACGCCCCCAACAGGAGCCGTGGAGTTAAAGTCAAAGGAGAAATACTTGGGGCTGGTGGGTGCCTTTCAAATTAAAATCTGATTATTTTGTAAATTACAACGCAAGTATGAATTCTTCCAGCAACTGACAGAAATTAAAACGAGCTTTTTATATGCTGACTGGTACGATTTCTTGAACACGTAAAAACCTTATTAACCTCACCTGTCGTCAAAGGTGAGCTTTGCTCTCCGAGGCTTAGGAGCGTCAGGGGCCGGCGCAGATGTAGGGCAGTTGGAGGAACTATTTGCAGCCTTTTCCTGACCAAAAAAAAAGATGTATGTTCAAAACTGTGAGGAGATAAAAATTAAACTAAAAATATTTCCTGAGCCGCACTGGTAAAAGAAAACAAACTCCACTTCAGTAATTTTCTTGTTATAAAATTTTTAAATTTCAGGCTTTAAACATGTTTTTCATAGATTGAATCCATTTTAAAAAACAAAAAACTTTCATTCTAACACTGGGGGTCTCCTGCGTGCCTGGCAGTGGCCGAAGCACTTGCTAACACATAATACACAGCGGAGCTCAGTGGGTCAGGTGTCGTGTCGTCCCACAAAGTGGAAGGTCACCAGTTTGATTACCCATCAGGGACACGCCTGGGTTGCCTGCTGGGGCTTGTGAGAGAGGCAATGAATCAATGTTTCTCTCCCTCTCTTTCTCCCTTCCTTTCCCTCTCTCTAAAAATAAGTAAATACAGTCTTTTAAAAAAATATTAAGACACAAACCTAACATCAGAATAACAGCATTACTTAAGACAAAATTTACTGTAATTACTGACCAATAAAAACAGTTAACAATAACATCTAACATTTACTCTGGGCTTACTTACTACTCACCAGGCACTAAGTGAGCTAACCACTTCGCACAGCCGTCACCCCTACGACAACCCCACGAAACACGCATGGCTAGGAGGGCAGAATAAAAAGTAGGCTCATGGAGGCTAAGTAACTTGCCCCAAGTTCAAACACCTTTTAAGTGGCATTCCTAGAATTTGGGTTTTAAATCCAGATCTGTCAGATTTCAAGAGGCTAGCCACTTTCTTAAACTTTATTCTGCCTTCTATCAACACAGCCCTGTGGGCCAGGGTGGACTGCTTCCCCGTCTAGCCCTGTCTTTAACGGAATGAATGTACACTTTCTATAATAAAGCATCCTAAATAAGCAGACTTTCCCCTACAAATACATGAACGTTTCAACGTCAGAAAACCCAGTAATAAATAATTTTACTACTGGTGCTTGAAATCTACTTAAAGGAATCATGTAACTATTTTCTTTCTTTTCTTACATGATGAGCTTTTCCGTTCCACCCGTTACAACTTACTTCAAGGAAAGAAAATAAAAGTCCCAAGATCTGATAAAATCCCAAGCTCTTTATGGTCAAATTTGCACATTTATGCAATGGCTTCCTGAATATCATGTGGTAACGTAACATTACCAGGACAGCTTTTAGACTCACAGTGCCTAACTTTAGCTTTATTGAAGGAAAACTGAAATTTCCGAAAAATAAAAAAAATTTCCAGATATTTCAATAGACTTTATGATATAAAAATTATATGTCTGAAATATAAAATCACTGTATGGTGATAGATGTTAACTAGACTTATTGTGGTGATTATGGTACTTCAAAAATATACATGTATCAAAACATCATGTTGTACACCTGAAGCTGATATGTTATGTATAAAGTATATTTCAACGTAAAAAAAAATGATAGAACTACAAAAAAAATCTTGTATACTTGGAGGAAAAACAGGAGCGTGAAACACACTTCTCCCAGAAAATAACAATGGAACTGACAGAATGTCAGGCAGCAATGTGAAGGCCTGAAAACACGACTGGCTGAGTTTCACAGAGCCCTGTCCCCAGTGAGGTGTGTGGTGGAATACACACTCTATTCAAACAAACAGAGGGCATTTAAAAACCTTCCGTGTGCTTGATAAGAACAAAGCACACCCCAGCAAATTTCAAGCTTACTGCCATGCAGACCACTCTCTGCCTGCAACGCAGTGGAGGTAGCAGGACTAACCAAGAGATAACTGGAAAATCTCCGTATGTTTGGAAACTGAGTAACACACTTTTAATTAACTTGTTGGTCAAAGATGAAGTGAAAATGGAAATCAGAAAATATTTTAAACTGAGTTAAAAAAACATTATGTACCAAACTGTGTGCAATGCAGCTAAAAATTAATTTAAAAATAAATGAGGTATCCATCTCTAAAAGTTAGAAAACAGAACAGCAAAACAAACAAAAAGAATGAAAAAGGAAATTATAAAGAGTATAAATTAATGAAATAAAAAATGGGATAAACTACAGAGATTTAACAAAAACAAAGGCTATTTTTTCAAAAAGATGAGTAAAATTGATAAGCTTCTAATGAGAATGATAAAGAAACAAGGCACACAGCTGATATTAAGAATATAAGAGGAATGTAAGATGTTACAGATATTAAAAGCACAGTAAAACACTACAATTAACAGCTGTATGCTAATTTTATAAATTTGAAAATATTATCAAGTATCTAGAAAAAATAAAATTTATATGTAATTTTGGTTTGCCTTATTAGCTGATTTTTCTTTAGTTGATGTAAGAAATAGCATATTTTCTAACTAAATTAAAGATTTTTCTTTAGCTCTGGCTGGGCAGCTCAGCTGCTTCAAGCCCTGTCCTGATGCGCTGACCCTGCGCGTTCAAGCCCAGGTCGGGACACATACAGGAAGAACTGCCCAGGGAACGCAGGAATAATTGGAACAACAAATTGATGTTTCTCTCTCTCCCTCTTCCTCTCTCTCTCTAATCAATAAGAAAAATAAGAAGAAAGTATTTCCCTTTAATAAGCCCATATGTAATTATCTAAATCTGAAATTGCCAAGACTAACAGTAACACTTTTAACAAGTGCCATAAGATCTTGAAATTAAAGCAATCAGGATCGCTACTGTAGTTTGTTGATAACAACAGAGTACCAAATAACTACATCTGATCCAACAAATATTTCCTGATTACTCATTACGTTCAACACTGGATAAAATACAAAACAAGTAAGATACAAATCCCTGCTTTTGAGAAGCTAACAAACCAATCAGGAAGAGAAGAGGCAAATGAGTTTCACCTATGAGATAACAGAAGCCAAATGAGTGGTGAGCTTATTCAATGAGTGCCTAAAAAGAAAAAGATCCTGGGTTCCAAGAAATAAGCCCACAAGCCTCCAATTCCTGCAGTGAAAAAGGAGGGACGTGGAGAAAAGCCAGGGAGCAACAGTGAAGGAAGCCCACAGGACACTCAGTCCCTGGGGGGCCGCCAAAACCACCCCCCTGAACTCCTGCACACGAGTGCCCAGCCAGAGAAGGAGCCTTCTGTGCGTCTCCATTGGAGAAGTTCCCAATTCAAATTACCTCAATTTAAAAGACTTAATTACCACATTTAATAAGCATGATTGACTGCCTAGCACAGTCTAGTTTTTCAACTCTTAAACCTTTGCTTACTTAAGTTACAAATTACAATCTGTTAAATTATATTCTATAAAATCTAGGTATTTTCTTAACTTTGTCAGAGAATGTGTCCTGGTTCAGAATGATTTAGAAAGCCATGAAAATGACCTGGTAAATTAAACTGAGGGTGACCGTTTGAAGAAGGTTTTCCAGGGCTACACTCACTTCCACCCACATAAGTAAGAACACTCTCCTGCATACAGTCACGCTCTAGGAAGGATTCCAGTGTTGGCTGAGTTAGCCACAACTACATGAAAATAATTTTTTCTTCTTCATGAATCAAAGCCAAAGGGTTGCTCTGTCACTTTATGTAATATAACTTGCTTGTAAAATCCAATTAAAAAAATTCTCAATCCAATTTCAAACCATAGAAAACCCCAATGTCTCACCTTGACCTCCTTGGAGCTACTGGAAGTCTTCCCTTCAGTTTTCTTCTGCTTTGACGTAGAGGAACTGCTTTTGCTGCTGCCACTGTTCTCCTTGTTGCTGTTATTACTTGCCTTTAAGGAAGAAGACTGACTAATAGTCCTCTTCCGAGAGCCATGCTCTGCTTTTGGATCTTTTGAAGGAACAGGCCCAGCAGGGGAAGGCAGCAAATCCTTCTCTTTGGACGCACTCTGCTTAGCTGACCTGCCAAACCAAACGAATGGCCTCATTTCTCCACACAGTTGGAGGGGTGATTGAGTTCACTCATTTCTCTCTGACTGCTCTCAACACGAATTTGTTTTTCCCTATAAGATTACTAGGACACATGATTTCTGCAAAACAAAGCTGTAAATTTTACGAGGGCATGCATCTTGTCTGGCTTTTCTCCACCCCACCCCCATGGTGCCTATACCTGGTGCCTAACCTCTGGCCTGCCGTGCAACAAGTATTCAATACACGCTGCCCGACTAACTGAACAAAAAGATGAATGGTAAAAAAAGATATTAGTGCTTACAAATTAGCAATCAGCCTCTTGCAAATTACAGATAAGCTTGTCACTTAGCTGGAGGGTGGTAAAGCCTTCCTTTAATTTGTATCCTATACTTACTCCTAGTCCACTAAGAAAGTGCAGAGGAAGACTGAACCCTAAATGCTTTCCATTACTAATAGCTAAAAGCAAAAGCTCCCACTATTTGGTATATGTATGTGTATATGCATGTATATGACAGTACGTTATCAGTATGTATGTACATGACACATGCAGGCTAAAAGACATTCTAAGAGCATGTTAGAAAGCACCCGGGAGCAAAGGGCATGCATGCATGGAACATGCATGGAACATGCTTTGGAGACGTACTCTCTGCTGCTGGACGGCTTGTGGCCTGCGGGGTTCTTGTCCTCTGTTTTGGGTTTCTTGCTCTCATTGGCTCGGTTATCATCTTCATTCTGAATAAACAATAGAAAAAGAGCTGCTAGGTTTGAACTTTATTTATCTGATTTTAGTTTCCAGAACTAGGCACCCGCAAATAGTTTATCCCTGATAAACTTCAGCAAGAAGACAAATGTGAAGGAAAAGAATTCACTAAACCAATGTTCAGTGAGTTAGGTATTAAGGCTCAGCAGAAATCTCCTATTTTAGATAAACAGAGCCCAAAAATTAGAACAAATTTCCTGTATCTTTTAGATGGCATCTTTTCAGACCAATGATTTCAGGGAGAGGGAGATGAAACTGTAATTAAGATATAATTCACATACCATGAAATTCACTCTTCGAAAGTACACAGCTCCACGGCTCTTATGCAGCTCATAAGAAGCTGCATACCTATCACCACAACCAACTTTAGAATACTTTCATCATCACAAAAAGACACCCTGTTACCATCTGCAGTCACTCCCCATTGTCTCCACCCCCAAACACTAGCAATTATCAATCTCTACATTCTATCTTTATGAATTTGCCTATGACAGACATTTCATATAAATGGAATCATATAATATGGGTGGTGTTTTGTGTCTGGCTCCCTTCACTCGGCACAGTTTTAGGGTTCGTGCATGTTGTGGCATGTATCTGCACTTCCTCTTACAGCTGAACATGCCCCGCTGTATGGATATGCCGCATTTTATTTATCCACTCAACAGCTGGTGGCCATTTAGGTTGTTCTCTACCTTTAAGCGAATAGGAATAGTACAGCTAGACCATTCAAGTACGAGTTTTTGTGCAGGTGTGTTCTCATTTCTCTTGAGACAATACATACCTAGGAGTGTAAGACCTGGGACATACGATAGCACTGTAACTTTCTGAGGAACTGCTCACCTGTTCCAAAGCTGCTATGTCATTTTACATTCCCCTGAACACTATTTGAAAATTCCAGTTCCTCCACATCTCTGACACTCGCTATTGTCCATCTTTTTTATTATAAGCCAAGCCTAGTCATTTTTGAAAAACTCTTTTTGCTAAAACAAAACCTGTGGGCACATCTGTAACTGCCAGTGCCACACTCTGGGCGAATCTAAGTTTTCCTATTTGATATTTGCTTTAAATATCAACGCACAGGACTGTGAGAATTTTTAAAACATGCCACACCTGACTGTTTAGTCAAAGGCACTGACCTCTTTTCCCTGAGACTGTCAAATAAAAGAATGACAATAGTCAACACAACGACAACCATTCAGTGTAAATGATACTAAACTATACCAAAAAATTTTTAAAGATTTTATTTATTTATTTTTAGAGGGGAAGGGAAGGAGAGAGGGAGAGAAATATCAATGTATGGTTGCCTCTCATGCGTCCCCTGCTGGGAACTGGCCTGCAACCCAGGCATGTGCCCTGACTGGGAATCGAACCACGATACTCTGGTTCGTAGTCGCGCGCTCAATCCACTGAGCTACACCAGCCAGGGCCCAAATTTTATCAGATCAGCAAAATAAAACAAAGTATTTTTGGTGTGCCACAGAATTTTTGTAGTTAGTTTCTGTGTGCCATGAAATGAAAATGGTTGCAAACCACTGCCCTACGCAAATGATTACGGATGACCCCACGAAAACATGAGAAAAGGGAAACCCACACCCTCACTACCCTTGGCTGGGTCTCCTGTCACTGTCGTCTGCTTTCCCTTTAGGAACTGCCCGACACTCAATTCTACCAAAGCCACCAATCTCAGAGACCACTGCCAAGCTTCCTGGTGTTGCAGGTTTTTCGGACAGCACCGACACAGTAAGCTTCGGTTTTCTAGAAACTCAAATTTTAAAGTATCTTCAGCAAAAAATAAGTAAATAAGGAGAGACAAGTATTATTCTAGTTTGTCCAAATATACCTCATCATCTGTACACAGCACCGTTTTAAGAGAGGAAAAACCTCTAGCTTACTTCATTTTAAGAAAATGCTGAAGGAACAAGTATAAAAGGCACACGGACAAAAACTAACAAGGGTGGAAGTGGGAGGGAGGTGGGGAGTGCTGGGGGGGTGGGCTGGGCTGGGGGTAAAAGACAGAAAACTGCACTTGAACAATAATTAAATAAAGAAAAAAAAGAGAAAAATCTAAAAAAAAAAAAGCTGTATTCTTCCTGTTCTATTGTGTGACATTCTTGAGGTCAACTGAGATTGGGGTTTTATTCCGAGACCACCTGGGATACCTGTCTGCTCACCTGCTCATACTTTCAGTCTTTTATACTTATGTTCACATCTATGTATCAAGAAATTACACTATCCTTTAAAACAGATTATTAAAAGTCCTCTAAAAATTTGCTCTAAAAATTCCTCACTAGCCCTGACCGGTGTGGCTCAGCTGGTTGGGCATCGGCCCACAAAGCAAAAGGTCACTGGTTCAATTCCGGGTCAGGGCACATGCCTGGGTTGTGGGCCAGGTCCCCACTTGGGGGCGTGTATGGGAGGCAACTGATTGATGTTATCTCCTACACACATCGATGTTCCTTTCTTTCTCCCTCCCTCCCCGCTCTCTGAAAATAAAATCTTGAAATTTTCAAAGTAAATAAAATACAAATTCCTCCCCAGACATGAAAAGATGAAGCTGCTTTTCTCAAACACTCTCTATCTAAATATAGAAGTAGTTCAGCTTTTTCCATTATGTCTACTACCCTCCGATAATAAACATCTGTCAGTTTTCACATTTCCTGGGACTAAAAAAAGCTGACAAATATATACACCAGGCTGCGTTTCTAAGCCCGAATTGTCTGGGAAGGACTTAGAGATGAGGGCCAGCTAGGTGTCGGCACACGTTTTTCTTTCTGAACTTGCAGATCTGGGCGTCTGAAGGGGCGAACAGCTGGGGTACAGTCATGGACAGTGGGTTGGTGAAGTTCTTAAGGACACGCCAAAATCAGTGAGTCAGTGTTTTAGCTGCAATTAGTAATTTACAAAATGTGACCTGGTCTGAGTGTGAGAGAAGTGTGATAACCTAGAGAGTCCATTTCCCAACTAAAGACATTTCAAACCAAAATTGAAGAATGCTGTGAAGGCCAGCACACACTCTGAACAGAGGCACTGGCTCGCTTGTGACCCGATAAGAAGCCACGCTGCTCACGAAAGGGCACAGGGAGGGGCACAGCGGTCCTCGTGTTCTGTCTGCAGCCTCGGCTGGGCCTTGGGCTCGCCCTCTGCGCCCTGCGTAGCTATGACTCAACCAGTCATTCTTGGCCGAGACTTCCACCGCATTTTAGATTCTCACGTTTAAAAACAAAAACAACAACAAAACTTTTACAAACCTTATGTTTCCTCTTGCCTTTGTTGGGAACTTTTTCTGAGGCTTGTTTCTGAGCCTCTCTTGTGTGCTTCTCTGGCACGTTTTTCTTTTCCCCTTTGGGTGGCTCCGTTTCTTTGTAAGGCTTTCCTGGTATTCTAGTCAAGAGATTCAGGTCAATCTTCACGATAAGTGGGTACCTGTCATCAGGCTCACTAAGGGGTGAGAGGAGTTCCTTCTCTTCCATAGGAGAGAACATTCGCTGCCGAAAAAAGCTATCTTCTTCCTCCACTGAGGAGGGTTTAACGGGAGTCCTATTACTCTCGGGGTACTTAGGAGTTTGTGAGGAAGGAGGAAGGCTCTCGCTTTCATCCGAATCTGAGGATGAGGTATCTGTTTCTATGATTTCCCTTGATTTCTGGGAAGATTTGCTTGTCGACTTGTATTTCTTCTTCTCTGCTGAAGGGCGAGGGGAGGATTTGTACTCCTTTTTTATGTTGGGTTTCCGCGAGCCTTTGGTGGCAGCCTTGTGTCTGCTGGAGGGCATGCTGGTAGCCATGTCCACGGGGGTTTCACTTTCTATCTTTAAACCTCCCCGGGGCTCTTCAGCAGCTGCCTTCTCGGCCTTTTTGGGTTGCTTTTTGCCTACAGTTCTTCTCTGTGTCGTACTGTCACTCTGTGCAGGAGACTTCTGCCTCCCACGCCCACTCTCTGACCCCTTTTGGACAGCCTTGGAGTCCCGTCCAGGGGTAGCCGAACTCGTTTCTTTCGGTCCACCTGAATCAGTGTAGCTGTTCCCAGCGCCCTGTTCTCGGCCTTCCTTTTTATAGCCTTGAGATGATGGGATGTTACTGTCCACAGAAGAAGCTGGTGACACTTTATGTGGGTTCACCTTATTTAACCAATTATCAAGTTGCCATTTGTTTGTCGGTGGTGGTTCAGGCTGCAAGACAGAGAAGGATGCTTTTATCGATACTGTAGCTTTCTCCCCACTTTACAGTCCCAGGAAGAGGGCAAACACAATGCCTAATGGTGCTTGTTTTTCATAGTTCTGCCTGAACTAAGGCAGAGGGCTGAATACTGACTATTAGGTCTACTCAGTTGAACGAGAAAATAAGCTTAATGTCATAGATGGCCTTTAAATACTAAACATTTCTTTCAGCAATCTATTTTCAAAGGCAAAATTTGAATGACCATATAGTATCCAGAAAGTAAACAAATGATACAGGTACCAATAGAGATTTTCAATCATATTTTATCAACCTACAGTAAAATTATACCATAAGGCTCTTTTTAGCCACAATACATAATATGAATTACCACATTAAGATATAAAATAAGGCCCAAACAAAAAAAATCCAGTATATTTTTAGGACCTGAAATATGACCTCAAGTAGTTCCAAATCTAGACTGTGTTTGAATCACAAGGAAACTGAGTACCTAGGTGCCCTCCAAGATGCGCAGTTCAATTTTTCGTTTTGTCAAAACATGTACCCTTCTTCCCTTCACCCTGTATATCTGAATCAGGCTTCACCTGGCCATCACCAGGGCCGGAACCAGGCCCAGGGAAGGCGCCCCTGCCTCCCTCTCACCTCCGGAGACGCGCTCTGCGAGGGCTCGTTGGCCTCGCTGTCGCTGGAACTGCTTTCGCTCTCTGAGTCCGATCCAGAGCTGCTTTCAGACCCACTGTGGCTGCTGGAATCATCCCTGGAGTTATCTGCCCCTTCACTATTATGGTGTGAAGGTTCAGAGTTACTAAAAGAGATAAAACATATAAGCGACCAAAAAGTTTTTCTTTTCTTTTTTTTTAACAATGACAACATGAAAACATTCGAATCTGCCAACCAACTTTATGAAATAAAAGAATGCCTACCTTCCTGGTGTACTCCTTGGCATTGTCTTATCACAATCCTAAAATTAAAACAAGAAAGGAAACCCATGAATTAATAAATAGCACTCTATATGCTTAATGTGAACAATTATCTGAGTGTTTCAGAGAAAAACTGGTTTCCCCAGTGTGCGCATCCATGCTAAGTAACACTTGTAACATACTGTTGTAACCTACAGAATAACTAACTGCCAGGATACGATAAAAAGCTTTGTTAATAGTTCTTGTCAACAATCTCATGCTTCATTAAGTATGTTCCGATTCATCATAAGTATTAAGGAAAAACCCTGTCTTTTTAAAGTAAAAAAGAAAATGGAGGGTTAAAAATAGACCAGAAAACTACAACATTTCAATGTTGGAAAGCAGGAATTAACTTATTTTAAATAACTGGATCGTAGACATACTCTTATTATCATTCTCACTAAAAACCAATGAGAACATATACTGCACGAGGCTGGCAAAGTCAGGCAGGAGCAGACACACCTGTTCGCCATCACTGTCCTCACTGCTGCTGAGCTTCAGGTCATCCTTTAACATGCTAGAGGGAAGAGGCAGAAAGAGTTATTATTTTTGGAGCAGTTTATTACAGCATACCAGAGTATTAAATAACTTCTAAGAATTCTAGAAATAATCACTGTTGTAGCCAAAGATTCAACTGAAAAACAGAAAAAATTCAGTCTTATTCTGTCTGGCTTGGTTCACATCCAGAGTTAAACCTCAGAAATAACTAATTTACAATTTCGGAAACTCTTAACTTTTCCATAAGTAAAATATTCATCTATCTTTTCTAATTAAACAAAAGCCACCCTCTATTAACTTTTACATTCACATTTGTCATCTCAATTTTTCTCTAATTGCGCACACACACACCCATTCATTACTGAAACAAATCATCGTACTCATACCCAACAGTTCACTAGAGAGATGTAACTCCTAAAAAGAAGGAAGATAAAACTGAAAGCATCAGCAATTCTCCTCCACTGTCGTCAATGTTCCCCATGCAGAGATTTGCAAAACTGAGTAAACATGAAAACCAGAACATAAAATCAAAGTTCTAGTTCATAAACACCTCACTATGGAAGATGAGCGCCCTGTATAGAAATAAGAATTATGGGTAAAAAACTTGGCTATACTGCAGAATGACCATGTATGTGTTAAAAATAAACTCCAGATTCCAAATCGTTATTGATCAAATTCAAAACAATTTAAAAAACACCAAGATATATTTTTCTCAAGGCCATAAAGTCAAAATTAAAATTGAAGAACGAGTAACAAACCATAAAGCACTCCCTGCCTTTTTACAGGAGAGGAACAATTAATACAAAGTTTAGGGAGAAATACAACTAGAAAAAGTTCTAATTTCTCATTACCAGTAGTTCTACTACCTTTCTCCTTAAAATTTCGTAAGTCTCCAATCAGTGGAAAGAAAATCTTCTTTCATTCTACTAACTACTTACACTCTCTCCTCAAAGTTTAACATGATCTTCTAAATCTGACCCCAAATTCAGAGTATCACATAAAAGTTCACAAAGATATTAAGTATAACCAGGTAACTGCAGACTTACGAGAAGTGTTTTAAGGCTGGCCCAATTACGTGGGACAGAAAACAACAATTTTCTTTTGGACAAGGGCTTGGTGCATCTCCATGGCTGATTTCCTGTAAGCAAATAGCTTACTTTAAATTCCCTCAGCCCTTGTGATTTGACATGTGAATATGTCAAAGCTTTTACCAAACTGCTCAAGGCCCTGCCTGCTCTTCCCTCAGCAACCAAAGTGATAGGCACATATATGGCAGGCTTATATGCACGTATAAGAGGCCGAGGTTACCAGTACAGACTGTGGTTATGGCACAGAGCTGGCACGATTTGTGGCCAGTTTCTTCACAACTTTGTTCTACTTGCTGAGGTGACTTGTGGTCTCAGGAATTCAGGAGTTTATTCTTTAATCTGGAATTTATTATCACCTGATATACTACCCTATGGAATTTTGATGTATTACAAAATAAAAGTAGGGAAACTTAATAACAATACAAACTACATTGCTTTAACAGTCTACATTCGGTGGTTAAATAAAGGGCCTATGAAGAAGAATCCCGTCTTTTTTAGTGTCTTCTTTATTAAAAACACCTTACCAACACAAACACACATCTAAGGGAGATGGGGAAAAGACTGTAATCTCAGACCAAAGGTAAGCAAACTGTGGCCCACAAAGAAAATTCAGACGAGCAGACCACAGCCTACTTGTGAGGAAAGGCTCGCTGGGACACGCCGCCACAGATGGCCTTGGTCTGCGGTGGCAGTGAATAGGTGGGACAGAGACCAGCCGGACCCTAAAAGCTAGACATTGCTCTATCTAGCCCTTTACATAAAAGCATGCCTAGCCCTGCCTTAAAAGATTAAGTGCGTATTCCTAAGGGTTGTTCTAGATATACAGACACTACGCGTAGATGTTTAGCAAAAAAGACAAACTCTAAACTTATTAATCAATAAACTTACGATTTAGACTGATGCCCATTCGAGGTTTTAGAAGAAGGATTGTATCTTTCTAGAACAAGAAGAATGCAGAAATCAGCAAGTGAAGTAGGGTTAGATTGTAAAATATGTATCAATATACCCTTAAGAAAATATAAATCAAAACAACAAGATACAGTTCTTCATCCATCAAATCTGTAACACTTTAAAGACCAATAACATGAGATACTGGTGGCAACAGGCCTGCTCATCCCTGCGCTGCTGGTAGAACTATAAACTCATGCAATCTTTTTGGAGGGCATCTGGTAATATCATCTTAGCAATACTGGTAAACGTACATATCCACATACCCAATTACAATAAAAAAATCTACCTTACATATATATTTGTAGGAATACATAAACACATGCACGGATGTTTATTATATAATATATAGTGTGTAATGGCAAAATCTGGAAACAGGTGTCCATTAAGAGGGGACTGCTGAAACAAATTATGGTACTTTCATTCAATATAACACAATTTTAATGCTAAAGAGAATGAACTAGAGCTTTATACTGACACGAGACAACTCTAAAATGATTTCAGTGGACAACAAGGTGACAGAGCGTCACAGAGAGTCAGCTTTGCGGGGAGAGAGCAAAGGTCAGGGGGTAATAGGGAGGATAAGGCATTCCTAGAAGATTTTAAGAGAGAAAATGTAAACTCTGGTCTATAGCTACCTATTTTCTGTATACTCACAATGTCAGGTCCCTCTTGCCTATAACAACAGCTTTAATACAGCAAAAAGTTCCACATTTTTACCTCCAGAAATTGCTCATTCCCAGTATAAATTCCCCTAGACACTTGCCATAGCTCTCCCTCACCGCCACCCTTACCACTATCAGGTCTTAGGACTGGGCTTGAATTCCCTAAGACTATCTGCCCCTCAAACAAGTTCTTTTGAGAGGCCAAGAGGGTGGAACAGAGGTGGAGGCAGGTCCTGTAGCCAACAGCGGGCTTTCTTCCCAGACCAAAAGAGTAAATATATAAACGCAGGAAGAGAAGAGCCACTGCAAGCTACAGTGACCCCTTCTTACCTGGAGCTTTGCTGTCACAGAACCAAGTGTCTTCATGAAGGAGACGAAAAGACAGAATGGCTCTTGGGTTTATAAAGTGACAATCAAACCGAATCCAAGAACTTTGTAGCTCAAATACTCAATAATGAAAATAGTTAATTTTACCCTGACTGCTTTGGCTCAGTTGGTTGGGCAATATCCCACAAAACAAAAGGCTGCTTGTGTGATTCCCTGTCAGGGCACACGCCTGGGTTGCAGCCTGGTCCTTGGTTGGGGCCATGTGAGAGGCAACAAACAATCAATGTTTCTCTCCTTCTTTCTCCCTCCCTTCCCCTCTCTCTAAAAATAAACAAACAAATAAATAAATGACTTTAAAAAGTAAGTGACTTTGCTCTCCAACGGTCCATAATTCTTCATTTTTTAAAGCACATCAAGATTCAGTTCAACCCATTACTAATCATCAAATCATAAAAATTGGGATAAGACATGCAAAAAATTATTAAAGCAATAATATGACCATGAGAAAGGACTGCTCAAGAACACCAAGAGGAAAAGAAACACTCACTTTGTTCTCCAGGGCCAAAGCTGGGCTGCTGAGACTCCTAAGATAAAGGGGATACAAATTATATATCGACAGTAAGTGCAAAAGTTCTGTTAGTGAAAAAAGGCTTCAAATTAAATCATTCAGTTCCAGCTAATTAAATAAAAGATTATGCTGAGTTCCTAAAAATGCACAAAAAACACAAAAGAAGTTAATGATTCCATCCAATCAGCCTCAGAAGTTTTGCAATCATAATAGACTCTCCCAGAACTTAACACAGAAAGCGACCTAACAATCTTTTCTTTACCCCTCATTTCTTTTCTGCTGCATCCATGGCACCCGTATCTTAATTCAGAGCCCTAGAGGAGCAAATGTAAGACTCCCGGTCTCTCCCTGGATGGGTGGCTCCGTTGGTTGGAGCGTCATCCTGTTCATCAAAGGCTGCGGGTTTGCTCTCCAGTCAGGGCAACCAATCGCTTTCTCTCTCACACCGATCTCCCCTCTCTCAAATCAATAAACATATGCTCAAGTGGGGATTAAAAAAGATTCTTGGTCTTAAGAAAATATTTGTTTATATTTTTAAAGAAAAGGTAATACCAAAAACTGCATAGTAGGGTGAAAACAGCTATACAACCTATACAATGTCAAAATACACCTCTTCTATGGACTAAAAGCCCTACATGCTATTCCCACGTCATTTTACTACCTTTCTCTCTCTGCTCCCAGAATCTTCCAATCATTGTCATGCACTTCTTTGTAAGCCCTGAACCAGCACAGCGCCTGGCAGTCAGGAAGCAACAGTAAAAAAGAAGCCGACATGCACTGTATGTGAAACAGGAGTTTCCAAATTCAAGAGTCATGACTGAAATAGCTGATTCACATGTGTAAATGCCCATTTTTCTAAGTTATGTCGGTGGTACACTATGTACTACTAAAACTACAAAACATTCCCAAGTGCCTATTTAAAAATAAGCATAATCTTCTTTTAATTACATAATTATCTGTGAAAGAGAAATCCAAACAGTGTGACAGCTCAAATACAGTTTTGCTAATAAAAAAAAGTACAAACCTACATCTGTGATCAACTGATATTCAACCAGGGCACCATGACCAGCCAGTGGGGAAAGAACTGTCTTTTCCACAAATGGTGCTGGGGCAAGTGAACAGCCCCATGTGCAAAAGAATGAAGCAGGATGCTTACTTCAGACAATACACAAAAATTAAACTGAATCAAAGACCTAAATTTAAGAGCTAAAACTATGAAACTCTTAGAAGAAAATGTAATGTCAAATCTTAATGACCTTAGATTTGGCAAAGAATTCTTACATATGACACCAAAAGCACACGACACAAACAAAATTATATTAATGGCAATAATATTTTTCTTGCACACAAAAATAGTGTTTCAAAGTTTACCACTAAAACTGGTTTATGAGGAGGCAGACAGAAGAGGAGAAAGGAGGGATAAATAATGACGGAAGGAAACTTGACTTTGGGTGGTGAGCACACAATACAATGATGTATTATAGAAGTACACACTTCAGTCCTGGCTGGTGTGTCTCAGTGGATTGAGCGCCAGCCTGCAAACCAAAGGGTGGCAGGTTCAATTCCCAGTCAGGGCACATGTCTGGGTTGTGCGCCAGGTTCCCAGTAGTGAGCATGTAAGAGGCAACTACACAATGATATTTCTTTCCCCTTCTCTTTACCTTCCCTTCTCTCTAAAAAATAAATAAAATCTTTTTTAAAAAGTACACACTTTAAATTTATAGAATTTTATTTACCAATATAACCCCGGAGTCAACAGGAATGTTTTTAAATGGCTTATTTTGATGTTTGGCTTCACTGAACACCACAAAGACACTGCTACACAAATGGAGGAACTGCTGTGCTTACTGAGTCACGACACCAAATTTCAAGCCTACACCTTCATTGTGCAAAGGTTTCTCGTGAAACCAAGCTAGTAGGTTTCCAATTTTCACTGATATAATCAGGTTTTCTTGGAAAATAAAAATAATATATTTTAATATTTCTAGCAAATAGACTCAAACCCCACTAAATTGAGAAAATTGTTTCCAAATCTTTAAAGTGTGCACATGTGAAATCATTAGTTTTTCAACTACAATAAAAAATGTATAGTAATGAGATTATTTTGTTTTAAATGAGACAGTTACTTTTTCATTCATTGTTAAAACAATCTATACCCTGAAAGGACAAGAGGGTATATAATTTATTGTTTTTAAAAAATATAATGAAAAGATCAAGCATATTTGGGTCTTGTGTGTACAAGAGAGAGACGAGAGAAGGGGAAGGAGGGAGTGACATACGTGTGTGTGTAAATCATTTTTAAATGGGGTAACTATGAAAAAAACAACAGTGAACTTCTACCTCTTCTAAAAGATATTCAGGAGTGTCATAGACATTCTCCATGGAAAAAGGAGGAGACAGGAATGTGAAGGAAGGAGAAATTATTATACTTTGGATTTGTCTTCTCTCTGTTTTATCTTTCCTTGAGTGGTACACAAAATAGTAGCTCTTCAAGTATTTTGTAACTGAAAAAGAATGTAACAAATATCACAAATTGAGACCACCAGAAGCACCTGTAGTGTCATCTATTACAGCTAATTCTGTATATCACATGATTTATTCTTTTTGGGGGGAAGCTGGTGGACAGTACCTAGCAACTTTCTTTTTTTTTAAACTGTATTTATCCCTCCTATTCCTTCTTCCACCTCTACTCACTTTCCTCTTCTGCCCTGCCCTGCAATCACCACACCGCAGTCTGTGTCCCTGAATATTCATTTTTCTCTTTGTTGCTCAACACCTTCACCGGCCCAACCCCCACCCCCACCCCCCAAGCTGTCAGCCTGCTCGCGCTCTGTGCTTCTGTCTCTACTTTGTTTGTTAGATCAGTTTCTCCATTAGATTCCACACATGAGTGAAATCATATGGTATTTGTCTTTCTCTCTGACTAGCTTATTTCTTTTTGCATAATGTTATGATTTATTCTAATAGCTGTGTCCTAAGTCTCCAGCTCTGCTTTTTAAGCTTGTTTCAATAGTTTCCTAGTTAAATTACTCGAGTGTGTTCACTGTTTCTTTCTGTACATTTCAGTCGTTTTCACAGAAGCAGAAAGACCAAATTTTTGAACAAAGGTAGCACACTGTGGGCAACCTCAAGAGACCTGTTTAATAAAATTTTACTAAATTTTGATTATATTTAAGAACTGAACTACCACATAACTCAAAACATCACTCAGCATAAATCATGATGCCATCATAATTTCACTAATACTTGAGGGATATTATACACGAAAATCAAGGTTAAAGATATAAATGCATAGTCAAGCTAATAGTGATAATAGCATCCTTGTGGCAGAAGAAGGTAAATATCAACTCTGCCATTTCCTTGTTTGCTCAAAAATGCATTTTAGTGTCATTTTCATTCAGTAAGTTCACTGAAGATGTATTTTTAAGCCATTGGTGCATTAGTAAAGACTGCTGAATTAAAACCAGTTGATATAATCTGTAAACTATTTTAACCTTCTTAACCAAGCACTCTTAAAGCTACAGTACGCTACAGCTCAGAAGCAGAAGAGCAATTGAGTGAGAGCAAGTCTATCGAACTCTCCACACCAGAAACACCTAAACTCTTGGAATACCTCGCATGTCTGAAATAAAATGTGGCCCTATGCCATTCAGATCAAGAGAAACAACACTTAACTGATTTTTCTTTTTATCCCCCTGATTGAAAGGTTAATAAAGATTTTTTAGAACTAAAAATAAGAATGAAGTTTTCGTTCCCCCCGCCCATTCTTCAGTGCACACAACACTAAGGCATACACTTTGTACTTTAAAGCTCACGAACTTACCACAGTGGCAACAAGGATGGAGAAAAATGAACAGAACTGAAACACATTAAAGGAGGTAGAATGACTGGGACTCGGTGATAGTCCATGGGCACAATGGAGAGGAAAGTGTCAACTATAACTCCTACGAGGTTTCTCTGGTGTCACCAGGACAGGAAACGGAGAAGAGGACCACGCTTGTTTTCTCTTGTTTGCTTTTTGGTTGGGAACTAGCAGGGAGAATCATGAGTTCTCCCTGGAAGATGTCTCACAGTCACTTGAAACTCAATATCTAAGAAAAGTCAAGTAAATACCTGGACATATAGTATCTGCAATTCAGATAAACATTTTTATTAAGACAAGAATTTGTGAAATACCTAGGTAAAGAGGGATAGAGTTCTAAGAAAAGACATCTTAGGTCTAATCATGTTGCGGATAACTGTGCATCTGATTAAACACTATTTAAAAAGTGTTTAAAGAATGCATAATTCTTTTTTCTTTTGTACTATTTCACTTCCCTAACTAATGTCTGACACACTGAGGCAAAACATATTTCTTCTTTTGTATTCTCTCATAGTACTTAGCACAATGCCTGAAAAACTTACTTTCAATGGTAGAGATAGACATAGAGGAGGAAAGAGAATATACAGAGAAACAAACTAAATCTGTCTGAGCAATGTATAGTGAGAGAAAAGAAACAGGTTAAAACAACATTGGGTTCATGAGAAACCCAATGCAGATTTTTTTAAAAAGGAAGAAAAATGGTCATTGAATTTGCCCAAATGGGCCACTGATGATCTTAATAAAAATGGTATTTGTGAGGCATAAAGTGTGGAAGCAAGATCAGACTGGACTGAAGAGTGGTGAGGAGGAATACTGAGAGCAGGTATGAATCACTCTGTATTACGGTTAACTCACACGTAAAGAGGACTGACTGGAGAATAACAGGGAACACACGGAATTTTTTCTTTGTCTTTACATGACACCTATCAAGGATGTTTACGTGGATGATACGGATTCACTAAACTAGCTCCTCAAACTCGTTCAACAACTCAACTTGTCCCCTGCCACTGGCCACCTGTGAACTGCTCTTTCTGCCAATGCGTATGAAATCCCCTCTGTTGTGCTCCTCATCCCGCCTTGTGCTTTTGGAACTCCTACGCTTCTTTTTCTGGCACCAGTTGGCGTGATATTTGCTAGGATGCCATCTCAAAATTTCCTGCATAGCAAAACTTTGTCCCTTTTCTGTCCTCCTATTGGCCCTAATCCATATAATTAGTGCACCTATTTAGGCTTCATATAAGGCTTTCAATCATGAAACTGTAGTCACTGAAAAATTCAGAGGATGTGATGAACTAGAAAAACACAAAACATGACCTGTAAAAGCAACCCAAATAATCAGTATGTAGCTGAGATATTTAGGAAATACCAAAAATCTAAACAGTCACCTCAGTATGTGTGTGTGTGTATACATATATTTAATACATGTATACACACATATATTCAATACAAATTCAGTGAACAAACATTTATTGAACAGCTATAATAGGGCCAGGAACTATTCTATGCATTGACACATACTATTCTAATTGCTTTTTTAAATACCAAGCTTAGTGAGAGCAGGGCAATGTCTAAATGGCTTAGTGCTATACTTACAGCACCTAGAGCATCGCCAGGAGCGGTTCCAAGCACACCGTGAACATGTGCAAGGGCAGTCAAATGCTTCAGCTCCAAACTACCGCGGGAAAATCTACTAACGTACCGCCAACTATGCCCATTCACCTGTTTTCACTGCGACGAAGGATGACCTAAGTGTGCTCTATAGTAAGGTTGACACCCTCTACTTGGGCACTGAATCTCAACCTTTCTTGTGAAGGTTTCTCAAGGTTACCTTCTTTCTTTCTTCCCCATCTGTCATTTGTTCTTCCCTTTTTACTAAATCATTAATATGGTAAATAGCATATAATATACTAAAATACCCTCATCTTACAAAAATACTCACCTGACAACATCACCCTACCCGTCTTGAAATCACATTTCTCTTCTCCCCTTTACAGACAACGCATCCAAAGAAAACCTTCCGTGTTCTCACAGTCTCCAACATCTTGTGAGCCACCTGAAATCGTTCTTTTGCCTCCCCTTCCACTTTCTAACTAAGAGTGTTTGTGTCACCAATAAACACTACATTGTCAAATCTAATACCTGGAACACAGTGAGAGCTTACAAGTATCTGTTTAATAAATAAACACATGAACATATCAACTTTACAGACATAAAAACCACAACTCTGAAATCAAAAATATATTAAATGAGACTACCAACAGATTAGACATTGTAGAACAAATGATTACTTAACCTGAAGATACAGTAATAGAAACTACCCAAAATGAAACAGCAAAAGATAAAAAACTCAAAACAACAACAAAAAACCATAGCACATTACTGAAATGTGGACAACTTCAAGAGGCCTAATGTACATGTAATTAAAGTCCCTGAGACTCCCCACCAAGATGGAGGCATAGGTAGATACACCGTGCCTCCTTGCACAACTAAAAGAAGGATAACAAATTTAAAAACAAAAAATAACCAGAAATGCCAGAAAATTGAACCATATAAAAGTCCGACAACCAAGGAATTAAAGAAGAAACATTCATTCAGACAGGTAGGAGGGGCAGAGAAGGGCAGCTGGGTAGAGAAGATTCACAGCAAGGTGGCAGCTGGAAGACCAGGGCAGGCAAGACCACAGCTGGTGGAGGCAGCCGTCTCACCTTTCCATGCAGATAAACCGGGAGGAACAACTGGGAGGAAGACAAACTGCACAACTCATGGTCCCAGAGGAGGGAAAATAAAGCCTCAAACCTCTGACTGAAAAAACCTGTGGGGGTTGAGGGGCAGGAGAAACTCCTAGCCTCACAGGGGAGTTTGTTAGAGAGACCCACGGGGTCCTAGAACGTACGTACGTAAACCCACCCACCCGGGAATCAGCACCAGAAGGGCCCACTTTGCTTGTGGGTATCAGAGGAAGTGAGTGAAAGCCAGCAGAGAGCTGAGCAAGTAGCATTGTTCCCCTCTTGGACCTCTCCCCCACATACATCACCAAAACTCAGAGACCTAGGTTGCCCCGCCCTGGTGAATACCTAAGGCTCCGTCCCTTACAACATAACAGCTGTGCAGAGACACAAAAATTTGGCCAAAGAAAGAACAGATCGAAGCTCCAAAACTAAATGATGAAGAGATAGCCAACCTATCAGATGCAGAGTTCAAAACACTGGTAATCAGGATACTCACAGAATTGATTGAGTATGGTCACAAAATAGAGGGAAAAGTGAAGGCTATGCAAAGTGAAATACAGAAAAATATACAAGGAACCAACCGGAAAGGGAAGGAAACTCGGACTGAAACCAATGATTAGGCCTGGGTTGCAGGCCAGTTCCCAACAGGGAATGCAAGAGAGACAACCATACATTGATATTTCTCTCCCTCTCTCCTTCCTGTCCCCTCTAAAAATAAATAAAATCTTTAAAATAAAATAAAATCAATGGTTGGGACCAGAAGGAAGAAATAAACATTCAACCAGAACAGAATAAAGAAACAAGAATTCAAAAAAAAATGAGGAGAGGCTTAGGAACCTGCAGGACAAGTTTAAAAATTCCAACATCCAAATCACAGGGGTGGCTGAAGGAGAAGAGGAAGAGCAAGATATTGAAAACTTACTTGAAAAAACAGTAAAGGACAACTTCTCTAATCTGGCAAAGGAAATAGACCTTCAGAAAACTCAGGGAAATTGGACCTAAGGAAGCACACACCTAGGCACATTATAACATTACATTAGCCAAGATTAAAGATAAGGAGAGAACCTTAAAAGCAGCAGGAGGAAAGGAGTGAGTTACCTACAAAGGAGTTCCCATAAGGCTATCAGCTGATTTCCCTAAAGAAACCTTACAGGCAAGAAGGGGCTGGAAAGAAGTATTACTAAGTCATGAAAGGCAAGGACCTACATCCAAGATTGCTCTATCCAGCAAAGCTATCATTTAGAATGGAAGGACAGATAAAATGCTTCTCAGATAAGGTCAAGTTGAAGGAGTTCATCATTAAGCCCTTATTATATGAAATGCTAAAGGAACTTATCTAAGAAAAAGAAGACAAAAATATGAACAGTAAAATGACACAAACTCACAACTATCAACAACTGAACCTAAAAAAAACAAAACCAAAAACAAAGTAAGTAAACAACTAGAACAGGAACAGATTCACAGAAATAGGGACCACATGGAGGGTTATCAGCAGGGAGGGGAAAAGGTACAGGGAGTAAGAAGCATAAACGGTAGATACAAAATAGTCAGGGGGGAGTTAAGAATAGTATGGGAAATGGAGAAGCCAAAGAACTTATAATGACCCATGGACATGAACTAAGGTAGGGGAATGATGGTGGGAGGGGTGATAAGGGCAGAGAAGAATAAAGGGGAGAAAAAATGGGACAAATGTAACAGTATAATCAATAAAATATATTTAAAAAATTAAAAGAAATCAGTGGAAATCAGGGAATAAAAATAAAAATGAAGTCCCTGAAGAGGAGACTAGGGGAGGAGAAGATACAGAAAAATATTTTGAGAAAACAGAAGCAAAACTGTTCCTAATGTGATAAAAACTATAAACCCAAAGTTCAAAGAAGCTAATAAATAAATAAACAAGCACAAGCAAGAAGAAAAGGATCACACCAAGATACATCATAACCGAACAGCTTAAAACCAGTGGCAAAAAAAGAAAAGCAGCCAGAAGGAAAAAAACCCCGACATATTACATATAAAGAAAGAAGGAATGACAATAAATTACATATCAAAAACGCAAGCCAGAAGACAGCAGAGCAATGTCTTCAACATAGAATTCACCTCCAATGAAAATACCTTAAAGAGAAAGGTCAGATAATTATTTACTTCAGACACACCAATGCTAAAAGCATTCATCGCCACCAGCAAACAAGCACTAAAAGAAATGTTAAAGCAAGGCCTCTAGGTAGAAGGAAAATAATACCAGTGTGGAACCTGGATGAATACAAAGGAAATGGTAAATCTGAGGAAATACCAAGGACCTTTTTCCTATTATTTAAATATTTTTAAAAGATAACAATGCTTAAATGGAAAATAGTAATAATATTGTGGGGTTTATAACTCACATGAAAGCAAAATATGTGTACTAATAGTACAGATGCTAGGAAGGGAGACATGTAGGCATACTACAGAAAGGTTCATATGCATCAGAAAAGAATGGTACACTGTTAACTGAAGATAGACTTTGATAAGTTACAGACATATTCTATAAACCCCGGGGCAAACATTAAATAATATAAAGAGTTATAACTAACAAGCCAAAAATAAATGTGAGAATGAAAAATACTCAATCCCAAAGAAGGCCAAAACAACAACAAAGACTACATGTGACATGACAGAGACTGAAACCCAGCCACATCAACCATCATATTAAACGTAAATGACCTAAATACCCTAATGAAAAAGCACAGTGTCAGAATGGAGCTTCTAAAAAGCAAGATAAAATGATATGCTACGCCACCTACAAGAAGTGCACTTTAAATATAAAGACACAGCTTAAAAGGATGGAGAAGGGTATACAATGCACTAATCAAAAGAAAGCTGAAACATTTATATTAATTTGAGACAAAGTATATTAGCAGGATTAAAAGGGATCATTTCATAACAATAGAGATCAATTCATCAAAAGCGATGGCAATCCCAAATGCTTATGCACTTAAAAACAGAGCTTAATTGGTATAAAGAAATAGATAAGCAAAAACAAACAAATTCAAAATTATAGTTGGAGTTTAACTACAACTCTCAATAATTGATAAAACAACTAGAGTTAAAACAAGAACAGAAAACTTGAATAATATTATAACCCACCTTCATCTAATTGACATTTATAGGGTACCACATTCAAGAGCAGCAGAATATACATTCTCTTTAAGTATACATGAAATATTTATCACCATGGAATTAAACCTCTAATAAATAACAAAAAATATGTGGAACATTTAAAAATTAAATGACACTTCAAAATAACCCATAAAAACAAAGAGATGAAAAAAATCAGAAGGGATTGGAACTGAATAAAAATGATAACACATACTAAGATTGGTGGATTGAAGATAAAATATTACTTAGAAGGAAATTTATAATTCTAAAAGTGTATAATAGTAAACTACAAAGATCTCAAATCAATGACCTTAGTTTTCCACTTTAAGAATTATTTCTAGCCGTGCATGGTGTGGCTCTGTGGGTTGGGCATTGTCCTGCAAACTGAAAGGTCGCCAGTTCGATCCCTGGTCAGGGCACATTCCTGGGTTGTGGGCCAGGTCCCTGGTTGGGGGTGTGCAAGAGGCAATCAATCAATGTTGTACATCAATGTTTCTCTCCCTATCTCCCTCCCTTCCCCTCTCTCTAAAAATGAAATAAAAATAAATAAAATATTAAAAAAATAATTTTTAAAGGAACACATGTTAATTTTTTTAACACACATTAAACAAAAAAAAAACAGAAAAAGTAATAAAATCAAAGGGAAATCAATACGATAAACAAAAAAACAATGGAGATAAAAACAAAACAGTTTTTAAAGATGATCTATAAAACTGACAAACCTGTAGCCAGAGGAAAAAGACAGAAGAAACAAATTACCAGTAACCACAATATTAAACATTTGGGAATATCATCAAAACTTACACCAATAAATCTGATGTCTTTGACAATCAGTAGACAAAATAAACATAATGCTTGAAAGACACAAACTACCAAAGCACATTCAAGGAGGAGATAACACAAACAGCCTGCATCTATTAAATAAACATATTTTTTACCTAAAAACTGTCCTACAAAGAAAGCTCAATTTCCAAAGGGTTTCACTGGTGAATTTTAATAAAAATTTAAGGAATAAATAATACCACTGCTACATGATCTATTCCAGAAAATTAAAGAGGAGGGAGTTACATCACAACTCATCCTATGAGGCCAGAATCACTCTGACACCAAAGCCAGGACAGATACAAAAACAACAAATATCCCTCAGGAGCACAGATACAAAAATTCTTTCTAAAAAGAGGTTTTGAAAATCAAATTCAAAACTACATAAGGCAGAGTGAAATTTTTTAACCAGAAATATTATATTGATTTTAAATTAAAAAATTAACTAAGGTAATTCACATGTTATACACGCATCAAGAAAAAGGGAAAATCCTATTACATCAAAGATTCAACAAATTTCAAATTCATTCTTGATAATAACTCTGAGGTTAATGGGAATTGAAAGGAACTTTCTCAATTAATAAATGACATCTACAAAAATCTCACAGCTAAGATCATACCTAATGGTGAAAGACTGAATTCTTTCCAGTCTCTGATCACAAATAAGGCAAGAATGTTAAATCTCACAACTCCATTTAACATTGTAATAGAGGTTCTAGGCAGTAAAATGAAGCAAGAATAAGAAATGAGACATTCGGTTTGAAACAGAAAAAAAAAGCATAGCACGCTTTATTCACAGATGACATGATTGTCCAATTAGAAAATTCTATGATACCTCCAAAAATGCTACTACAATTAAGAAAATGTATAAAGGCTGCAAGATAAAAGATAAAATTCCAAATTAAATGTATTTCTAAAAACTAGCAAAAGAAAGTCAAACTCTACAATTTATAAAATACCATTAATAATAGCATCAAAAATGAAATACTTAGAGACATCTCTGATAAAAGATGTGCAAGACCTAGACAACGAAAAATGGAAAACAATAACGACAGGTATTAAACGATACCTAAACAGAGAAGATAAATGCTCGTGGGTCAGAAGGCTCAATATTGCTAAGAAGTCAAGTCTTCCCAAAGTGACCATAGATTCAATGCAATCTCTATCAAAATCCCATAAAGGCTTTACATTGAAATTGACAAGCTAATTGTAAAATTCATAGGAAAGTGCATAGGACCTAGAAAAATCATGATTTTTAAAAATAAGACTATAATGGGAGGATCTGGTACCAGATAACCAAGACTGCTTGGTAGAGGCACTGAGACAAAGGAACTAATGAACAGAACACAGAAACCTACCACACAGACATCGCCACCTGCAACCACTAAAGCATGTCGGTGCAGAGAGAAACGCTGTTTTAACAAACGATGCTGGAATTAGACATTCACACACCAAAAAGAAGAGGAAAGAAAATAAAGGAGAGAAAAGAAATATGACCCATATCTTGTCACCCTACAAAAATTAACTTAGGATGGATCATAGACCTAAACGTAAAATCTAAAAGTATAGAAAGTCTAGGAAAAAGCATAGAAGAATCTGAATTAAGCAAATATTTCTTAGATACCAAAAACATGATCTACAAAAGAAAAAATTGATGAATTTGACTTTATCAATATTAGCAACTTCTTCCCTTTGAAAGACACTGTTTAGAGAATAAAAAGGTAAGCCACAAATTGGTGAAAAATTTGCAAACCATATAATGGACTTGCATCCAGAAATTATAAACTACTCTCAAAATTCACTAAGAAGAGGACAACAATCCAATAAATGATGGGTAAAAGACTCAAACAAACAAAAAAAGACATAAAAATGGGAAATAAGTACATGAAGAAGACAATGAATATCATCAGTCACTAGATAAATGCAAATTAAAATCACAGTAAGGCATCCCTACACAATTTCTCGTAGGGCTAAAATTTTCAAAGACTGACCACACCAAGTACCGGTAAGATGTGGAACAACTAGGATGCTCACACATTGCTGGCAGAAACATAAAATGTTGAAAACTCAAACTGTTTTCAACCACTTTGGAAAACAGTTTCAATTTCTTAAAAAGTTAAATACTACACCTACCAGATACCCAACTTCTCTCAAAGGTGTTTAGCAAAGAGAAATGAAAGCATATGTCCATACAATTCTTGTACACAATATTCACAGCAATTTTAACAACCAAAAATGGAAACACAAATGTCCATCTATAAAAGAATGATAAACTGTGGTATAATCATAAAATTGAACACTACTTAGCAATTAAAAACAATGATTTATACGGATAACAATATAGATGAATCTCAAAATAATTGGGTAGAACAAAAGAAACTACAACAAATGGTATATAATTTACATGAAATTCTCAGAAATGCAAACTAATCTATAGTGACAAATCAAAGTAGTGGACAGAAGGGGCAAAGATGGAAGGAAAACAGACTTATAAAAAATCATTAGTGGATTGAGCACGGGCCTGTGAGGCAAAGGATTGTGGTTTGATTCCCGGTCAGGGCACATGCCTGGGTTGCAGGCCAGGTCCCCAGTAGGGGACACATGAGAGGCAACCACACATTGATGTTTCCCTCCCATTGTTTCTCCTTCCCATCCCCCTCTCTAAAAATAAATAAAGAAAATATTTTTTAAAAAATCAGGGCAGGTGGGTGATTGCTATGTTAACTATGTTGACTGAGGTGATGGTTTCACAGGTGTATACATATATCAAAATTTACCCAATTTTATACTGCAGGTACCATTTATTGAATATCAATTAATCCTCAATAAAACTACTAAAAAGATAAATATCCAACTGCTTAAAAATATAAGGAATATCTGACAAAATCGAGCACCTATTTAAGACAAAAACTCAGAGCAAAGAGGAAATAGAGGGCACATTACTTAACATAATAAAGGCCATATGTGACAAAACAATAGCTAACACAGCATACTTGACGAGGAAAAACTAAAATTATTTCCATTAATAAACAAGGCGGGGATGTCTACTTCTACCACTCTTACTTAACACAGTACTTGAAGCCCAAGCTGCAGCAAACAAGAGGTGTAAAAGGCATCCAAATGGAAAAGGAGAAGTAAAACTGTCATTATTTGCAGATGATATGATGCTATACAGCGAGATCTGTCTGGAAAAAGCCCAGTAATTGTTAATATAACAAGAATGGTTTGTGTGACATCAATGTAACTTGGTAGCCAGGGAGAGTGGCCTGGAATGTGCATGTGTGAACAATGACATCTTCACTACACCAGTCAGTGGGGGCAGTAGACGCCACTGAGTGAGCACGTGTACCATGGGGCCATGGCAGTCAAAATGACTGAGCAAGTAGAGCAACAAATCTGCATCAAATTTTGCATTAAGCTTGAACGTTCCTCCACGGAAACTATCTGGATGAGTCAGAAGGTTGCAGCTATGGGCAGCTGGTGATTGGCAGCTTCATCATCACAACGTGCCCACTCAGGCATCACGTCTTGAGAAGAGCTTTTTTGGTGAAACATCAAACCATCTAGCTGACTCAGCCCCCTACGGCCCAGATTTGGCACCCTGTGAGTTCTGGCTTTTTCCAAAATTAAAATCGTCTTTGAAAGGGAACAGATTTCAGACTGTTGATGAGATTCAGGTAAATACAATGGGGCAGCTGATGACGAATGGCAGAACTGTGTGAGGTCCCAAGGTGCCTACCTGGAAGGGGACCGATGTGTCATTGTCTTATTCACAACGTTTCTTGTATCTTCTTCAATAAATGTCTTCATTTTTCCTATATCATGGCTGGATACCTTGTGGACAGACCTCATAGAGAGAACCATAGAAATTCCACTAAAAGCTACTAAAACTGATACATGAATTCAATAAAGTAGCATGATACAAATAAATATTCAGAAATTGGTTGTATTTTATACACCAATAATAAACTATAGACAGAGAAACTAAGAAAACAATCTCATTTACTACTGCACACACACAAAAAAAAAAGAAAAGAAAAGAAAAAAGGAACCTAGGAATTAATCTAATCAAGGAGGTAAAAGACTTGTACTTGGAAAACTGTAAGCCACTGAAAGAAAAAACTGAAGAAGATACAGATGAATGGAGGCATATACCATGCTCACAGACAGGAAGAACTGTCATCATTAAAATATACATACCCCCCAATAAATCTACAGGCGCAACACAATTCGTATAAATACCAATGGTGTTTTTCACAGAACTAGAACAAATAATTCAACGGTTATTTGGAAAAGACCCCAAATAGCCACAGCAATCTTGAGAAAAAAGAACAGTCTGAGGTATCATGCTACCTGCTATCAAACCACACAAGGCCAAAGTAATCAGAACAGCAGCACGGTACTGACACAAAAACAGATACAGACCAATGGAGCAGAGCGGAGAGCACAGAAACAAACCCACACCTACTCGATCAATTAAAATGTAACAGAGGAGGCAATAACCTACAACGGGGTAAAGACAGTCTAGTCAATAAATGGTTCTGGGAAAACTGGACAGATATATGCCAAAAATGAAACTAGATCACCTTCTTACAACATAAAGAAGAATAAACACAACATGAATTAAAGACTTAAATGTACAACTCAAAACCATAAAAATCCTAGAAGAAAGCATGGATGGTAAACTCTCAGACATTTCTCTTAGTAATATTTTGTTTGTTATGTATCTCATCAGGCAAGGAAAACAAAAGAAAAAACAGATGGGACCACATCAAACTTAAAAGTTTTTACAGAGCAAAGGAAACTATCAACAAAATGAAAAGACAACTCACTGAATGGGTGAACATATTCATCAATGATACATCTGATAAGGGGTTAATAGCCAAAATTTACAAAAAACTCACACAACTCAACACCAAAAAAACAAACAATCCAATAAAAAAGTGGATTGAGGACCTAAATAGACACTTCTCCAAAGAGGACATAGAGATGACTAACAGACATATAAAAAGATGTTCAGTGTCACTATTCCTTAGAGAAATGCAAATTAAAACCACAGTGAGACATCACCCCACACCTGTCAGAAAGGACACCATCCATAAATCAACAAACAACAAGTGCTGGCGAGGACATGGAGAAAAGGGAACCCTTTTGCACAGTTGGTGGGAAAGCAGTATGGAAAGCAATATGAAGATACCTCAAAATATTAAAAATGGACCTGCCTTATGACCCAGCAATTTCACTTCTGTGTATGTATCTGAAGAAACCCAAAACATTAACTGCAAAGAATATATGCACTATATTAACTGTAGTGTTATTTACAGTGAAGATATAGAGGCAACCCAAGTGTCCATGAATAGACAAGAAAATATACAATGGAATGTTGCCTGATCATAAAAAAATAATGAAATCTTACGATTTGCAACAGCATGGACAGACCCAGAGGATCTTATTATGCTAAGTGAAATAAGTCAGACAGAGAAAAACAAATACCATTATAATTTCACTTATATGCAGAATCTGAGAACAAAATTAAAAAACAAGTAAGACAGAAACAGACTCATAGATAAAGAGAAGAGACTGATGGTTGCTGGAGATAGGGGGTAGTTTGAGAGGGTTGGGATGACGGGTGAAAAAGATGAAAGGGATTTAGAAGTACAAATTAGTAGTTACAAAGTATTTATGGGGATGTAGAGTACAGCATAGGGAATATAGTCAATATTATTGTAATAAGTATGTAAGGTGCCAGGTGGGTACTTGAAATATTGGAGGGATTCACTTTGTAAAGTATATGATTGTCCAACCATTACGCTATACATTTGAAATGAATATAAAATAATACTGCATGAAAACTGTAACTGAAAAATAAAATGTAAAGAGAAAATGAAAAAATATTTCAAAAATATAGGAAATAATGTGTTGTGAGGTTTATAACATATAGATAAGTAACATGTATGATAAAAGCACAGGGAATATAAGGAGGGAAATGAAGTTGCACTGCTGTAAGGCATTAAGCTATATAATGAAATGAAGTATTATTTAGAAGTAACTGTGGGCAGGGTGGCCAAGCAGCCTGAGGTGCTGGATTAAAAGTAATTGTGATACGTGACTCTGTAAACCCTAGAGTGATCACACAAAACAGGTCTGGAAGACTCACATTTTCTGATCTCGAATTCATACAAAGCTACGGTAATTAAGACAGTGTACTGACATAAAGATCAACAAACAGAGAAGTGAAACAAAACTGAGAGTCCACAAGAACACCCTCACACTATGGTCAACTGATTCTCCACAGGGGTGTCCAGACAATCCAGCAGGGAAGAACAGTCTTTTGAACAAACAGTGGAGGGATGACTGGAAATGCACAGGCAGAAGAAGGAAGTCTGACCCTGTCTACACTAAGAAAACCACAGTAAAAAAATTAACCAAAAATGGATCAAAGACCTAAATGTACTGGGTTAGCCAAAAAATTCGTTGGGTTTTTTTATGTGAGATGGCTCTAGCATCACTTACTTTTTTGGCATATTATGCTTTAAAATTTCAAGGAAAATAAAAACACAACTGAGAAACAAAAAAAGATTTGTGCAGTGTATGGAGAAGGTGCTATGACTGATCGAACATGTCAAAAGTGGTTTGAGAAGTTTTGAGTCAGAGATTTCTCAATGGACGAAGCTCCACAGTCAGGCAGACCAGGTGAGGTTGAGACCAACCAGCACTGCTCCATGCAGGAGATGGCTGACATACTCAAAATATCCAAATAAATAAAGTTATTGGTGAAAATTAAAAAATGTCTTTCATTTTATGGAAAAATCCTAAATGGACTTTTTAGACAACCCAATAATATTTAAAACTATGAAACTCTTAGGAAAAAAATAGAGGTAAATCTGTTACCTTGGATTACGAAATGGTTTCCTAGCTATGACACCAAAAACACAAACAAAAAATTCATACAGTGGACTTCATCAAAATTAACAATTGCTGCGCTTTAAAGAATATCATCAAGCCATGACCAGTGTGGCTCAGTTGGTTGGGCATCGTCCCATAAACTGAAAGGTTGCCATTTCGGTTCCTGGTCAAGGCACGTGCCTGGGCTGTGCAACCAATGGATGTTTCTCTCCCTCCCTGTCTCCCTCCTGCTCTCTCTCTCTTTCTCCCTCCCTTCTCCCTCGCTCTAAAGCCTTTAAATAATACCATCAAGCAACCACACGGCATGGAAGAAATTTTTTGCAAATCATACATCTGATAAGGGACTGCACTCCAAATATATAAAGCACTCCTATAACTTAATGTTAAAGAAACAACCAAACTTATAAAAAAGCAAAATATCTGGATATATCACCTAATAAGGTATACAAAGGCAGTAAGCCCATGAAAAGATTCTCAGCATCATTAACCTTCAGAGGAGTAAATATGAAAACCACAATGACGTGCCAGTTCACATCCAGTAAACTAACTATAATCAAAAAGACACAAGCTGGCCAGGATATGGAGAAATTCAAACTCTCATACACTTCTGCTGGGTTATGTAAAGCAAATCTGCCACTTGAGAAAACCATTAGGCAGTTCCTCATATGTTAAACACAGAGTTTCCACATGACCTAGCATTTCCACTCCTGGGTATATAAACAAGAGAGTCGAAAACATACATCTACCCAAACACTTCACAAATGTCACACCATTTGCCTTACTAGCCCAAACTGAAAACAATCCAAATGTCAATCAACTGAACAGATAAACCAAGTATTATATACCCATAAAATAAAATATACTCAGTCAGCCCTGACCAGTGTGGCTCAATTGGTTGGGCGTCATCTCGCAAAGCAAAAGGTTGCCAGTTTGCCCTGGTTGGGGTGTGTACGAGAGGAAACCAGTCGATGTTTCTCTCCCTCACTTTCTCACTCCCTTCCCTTCTAAAAATAATATTTAAAAACCTTTAATAAAATATATTCAGTCATAAAAAATTAAGTAGTGACACATACTATCACACAGATGAATGATGAACTTGAAAACAGCATGCTAAGTGAAAGATCCAGTCACAAAAGACTATACTTTTTGACTGCATTTACATATAAATCCAGAATAGGTTCATCTACAGAGACAATTTAAGACTAGTGACTGCCTAGGGCGGGGAGGTGGGGAATGGCTGGGAGATACAGAAGGGTAACTGCTAAAACCCTTCAGCGGGGTTTCTTTTTGTGGCGATGAAAACGTTCTGAAATAACTGTCTGATGGTTCACAATTCTGAGTATACTAAAAACCAGTGAACTGTCCATTTTAAATGGATGACTGAACAACATATATTTCATTAAAACTGTTACCCCCAAAAAGAAAAGTAGATATTAGCCAGAATTATGAACTTATATTCAAAGTCTTCTAATAAACTCAACAATTAAAAATGAGGCATAGCTATTAAATAATGTAAGAGATGGAATAAAAGAAAGCTGGAGTGTATATATGGATATCAGACAAAGTAGACTTGAACATCAGATAAAGGAGATTTCAAAAAAAGCATTAATACCAGATATAAAGGAGGACATCTCATAATGTAAAAAGGGCATCAGCCCTGGCTGGTGTAGCTCAGTGGATTGAGCATGGGCCTGCGAACCACACGATCGCAGTTCGATTCCCAGTCAGGGCACATGCCTGGGTTGCAGGCCAGTTCCTAACAGGGGATGCACGAGAGGCAACCATTCATTGATATTTCTCTCCCTCTCTCCTTCCCTTCCCCTCTAAAGATAAATAAATAAAATCTTAAAAAAGGGGGGGGCATCAATTCACCAGAAAGATAGGACAATTTTGAATGTTATAACCTAATGACAAAGCTGCAAATACTTGAATTTAAAAAACAGACAAAAATGAAAGAAACAGATAGGGATATCTGCAAATAGGGATACAGATGTCAACACTCTCCTTTCGGTAACTGAAACAGTAGGCAGAAAGTCAGTAGAAATACAGATTACTTAACTACTCCCAACCAACTTGATCTACTGATAATATAGAACATATTATATCTAATGTACATGAAACAGTCACTAAGACAGATCATATATTAGGCCATAAACATTTAAATTTAAAAGGATTGGAATTACACAGCACATATTGTCTGAAAAGAATGTATATAAATTAGAAATCAATTAACAAAACAGTATCTGGAAAATCCTTAAGTAGTTGAAAATATAACCACATATTTCTGAGTAACCCATGGATCAAAGAAGTCAAATAGGAAATATTTTGTACTGAATGATAATAAAAACATACTATATCATAATTTTTGAGATACAACTAAAGCAGGGCTTAAGCGGGAAACTGGTAGTTTTAAATAATTAAAACAAGAAATATTTACAACCTATCTATGATCTAAGTTTCCACCTAAGATGTTAGAAGTAAAACAAATAAAACCCAGAATAAGTAAAAAGAATGATCACAATAAAAGCAAAAATCAAAGAAATAGAAAACTGAGAAAAACTAAGGTGTTCTCAGAAATTATCACTCAAACGCTAAATCTCTAGCTGGAATGATCAAAGACAAATACAAATCATTAATATCAGGGGAAAAAGGACTTCGCTATAGATCCTATGCACATCAAAAGAATAAGTACGTGTTATAAAAAATCTATGACAATAAAGTTGACTATTTAGATGACATAAACAAATTACCAAAATGCTCACAAGAAGGAATAAAAATCTGAATAGCTCTATAACTAACAAAGGAACTGAATTTGTAATTTACAACCTTCCAATAAAGAACTCTAAAGGTCCAAATAGCTTCAGTGTTGAATTATATTAAACATTCAAGGAAGAATTAATACTAATATTCTAAAAACTATTAGAATCAGGAAGTAAAGATAAGGGAACACTTCCTTGCTCACTTTAGGAAGCCAATACAACCCTGATACCCAAACCAAAGACGTTGTAAGAAAAAAACCCAGAAAACATTCAACCCAGCCACCACTGCCACCACCACCCATACAAAAAAGGCAAGATTTGAACTGACACCTTTTTTTAAAAAAAAAAAAAAGGTTAATTAGCTAATGAAAAAAGTTCAACATCATTTGTCACCAGGGAAATACAAATTAAAACCAAAATGAGATATCTATATACCTGCCCAGTAAAATGGCTAAAAATAAATGACTGACAATACCAAATGAAGGCAAGGACAGAAAATAAAGTCTATCATACAATGCTGGGGGATGGGAGTGGGGAGAAGTAGGAGTGATAAAATCACTTTGGAAAAGTCGTTTTCAATTTAGTATTAATTTAACGGGCATGCAACATAGGACCCAGTAGCCCTGGCCAAATGGTCAGCTGGTTGCAGCATCACCCTGTACAACAAAGGGCTGCAGATTCAATTCCTGGTCAGGGCATATGGCTGGGGTGCAGTTTCAATCCCCTGTTGGCATGTATAGGAGGTAATCAGTTGATGCCCCCCCTCAAAACAATAAAAACATATTCTCGGGTGCGGATTAAAAAATTTTTAATTAAAAAAATATGACCCAGTAATTCTACTTTTTACCATATGACCCAGTATTTACCCAAAGAAAGACTTGTAAGTACATGTTTACACTTTATTCTTAATAGTCCAAATGTGAGAAAAACTCGAGTTAATCCAGTGAATGGATAAATTTTGGTATTTTCATACAATAGAAATGAAATGGAACAAATTACTGATATATTCAAGAACATAAAAGAATTCCAAATACTGACAAAAGGTAACCACATACACAAAGTAAGTAAATACTTGAATGGATTCCATTTATATGAAATTCAAAAGAATTAAAACTTATCTGAAATGCAATAAAACAAATCAGCAATTGTGCGGGGCCCGTGGTGAGAGTGAGGTGGTCTGTAAACGAATGCGAGGAAACTCTGGGAGTGATGGGGATGTTGTAATGATTCATTAGGGTAGTGGTTTCAAAGGTGCATAATCTACCAAAACTCATACTGTATAGTAAATACACGGGCATTTTCATGTGTCAAAGCTGATTTCAAAAGTAAAAGATCGCTTCTCAGCCTTTGGGCTGAGGTCAGGTGTGAGAAGAAGAGTGGTGTGGCCCACGTACAGGCGTGATGCTCGTACAGGCGTGACGCACATACAGGTGTGATGCCCGTACAGGAGGAAAGGTGTGTGTCTACCTCCCACCACTCACAAAAATAAGTCAGGTTAAATAGAAACATAGCAAACAAAGCTGCAATCACACTAAAAGAAAAATAAAAGGATACGTTTATAATCCTATGGAATGAATCGACTTCTTTAATAAGATATTAAAAAGCAAAAGCTACAAGAAAGAGAAAGATATTTACTTATCAAAATTAACACCACCTAGCCCTGGCTGGTGTGGCTCAGTGGACTGAGTGCCAGCCTGTGAACTGAAAGGTCACCCGTTGGATTTCCACTCAGGACACTGAGTGGAAATCATGTCTGGGTTGCAGGCTGGGTCCCCGGTTGTGGGAGTGGGAGAAGCAACCTCTCAATGTACCCATTACACATCAGTGTTTCCTCTCCTCTTTCTCCCTCCCTTCTTTAAAAATAAACAAAGAAAATCTTTTAAAAAAATCAAAACCTTCTAGACCAGTGGTGTGTAACCTCTTGGCCTCTCTGGGGCCACACTGGAAGAAGAGTTGTTGTCTGGGTCCACACATTAAACAAACACTAATGAAAACTGATGAGCAAAAAAAAAAAAAAGCTCCATACATAATTTTCATGATATCTGCCACCACAAATGAGCAAAGAAGTCCTCCCATAATAACCCTAATTATGCAACTTCTGATAATGTTTAAAATAGTTGAGCAGGTCCCAAGTTTGTGATTGCTAATAAAGAAAATGTACACATTTAACTAACAAAACTAAGTAATAAAACTAAGTAATATTTTAAGTAAATTTACTATTTTCTGTTGGGATGCATTCATAGCCATCCTGGGCTGCATGCGGCCCGCGGGCAGCAGGTTGGACACCCCTGTTCTAGACCATAAAACTCAAAAGGACTCTAGGAGATACATATGCAACATGTAGTAAAAGAAAATACTGGAATCCAGAATTCAAACAAAACAACATAAAACAAAGAAATTCTAAAACTCACAGGTGAAAGATGCAACCCCAAAGATTAGAGAAAATTGACAAATTCAGCCATATAGAAATCAAGGGGGTGGCAAATGCATAAAGCTGATTAACTTCACCAGCAATCCAGACAACGAAATGCCATTTTTCACCCAAAAGACTGGTGGTTAAAATAACAAATGAGGGCGTGCGTGTGATGAAAGGCAGGGAGTACAAGTGAGAGCACTGACTGATATGAACACTACAGAGGTGAACCAAAGGGTCACTGGTTCAATTCCCAGCCAGAGCAAACACTACAGAGGGATTATGAGAGTATGTATTAACCATATACTTTTAATACACAGTAATTCTACTTCTTGCTTTTTTCCCAAAAGAAACTTGCATGCACACAAAAAGGCAGGAACAAAGATATTCACTAGTGCAAAATTTCCAAAAATGAAAGCTTGGCAACCAAAGGGACATGGCTAAATAATAAGATACATTTACAATTTTGATGTGATTTTAAAAAATGAAATATCGCTATATGCAATATATTATCTATTTATAATCTACAGGTAATATATATGTATGATAACAAGGAAGTTTTCTAAAATCTATTGCTGACTGATTAAAAATACAGAACAATAATCTGTATTTTAATTAATTAAAGTTATATTAATTAATGTAAAGAAATTAATGAGAAAGTGGCTATGTATAATTATTACATATATGTGGGTGTAAATGCATATGAAAAGTCTTACAAAGGGCCCCAGCTGGGTGGCTATGTTGGTTGGAGTGTTGTCCTACACCAAAAGGTTGCAGATTCGATCCCCAGTTCGGGGCTCACACGAGGCAACTGATCGACGTTTCCCTCTCATATCGATGTTTCCCTCTCCCTCCCACTCCCCTCAAACAATAAACACACCCTAGAGTGGGGGTTAAAGAAAACAAAAGTCTTACAAAGGCATGTACAAAAGGAACTCCAACGAGACGGAGACGGCAGAACTGAGGAAGGCTATTACTAGAAGACCTGGTCAAACTATACAAGGAGAATGTATTCTTGTATAATTTAATGTACAAAAAATAAAAGTCTGCTTATTTTAGTTGACTTTGGAATTTTTGTCTGAGGAACCTTTTTCAAATGACATAAAGACGGTTTCCATGACCTATGGAAAGGAGTTTCTCAGACAACAGTTTAACAAAATCTTACCACCTGTAGCCTCAGAACACGGTTAATACTTGGCAACAAACTTCAAAGTCTCTTCCCCATATTGCCTTCACAACTTTTCAAGTACCTCTCCATGTGAATCACTCTTGATCCCACTATCTGGTTTTATTTTCTTCATAGCAGTTATTACTCGCTGAACTTACTTATTTACTCTCTTGTTTGTTGTCTATCTCCCACTAGAATGGGAATGGCAAGACAATTTTGAATTCATGTAATTTCAGTCAAGCCATTTAGAGTTTTCTTCTATTACCAAAGACACATTTTATTTACTTACCTTAGTTGGAAAAGGAAATTTGGAAGGTTCTGTTTTGCATGGTGTATGAATAGCCGTTAGAGGGGGAGGCCATGAATGCGTCATCTCCTGAAATGTAATTATTACAGTTTGTTTTCAACCAGGTCAAGGATAAAAATTACACAGCTAAAAACCAGATTTATACTATAAATGCTGGTTTCATGATTGCTCCTCCAAAAGTACACATATTTAATCAACGAAGCACAACTGTGTGCAAGGCACTATGGGTTGGATAATAGGAAAAATAATATATACTCTCTGGCTTCAAGGAGCTTTGAATTAAGATGAAACCTGTGAACAGTTACAGAAATCAGCCTGTAATCAAATACAAGGCACATAGTAAAATGCTACCGAGGAAGAGCTTGCTGTGGGAGGGGATCATAATAACAGCAGCTAACATTTGTGTACCTGTAGCGAGCCAGACACTATGGTAAGTGTTTCACATGTCTATTACTCATGTAGTGCTCACAATGACATTATGAGGTAAATGCCATTACCATCCTAGCCTATGTAGGATGAAATGAAGCACAGAGGTTACTGATTCAAAGTCACACACTCAGTAAGGAAGGAACACAGAATTTCATCCTGCAAGTCTGGCCACAGAGCCTATTCACTGACAAAGAGATTATCAAAAGCACATGAGCAGGAAAGAAACAAGCAAGGTCATAGTCTGACTTTATTCAATACCTTCTGTCTAAGCATATGCCAAGTAAGTCCAAGTAGAGGTTTGATTAAGATCACAATTTGTGTGTGAGGGGAGCAGAGGGGGAGAGAGGTATCAGACTTGGAATAAGGAGGAAGGTATTTATTCTGGCATTTAGGTCAAAGTAAACCATCAGGTATACAGAAAAAATATAATAAAGGGGTTGTAACACTTACAAATTTACCTCATAGCTTATACCCACATAGTTATATAAAGATATACATTCAAGCAGCTCACACTTAAAAAAATGGAAGCAACCTAAATATCCAACAACACAGGAATAATTAAATTACCAGACACCCATACAATAGAACACCAAGCAGACAGTAAAATGAGAAATTTAAGTACAAATATGAAATGATGACCACAGTATATTATTTGACAAACACGAATCACAATAAATGTTTATATATGAAAAAAATCTCTATCCCTGGCTGGTGTGGCTCAGTGGACTGAGTGTGGGCCCGTGAACCAAAAGATCTCTAGTTGGATTCCCAGTGAGCGCACATGCCTAGGTTTTAGGACAGGTCCCTGGCTGGGGGTGTGCAAGAGGCAACCCATCAATCTATCTCTTGCACATCAATGCTTTCTCTCCCTCTCCTTCTCCATCCTTTCCCCTCTCTCTATAAATAAATAAAATCGTAAAGAAAAAAAATCTCTAGAAAATAGTTAACAGTCATGCTACCTTTGGCAACAGAGAATGACAGAAGGGGCAAAAGACAAAGGTACTCGACACAGTGTCTACTAGTGGACCCAGAACGGCCACCTGCACTGTAATTGCTCTTCATCCTCTTACAATGGTGCTTCATTTTTCAATGGTATTTCACTTACTGAAATAATACTACATAGTTGACTTCCTAAATCTTGCCCTAGAATGCCAGCTCCAAGGGTGCAACAGTATCATTATTATCACCATTGTATCCCCAGTGCCTGACACATAGCAGGTGTTCAACTAGAAAAATACAAATTAACAAAAAAAATTTTGCAGTAAACATGTATTACTTTTACATTAAAAAATTTCTTCTTCAAGCCTGTTCCTAGAAACAGTATAACTACAAATATCAAGAAAACATGACGGGAACTCAGATCTGAAGTTCCGTGCACACCGCACATAGGGAAGGGGGGAGAAAACTGAAAATCATACACCAGGTGTACACCAGGTTTTCAGTTTTGGCATTTCATACCTCAAATACCAAAATACCCTCAATAAAAAATCTCTTTAACGCTCCCCCAGGCCATGTGCCACCCTGTATAAATGAAACGTAGGATAAACTGTCAAGTACACCAAAGAAATAATTAAATGTAAGAAAATCTAAGATTTCTTCTAGGTATTAGTATGACATTGCATGTTTGAGGATCTGAGGAAAAGATATGTGCTCCTTTAGTCTTTTTATACACATGGCAACTGAAAAATCAGTGCCATATGAAAAATCAAAGGAAAGAGTTTATTATTGCGGTTTCTGATAGTCTGGTTCAGGGAGGAAAGGAATTTCATTAGGATTCTAAGAAAAAAATAGAATCTATATGTAACTGAAGAGGAAGAAGAAACACATTCCATGAAAATTTTCTTTAAAAAAGGTAAAAGAGCAAGAAAGTATATGACTTAGGGAAACCAGTTTGGTCAATCAGTGGTGGGAGAGGTTAGCATAGGCCTGTGGAAGGTCTGGAACTATTCTCTGCATAGGCCTTAGCGAGCCACTGAAAATTTTCAGGAAGCACAGTAACTTATGAAGACAAAGGTCTGAGGCAAAGAATCTGGTAGCAACACGGACGAGAGGCGAGCAGGGAGAGCAACGGCAGAAGGCAGAGTGGGGCTGTAACTGCTATTACTGAAGCTCAAGGTGGCAGAAATGAAAATAAAGGAATGAGTAGTTTCAAGGAACCTTCAAACTCTACATGTGGTTTTGTGATTAAATAGAACGTGAGAGAGAAAAAATAAGAGATAATTAGCGTTCTACACTTGCAAGCATGGGGAAATGGTAGGAAATGAAGACGTAGAGAGAAATCCAAATGGAGGCCCAGCTAACAAGCAATTAAGCGACACAAACCAAAACCCAAAGGAGACCAAGGCAGAAGAGAGGAGTGAATAGCCGTCTAATAGACAAAGCCAAAAAATGGAGGGAAAAAGGCAGTAAAAGAGCAAAAAAGAGGAGAGGCTAGAAAATGCACCCATATTTCAGAGATATGAGAAGACATAAGGGTTCCTCAAAGACAGAGAATGAGAGATAGGAAAGGTGGGTGGGAAATAAAAACAACGAAGCACAACAGTAAAGGGAGGGAGAATGATGTTTCCAAAAGGAAAAAATAACAATTTCTAAAACAGCAGAAAGAATAGAGATCGCAAATGAAATCCCCGATGCCCTTGCAGAGCCAATTCAGCAGAATGGTAGGGGTGAAAGAGAAATACCAGGCTACAGGAAAGGAGAGAATAAAGCAAAAGCAGCCAACGCAAGTAGTTCTTCAAAGGTATCCAAAATGTACAGACACAAAAATTTAGGAGCTTTTGCACAAAGTGTATGTAATATGTTTCTGATGTTTTTTTCTCTATTGAGTCAAAAGTAGTTACTGTCACTCATCAATTTACTGGACTTTCTCCTTTTCTTTTCTCAGCAGAGGAATATACTTTTTGGTCCTGCCTTAATTTTAAACGTATTCCATTAAACACTCAAAACATGCAGTATTCAGAGGAGGTCCATCCATGTAGGATTTGATCAGTATGTACAGATGAATTACAAAGCAAGTTATTTTCAATGTGATGCTTTGACTGATAAAATAATTATTGAGTTTTTAGCCCTTCAAATTAACAGATAAACCTGAAAAAGTAGTTATATTTGGTTTCTTCCTCTTTTTAACGCAAACAGTTAAGATGAATTTTTTTAAATTACAAACAAAAATTTGCTCTCTGAGAAAAAATAGTAAACATACTAAGTGATTTAGAACCTACATATGAACATAAGCATAATAGAGCTAATTATTTTTGATGAACACAACTTACACACATGAGAATTTGTTGCTTCAAATCCTTTGTGAAATGAGGGACGTGGGCAGGGGATAGAAGAGAAGGGAGCTAGGTGAAAAAGGTGAAGGAATTAAGAAAAAAAATGTGGGGGAGGGTAAGAGGATAGTAGAATAATACAGCATAATTACATAAGAGAGCTGAACCTATTAAAAAGAAAACACACAACTTACTTTAAGAATTTCATCCACACAGCTCACATCACCAGAAGCAGATGCCTTAAGAAAGAGGGAAAGAAACACATATTAGACTTGAAGTCATTCATTTATTAATAAATTTTTATCATTTGTTGCACAATTTCAACATTATTAAGAAATGAAATTCAATTTAAAAACAGATTTATGGCCCTGACTGGTGTAGCTCAGTGGATTGAGCGCGGGCCTGCGAACCACACAATCGCGGTTCGATTCCCAGTCAGGGCACATGCCTGGGTTGCAGGCCAGTTCTCAGCAGGGGCCAGTTCCCAGCAGGGAATGCACGAGAGGCAACCATACATTGATATTTCTCTCCTTCTCTCCTTCCCTTCCCCTCTAAAGATAAATAAATAAAATCCTAAAAAAAAAACCAAACAGACTTATGATCCCACAACTCCGCATCAGAACATTAATTAGAATCTTTGGGTTAATTTTCTTAAATACAAATTTTTCAAAAACTAAAACACTTTAAAGTTCTAAACTATGTAGAACTTTAAAAGTTTACTATTTTTCAAAAGTTTTAAACTTTCTTAGATTAGAAATAAATTTTTAAATGTAATTTTTCAGTGAGCAGCTTGTCAAAAAATTTAAAGATTGACATACAAAATATACCACGATACTGAGATTCATCATTTCATATAAACCAGCAGAATAAAACTAGTATTATTCACAGATTACTTGTTTGGAACATGATGGACATTTTAGCCTTTCTTAAGTGTGGAAGTTGTATATTTAAAGGCAAAAACAGAATAAAGAGCTGGAGTCTGAACTCAAGTCTAACTCTAAGGATCATACTGTTTGGAGAAAGAACAAATTACCACTTTATTCTCTTGAGAGGAGCGCTTAGATGACAAAGGCCATGAGCAATGAGTTTGCCCAGTCCACAAGAAAATTTTTAAATGTTTTCAAAATAGCATTTTACCCATACCTGATCCCTCCCCCACTGTTTTAAGCTACGAGTTGTAATTTTTCAGCCACTAGCATTACCTTCAATTTTTTTTTACTGCAAAAACTGCATTAAAAGAAAAATTCAGCTGTTTCACTTCTTTAGTTATTCTAAATACCATGCTTTGGCATGTAGTTATAAACACTATAAACTTCACACCACTACTCTGAGTCTGGAGGAGCTGCCTCAAACCTTCAGTGTAACCACCGAAAAGAATGCTGGGACCCGAATCATGTAACATTACCATCCAAGGACCTAAACACTCCCAGCATCTACCGCAATGAATCATGACCCACATCTCATTCATGGTATCACTATGAAAATACAAATTACAATTTTTTAAGCAAAAGCACACAAGATGTATTATTATTCCATAAAATCAAAAGGAGGAAATTGAAGATATCCATAGATCATAGTTTTGTTCTATAACCAACTCGTCATTTTTATGTCTGAAACAGTGAACGACATTTCCCCACCGCCCAGGAGGGGAAGCTACTAGCTCCATGGATCCACTTGGGAGTCAATCCCAAGCCTCCTGTAAACTTTTACACTCCTTACTCTTAAAACAAAGAGACAGTTTAAGCTCAATCACGATTTCATAGTAAACTACTTCTCACAGTCACAATGTTTAGAGCTCTCACTGCGTGACTTACGTCCAGGGGCTGGGAAGGGATTTTCAGCTTGGTGAGATGTGCTTTGCTGCTGGGCTTCAGTTCAGCCACACTGTTGCCATGGGACTGGCTGCTGTAGTGCTCAGAAGACAGCTTTGGTTCCACGGACTCCTGTCCGTCCATGGGCCGCACGTAGGCAGTGGGTTTCTGTAACATTGAACTGGACTTTGACATCAATGAAGGTGGGAAAGACTGGCTTGAGTGCTGCCCACTGGAAAAAGGTACACGGGAAGGAGAATCCCAGTTTGCATCAGCATCCCGAGGCGATTTGGAACGCTGATGTTCCTTGCTATGGTGATCATTCCCATGAGACCTGGAATGACTAGAGCTTAAAGAAGAAACAGCCTGGGGTTTTCCAGGACTGGAAGAGCGTGATTTGGAGTGTTCTGATCCATGCTGGCCTTTTTTCCGGCTACTGCTTCCACCACTGCTATATGAGTCACGGTCATGTCTCTGGCTACTACTATTAGTGCCACCACTGCCACCTGCGGTGGTCCGCTGGCTACTGTGTCCACTCTGCAAGCCCGAGGACCGTTTCTGAGACTGAGAAGTGCTGGGTGCAGGTCCTACTGGAGTCCATTTGCTACTCTGATGGGAGCTCCCATGTCTCTGTTCAAAGAAATTTGGGTTAGATTTTTCATCTGCTGTTGGCGGTACAGTAGGCTTGGGAATTGCAACAAGCTTTGGTATAGATCTGTCGCCTATGAAATCCTTCATTTCATCGTAGTTTCCAAGCATACTCTGAATACGGCTTGATAGCTTATCTTCTTTGCTAGTCTATAAATAAATGTAAAATATATACAATTAGCATAACTGAAAATAAAAAATGTTTCTAAACTGACTTTCCAAATTTCAAATGGATATGATGGTCTTTCCTCATATCTTAAAGTTAGTATCTCAAAGCAAACTCCCAATATGTAATTTTTACAATGAAAAAAATGCACTGATGAAAAACATTCACACTGAAACACGAATATTCTCTAGGACACTGGGAAATATATATAATAGATTCCAAGAGGGAAGAAAACCCATATTTCACCAATAAATACACTGAAACAAGTAGTGAAAATCTTTTGAAGAGCAGGAAAAGTAATCTGTCTTTATGTAATTAAGGGTCAGGACAGCAGATCAGTCAATATGCAGACACTGGCAGTCTAGGAAAACTTACACATTCCTTATGATTCAATCTGTACTCAGAAGCAAAAACAAAAATGTAGTGAAACAAGTTATACACAACTGACTGTTTTTTAAATTGTAATTCCTCTGTTACTTTGACTCATTAAGCTAAAAGTCCCAGCAACAAATTAAACACAGAAAATCCACTAATAAAAGTTTTAAATCTTCCCCAATAAATTCAATTAAAAAAATAAATAACTTTTAAATCCTGACTATTAATTCTAACCAATAAATGCTCTAACATTTGAAGTCAACAGTATGTACTTTAAACTTCAAGAATTACTCTTGAATAACGAGAAAGTCTAAGATGTCTACAAACTTTAGCACTCTTTCATATTCACACACATGGAAGAAAGTTTACCAATTACATTAAAAGGAAATCAAGACTGAGCCACAACCATTTTATCTTGAGGTTGGCGTAAATCAATAATGACTTTAAATTACTTGAAAATCAATCTGACCCCTACTAAACAAGACACGAACATACATCACAGTCACAGGAAGTGGCACTGTTCAGTGTGTGACGTAATCCCACACCAAACATAATAGCAGTTATACAGAAAGCAACTGGTTCCATTTATTGAACACTTCTAACAACATGCTTTAATCTAAATCTGATATTGTTAATTAAGCATTAAATACGTTAGACAATCAGAGAATTTAGTATGTGATAACAGGAAACAGATACTGAAGTTTATTTATTCAAACACACTAATAAGTCACTGAAACTCAGTTAACTGAGTAAGCAAATAGGGAAAAACAGGACTCTAGGAAATATATTTATCTTTGATTGATGCCATACCTGAAGAATCTAGGCAACAGAAGATGAGGCAGATTGATTCACAGAATCAATTTAACTTTAGTTTACTATAAGGCTTGGGAAGGTGAAGTGTCTGTCCAGAGTCAGCAGCAGAGCCAGGAGCACAGACATGAATGCCTGCACTACTCCAGACCACACTCTCAACATTACAGGACAGCCACTGGGGGTGGGGGCAACGAGGACGACTTTAGGGCCCTAGGAACACTCTATTTCTTGATCTACTTACTGATTACATCAGGCTGTTCATGTTGTGAAAATTCTTCCAGCTATGATATAATTTTTTTCTGTGTGCATGTTATATTCCAATAAAAGTTTCCAAAAAAGTACAGTGTACTTAGAGGAAATGAAAAAAGGTTATATGGCATGCACAACCATTCTTTTCTAATATAAAAATTTAAGTTTAAACATTTTAAAGCAAAAATGCCATGCCACTGGAGAAAAACAACATTCCGAGAAGAACCACTTACGACTTTGTACGGCTCGGCAAAGAGAGGAGAACTGGGCGGGAAGGCGTCTTCACCCTGCTGTATTTCCTGATTGCGCCTTTCCCGTTCTTTCATACGCAGCACATTCCGGTCTTCACGGTTCATGTTGCTGTGGAGAGAAGTACAGTCTTTACACCACAGAACAAAAAAGGAAAACTTCAGTCTTCTGTACCGATTTTGTCAACTTACTGTTTCACATAGAGATTCCCTTTTGACTTCCAAGCAGTAACAGGTATTAGTGCTAAAGCTGAGTTTGGGCAATGGTTTTATCAACTAACACACCTTCAGTGAAACACGTAATCTTGTCGACTCTTAAACTTGCCTATAGCTACAAGCCAGCCGAAACATACAGAGGAAAGGTAGAGGAAAGGTAGTACTTCAACCCTAATGCTTAACAATTCCTGTAAGCTTTCCGTGGCTTCCTCTTCAGAACTCTAACTATTCGGTGCCACTAGGGGCATACGACCTACTCCCCCTACCAACCCCTCCACACCGGGGTCCAGCCTTTTCTCTCCTTTGCATCTATCTGGTCTTGATTTATTTTCGTCCCCAACACAGCTTCCTTGGTGTTCATCCTATGGCAGTTTGACCTCAGCTTTGCTGTTTCTCTAGATTCTCTAAAAAATGACACTTCTACTCTAAATACATTAATATTTAAATTAACACCTCAATAAATGGCAAAACTGAGGGGTTTAGCAACAGAATCTAAAATTAACTTGGGTTAGTAATAGTAGTCAATATTGTGTTGAAGAAGTCTTCTAGGATGAATGAGAAAATGAGGATGCCATTTCTATAATCACAACAGTATGTTGTACTTTCACTAAGAATAAACTAAGGAAAATAGTTTATTTACAGCAGCAAGGATTTTGGTTAAATAGATAATAATGCAAAAGGTTTTCAAACATGGACAAAAAATTACCAGGGACAGCGCACCACTCTTCCCTGGAGATAGATTAAACAATCTGTCCTAATTGTTTTTGTTTTTAAGATTTTATTTATTTATCTTTAGAGGAAAAGGGAAGGAGAGAGGGAGAGAAATATCAATGTATGGTTGCTTCTCATGTGTCCCCTGCTGGGAACTGGCCTGTAACCCAGGCATGTGCCCTGACTGGGAATCAAACCGTGATCCTTTGGTTCACAGGCCCATGGCTCAATCCACTGAGCTACATGAGCTACACCAGCCAGGAATCTGTCCTAGTTTTGATTAAAAAAAAAAAAACAACTCCTGTTGGAAGCCAAAGGGAAAAATAGGTTCTACTTGTGCAGCATTTCTAGACAATTACAAAAACTTTGTTTTTTTTCCTTAAACAATGAAAGTCACCCAAATGAGTATTTCCTCTTTTAACAAGACTACTGTTAATAGAACTAAATTAACTGGTTATTTAGAGGAACAAACATTCCAGTTATAGCTCTTATTTTCTAATTTTTTCTGGTCTGACTTATTTTTGCATCTAATTCATAGGCTCCATTTTTTACCTCTTGTTTCTCTGAACATCAATATCTCTACCTAAGGTAAAATAATGTTTCCCCAAAAGCAATCATTCCAGTAATGTGAGCTCCCCTGAAAGTAATGTAAAATTTAAATGAGTCAATTTGAAGTGTACCTTTACAGTACAGCAAAACTATTTTATAACACATCCCTCAGGGTACATAAAACTATTGTGCTAAAATAGGATTTAGTTTTTAAAATTAGCAAGTTGCTATATCACAACAAAACCTATGGGACTACTAGATAAATTAATTTTAAAAAACTCTCAGGCACAGGCATGCAGGAGGGAAGATGGCAGCTGGGTTCAAAACTGTAGAACCCCTGGAGTATTACAGGAGAACTTTAAAGAGAACTGCCATCCCAATGGAGAACTTGGTGAATTCGGGACCACACTGTCAACATAGGTTCAATTAGTACCGCAAACGGTTCTGCTTTAGTGAGGCTGGGAAAACTTCTGTAATCTGCAGAATTCGCGGCACCACCAAAAATGTCCCCGATAAAGGATTACGTTGTGCCTGGTGTGGATCTGCCACCTCTGTGTTCTCAAGATTTCGGTCTGGACCACCTGAAGAAGAGATCAAGTGGCCGGCCAGTTCACTGTGCTTGTCACAGAAAATTCACAGGTAATTCGGGAAGAGGACTTGCCCATCTCTCCGGGACAGCACACTTGGGTTCTACACTGTGATCTCATTTGCCTAGACTATGATGGAAATATTTTGGATGCCTGTACATTTGCTTTGTTAGCAGCTTTTTAAAAATGTACAGTTGCCTGAAATTACTACAAATAAAGAAACTGCTTGAGCAGAAGTTAACTTAAAAAAGAAAAGTTATTTGAACATTAGAACTCATCCAGATGCTCCTTCTTTTGCAGTGTTTGGTAACACTCTGCTTATAGCTGACCATACTAGAGAGGAGGAACATCTGGCAGATGTTCTGGAACATCTGGCAGAACAACAGGAACCCTAACAGAAGCAGCAGATGAGGAAGGCAAGCTATGCCGTCTTCACAACCCTGGTGGAGGTGGGCTGACTGGGGCCAAACTTCAGGACTGTGTAAGCCTAGCAATTACAAGACATAAAGATTTACAACTAATGGATGAAGTATTGGGCTGGCCAAAAAGTTCGTTTAATTTTTTCCATAAGATGGTTCTAGTAGTGCTTAGTTGTCTTCACTTCTATCAAAACAATTTTGTTAGACTGTATTGTGACAGCTGTCATATCAGTGTGCATTAAAAAAATTTATTAAAATTGGTGAATTTGGGGGCAGCCATTTTAATATAGAAGATGGAAGAAGATAAACATCATTTTCAGCGTATTATGCTTTATTCCAGGAAAGGTAAAAATGCATTTGAAATGCAAAAAAAGACTAGTGCAGTGTATGGAGAAGGGGCTGCAACTGATCACATGTGTCAAAGGTGACTTGTGAAGTTTCTTGGTACTCCTACATTTGGCCAAATAACTCTTTGTTTTGGGGCTGTTATATGCACTGGGAGATGTTTAGCAGCACCCCTGGCCTCTACCCACTAGAAGCCAGTGGTGGGAGATAATCAACATACTCAGAATATCCAAAACAATAAAGTAATTAGTGAAAATGAAAAATGTACCTTTTATTTCATGGAAAAATTAAAGACTTTTTGGCCAACCCAATAATTAAAGAGTATGAAACCCAAATAAGCACCCACATTTTCAAAACAGATTTGTAAAAAACTGTATTATTACATTGTACAAACCTTTTTTACTAAATAATCAAACTACATTCTTCTGGGGGAAAAAACAAAACTGTCAAGAAGAAAGGAGGGTTCTCCACCTAAAAATTTTAATCACTTAAGGTAAATTGTTTTAAGTACCCACCAAATACATATGTTAAATTTTTTTAAAGATTTTATTTATTTATCTTTGGAGGGGAAGGGAAGGAGAGAGGGAGAGAAATATCAATATATGGTTGCCTCTGGTTGTGTCCCCTGCTGGGAACTGGCCTGCAACCCAGGCATATGCCCTGACTGGGAATTGAACGATCCTCTCGTTCGCAGGCCCGCACTCAATCCACTGGGCTACACCAGCCAGAGCTCCTATGTTAAATTTATACATTAATTATAAATAATTATAAATGACAGTTCATGGACAGAAAGAAATGCAAAAAATCTTCAACTTCGGTTTGTTGTTGGTAGTGATAATCATGTAGCAATTCCATTACTACAACACTGTGCAAATGAGCAGATATATTTAGATTTTTAGGGAATCGGGGATCTTATGAGAAAAGAGAGATACAAACATCGAATGGAATGAGAGAAAGAACCTCTGGGGATTAGATCAGAAGTTAGCAGCAGTACCATGAGTTCATGCTTATATTTAAAAACACACTGAGTCTCTAGCACTGCTCAGTGAAAGAGTGACGCCCCAACAGAAAGAAGCACTGTCAGCGCCCAGTTTTTATCTCTAACATCACTCCCCATAAAAATGGAATGGAACTACTTGGCAAAGAGCTAATTCCACAGCTGCAGCAGGAAAAACACAAAGAGTCCTGAAACATATTGTTGTGATGGCATGAATATGCTGAAAAAACAGATGAAGACATCATAAGGGCACAGGAACCAGCCTCAAAGGGCTCCCATGGGTCATATTTAGAAACATGAGCATCAAAATGAATAAAGACAAGAACAGAATATAACCAACTGAATAAAATAAAGAATTCCTGAGTCCAGAGCAATAGTATCGGAGCATGAAATAAAGCAGGGAACAAAAGTCCTTCTTTATAGACGAATGCTAGCTACATTTATTAGCTAATAAATGTAGAAGAAACAAAAGAATTACAGAATTGCCTTTCTGCAGACGCTAAAGTAATAAGTGAGGCAAGAATCATCAGTGGCTGCTAAAACCACTGGGTGGGAAACACAAGGAGTGCGGGAGGTTATTCAGCATCACTTTCCAGTCTAGTAATTGAAAAAAAAATCTGTAAAATACAGAAGTACAGTAAACACTACCTTAAATCAAGTGATCAGATTTAACATCATCATAAGAGAACAAACGGACATCATGTGCCTTCCAATGTGATACACGTAAGACACATCACCACCTCGGTACTCCTCCTGCTTAAAATATTTAATCTGAATTTAATCCTGAGTATGCAGGTAAATGTAAGTTGAGAAACTTACTGTAAAATCGGCCTATACTCTTCTTCAAAAACGTCACTATTATGAGATACCCTGCACAAACACAACTGCCTGCAGATCACTTCCACATCCTCCCACAATGAATGAGACACAACTACATGCATAGATGATCCTTCATTTTCCAGATCTGGGATCTGGGGGGAGAAAATGGTGAAGGACATTACTGGGAAATTTGAATGTTGATATTATTTTAAAAAATCATGCTAACGTTACATTTCCCAACTGTGATAACTGCATTTGGTTATATGGGAGAATGTCCCTGATTCTTAGGGCATACACGGCTGAAATGTTATCGTGCCTGCAGCTCCTAAGTGGTTCAGCATCTATCTGAATATACATCTAATACGTATACGTATATTTGTGTGTATGTGTGTACACCCAGCAGCAGTGACAGTAAAAATGTTAACAGCTGGTACATCTACGTGAAGGATATATGGGTATACTGGGCTGGCCAAAAATAAGACACATTTTTCATTTTCACCAATTACTACTGATCTGGATATTTTGAGTGTGTCAGCCATCTCCCACATGGTGTAACATTGTTCTCAATTAATGTCTCCATTTGATCACTATCAACTCCTACTGGCCCACCCAACCGTGGAGCACCATCCGGCAAGAAACCTCCAGCGAGAAACTTCGCAAACCATTTTTGACACATTTGATCACTCACAGTGCCTTCTCCATACACTGCACCCATTTTTTTTGCGTTTCAGTTGCATTTTTAACCTTTCTTGAAATAATAAAGCATGATATGCAAACATATTGTTTCTTCTTCCATCATCAATATTAAAATGGCTGCACGAAAATTCACCAATTTTGATAAGTTTTTTAAATGCACATGGATATGACAGCCATCACAATACAATCTAACAAAATTGGTTTGAATGACATTAAAGGCAACTGAGCGCTACTAGAACCATCTTACAAAAAAAACAAATGAACTTGTTGGCCAACCCAATATATTATACCTTTCCTGTAGGTCTGAAATTTTTTTGAGATAAAAGATGGATGGAAAAGAGCATTATGGGTGCTATCCAGCATTTTTCAGCCTTGGGATTTACTATCGAGAATTCTCTTCTCTAGGGCTTCAAGTATTCCTCTCATCCCTAAAGTGTGCCCCCTTGCACCTTTAAATTCACACTGACCCTCCAATACTCTTCAACTCCTCCCTTGTCACTATTTACACTTGAGAAAGTGTAATGCCATTCTTGGCTAGGAGGAGACACCATCAACATGCCAACTTCAGTTTCCCAAGAAGTAAATGAGCATCCCAAATTCATTTAATACTTATCATTTACTAAGTGTACTTATTAATAAATATGCAACAAACACCTAGTGTATACTTAGTACTGGGGAGAGAACAAGAATTTGCCACCCTAGGCACTAAAACTTACTACAAAGCCATCAAAATAGCATGACAGTGCACAGAAATGAACAAACCAATCACTAAAATAGAGGCCAGAAATTAATCCAGAGATATATGGATTTTAATAGTTAACAAGTCTAATTCAATGAGAAAGGAATGTTTTATTTAATAATAATAGTTAAGAACCAAGTACTTTCTAAGATAGCAAAGTTTTTAAAACAGTGAAGTCACGTTTCAAACTCAGCCAGAAAAATAAATCGTTCAGCCTGGCAGCCTCACTCACGGGATTTTATGTCCCACAGAAATGAAAGCACAGTGGTGGGCTACAGAGGCAAGTGCTGCAACGCTGCTTGTAGGGGTGAAACAACCCAAAATAACTGAGTGCTCAAGAACAGAGAAGTGGGTAAGTAAATGGTTAAACTATGGTTTATTAGAATAAATGAGGTAGATCTTTGCCAATTAATTTGGACAAATTTTCATAATTGCTGTTATGTGAGAAAAAGTACATGCAATATGTATGTGATATGACTGATCACCTATTTCTTTACAATAAACTCAGAAGTAGAATTGTCAGGTGTTGAATATATTGGTAAGAATTAGATACAACTAACTCAGTCACTAATATCAGAATGTGGCAACTAATAATCTCACATGCTCAACACAAGAAAATTGAACTCTAAATGTTCAATTTCATAAATGAGATTGTAGGAGGTCTCCCAATTTAGCTAAATCTTCTTTCTTGGTCCTCAGTAAATGTTTTGACTATTCCTATAAATATGAATAAAGAATATTCTTCCACCTATTTACTTTTCAAAAGAGATAAACCTTGACGGTTTCAATTTTCCAATTATAAAAATAATACTGGCTCTTTGCTCAAAAACTCTAATCTGGCACCAATAATTTCACTCCCCTGAAATAAATAACACTGTGAGGAGTCACATATAGCCATACGTGTACAAATTATTATATATGCAATTCTTATTTCATTTAATAAACAATGAACTAGTTCCCCTGATAATCAGGCTGTATCCAGAATTTAGTATTACTAATGTTACAGTGTGTATGTGTGCCCTCTATTTTAGCTTCAGATAAATTCTTGGACCTGAATTGGTGAGTCAAAGGGTATCTGCTGTGCCATTTTAATACCTATCACCACACTGCTTTCCAAAAAAGATTGTCAGCTGACAGCCCCGACAAGAACGTACGCGACTACCCTTCAATCATGCCACTTTTAGTCCTAGTCAACCTGAGTCTTTTTCAATTGCATCAACAACGAAGAGGTAAAAAAGAAAATTATTCCAATGTGACTCCTTTATTTCATTTACTCAACAAATACGTGAGCTCATCTACTATTGCTAGACACTGTGCTAAAAGCTGGGGGTAAAATCGAAGAGAATGACACATATGGACGCTCCCTGACCTTACAGAACTCACAGTCAACTGCATCCTACTGAATTTCTCTGACACATCATCGTGTGTCACTTATTCAAATTTCTTCTTTTGCAAAATGCCTATTCATGTCTTTTTCCCATTTTTCTATTAAAGTGGTAGTTTTTAATTATGTAATAACCATACTATTCCCAGTTTATCATGTATCTTAACTGAGAAATACAAGGTTAGGATTAAATCTCATATTAAATTGTTATGTTAACCACACTGACGGCCTCCCTGAGTCTTCTGCCTCCTCCTGCCAATCCACTCCCCACAGGCCACGCCTAAACTCTCCTCAATTGCTTCCCAGTAAGATGCCAGCCTCACTGCACTGCTGACATCTGCCTGTCTCTCTCCAAGTCCTCTTTGTCTCTCTGTCTTTCCTTAGACCATGATCTGTGTCTACGCAGCCTCTCTAGAGTGTTCCATTCTTTATTTCTGTGAAATAACTATAACTAACCTAAATAAATATTAATAAATTTCTATACTATAGACGTTGTGCTATCTGTATCTTTATTTCTCAATTATTTAGTATCCAAAAAGATCAGAAGGGAATTTTACTATGAACAACTCGGGATCAGGGTACTAAGGCTGCAATTTTCAACCTTTTTCATCACATGGCACACATTAAAAAATCACTCAAATTCTGCACCACACCAAAAAAATATACTATTTGCTGATCTAACCACAAAAAGAGGTGTCATTTTGATTCATTCACACTGGACAGCTATTGCTCTGTAGCCTGCTGTCATTCTTTTATTTGACAGTCTCATGGAAAAGAGATCCGTGCCCCTGACTAAACAGTCAGGTATTGTACGCTTTAAAAATGCTTGTAGCACTCCAGCTGAGAAACAACCAGAGGAAGGAGAAGCTGCCTCTGAAAGGCAGTCTCTGCCACCACTGCTACTGTAAATCTCACCCACTTACTAACAGTAGCTCCATCCGAGTGCAGCTGCACTAACAGGAAACTAGACAAACTAGAAGAGGTCACTTCGCAATCATCTGTACTTCTCTGAAGAGCCTTAGGAACTCTCAGGGACAAAAGGCAGGCAATGAGGGAGGGGTTAAGAAGAACAACCTCGGAAGAACATCAGGAATAGTTCAGAGCATATGGCACACGTGCAGTAACTATCTACCAGATTAATATTTGGGGGAAGAAAGGTTCTCCCTCATTTGTCCATAATAAGTATCAGAGAGGCAAAGGTATTAATTCTCAAGATGACCCCTTATCTCCCAAAACCCAGTTCCTGAAGTCACAGGGGACTCAGCTGGTTTAGCATAAGCAAGGACTATTTGATAAGCCACATGTAGAGTGGTAACCTTGCTCAAAAAAACTCTCAAACATAAACCATCTAGTAACCACAAACCAACACAATCATCTCTTCATTAACTTCTTAAATATAATAACAAAGTAATGTGAGTTCTAAACTTCAATTGAACTATAAACAATAGAGGCACTACAATTCAGTAAATGGGGCAATTAAGAGTATCTGACGTTTAGTTTGGATTATATAACATAATAGACGCATGACTTATGTAAGTAACTTCCCTGAACCTCAGTTTTATTTTGTGTAAACTGTCCATATTAATGTGATGAAAAGGATTAGATGAGAAAAATCTGAATGTATCTGGTTATTTAACACTATATAAGAATAGAGTGTAAAACAAAGAATGAAATGTCCTTCTGTAACAGGGCGCAGCCAAGAAGGGGCCCCCCCAAAAGGGATCTGGAATGGGGTCCAGAACTCAAGATGTCCAGGAAATATTAGAAAGACATATAAGATGTCCTCAATCCCCCAGGTGTCAGTTGGGGAAGGGACCAATGGAGCAGGGCCATTGAGAGCTGTTTTGCATAGCAACAGTTTCAAGTTTTGCAGCTAACCTCTGGAATGGTCATTTAACATATCTATAACTTGAACTGGTTTCACAAATATGTTAAATAGCTGTGGCCATGCTTTGAGCCATGAAGGGAGTGGCTTCTACCCAGGATGTAACTGGGGGGCTGGACCCCTGAGTTACAGCGCCTGTGTGAGAGCCTGGAGACGACTGGCTCCACACCATGGGGCCACGCCTGCCCAGACTCACTATGGCAGCCCAGTAAGGCTGGGAGGATATGGGAGTCCTGGCAGGTGTAACTGATTGTGGGAGGAGTCGGAAATGGGGCCGCAAAGGAGGATTGGCGCAGGGATTTAAAGGCAGACGTGGCAGCCATTGAGGGGAGAGTCAAGCGATTTCGGTGGAGTTCAGACACCCTCTTGCCCAGGTGAAGAGGAGAGAGTCACACGGTTTTGGCAGAGCGGGGACCCTCGCAGCCACGTGAGAAGGAGTACCACTTGGCTTTGCCAGAGTGGGGACCCTCGAAGCCACGTGAGGAATCACCATGCGGCTTTAGCAGAGAATCGCCAATCAGCTTTGCCAGAGTGGCGACCCTACCCTCTCCGCAGCTCTGGCAGAGAGAAGAACCACGCGGTTTTGGCCAGAGTATAGACCCCTGCAGCTTTGGTAGAAGAGGCCCACATGGCTTTGGGGTGCTCCCTTTGGCCACATGGCCTTGGAAGCAGGAGAGACTTTGCCTGGAAAAATGAGTACAAAGAACTCTTGCCAGTGGACCATGAGAAGGTGCCACATGACTTTGGATTAACTGGAGATTCTGCCTGGATGGCGACACAGCTGATGGTGCCAATGGCCTGAAACAGACGTGTGCTGCTTTTCCTGAGATACAGTACCCCGAATTAAGGCGGCGGGGGGGGAGGAAGTGCTGTGGGAGTGTGGTTATCCTAAAGGCCTTTGATATATTAATGGGGACATTGGGTCACTACTTTAAGTCTGTACAGCTTTAAATAAACCTTTCCTTTCCTTTTTACAAATCTCTGGCACTGAGATGTCTTTCCTTTGGCAGTGGACAGACGAGCCCAGTAGGTATTAGAATACCGTCCTTGGGAGGGGCTCCTGTTTTCTGTAAGTTTTTGGCATCCCTTGATGGGCCAAATATTGTCCCCCTCCTTGGACCTCTGTTCGGTAACACCTCCAGATGAGCACAAATCTTTTTGGGGTACAACTGTGAGTACAATTAAATTGTGATAGTTAAATACTCTATGAACTGATTAGAAATCACTAAATTGTACACTTAAAAAGAAGGGAATTTTATGGAATGCAAATTATACCTCAACAGAGCTGGGTTTTTTGTTTTTTTTTTAAGGAATGTTATCAGTCTGAAAAGGATCCTTGATTGCTATCATTTGTCAACTCTGCCTCTACCTTCCCAATGGGCTTCATACCAGTACCTTCCCTTAAATAATTGAGGCTCCCAACCTTCTGCTTAAACCACCCGTTTCCCTATCAGAAACAACTGAGGTCTCACATCATTTAAATAATATGGTGTTATTCAAAAGATAAAGGATATGGCCCTGGCTGGGTGGCTCAGCTGGTTGAGCACTGTCCCATACATAAAAAGGCTGAGGGTTTGTAACAGGGTGCAGCCAGGCCCCCCCCCAAAGAGAGATTTGTAATGGAGTCCAGAACTCAGGGTGTCCAAGAAATATTAAAAATATAGGATGTCCTCACCCTGACAAGTCTGAGCTGGGAGATGGGACACAAGGAGCAGGGCTATTGACAGCTGTTTTGCATAGCAACAGTTTTGCAAATAACCTCAGGAATGGACATTTAACATATCTGTAACTTTTAACTGGTTTTGTGGATATGTTAAATAGCTGTGGCCATGCTTTGAGCCAGAGAGATGGGAGGGACTTCGACTCATGACATAACTGGGAGGCAACTCCCCGATTACAGTGCCTGCTTGAGAGCTTGGAGATGACCGGTTTCCGCCTCAGGGCCACGCCTGCTCGGACTCACCACAGCAGCCTAGAAAAGCTGGAAAAATACAGGAATGCTGGCAGGTGTAGCCAATTGTGGGAGGAGCTGGAAATGGGGATGCAGAAGATTGGCAGCAGTATTTAAACCCAGGCACAGCAGCCATGCAAGGGAGAATACTACACAGCTTTGGGGCTCCCTTGGCCACCAAAAGCAAAGGGAGCTTAGGGAGCTTAGACCTTTGGGGCAGCTTAGGAAGCCAGAAGGCAAGATGTAGCAGACATGCAAAGCTCTCTCCTAGCAGTTTGGAAGAATGCAGAGGGATGCTGTGGGAAGAAAAGGGGTGAAAGGACTCTTGCTGTTGGGCCATGAGAAGGTGCCATGTGGGTCTGGGTTAAGAACTGGAGATCCCAGCAACACAGCTGATGGTGCTGGGAACCTCGGGAGGCCTGCCAGCCAAGCACAGATTACTGGGAAGAACTGAGGGCAACCTGAGCCAAGGACTTCTGTTTCTTTTCCTGAGATGTGGTACCCCAGACTGGGCAAAGGGGGGAAGGAAGGACTGTGGGTGCTTGTGGGTGTTTTAAGGGACTTTGGGACTTTAATGAAGACATTAAATCATTACTCTATAAGTCTGTATAACTTCTAAATAAATAATTCCTTCCCTTTTCACCAATCTCTGCCATTGAGAGCTATAATTCCCTGGCAGCGGGCAAGGTGAACCTAGTACAGGAGGACCCCGGAAGAAATGGGGGTCCATTCCGAAATAGTACCTCAATTCCTGGTCAGGGCACATACCTAGGTTGCAGGTTTGATCCCTGGTTGGGTGCATGTAAGAGGCAGCGAGTCAATGTTTTTCACATTAATGTTTCTCTCAATCTCTCTCTCCCCCTTCTCTTCCCCTTCCTCTTTCTTCCTCTCTCTCTAAAATCAGTAAACATCTCCAGGTGAGGATTTTTTAAAAAGGTAAATACGATTGGAACAAATATTACAGTCTCAGGAATTGATACATTGAACTTGAATAATACTAAAATAAACAGACCTAACAGATTAAGTATGGAACACTCATCATCAGCATGTAATGGGTTGTTGGCTGGGAAGCCCCATGGACCCCCAAAGGGAGGATATTTAATGGGGTCCAGAACTTGGGGTGTCCAGGAACGCAAGATATCCTCCACAGACCTGGCTGGGGGATGGGAGAGATGGAGCAGGGCTGTTGATTTATTTTGCGTATCAATAAAAAACTAGCTTCACACTTACATGTGGGAATTGTTATTTTGCATATCAACAGCAGGCTAGGTAGGGAGGTGGGCAAGACTTTAATCCATAATGTAGTTGGCAGGCAGCTTCCCCTGGTGAGAGTGCCTGCAAGAGAACTTGAAATGGTTCTCTCCATACCATGAGGCCATACCTGCTGAGACTAACTATGGCCAAGAGCAGAAACTGGGGGAGTGTTGGCAGGTGTAGCCAATTGTGGGAGGAGTCAGAAATGGGATTAAGGAGGAGATTCCAGGCTGAGATTTAAAGGAAAGGCAGGCCCTCCATGAGGGAGACGATGCGGGACTAGACCAGAGGACTAGACCAGAGGATGAGACCATCTGGGAAAGAAAGGGGCGAAAGGAACAAAAGGAGGTGCCATGTGGTGTGGGGCTAAGAACTGGTGATCATGGCGGCAACACAGCTGATGCTGCTGGGGACTGCAGACCTGCCCAACCCAGCACAAATTACTGAGAGGAACCCGGAGTCTAGCTGAGCTACAGACTTCTGTTTCTTCTCCTGAGATACGGTACCTCTGACTGGGCAAAGTGGGGAAGGCAGGACTGTGTGCATAAGGGTGTTTTAAAGGGACTTCGGGATTTTAATGGCGGCAATCCACCATTACTTTAAACCTGTATAACTTTTGAAAAAATAGTTCCTTTCCTTTACACCAAACTCTGGCATTGAGAACCACATCTTACCCAGGTGGCGGGCAAGATGAACCTGTCCAGAAAGACCTCAGGGGAGGGGCCTTGTTTCAATAATAGTATCTGAGCTGCCCCTCCATGGATTCCTTTTGGTAACAGCTTTTGATGGCCAACATGTGGCTGAGAATTACACGTGGCAGACCAGCCCCCTCGGATGTGGGAAAGTGAAACTGCAGAATTTCCCCAATCTCTGAAAAGAGAAATTTTCCCCATTTCTCTGCACCCCTACTGAGGGCATCGGCCACCTAGTTGTGCCCGGAAAAGTAAAAAGGAAATGGATCTTGGAAGGGACCAAAGAAGTGAGATGATTTAGCTGAAATTTGTTTCTGACACTGTTTTGGAATAATGGAGTTGTAGGTATGGTTTGGTTATGTTGCGTCCAGGCTGCCCCGTGTGCTTACAGTTTTGGTGAGCCCTGATGGGACTAAGGGAACCTGTACTCAGGCGCTAGCCACCTGAGGCAGACTGACCCCTGAAGCATGGCTGTGGGGACTTCCCAGTCTCAGGGAACTGCTCTGCATCCCAGCTCAAGGCACCAGCCGCCAGGAATGCCAGAATGGTGTAAAGGAGCAGGTTTAGGAAGGAAAAGAACCCCTAGGCTCTGTAAGCTGAGCCTGCATGCATGCTGGGGATCAGACAGCAAGCCATGTGGGTACCCCACCATTTTGAGTAAAATGGAGATGAGTCATATGAGTGTCCCACTGTGGCAGATGGGCCATGCACCAGTCAGCATCCTGGACGACCCAGCTTGCATGGGTGCCGCCATTTTTGATGTGTCACCTGGCCACTCTGCCGTCGAGGATCATGGGTCTCGTGAGAGTTCCGTCATCTTGGAACTGGGCATGATGGTGGGCTAAGTGTTCGCTTTAGATTAGGTGCTGTGTGGGCACTGCACCAGTAGAGTTCTCTGGGCAGCTGGTTCTGAAGGTCATGAACCAGGGTCCAAGGGTGACCATCTGTGTTATAAGGTGTTTCCAAGGCCAAAGCTGCAGGATATCCCTGCAAATCTAGGTATTTTTAGTGGAAGATGCCTGTAATGCTAAGGACTTTTAGCTGCCAGGTACTGAGTTTAAGTAAAGTCCTTCCAGTGTAGAAAGTAACAGGGATTAAAAGGGAATTGTGGTTAAATTTGGATGGGTAAAAATATGTATGAAAGTTGTGAAAGTTTTAAACCTGGAGGAAAGGAAACCTCAACTACTCATTTTCTGATTTAATGGGAATGTGGTTTGAAGTCTGCTCTGGTTCTGACTGGAAATCCTCTGGACCTAAAGACCTAGGAAAGGTTACCTGTAAGTGCTCAGGGAGAAGTCCTTTGCGGATGAGGACCAATGGTCACTCAAGGCTGACGAGTATTTCAGCCTGAGGCAAAGAAGCATGTCTCTGCCAGGGAACTAGTGGGCACACTGGTGCAATAGGATTGTTCTTGTGTATTATTCTCCTGGAACTCTGTTTTGAATTTTGCTCTGTATCTGCTCTGAAAAGGAAATTGAGGTGCCTACACATGGGAAGTTAAAACTTCATACTATGTAGGAAAGTGTAAGATATGGAAATGAGGAAGGTTGGAGATGTTTGAAAGTTTTTAAAGAAATTATATGGTGTTAGTGGAAAATATAAGGCATGGAGGTGCGATCTAGTTGGATATCAAGACAAGGATTTTCTTTTGCACTTTATATTTTTCGACCTGATCCCTTCAGAATTTGGCATTCTGAAAGAATGAGTGATGACACAAGATTCCTTTGCATAAAACCAATTAGACCAGTCATTAAATGGTGGTTTTGTTAACTAAGATTTTGACTGGAATGTCATGCCAGAAGGAGTCATGTCTGGGTTCCAATTGCCACCTGAAAGCCCTGAAGAACTGGGGTTGACTTGCGAAGCTAGCGAAAGCCCATGAGAAAAAGCCTGGTGCCGAGGTCAGTTATGTGGTTTGTGGCAGTCCTTCCAGGGAAGGAATGAAGGCTCCTTTCCTGAATGATGGCTGGAAAAAAAACCTGTAGACACAACGCAAGCCTCAAGGACTTCACTGAAACAACTGGTACAGGTGAAGCCAGATGGCAGGTATGTGGCTCAGCTTCTGTGCCCTGAAGGGTGGACTAAACGGTCAATCTAAAGGTTGGTTCCCTGCTTTAAGTTCCAGCAAAGCAAACTTAAAGTATTGCAGGTGTTCCAGACTGCTCTTGGCATGTTTATGCTAACAAACAGGCAAAATTAAAAACTAGACTCAATGTAGTCTTTTTAATGACCACGAGGGTGACCTTCAGAAAAATCATGGTTCAGGGAAAATCACAATGCTCAATATTGGACATCAGAACAGCGCAGCTAACTGTCTTGAAAGTATTTTTTCATTTGGAAGTTGAAACTGGGTTTGTAATATCACCAAAAATGTTCAATTTACAGGCATGTAGGACAGGTCAAATTGTAGCAGTTAAATGTCATTTCTGCAAAGGCCTTGCAGTTGGATGTCTTCCCAAAAGACAGTCTCATAGGCACAGAGACTGGCTTGTGGGTTGTTGTGTGGATTAACATGTGTATTCCATCTTCTGTTTTCATAGGGCGTATGCCTATGACCTCATTACCTCAGTGAATGGTTGCAATATAGATCTCCCTGAAGGAGCCCATCTTCATGACTATCCCCTGAGGCTCAATGGTTTGGCTGAACTAAGTGGTTGGGTTGGTGAAGTGTTGGGGCAATCTGTGGACTTCACTTTTAAAACTGATTTTCCCACCCTGGCTGGTGTAGCTCAGTGGATTGAGCACGGGCCTGTGAAGCAAAGGGTTGCTGGTTCGATTCCCAGTCAGGGCACATGCCTGTGTTGCAGGCCAGGTCCCCAGTAGGGGACACATGAGAGGCAACCACACATTGATGTTTCTCTCCCACTCTTTCTCCTTCCCGTTCCCTCTCTCTAAAAACAAATAAAATATTTTTTAAAAAACTGATTTTCCTTTTTCTACCCTAATGGCTTGGACAGAAAGGGTGCAGAAATTTGAAAACGGGGAAATCCTAAAATATTCTCTTTACCCTGAGCTAAGGATAGTGGGCAAAAGGGCTTTGGACAGGTATAGCATGCCTCACACACCTTTCCCCAGATAAGCTTCTTTTCCTAATGTGGGGCATTGAAGAACTGGCCCCTGCCTTTGTCATTTAGTGGTTATGGTTTAATTGTGTCTTCTAACCCTCTTGCCAAATCTGTCACCTCCATAATATGATGTCCAGTAATGTCAGCCTTTGGACATCAAGCCTGCCACTCCCCAGTAATAGCCAACTGACCTGGACCCTGCAAGGTCCTTACCCTCACAGGAAAGCCACCCTCTATGCCACCCCCCAACTCTTTTAGAGACTCTCGGACCCAAGGGTAGGTAGGACAGCAGCCATGTCCAGCAAGAAATACCTACAAGAAGATGAGACCTTTGCCCATTGTCCTTTATATGATTACAAAAGGGTATATTTGAAAGGGGGGGATTTGTGATGGAATATAGGCTGGGAGGACTTGGGGTCCCCAAAGGGGGGATTTTTTGGTAACCATTCCTTGTCATAACAAGCAGAATACACATTCTTCTCAAGTGCACGTGGAATAATATTCTCCAGGACTGATTATGTTAGGTCACAAAACAAATCTAAATAAATCTAGAAGGATTAAAATCATATAAAGTATGTTCAAAGTATGTAATTTCATGCTGGGATAAAATTACAAATCAAGAAGAGAAAGAAGACTGGGAAATTAACAAATATGTGGAAATTAAACAATGAACTCCTAAAGAACCACCTGCTCAAAGAAATCACAAGGGTAATTAGGAAATCCTTTGAGATAATGAAAACAAAACCCAATACTAAATCTTATCAGATGCAGTTAAAATAGTGCTTACAGGGAAATTTATAACTTTCAAAATTGCTATTAAGTGAGGAGAAAGATCTGAAATAATAAAGATTAGAGTAGAAATAAATAGAGAATAAGACATAGTGGGTTGGCCAAAAAATTCATTTGTTTTTTTCCATAATACAGCTCTAGTAATGCTTAGTTATCTTTATTTCATTCAAAACAATTTTGTTAGACTGTATTGTGACAGCTGTCATATCAGTGTGCATTTTTTGAAAACATCAAAATTGGTGAATTTTTGTGCATCCATTTTAATATTGAGGATGAAAAAATACACATTTTCAGCATATTACATTTTAGTATTTCAAGAAAGGTTAAAAACACAACTGAAATGCAAAAAAAGATTGGTGCAGTGTACCGGGAAGGTGCTGTGCCTGATCAAATGTCAAAAGAGATTTGTCCTGGCTGGTGTAGCTCAGTGGATTGAGTGCGGGCCTGCAAACCAAAGCATTGCTGTTCGATTCCCAATTAGGGTACATACCTGGGTTGCAGGCCAGTTCACAGTAGGGGACGCACGAGAGGCAACTGTACATTGATATTTCTCTCCCTCTCTCCTTCCCTTCCCCTCTAAAGATAAATAAATAAAACCTTTAAAAAATAAATAAAATAATAAATAAATAAATAAATAAATAAATAGTGGTATGTGACGTTTCTTAGTACTACTGACATTTGGCCCAATAACTCTTTCCTGTGGGGCTGTCGTATGCATTGGAAGATGTTTAGCAGCACCCCAGCCTCTACCCACTAGAAGCCAATAGCAGGAGATACCTGACATACTCAAAATATCCAAATCAATAAAGTTACTGGTGAAAATGAAAAATGTGTCTTTTATGGAAAAAAATTAAACAGGCTTTTTGACCAACTCAATAATAGAGAAAATGAAGAAAGCCAAAAATTGATTCTTTGAAAAATCAAGAATTGACAAAACCTTTAGCCCTGGCTGCTGTGGCTCAGTGGACTGAGTGCCAGGCTGCAAACCAAAGGGTTACTGTTTCAATTCCCAGTCAGGGCACATGCCTGGGTTGTGGGCCAGGTCCCCAGAACGGGGCTCACAAGAGGCAACCACACACTAATGTTCCACACACTCTTTCTATTAAAAGAAAAAAGAAAAAAATTACAATCTAGTTGCAATGACCAAGGGGGAAGAAAAATGAAAACTCAAAAACAGTTTAAAGTGCCCTGGCTGGTGTAGCTCAGTGGATTGAGTATGGGTCTACAAACCAAAGGATCACAGTTCAACTCCCGGTTGGGGCATATGCCTGGGTTGCAGGCCAGTTCCTAGCAGGGGACCCAGAAGAGGCAACCATACATTGATGTTTCTCTCCCTGTCTCCTTCCCTTCCCCTCTAAAGATAAATAAATAAAATCTTTTTTTAAAAAAGTTTAAAGTGTTCAGAACCTATTATGATTTTTTCAGTGAATGCCTTAAAACTATCCTACTGCAAATGAAGCCCTTCCACTACCAGATTATTAAATCATTTAAACTCCCAAAGTCAAAATGAGACTTGAGCTATAAGATCGATTATTTTAGAACCCAGTTTACCATAACTGCTATTAAGCTGTTACTTTAATGTAAGGCACAATTTGTTAAAGCAAAAAGCCTCAAGTGGAGAGAAACCCCTCTTGGCCTCATTTGGCATCACTTCTCTACCCATGAGAGTCTGAGGAGGTCACTGCCTACCTACAAGGCAAAGAGATGACAGTGTGCAACATCTGGAGATCCAAGCCAACAGTATCAAAACATCAGGTCCCAATTCAGCACTTTACACACAAGGACCTTTGCCCAAAAGATATCGTTATATATTATCTCAATTTCTCAAAATCACTCTCAACTAAGCCCTCAAAGCTTCCAAGGAATTTTATTGTCTCTGATGAATGCTCTTTTCATGGAGTCTATGATTTTCTCTCCTAAGTTCTATTCCACAAACAACCATGTTTTACCAAAGATTAGAAATAAAAGTAAAAAAGAGAAATCCTCTCATTCACTGACCATCAGCTTTCAAAGTACTAGCATCTGCATCCATTCTCTTTCCCCTGGTTAAAAAAGAAAAAACATCTCTTTCTATCAAAGAACACCTGTGCCCATTTTGTTATCTTTTTCTAGTTACTTTTATCTTTCATTAGTTACTGACTTCTCTCCAGCAACTTCAACATCTGCTTCTAGTGAATCCTCTTCATCAGCATTCAAGCACATTCCTCTTTTAAAAAAAAGTTAAGACAGACTTGACCATGTATTTCTGTCCAGCTGCCACTCACTCTTTATCTTCTCAATTCTTGTTCACGTCCAAGCTTCTCTAAAGTAGTCTTGGTGATTCTCCACTTCCTCTGAAAGCACCTTAGAAAATACACCACTGCCATTAGAGTGGAAGACTCCTGTGTATTTTCCCATAAGATTCTTTGTACTTTTACTATATACCGTATTTTTCAGACTATAAGACGCACCCCCATTTGGGAGGAATAATGGTTGTTAATGCTGCTGTTGAGCTGTTTACATTTACATTGGTGAAATAGTATGTTATTTATATTATTAAATATTTTACCACATTTCTTGCTTCAAAAATTCTTTGCCTATTTTCCTCTTAAAACCTAGGTTCATCTTATGGTCCAAAAAATACGGTATGTATATATTCTCTAAATAAGACACTGAAGTGTCTTGCATGTTTTTCAACCAGTAAAAATGGTATACTTGAAAGACTGAGCATTTTAATTCTCAGCATTATGTTATGAGGTTAATCCATGTTCATTTATTTTCATTGTTGTGTATCCACACAATTTACTTGTCTATTCTCCAGCTGATGGATATTTAGGGTAGTTTTCCCTATTCCCTATTTCAAAAAATGCTATGATGATTATTTTTATATATGGCTTCTCTCTGTACCAATGCTAGATTTCAGGGTAGGAGCATCTTCAAATTTAGTAGATATATACAAAATGCATCCCAAAATGTATCCAATCACAATTCAACACTATTCTTTTCAACTTCCCACACTCTATCCCATTTCCCATACTCTACTCCTTTGCCAAGTTCTCTAGAGATTTCCATGTTGCCAAAGCCAAAAGACATTTCACTGCTTTAGTTGACCTACCATTCAACACATTCAGGTACTAAGTTCCTTAATATACGTCTGGCTTCTGTAACCATGGCCCTACCAGTTTTCCAAGTATCTCTTGATTGCTCCTCTGTGCTCAGCCATGGTTCTTATTCTGATTCAGTCTACATTTTGTCCCTACAATTTCATGGCTTAAAATACCATCTAAATACCTATATTCCAAATATCCAAATGTGCTCCAGACCAGACCTATCTCTTCTGAGATAGAGAACCATGTACCTAAAGACCTGTTTGATCATGTTCTTGTTCTGAGACTCTCAATCTTCATACATCCAAAATTGATGTCTTGATCTGTTTTCCCCTGCCTCCACCATCTCCTACTCCAGTGATCCTCTCCTACTAACCCCTACTGCTGAATCCTCCTTTCATCCTCTCTCCATATACCAGTCCACAACCACAACCTTCGAAATATATTGAGTCAATCTGTTTGTTCACTTCCTTCTCCACTTCCACTCTTAAAAAAAAACAAACTATCATTTTATCTCCAACTCGTACAAATGCTACAGCCTTCTAATTAGACTCCTAGTCCCCTGGTCTGTCTGTAGTCCACATTTCATACCAAAGCTGAAGTGATGTTTTTAAACCACAAACCAGATCGTGTTATCCAACCCCAGTGCTACAAAATTTTAATAAGCTTTCCACTTACCTTAGGATAAACTTTAAGGTCCTTAACATGGCCTACAGAGCCTTGATCTGGCTTTCTACCTCATCTGACTCCTGCCTATCCCATCAGATTCATTTTATATCTTACAACCCTCCCCTGTTTCCCACCAGGGGCCTCTTAGGGGGCTTACTGAACTTGTGGTGCTCTTCCAGCTTCAGAAAATTCATGCAGACAATTCCCCTTTCCTTCAGAATACTCAATCACAAGTATATATTTATTTTGACATTCACTAATATTTCCTCTCCCACTAGACAACAATCAGGGAATGTGTTTGTTTTGTTTAGCACTGTGTATCTATAACATAACCTAGTAGGCAATCACTTGAATGAGTAATCTAATGAAATTCACAGCCTGGTTAGAAAGGAGACATTATCTCACTAGGAAATAATACACAGATATTATGACATTATTTACCTAACATTACAAAATACTGCCCTGGCTGGTATGGCTTAGTGGACTGAGTGCCAGCCTATGAACTAAAGGGTCACCAGTTGGTTCAATTCCCAGTCAGGGCACATGCCTGGGTTGCCAGCTAGATCCCCAGTAGGGGGCTTGCAAGCGGCAACCACACACTGATGTTTCTCACCCTCCCTTCCCCGTTTTCTAAAAATAAATAACATCTTTAAAAAATACTAATATTTCACAATTGAAATAATTAGTACTTCATATTACACTAAAATCAGAAACTATTCTGCAACAAATTTTAATTTAGCACTCTAACATTTGCATTTAATTACTTCAAACAGACCTGAATTGAAACATTTATTTGTTCATCTGTCAAACTCTACAATTCTTATCCTTTAACTACAACTCAATTCACTTTCTCCATGAAGCTTTTCTAAGAAAGCAAAACTTTACTTCCTCATCTTAGGGACCAAACGGTATCACAAGCAATGCTTATTATGTAATTAAGCATTCAACTGTTCGATAAGTAATTTTAAACAGTATTTGCCAGACTAATTACTAATACACTGATGTTCTTTTAAAAATACAAAACAATGTAAAACCTCAATTCAAGAGAAGAAATGTTTATTACATACACAAGTATGCTCACAACTAAGGGTAAAAACTAAGAATACATGTTCTTTATTACATGTAATCAGCTGCCTCCCTCAAGATAATGTGTATCTCAGGAACAGCACATACTCCTTCCCCCCGCTGTCAGTGTAGTTACCTACAATGTGTCTGTTTCAGAAGCAGTTACATACTATGTATGTTTCAGAACCAAAACCAAATCAATTATACTTCTTTCATTAATATTTGAGAACTGTGTAAACCAAATTTAACTAGTCTAAACTTATCTCAAAAACTGTTGCTCCCAATCATCTTCAAAGATGAATAAATGGGCAGAGAGAATGGTTAAAAGTCAAAATGTACAGCTCCTCTAATAAAGAAAACCTTTTGATTCAGTTTCTTACTTTAAAAGCATACAAACATCTAAAACCCACAAAGACATCTCACTGGAAACTGTGTTTTATGCACTGATAATTACTTTTATAGCTTTATAAAACAGATCTAATGAAGATACTCTTATGCTTAAAAGTCATTAATAACAGGATTTAAAGCTGTATACAGTCAGTATTTATCTGAGCCTGAAAATAACCTACATACATTCAGATCCAGATTTTTACTCAGACTGGCCCTTAAGTACTGAGGTACTTAGTGGTACCTCACTTTCCCCACTTCTAATGACATCCTTTTCTAATTACAACCATTTCAAAGCTTACCACATATCCCACTTTTTCCGAGAAATCCTCCAAGAGTCTTCTTACTTATTACAATGTTAATAAAAAAGTGTAAGTATAAAACTAGGTACAAACTCATTACGTTTATAGCTCTTATGTAACTGTAAAACTAGAACTTTACACATTACATATAAAACAAAATTTAAAATAACGTGAATATAACAGATTACATTGGTTTATAGACACTAGACCAATGATGTATTCAATCCCAGAAATGTGTTGTCTTGGGTCTGGTTCTATATTTTTAAACCACTTCTTTAACTTGACTTCAATTATACTAACACAGAAAATGCTTATAAACATGTTATACAAAATGGACTCGATAACTGTGTTTATTTGTTAGTCTGGAAAATACAACTTTATACACCAGACCAGACAGCAGTTCTTAAACATCGATTTTAAAGAGGCCTCACTTGTTAACTCTGGCAGTCTTGTGCATTTGTGGTTTCCTACCTTACTGAAATCTACATTAAATATATATAAAGTACCACTGCTGAAGTTAGTAACACACACCCACACTTCAAACTGTTTCGTGTTGATGAATTATAAAGATGGGATCCACCGGAAACATCTCACAGTGAAAATATGATACCACCTACTATGCCAGGGTTCTTCTGTATTTGGCCTGCCCACTCTAACACATACTGTGACATGGTCCTGTTTTACTTACCATCTTTCCCTTCTGAGCCACTGCAGTATCGTCTTAGTAAAGGCACTATAGCTTAGCACAAACATAACAATAAACAAAATCTAAACCCAGCAACAAACTCCCAAGGGAGTATTTGGCTATAAAGCAGTCCTTTAGAAAGTTACATAAAACTCATTAATGTCTAAGAATCCCCAGTTAGAAGAGTATTACAGAAAATGGAACACTACTAAGAAGTCTAAAGCAGAGAACTAATGACATCAGATTTGCAGTTTCCAGGGAAAAATCACTGTGGTACAGGGTATACTGGAGATCAGAATGGCGGTAACAAACTGGTGAGAACACTTGTTGCAACAGTCCAGGTGACAAATGAAAGCTTGGGTTAAGGTAGCAATAGTAGGAATGTAGATGATGCAGAAAAATGGTTTGGATTCAAAGATACTAAGGAAGCAGAATCTTGGTACAAATCAGATGTGAGAAGTAAAACAGTGGAATCAAGGACAACACACAGGTTTCTGGGAAAGTAATGATAGTTGTACATTCTCCGAGGCAGGAAAAGGGCAAGATTGAGAGTGAGTGGGTTGAGAAGTGGTAGAATAGTTAACCTACACACAACAAACACCTACACTGTAGGTGTCTACACAGACTATCTGATCAGCTTTAGTTCCTAGCCACTGTGTATCAGTTATGTTAAGGATGATTAAATTTAGTATTTAGCCCACAATTATCAGACATGACAAAGGATATCTAGGCTAATGGACACAGAATATACCACCTTTAGAATCTGGACTCAGAGAACAACGACCTCTGGATGACAGACCTGTGAACTTGGGTTGTATCCATAGAAGAGATGAGGGTTTTTTGCTGGTATATGTAACTTATGTTTAGCCCTGGCTGGTGTGGCTCAATGGCTTGACTGCCAGCCTGTGAACTGAAGGTCACTAGTCAGATTCCCAGTCAGGGCACATGCCCGGGTTGTGGGCCGGTTCCCAGGTGGGGGCGCGCAAGAAGGGCAACTGATCAACGTTTCTTTCGCACATTGATGCTTCTCTTTCACATCAACTTTCTCTCCCTATCTTTCTCCCTCCCTTCCCCTCTCTCTAATCTTGTAATAAAATGTATGTTTTTAGCATATTTAATATACAGATGGGAAAAAATAGGACTGGGTGTGTGTGCACTAAAGAGTCATGGGAGAATGAGGCTGACCAACAATGTTTTAGGAGTGCCCTTTATTCCACCTGTCTCTGGAATGGTGAAGCTAAAGCACCTTATCGCAATGCAGTCCCCTAGCCAAAGCTGTAGCCTAGAGGGGGACACACAACCTAATGACTCCCCTTTCTGGGGCTTGGGACTCAGATTCAGGCCAGTCTCTCTGGTATCAGAAGACACAAGATTTCAAATTCAGAATAGCAGCAAATGTTAACGATACTGAATATACAAAGAGCATCTTATGAGAGACAGGCACTCCTAACCATATTTGGAGGCCCTGGATCCAAGCTGTTCCTGAGTTCCAGCCATCCTCCTATGGTCTGATTGCCTTTCTCAGAATTCATGGGATACTCAGCAAACTCCCAGCAAATTCTTCTTTCCTAAGTAAAACAAATTGCCTCTTAGACTATTTAAAGGGGGGAGGGTATTCAGTTTGATGAAAGAGTTCTGGTGCCCACAAAACACTTAAATATGATAGTGAAAGCAACACAAATGGACAGGCTCACACAGAAGAGTGAAAAGGGAATGACAAGACTAAAGTCCAAAACTACCAATATACCAAGGAATTAGCAAGAATTAAGAGTCTGCAAGATACCATCTCACACCTGTCAGAGTGGCCATCATCAATAAATCAGCAAACAACAAGTGCTGACAAGGGTGTGGAGAAAGGGGACCCCTTCTGCACTGTTGGTGGGAATGCAGATTGGTGCCACCATTGTGAAAAGCAGTATGGAGATACCTCACAAAATTAAAAATGGATCTGGTTTTCGACCCAGCAATCCCACTTCTGGGAATATATTCGAAGGAACCCAAAACACTAATAGGGAAAAACATAAAGCACCTATGTTTGTTGCAGTGTTATTCACAATCACCAAGATATGGAAGCAGCCCAAGTGTCCATCAGTAGATGAGTGGATAAAACAACTATGGAACATTTACACAATGGATTCTATTTGGCTGTAAAAAAAAAAGTGAAATAAACCAGTCAGAGAAAGACAAACACCATATGATCTCACCCATATGTGGGATCTAATGAACAAACTGATCTAACAAACAAAACAGAGAAAGACTCAGATGGAGAGCAGGATGACAGCTAGTGGCAGGGGGAGGGATTGAGCAAAAAGCAGAAAGGATTCATGGACAACAGTGTGGTGATTGCTGCGGGGAGTATAAGGGGACTAGTTGGTAATGAAAACATACAATAAAGATTACATTTCAAAAAAAGAGTCTGCAAAGAAGCAGCTAGTAGGTAGAAAGACAGGAAATACCTAGGAGAAGAAAAAACATCAAGGAGAAAATTATTAACAATACAAGTGCAGAAAGAGGTAGGAGTAAGCAATGACCATACAAACCAGCAATATAAAAGTCAAGGGTGGCTTTGGTAAGAGCAGTTTCACTGGCATGGTAGGATGAGAGGCCAAGCTGAAGGTTGAAGAGTGCACAGACCCCTGACTGGTGTGGCTCAGTGAGTTGAGCTAAGCGTCCTCCTACAAACTGATACACGTTTCTCTCCCTCTCTCTAAAAACAAATAAATAAAATTGTTTTTAAAAAGAGTGCACAGTAAGTACACACAACACTACCTATGAAGCATTCTTGCCATTATAAAATTTCCACCCCGAATCAAATAATTAATTAATTAAAAAAATTTTCCGCCCTGAATCAGACCAAGCTTCTAGATATAACTACTAATAAAGGAAAAACAGGGGCCAAAGGAACACATTCCACCAAATCACAGAGATGCTGTCAACACAATCCAGACTCTGAGAAATCTCACAAGGCACAGGTGGCAAACACAAGGACCGAGGACCAAATCCAGCCCTCCACCTTGTTTCATCCACCCAGCACCTTGCTTCTACCCAGCGGCAGCAGCGCTGAGCTCTCGATTAACTGTTAAGGAGTAGTTACATTGATACAATCCTAAAATTATATTCAGCCCTTTAAAGGCAACTGAAAGGCTGGTGTGGCCCCCCGTGAAAATGAGTGTGACACCGCTGTCATAAGGCAAAGACCTGCTTTCTTTAACAAACCAAATGTACGGGAACAAGAACAAAAAGACAAGACAGCAGCCTATAGAGTAAAGGAAAAAAAGGATTGAGACACATACACAGTGTAATATATGCCCCTTTATTCAGATCCTTATTCAAACTGTTAAAACAAAGCAAAAACTGTAATCTGGGAAATCTGAACAATGACTAGATATGTAATGATATTAAGGAATGTGCTAATTTTTTAGAGATAACAAAACAGTGTAACAATCCTTATTTTACTAGTGTGTCTTCCCTGATACATTGTGTTCCTGTCACTGCAGGCTACAGACCCAGACTCAGCTGCCTAACAATTACTTGAGATACAAAGTGATACAGGTATTCCAAGGAAGTAGGTCACAAATGGAGTAGGGTGAGGAAATCAAGTAAAACCATAGAAAAGCAATGGTACTTGCACTGGCCCTTAAAAAGATGGTAATTTTTAACAGGTAAAGAACAAGAGAGGAAAAGTGGTATTCCTTATGGAAGAAATCAAAGCAATTGCAAAGAGGTAGGAAAACCTGTCTATGCAAAGTATTCACCTGTACTCACCTCTCCATAAAACTGTCCCTACCCTAATAATGACAGGAGAATAAAAACACAAAGTGAAAAGTCACAACCCACCAGGCAGCTCCAAATTGACAATATCCAGGGAGACTCATTTGGGCCCCAAGCAGTCCCAGCAAGCCCAGTCCCAGAACAGGCCACGATGATATCTGAGCAGTGAAACCATACCGGCTTTCCAGGGCAGTCTATTCATGACAACCAACCCCTGATTCCTCAACCCCACCTCCCCACACTTTGGAAAAAGAATGCATGAAATTATTTTACCTATCCTAGAAGATGATCAAAATAATTAATTTAAAATAGTACCCACTAATAAGCTTTGTCTACCTGCCTCGAAGCCACCACCCCACCACTGTGGCTCATTAGGCACTCCAAGAGAGATAAAGTTACATGAAATGCCATTCCTCAGGTTACAGTTTTTTAAATAAAGCAGAGCTGATGAAACAGGTAGATTTTACATACATAGTATGAGTAGTCCCAATATTAAAATGTTTTTGGAATATTTTGGAAATGAGTTCAGAGGTTCTAACATTTTCTATGTGCCAGTACCATTAAAAGTCTCAGGATATGATGCCAGTGAAAATGAACATCAAGACAAACAGGAATGCACATGATCAGCCAAAACTTAGTAACTGGAATTCACTAAGGGCAGTTTATTACTGCCCTCTTCCACATATGAGAATATGAGAATACCGCTTTAAATAACCAATGTGACTGGGTGTAGGGAGATACTACAAGTAGGAGTGCTTTTTCTCAAACCAAAGGAAAAAGCGACAAGGTAACAAGTCAGGTTAGCTTTAAGCAGTCTTTAAGTCACTGACTACACCTTATTTCACAATAACCGAGACCAATATGCACCCTCCCAGAAATCAAATATAATCGTTCCAACGTATCAGAAGAAATAAAAAAAGAAATGATTAAAACATAAGGACTGGGGGTTCAAAAGCTGGGAAACCTTTACACTATAAAGTTTTTATGGTAAGATATCAGTAAAATAGAGCAAAAATAAAAAAACTGATTTTAAGGCATCCATTTTTGTAATTTACACTGTACTTCTGGGTCATTGTCCACATGTACCTTTAATACTTAAACACTGCCTCTTTGGTTGTAGGAAAAATATTACTAAGAGTCCTCATATATTTTGGACTCCATTCTAAACCAGTAGATGGCCACAAAAGAATTCCCATTGTCTTTGAACAAAGACAACAGGTATTTATCTTACCCTTCAAAAAGGGTAAGCTGAAGGTTTACCCTTCAAAAAGGGTAAGATAAAAAAGTTTTTGAAGGCCTCATCTCCTGCCATCTTCTGTAACTGACAGTCACTTTTCAAATACTGGTCACTGGCTCTAGTTTCCTTTATATTACCTTTCAGTGAAATCTTAGGTTGGATATCACATTCAAATTCAATCTAATAATTGTATAAAACACTGGGGAGGAGTGAGAGGGGCTCTAAACACACTAAGAAGGACCTGTAAGAAAACTGCAACACGAAGCAGAAAGTATAACCTGTTACAAAGCTAACGCAGTAACTCAAGAGCACAGAAGAGAATGTATGTCATCTGACAAGCAGAAAGTGAATCTGAATGAAAATATTCTTATCTTTAAGAATTGTTAATTACATAGCTTCACCAAAGCACTGTAATAATCACCTTTATACCCCCAAATTGCAGACCACTTTCCAATTAACACAGTTAAGCTTTTTTTTTGGTAACCAAACAGTAAAAGTTGGGTCATTCACTGACATCCTATCTTGTCCCACCTGATGCAAAATGTTACTGAAAGTAAAATTTACCTACTGTTCCGGTAGAGCTAATGAAAACCAGTCCATCAGCCTGCAAGCCACCACAGATTGAATGAAACTGGTGGTATTAAAAATAATAATAATAATACATTGATTGCTTCCAGATAAGTTAACTCTAAAATATAATAAAAACTTATTGAAAAAAATTTTTATGTTTAGAGACTGAAAAACGCAATGATGAATAAGAAAAAAAAAACCTGAGAAATTTAAAGAAGCCAGCTTTGTTAAAAACCAAGTGGCCACTTGCCAACACCTCTTTATGCAGAGACGACCAAAGATGATGATTCCAGGCAGATGCGGAGGCCACAAAGGATCTTCAGCAAACGCCAAATTAAGAACATTCTCATAAATATTTCGATCTCGATAAATTGAAGGACAGTTAAATACAAGAAGCACTTCGTAAAGCTTTGTAGAATGACACAAAGCTTGGAGCTTTTAACACCGGGGCCCTAAATTAAAGTAACACCCATTGCAAACGTCACGTTTGCAAGCCTCCCATTCACTCAGGCACAAGGCTTAGATTTCGTCCAGAAAAAGGCCGGTCACGGGAAACGGGGCTGGGCCTAAGTTTTAAAACCCTTCGGCCCGCAGGAGAGAGAGCGCAGGATTCTGAATCGCAACTAAGCCGAAGATCCCTGCGTCGAACTCCCCGGCTCCGTCGGAACGCCACCCAGAAGGATTTCGCATCTGACCTTTCAACCCGGTATCAACGACTCGGTTCGCAAAAGAAAAGGCAGTGAGGACGCTCTTCCGACTCCTCTGCCCCCCGATCCATCCTCAGAGAGTGGAAGGAGCAGCAAAGTGGCAGGAACAAAGCACTGACGTCAATTACGAGATTAACCCCGGGCCCCGACAGGCAGCCGGAGGAAAGGCCTCGGCACGTCGACGTCTACGTCCGCGCTCCGGGCGATCAGCACCAGGCCGACTCACAAGTTACGGGGGACTCAGGCACTACGCCCCCGTTCCCATTTTTAATTAGCCCCCTCCGCTGCTCACAGGCGGGATCCCCCCCCCGCTTTTTTTTGCAGGGTGGGGGTGACGGTGCGCAGGATCGCGAGAAGGAGGGCGAGAACTAGTTGGGTTATGATAGCCAAAACCTAGGCCTATTTTTTTAACTAGAAATGACTCGAAATGGGGCATTAAGAAGTCACCAAACAGTCAACGGAATTTCTGAGAGAAGAGACGAATTAAGGAACGAAAGGGGAGAGACGGCGAAAAGATGGGTTTCTGGGATTTTTTGTTAGGATCGGGTTAGCTTATTTACTCGGGGGGAGGGGTGGAACGCGAAGGCGGGGGACGAAGGCGGCTCGAGCGGCCGGGGCCCAGAGGGTGTCCCCGAGCCCCAGGCGGTGCCCGTCCTCCCCCTCGCTCGCCCGCGGCGCGGCCCGGCCCTCCGTCGGCCCGTCGGTCCTCTCACCTCCAGTCCCGGCTCCGCTAGGCCCGAACCATCTCCCGGCGGCGGGCCTGCGCTTCACCGGACGCGCACTCGATGCCGCCCGGGGGGCGGCGACAGGCTGCCAAGGGCGAGGGACTCCGGGCGGCGGCGGGGGCTCGCGAGGTCGCAGAGAGCGCAGGCGGCGGCGGCGGCGACGCACCTCACACGGAACAGGCGGAGGGCCCGCCCCGCTCCATGACGGTCGGGCCGGGCCGGGAACGGCCGACGGAGGCAGCGGGGGCGGGCTGGCCGGGACCTGGCGCCCGGATCTCCGCCCCGTCAGCTGGCGGCGGCGAAGACGATGGCTCGACTCCCGCATCCAGGACTGTGACTGACGCAGCGGCCGCGCCGCCCATGTGACCTGGGCTGGGCCGGCGAGGCGTCACGTGACGGCGGCGCGCCCCTCCCCGCCGGGAAAGCCGAGGCTGGGGTCGCTGGGGTCGCGGTGTCCTGAGCGGCGGCGGAGCGAGGTGCTGCGCTCCGTCCTCGGGCTCCACGACCCCGGGCGGGCCCCGCGCCGGGCCCGGGGACCCGGGCCCGACTGCTGGGCCAGGCGGCCGAGTTCGGAGGGCGGGGCGGGCAGGATCGGGCCTGCGCGTAGCCGCTAGCGGGGTGCCGGGGGCGGTGCCGGGCCCAGCCGGATCCACCGGTTGTGGGGCTCGGGAAGGGCTCTGGCCGTCCGCGCCTCCGAAGCCCCGAGACCTGTTGCCCGTGCTGACTTGGAGTCCCGGGTCCAGGGCCCTTCGCAGGTCCGGCCGAGAAGGTAGTCGGGCCGTCTCCGGGCACTTCCCGGGGGAGGGTGCTCACAACCTCGCCCGAACTTCTCCCGGGAAGCCAAGCCAAACCCCAACTCCTTTTTTTTTTTGTCATCGAAACAGTTTCTATCATTAATCCTCGTCTTCAGGATTTTATTTTAAACACTTTCGTTCACCTCTTAAAGAGGTTTAAACACTTTCCTTCACCTCTTAACATCCTCCAGTCCGAGCAAGCTATAACTTAATTGAGGGTCAAATAATAGTTACAGACTAGGCGGGATTTTCAAAGGGTCTCATCCAAGCCTGTACAGTAATTGTCCAGAGGCACTACCTCTGGTTCGTCATTTGGAAAACATTTCATAATCTCCTTCCTTTCACCTGCTTTTTTCCATGAAGAAGCCTTTTCTTTTTTAACTTTGAAGCTTTTTTAAACTAGTAAATGTGAAGCAAACATTTTGGTTGCTTTTAATAAAAGTGAAAATTACGGAGAGTGTGCATGTGAAAAAGTTTATCAGCCCTAAAAGCTGGTAGGTCAACTGGCATGTCTGAGTATATATTATTCAGTTTTAAAATTCTTAACTGGCCCCCTGTTATTTATTTTAAGTTTCACTCTTATCTACATCTACATAGATTTTATCTATATATCTGTATATAAGGAAATGTATTAAAGCAAACTCGAAACAGAAATAATTGCTGCTCCCATCCCTAATCCTGTTCAGCTCCTACCTACAGTCCCCACCCAGCTCTTCCTCACTCATCCTCCCTCCTCCACAACATGCCTGACTTTTGAGCTCTCCTAAGGTGGACTTGAGAATGACTTCTCCCCTCTTCTCAAGCTAGGCCTTCTAGATCAACAAACCTTTCCTTGCCCTAAACTCTGATCCATTGAATATTGGACTTTCTTTTGAAGCACTAGGCACACAAACCTGGTGCCAGTAACACTGGAGAGTGTATTTGCTTCCTATGGCTGCTGTAACAAATTACCACAAATTTAGGGGCTTAGAACAACACAGATTTATGATCTTACAACTCTATAAATCAGAAGTCTGATCAGGTCTCCCTAGGTAAAGGTCAAGGTGTTGGCAAGGCTACTACTCTTTTCTAGAGTATAGGGAAGAATCCCTTTCCTTGGCTGTTCCACATTGCAGAGGCTGCCCCAGGGCCCTTGGCCACACCCTGGACCTCCATCTTCAAAGACAGCAGTGGCTGTTTGAGTCTTAAATCAGGTGCTCTGACCTTCTATTCTGCCTCCCTCTCCTAATTTCGAGGACCTTTGTGATTAAGGTGTGCCAATTTAGATAATCCAGGATAATCTCCCTATTTTAAGGTCAAGTAAATTAGCAACTTTAATTCCATCTGCTGCTTTAATTCCCCTTTGCCATATAACAACATATTCAGAGGTTCCAAGGGTTAGTATGTGGACATCTTGCCCCCAGGGTGGGGGTGGGGGGCTTTTCTGCTTACCACACAGGATGAGCAGTCATTTAAAATCATCGGTTGAAGAGTTGAGGAGTTCGATGTTCATTTAAATGGGATTCTGAGAAATTCCTGAAATGAACAATAAAGCTACTTCCGATGTTTCTCTTCCTGGCTAAAATGTTCCTGGAATTGTATCATGTTGAAGATGACAACAACAATAAAATTATGCTAATGTTGACTGCGAAGGAGCTGAAATCCTGCCACCCTGAAGCCACTTTGGGGATATTGATATTTTAGGGGGTGGAGGAGTATTTATTTTAAGCTGCTTATTAAGGAACAAGAGACTCAGAAAGATTCTGACCCCTTTTCCTGTCCCCGAGACTCAGTCAGAGAAACCTGTTTCAGGAAGGAGGTCTTAGGAGACAGCCATAAACAAATTGGAATTAAGCATGGTCAACCAGAGGTGTCCAGGCAACTGCCCTTGTGTGTCACATTGTTTCTGAGTCACTTAGCCGAGGTTCTCCGGCCTTGTGTGCCCTGCTCTTCCCTAGCCACCTGTAAGTCAACCATTCTCACTTGTGAAATCTACGACTCTGTTCCCCACTTTCTCCTTCGTCCAAGTATGTCTTATATAATGAATGTCACTCACTGTTTTTGGAATTGTCATGGAATTCTTGTGCCTATGTGAGTCCACCATTCACATGTATTAAACTTTGATTTTCCTCCTGTTAATCTGTCTGTTAATTTGGTTATTAGCCAGCCAGAAGAACTTAGAAGAACTTAGAAGGTGGGAGGGAAAGTATTAATATATTTTTTTTAGCCAACAGTTGTCATCTGTGTGAATGTAGAGGCTCTCAGTTCTCGGTGTCCCATCCTGTAGTCATTCTTCAGCCTCAGCTGGAGGCTATGAACATTTGGGGCCATGGTCAATCCAAATCCCCACCATGACCTGGGGTGTCATAATTATGAATCAAACTTCCGGGGAGGGGGTTCAACTTGCACAAGTACCAAGTTTTGCCATTCTTCTGGGGGGTGATATCAGTTAATAAAATTATATAGGTTTCAGGTGTGAGATTCTGCAATACAGATTGTGCCATTCTTAATTCTGCTGGGGAAATCTGCAGAACACACACCTTAGATACCCTATCTGAGAAGCAAGGGGCTAGAGTATTTATACAACTGGCAGCTCCTGGGGTTGTTCATTCCCCAGCAGCTCCAGCCTGTTGTTGCCTGTGAGCAGAGCAGCCTCCTGCAGCCAGAGAGAGTTCTCGGGCAAATAAAATCAGAAACATCTGCACCATTAAAAGACAGGCTGATATTCCTGAAATGGTAGTAGCAAGGGGGAGTGGGTGGAGCAGCAACTGGGTCTGCTTCGGCGATAACTACCACGCCTGCTGTGTGATCAGCACAATACTAAACACTGGGGCTGTGTTACTTAGTCTTCTCAACCTCTTGACCTTTTCCTCCCAGCGTTCTTGTCCTCTACCACCATGCCACCAAGACCAATCACCGAGATCACCAACCATTCCCACGCTGCCAAATCCAAAATTTGAACCTTCATTCGTGCCGTGGCAGCATTAAACACAGTTGACCACTGTCTCCTGCTTGAAACACTTTTTTCTCTTTGTGAGACGCCGCACGCTCCAAGGCTCCTTCCCACCTCCCTGGCTGCTGCTTTCCAGTCTCAATTGCTGGAGACCCTTTAGCTTTTCCTGACTTCTGAATAGGGGCGTCCTAAGACCTTGTCTTCAGCTCTTTTCTCTTTTTCTTTCTGGGGCTGACAAACTTTTTTCTGCAGAGGCCAGGTGGTAAATATCTTAGGCTTTGTAGGAAAAGTGGCAAAAACAAAGATTTTATGTAGGTACATAGTAATAGAGTCTACTTTTTTCCCAAAAATTTTTCATGAAATCCAAATATAGTGATCGAGTAAGTTTTATAACTCAAGTCTACTAAAGAGAATAATGCATTTTCTTTTTTGCTGGGGAATGGGGGTAACATTTCACTTAACTGGGATTCCAAGTTTGTATTTCCTATCATCAAAAGTGATTTCAGGCCCGGCTGGTGTAGCTCAGTGGATTGAGCACGGGCCTGTGAAGCGAGGGGTTGCTGGTTCAATTCCCAGTCAGGGCACATGCCATGAGAAGCAGCCACACATTGATGTTTCTCTCCCACTTTCTCCTTCCTGTCCCCTCTCTCTAAAAATAAATAAAAAATATATTTTTAAAGAAGTTATCTCAAATATTCTTGTTAGTGCTGATCTGTAACACAATGCTATGTATTTCAGTTTTGAAAACATGTTTTCACACAGATTGGTAGTGAGACACACCACCATCAATCCACTGCTATGTGATACTAATTAGTAATATTCATTGTGAAAGGAATGGGCACCACAGTGGTGACAGAGCACGAGTGAGGACCAGGCGGAGGAGTCCTGGGGCTGCTCGCAGGAGTGCGGTCTTGGGGCCAGCAAGACCCAGCCCAAGAAGAAGCATTTCGTGTGCCAGAAAGTGAAGCAATTCTGGGCCAGTGAGCAGCTCCTCAGTGTCCTGATGTGGGGGGTGAGCGACATAATCAATGAGTTGAGCAATGTCTCTGTCCCTGTCATGATGATGCCAGATGACTCCAAAGCATACAGGAAGATCAAAGTGGACAATCACCTCCTCAGGAAAGGAGAACCTTCCCAGTCACTTTGAAGAGGACAGCCCATGGTGTTGTGAAATCTTCTGGAGAGGTTTGGCATTGACCCAGGATTACCAGGATGCCCGGTGCCCATATCAATAGGGACGACCAGGGCTGAGGTGGCACTTTGTCATCAAGACTGTGTCACGTGAGCCTGGCTGGTGTAGCTCAGTGGATTGAGCGTGGGCCTGCGAACCAGAGGATCACAGTTCGATTCCCAGTCAGGGCACGTGCCTGGGTTGCAGGCCGGTTCCCTGCAGGCCAACTCCCAGCAGGGGATGCACCAGAGGCAACCATACATTGATGTTTCTCTCCCTCTACTTCCCCTCTAAAGATAAATAAATAAATAAATAAAATCTTAAAAAAAAAAAGACTGTGTCACGTGAGGATTGACTGAGATGGCAGCACCTTACAGAAGTACCACCAGTTCATAGTGGAGTGTCTCGGCCACACCGTTGTGCCATAGTTCTTGGGAGTGTAGGGCTTGACGGTGGACGGAGTGGAAACCTACATGGAGGTCACCAGGAAGGTGTCCAGACGTGGGTTTGCTGCACACTGCAAGTATGACCTCAAGCGTTCTGCTGTTCCCAGAGAAGCGAGTGACAAGGAGAAGGCCAAGGAATTGTCAGAATTTAAAGACAATGACTCATGACTTCTTCAACGAAGGGAAGAAGCTGCACATAGGAGAAGAGAGTAAAAGAACTTCCTGGAAAAGCCAAAACAGGACATAGAGTTTCCGGCCCAGATGAAGATCATGGACTGCAGTCTGCCAGGGGCCTTTGACGATGTGGACCAGGCAGAGCAGGAGGAGGTGGAGGTGCAGGAGCAGGCAGAGGGCAGAGGACGGGGAGTGTGAGGAAGACGGGGTGGGCGGCAACCTGCCCTGCTCCTGGGGCACACCTCCGAATGGCCCGGCAACCTCCCTGGCTTTCCTCAGTCCTTTGGTCCTGGGGCATTTAGCCTTCTGTCCATGTTTATGCTACGAAACACCAAGGAAGTGTCCCCAGGAGGAGGTCTACTTCATGGCCATCATGGGTCTCCTCCCTCACATCATATGATGCTGAGAAGAAAGCTGCACACGCTGCCAGAACTGCGAAGCCTGGGGCAGCAGCTGAGACCTTGACTACGAACCCTGAGCAGTACTCCAAATGCTTCAAGGTCAGATCCCACATCCGGATGTGGCGGCCTTCTACTCTCAGCCAGTGTCAGGGAATGAGATTCAGTGTTGAGGATCAGAAGGGGGAGAGGGTGTTTGGGGCTGGATGGATGGGAGGGGTGGCAAGTGAGTGCGGGGTGGGGAGGGCTTTAGCAGTGAGTGACACCGCAGCCTGTGACACTGAAAGAGATTCTTTGTGAGGAGGACGGGGTAGGTACGCTGTGCGTGCTCACAGGACGTAGCCTCTTTTATTTTTTTATTTGTATTTATCTTTAGAGGGGAAGGGAAGGAGAGAAGGAGAGAAATATCAATGTATGGTTGCCTCTCATGAGTCCCCTGCTGGGAACTGGCCTGCAACCCAGGCATGTGTCCTGACTGGGAATCGAACTGCGATTGTGTGGTTCGAAGGCCCGTGCTCAATCCACTGAGCTACACCAGCCAGGGCAGGATGTAGCCTTTTCTTCTGCTTACCTTTGATGCCCCACCCCCACCCCCCGGCCATTGACCAGGTTTAAAAGGTCAATGTGACCTTTTTGTTGCCATGTGACTTTTAAAAATATCTTAGCGCTAGAGGTGACCATGGGCTTATTGTTTTTTCTGAAATTTCATTGCTCCAGGTTTGCTCTTTATAATAATGTACGTGGTCCCCCTGCCCACCTGCCCCATCCCTGCCCTGAGTGCCCTTCAGTTTCGCAGACACCCTGCAGATCCAGCCAAGGGTCCTCTCACAGCCACGTGCCCCGGGGGAGCGGAGGTCAGACACCTCATTCCTGCTGGAGTAACTTACTTTATGAAGTATTGTGCACAACTTCCTTCACATTTCCTCCTTGGATCCAAGTGATTCTTCATCTGAATGCGATTGTCTTGATGTGTTATTCCAGATCAACATCAGTCATCTTGGAGCAGAAACACAGAGCTCAGAGGGGAGCAAGCTGGTCTTCATGGGATGGTGAGGGGTGGGAGTTGCTGTGGGGCTGGTTCTCAGAGAACCCCTGGATCATCACCCAAGCCCCAGGCTCTCTCAGCCCCTGGAATTCAAATGTCTTCTCACTTGACCGCAAGGAACTAGAAAGACCACTTGTGCTTTAAGGCTCTTCTCCCTCTCGGAAGACCCCAGAAGCCTATGAGTTTCAATTGAGGGTTTGTGCCCTCCATCCATTTACCTCCTTCTGGCCTCCCAGGCACCCTTACCTGTAGGTGAGCTTTTAGCTGGGGGCACCTGGGGTGCTCTTTACAGAGATTCCTCTTTACACTCTGGAGCTCACATGGAGGTAGTCTGACTCCTTGTGCCTGTGTACTTGTGTCACTTGGACTTGGACTTGATTTAGGGCCAGCAGGGAGTGTTGCCTCCCACTTTGCAGTGTGGTGCCCAAGCCTGAGGCTGTTTCTGGATCACTTGAGGTGTGACCCAGGAAATCCAATTTGGAGGCTTGGTGTGGGATTGGACCTGGCCCCAACCTGGGGACTGGTTTTTCTCTATGTCCCCTTCTAGATTTCTAGTGCCTCTGTCACCCACGGGCTTCCTCGGGTGGCATCCTGCAACTTCCATTGGGACCTTACCCGCCTTCTGAGCCTGGCTGTCCCGGCCTCATCACTGGGCTGTGTGTCATTCTCTGATGACATCAGAGCAGTCTGGTCTGGCTGGAGGGAAACCAGCCCTGCGTTGGGGGAGGTGCATGCCTGTATCTTCTCAACTCCTTCCTCACCAGGGACTGGGATTTTGGATGAGATGTGGTGAAACATATTGTCGGTCACTCCACACAGGCGGAGCAGTTTGTTTGAATGAGTGGATGGGATTCCTGTGGCTCCCTCCAAACCTGACCAAGCTCAGCTTCCGGAGCAGGAACCAGAGTGTCCCCTATGCCCTCCTCAAAGCATTTAGGTCAGGAAGGAATGGAAACAGCATTCTTGGACCCTTCTGGGGCTGCTGACCCTTCTGGAAGAGGCAGATGAGTCAAATAACTTCCCTGGCCCCAGGAAGGGGCCATCGGTAGCTCTGAACATCAGCAGTAAGACCATGAGGTAATTTGACAAAAAAGTTGAGATCAAGTTGCTCATGGAGCAAACAAAATTTATTTAGAAAGGGATTATATAGGAATAATGTTTGAACTTGATTCCCCTCTCTTCCAATGAAGGATAAAATTTTAGGTCTGTTCACAGGCAGACCCAGCATCTCCAAAGCTGGACAGGTGTCCTCCAGCGGCAGCTTCCACAGCCTGGGGCTGCCTCCGGCTTCCTGCATTTATTTGGTCAGCAGATCCTGTTGCCATAATGAGTATGAAACTCTTGACCCAATCCTTTCAGTGAAAGATGAGCCACTGGGTATCCACGTTCCTTAACATCGCATTTTTGTGTGTTGTTGTTGTTTTGTGTATTGTTTACATTTTGAGAGGTAGCATCCTATTTCAAAAGTTCTTTCGTGTTTCTGATAGTTGTTTATTGGGTTGGGACATTTGAGCTGAGATTTGGTAAATTTTAGATTTTCTTTTTAAGTCTTTCTCTGTGCTATTCTCAAAACCTTGGGTTTGGCCCTCTAATGCTTTTGTCAGTGGAGTGTTTAAAAGCTATTTATTTATCTTGGTTTATACAAGTTTTCTTCCTCTTCTTTTATAATGATGAAGATATATTTGGTTTGCAGTCTGAGTGTTGAGAAAGTGAACGGATCCCCAAGTTTTTGTCTGCCCCACTGTTTCCCTGCCCCCCCCCCCCCAAGAATCCCACCATTCCCTTTCTGAGCAGGAGAAGGCATCTGAGGGGAAGGAACTGACCTCGACCTCACTTTTCCTAGCCATGAAACTCAACAGCCTTCTGGTATCCATGCCTAATTTCGGGTCTCCCGAGAAGAAAGGTGTAAGAACAGGATCTAGCTGATGTGGGGACTGGAGGGGAATGCCGGCAGGATCGCCTCCCAGCGCGCCCCCCGCCCGTCTGCGTCTGCCACCTAACCACTCACAGCTTCTCCCTTGCAGCCCCTTTTCTGAAAGTGTGCGGCTCTGAAACTGGAGTCTCCCAGGTTTCCCGGCCACAGTTAGGGATTGTCTGCAAACTCCACCGAGACCACTAGACGAAGGCCTCTGGCCCTAGTTCCTGTCCTTGAACCGCTGAGTCTTATCCTCCCTGCGCCCCGGGGTCGGGGTGAGGGGCAGGGCTGGGGAGCCAGCAGTTCCGGGAGCACAGACCAAGGCAGTGCTGCATCTCTGCTCAGGGGTTACTGGTCTGTGGCAGGGCCTCATGTTGCCCCTGTGGCTATCCTCAGTGGCACCCCCTAAATTTCCACCACAGGCAGCTCTTCCTATTTCTCCTGTCTTTCTTGCGTGTGCTTTAGCCTCAAGCAGGTCCCCTGCTGGCACTCAGGCCTCGGGACTACAGACTGCTGCCCTAGTGACCTTCTGCTCTTCACAGTCTGCCAGGGCCTGCCCGGGGGCGGGGGTCCAAAGACCCAGGACTTTTCTCTGTAGCCAATCCTATCCCCCGGCTGCCTTTCACCAGTTCGGGCTAGGAGAGAGAAAAAGTTCGGCACTCCCCAGTGTTGGAGCTACTCAAGTGTTAGGAACCGGAAGTGTGAAAATAACAGATAGAGCTCTGGCCTTAGACCTGCGGCTCCAAGTCTAGGGGCCTCGCCTGTCTCTGGCGGAAATGTGTGGAGGGGGAGTGCATACTGAGCGCAGGAATCAAAGGGAAAACACATTCCAACAACCACCCCCAAATGTACCAGCCATCTGCCGGGGGTCATGACGTGGCCCAGCCTTCCTCTAAGATGTGCCACTTACGAAGGTGCCTCCAAAGGGAAGGGGAGGCTCAGTTTTCCCTGTGGGCTGTGCTGAGGCCCTTCGGAGGCTGGAGAAGAGTCTTCCAGAGAAGACGTTCCCCTTGCTCAGAGCCATGTTGTGAGGGACCGGGAACCAACAACCTTGCAGGAGGACCCAGTGTGGCTCAGCACCCCCAGCGCCCCCCCCGCCCCCCCCCGCCGTCACATAAGGTGAATTAAGTAGATTCAATATTGGGGGGAGCAGGATCAACTGTCACCTCATCGTATGTGCGAAGCTTCCCCATTTCTCACCTCAATTCCCACTTTTAAATGGGAATTTTCAGCCCCCTGTGCCTGTCTAGTGTCTGCTCTGAACAGTTCAAGACCCTGCTAGGCTTTTAAAAATGCATGCACGTTAAGATGAATCTCCAACCCAAGGAAAATAAGACTCAAATAGCTTTGTGTAAAAAAAATTCACTGCTTTGAAGAAACGTATACACTTTTATTTAATTATTCTCTTGACACATGTCTTAGAACATATTGTTACATTGACGTTTAATCACCTCCAATCAAAGATGGAATAAGAGCCCTGGCTGGTGTAGCTCAGTGGATTGAGCACGGGCCTGCGAACCACACGATCACGATTCGATTCCCAGTCAGGGCACATGCCTGGGTTGCAGGCCGGTTCCCTGCAGGCCAACTCCCAGCAGGGGACACACTAAAGGCAACCATACATTGATGTTTCTCTCCCGCTCTCCCTCCCCTCTAAAGATAAATAAATAAATTTTTAAAAAAAAGATGGAATAAGAATTCCTTAATTGTACAGTTTAATGGATTCGAAATATGAATTTTTTCCATTTGAAGTGAAACTACACTGTAGGCCCAGTAGTTTAAGCTCAAAAAAGATATACGCTGCAAATTTGTGTTGTAATGGACATATTATTTATTTTTATTTTTTATTGTTGTTCAATTACAGTTGGACCCATTTTCTCCCCATTACTCTCACCCTGCCCTGCTCACCTGCCCTCCCACATTCGATCCTCCCCCCAACCCCGCCTTTGTTGTTGTCCTTGTCCAAGGGTCCTTTATACATGTTCCTTGACTTGACCTTCCCCCTCCTTTCCCCTGTTATCCCCCTCCCTGCTGCTGATCACTGTCAGTTTGTTCTTTATTTCCATGTCTCTGGTTCTGTTTTGCTCGCTTGTTTGTTCTGTGGATTAGGTTCCACTTACAGGTGAGATCATATGGGATTTGTCTTTTACCACCTGCCTTATTTCACTTAACATAATACTTTCCAGTTCCATCCATGCTGTCACAAAGGGTAGGAGCTCCTTCTTTCTTTCTACTGAGTAGTATTCCATTGTGTAAATGCACCAGTTTTTTGATCCACTTATTTACTGTTGGACACTTAGGCTGTTTCCATCACTCGGCTATTGTAAATTGGGCTGCCATGAACATTGGGGTACATAGGTTCTTTTGAATTGGTGTTTCAGGATTCTTAGGGTATAATCCCAGCAGGGAATCACTGGATCAAAAGGCATTTCCATTTTTAGTTTTTTGAGGAATTTCCATACTGTTTTCCACAGTGTCTGCACCAGTCTGCATTCCCACCACAGTACACTAGGGTTCCCTTTTCTCCACAGCCTAGCAGCACTTGTTGTTTGTCGATTTGTTTATAATGGCCATTCTGACCAGTGTGAAGTGGTATCTCATTGTGGCTTTAATTTGCATCTCTCTGATGGCTCCTTTCATTTATCTCTGGGTTCTCTGTTTGTCCTCCTTGGAGAAGTGTCTATTCAGGTCCTTTGTCCATTTTTTTTCATTGAATTTTTTGTCTTCCTGGTGTGGAGTCATATTAGTTCTTTATATATTTTGGAGATCAAACACTTGTCTGAGGTATATCATTGGCAAATATATTTTCCTATATGGTTGCTTCCCTTTGCATTTTGCTGATGTTTGTTTTAGCCATTCAGAAGCTTTTAATTTGATAGAGTCCCATTTGTGTATTTTTTTCCCTTCTATCTCATGCTCTAGGGGACATATTGGTGAAAATACTGCTTTGTGGAGTATCTGAAATTTTCCTACCTATGTTCTCCTCTAGGACTTTTATGGTGTCGCATCTCATATTTTAAGTCTTTTATCCATCTTGAGTTTATTTTTGTGTATGGTATAAGTTGGTGGTCAAGTTTCATTTTTTTTGCATGTAGCTGTCCAACTCTGTCAACACCATTCATTGAAGAGGCCATTTTTACTCTATTTTATGCTCCTGCTTGCGATGGACATTTTACTTATTGCAGTAACTTTTAACAGCACAAGAAGTATTTAAAGCAACTTGACATTGTGATTCAAAAAAGTTATTGTTGCTGAAACAACTTTACTGCAGTAAAAGTTTCACATATAAACAGTTCACCTTGTAATTTTAGGTTGTGCTCATTAAGAACCATGGTTGAGTGTTCAGTGAAAGCTAATTTCCAAGCCATTTAGTGTTCCACAGTGGTTGAGGGAAGTTCTCAATAAAAACGTCCATCTTACAACATTATGGTGAAAAGACGGAAGCAACCCAACTATCCATCCATGGATGAATGAAGACATAAAACGTAGTACATTCATACAACAGAATATTATTTTACCTTAAAATGGAAGAAAATGTTGATCTATGCTACCATATGGATGAAGCTTGGGAACACAATGCTAAGTGAAACGTGCTAGTCACAAAAAAGACAAATATCGTATAATTTAATTTATACGAGGCATCAAGAGGAGTCAAATTCACAGAGACAGAAGCACAGTGATGGTTCTAGGGGCTGGGGAAGGGAGGGATTGAGAACAATTGTGTAGTGGGTACAGTGTTTAAGTTTTGCCAGATGGAAGAAGTTTTGGAAATAGATTGTGTGTGATGTGGTGATGGTTGCACAACTATGTGCATGTACTTAATACCAAATAAACTGTACATCAAAAAAATAAGATGCTAAAGTTTGTGGTATATGTATTTTACCGCAATTTCAAAAGTTTCTAGCTCAGCCCTAAGCTCAAACAATCACAGCAATGTTTCACCACTATAAGCATCAAACCGCATGGTCAGCGACTGTTAACAAGGATTCGAAGACAATTGGATGAGAAAACAATGGTCTTTCCCACCAGTGGTGCTGAAAAAGAATGAAATTGGAATGCTTCTTCACACCATACAAAAATCAACTCAAAATGAACCAAAGGTCTAATTGTAAGAGCTAAATCTACAAAACTCATAGAAGAGAATATAGGCAAGATCTACATCAGGTGATGGCTTAGTAGATATGACACCAAGAGTAGGAGCAACAACAACAAAAAATAAAGTAGACTCTATCAAAATTAAAAACTTTTGTGCTTCAGAGGACACCATGAAAAAGCGGAAAGACAAAGACAAATACTCAGATTTTTAAAACATGAACAGAGGATCTGAATAGGCACTTCTCTAAAGAAGATATAAAAATGGCTGGCCAAGAAGCATCTGTAAAGATGCTCAGCATTAGCCATCAGGGAAATGCAAACCAAAACCACAATGAAATGCTACTTCACATCCCTGTGATGGCTAAAATCAAAATGACAGATAACTACAAGTGTTGACAAAATGTGAAGAAATTGGAACACATAGATTGCTGGTGGAGTTGTGAAATGGCTGTTTTGGAAAATGGTCTGTTAGTTTCTCAAAAGGTTAAACATGAAGTCACTGTATGACTTAGAAATTTCCTTCCTAGGTACATATTCCAGGAAACTTGAAACACATGTCCACACAAAAGCTTGTACAAGTTCTGGCCAGGTAGCTTAGTTGTTTAGAGAGTCCTCCTGATATGCCAAGATTGTGGGTTCTAACCCTGGTCAGGACACATACAAGAATCAGCCAACAAATGTATAAATAAGTGGAACAAACCAATCTCTCTCTCTCTTTTTCTGTCTCTCTCTCCATTTCTTCCTATCTCTAAAATCAACTTTTAAAAACTTGTACAAAAATATTTATAGCAACATTTTGTCTATTATTCATCACAATAGCCAAAAGATGAAAAACAACCCAAATGCCTGACTGATAAATGGATAAACAAAGTGGTATGTCCACACAAAAGAATATTATTTAGCAAAAAGAAAATGAAATACTAATATATGCTACACTATAGATTAATCTTGAAAACATTATGCTAAATTAAAGAAGTGAGTGACAAAATCCAATATAATGAATGCTTCTGTTTCTATGAAATGTCCACAGTGGGCAAATCTATAGAGTCAGAAAGAGATAGATTAGTGGTTACCTATGGCTGGGTGGTTGTGGGGGAAACCGGTAACGATTGCTAATGATGTAGAGTTTCTTTTGGGGATAATAAAAATGTTCTAAAATCGATTCTGGTAATAGTTGTGCATGTGAATTGTGTGGTATGTTAATTATATCTCAGGAAGCTATTATAAAAAAAAGGGTCAAAGAAAACTGTTTGCTATCATTTACCTTGTTTCTTAATTGACTATTGACGTTGCTCTCAGTGTCTTCAACTCTAAGCAACTGTTTGCATGGAAAAGCTATTAATCTCAAACAAGTTAATTTTCTCTGGATGGATTTCTTTGGCTGCTACAATCAAACATGATTTAATGAACTAGGCATCAGTAAATGGCTTTCCTTGCTTGAATAACAAATGAATCACTCAGAAACTTGGGCTGCAGCCTTTTTTTTCATTTTTTATTTTTGTGGAGAAATGAAGCTGTAATGTGATATGCCATTTAACATTTTTATTTTTTATTTTATTTTATTTATTTATCTTTAGAGGGGAAGGGAAGGAGAGAGGAAGGAAACATCAATGTATGGTTGCTTTTGGTGAATCCTCTGCAGGGAACTGGCCCCTTCCGGAAACTGGCCTGCAACCCAAGCATGTGCCCTGACTAGGAATTGAACAGTGATTGTCTGGTTTGCAGGCCCGTGCTCAATCCACTGAGCTACACCAGCCAGGGCCCCCATTTAACATTTTTAATGTCTTTCATGATCCAGCCTCAGAAGTCACATCCATTTCTGCAATGCCCGGTTGGTCGCACCAGGCAGGTCTCTGTGGGGCGGGAGGGGCTGTCCGAGAACAGGAGTGACAGGACTCAGGAGTCCCTGGGGGCTTCTAGAGCCGCCCATGGCAGTGCCCTTTGGGAAAACATGAATCAACAAAGCACAGGTGTGAACATGATTATTTCTTTTAAAAAGTTTTGCGTTCATAAAAATTAATTTAATAAAGAATAAAAAGTTCCATTGTCATGATTCTAACAGAAACATTAAGGAGAGCAAATTCACACAGGGCTCGTGGTATTCATGGGTATCGCCCACCCCGCCCCCAGATGAAATCCAAGTACATTATTAAGGCAAATGTGAACATTAGTGACTTCATCACTTGTTTATTCATTCTTTCAACATTATCTATCATATATAGAGTACCTATCATATATCAGGTAACATTTTATAAGCACTCCAGGCTTCAGAGGCAGTAGTGAGCAAAATAGTCCTCAAGGGGCTTCCATCTCTGTGGAGAAGAAACGCACACTCCCCCCAAACTTTCAGGTGTAAACACAAAGAGGAAATGGAGGGAATAGCAGGTGCTATTTTAGCTAGGTTGCTGGGAAGAGTCTCTCAAAGGAGATGAACTCGGGAGTAGAAACTTGAATGGGGCCTTTTAATAAATCTTTCCTTTAAAACATAGGAGCTTTAGTAGTTTTTAAATTGCTACAGGACAAATAACTCAAAACTTAAAACAACAAGAACTATTGTTTCTCACAATCTCGGTGGGTCAGGAATTCAGGCGTGGCGTTGCTAGGCAGCTCCAGCTTGGGGTCTCTGGGGAGGCTCAAGTCATTTGGAGACTTCGCTGGGGGTGGAGGCTCTGCTCCCCAGGCGGCCAGCAGGCTGCTGGCTGCCGGTCAGATAGAGGACGCAGTTCCTCTCCAGAGGGGTCCCTCCATCAGGCTGCCGGAGAATCCTCGTGACACCAAGGCCCGTCTACCCCACAGCGAGAGTCTCAGGAGATGAGGCAGAAGCTGTCTGTAATGCCTTTTATGACCTAGCCACTGAAGTCACACACTGCCACTTTTGTACTATTCTACTGGCCACGCAGATTAGTCCAGATTCAGCGTGGGGAGGGACTGCACAAGCCCAGAACAGGAAATGAGGGTTCTTGGGAACCACCTTGGAGTCTGGTGCTCTAACCACAATTAGAACACCATCCAAAACATAATTTTCTCTCTTATGGCTGTAATGATGTTAAGCAATTTACTCTATGGGAGAAAAACCCACTACTGAACACTAAAGTCTAATTTTTTAATATTGGTTCGATTTCATTCCAGTCCTTACCCACATGCCTGGCCTGTTTGCATTAGCATTTATAAAATATTTCACCCCACAATCGCAAAATACCATTCTTTTCAAAGTGCTCCCAGAACATACCTGTAACGAATGTACTTTACTAAGGTGTATTTATCAAGGTAGCTCATATGCCAGATCATAAAACAAAACTCATTAAATGTAAAAGGATTCAAGCCATACAAGGTATATATTAGGTACACCCAATCACAATGGATTAAATTAGGAAACACTAACAGAAACATCTCTAGAAATTCCCCCACATACAGAGACTGAGTAATACACTATGGGTTAAAGAAAACTCAGCAAGAAAATTAGAAAGTACTTGTAACTAAACAAAGATAAAAACAAAACATCACTGTTTGTGGGATGCTTCGATAGCAGTACGTAAGGAAAATTTATAGCACTGAATATTTAAAAAAACGTCTCAAGTCAATAACTTCAGCTTGCACCTTAAGAAACAGGAAAAAGAATAGCAAATAAATCCCCAAATATAGCAGAAGAAAGGAAATAATAAAGATCAGAGTGGACATCAACAGGATAGAAAATGGACAAACCACAGAGAAAGTTGGTGAATCGGAAAGGTAGTTCCGTGAGTCAGACAGGATGGTAAGAAGCTAGGAAAATTCCTGGGCAAGTGGAATGGGAAAACTGAGACAAGAAAATTAAACAAGGCCGAGCAGAGCAACTTCCAGCCAGCTGATGAATCGCAAGACCTTATCTCCCCAACCAAGGACACTTGTGAACAAATGGGTCACACCTCTTCTCCCTGCCCAGAGGATACAGAGCTGAAATCTCCCCGGCCTGGGAAATAGAAAACAGAGACCCAATTAATGTCAGCTGTGCCAGCTGACCCAAGGACACATGAAGTCAGGGGAACAAATAACACAAACCCCATTAAAACCAGACAGACTCAAGATAAAACAGTAAAGCAGACTAAAGAATATTCCCACCCCTCACCCACCATGCACTCACTTTGACACATCAGCATATTAAAATTGCACCTGGAAAGCAGGTGAATATTCTGCTAACCCTCCCATAAGATTCTCACCCGGAAAAAAAAGATGAAAAACCCTCAGGACAAAACCTCAGGTGGGCTCACTCTCGAGCATGCTCATGTCCCTTCCCAGGCACAAGCCTTTTACCTCCTCCTAAACTCTAAGGGCCCTGAGAGACTCCTAGCCAGGGGAGCAATGGGCAGCGGCAGCCAAATGGGGCCCATGCCGATCCTGTCCCCAGGCGCCCTTCTTCTCTGACTTCCTGGCGAGCTGACAGCAGCCCCACCTCAGCTCACTCCTTTCCTGTAACTTTTCTAGGAAGCCACAGCAGAGCACCAACCAGGCCCTCTCCTGCTAGCTGCATCCTCTACCCTAAGTCCCGCCTTTGCTTCATGATCCCCAGGTTCAATAAACGTGCTCTCAAAACCCCCAAACTTGCCCTGGCTGCTGTAGCTCAGTGGATTGAGTGTGGGCTGCGAAACCTGGCAGGGGGCGGGGGGTGTCACCGGTTTGGTTCCCAGTCAGGGCACATGCCTGGGTTGTGGGCCAGGTCCCCAGTGGGGGCAGCATAAGAGGTAACCACACATGGATGTTTCTCTCCCTTTTCCCCTTCCTCCTTTTTTCCCTCCCTCCCTTTCCCTCTCTCTAAAAGTAAATAAATAGAAAAAATTTTTAAAAATCCCCAGACTTGTGTTGTGAAATCTGTCCTGCACCAAGTCACGCATCCACACGCACCCACACGCTGCTGGGTAGCCAGAGAAAAGCCTATCGGGCTGGTTCAGGCTGGTTCCTGTCTGGGAACGTGAGGAACGTGAAGAGATTAATAAAATTGATAAACCTCTAGCCAGACTGCTCAGAATAAAAAAAAACAAAAACAAATTACCAATATGAGGAAGGAGAGAGATGATATCATTACAGATCCCACAGATATTACAGAGACGCCAAGGGAATAGTTTGACCTGATGCATTTAATAAATTAGACAAAATATAAAATATTATTGAAAGCCAAACTAACAAGTTTCACTCAAGAAGAGATGACCTAAGTAGCCATGTATTTTATAAAGAAATTGAATTTGTACTTAAAAACCTTACCACAAAGAAGAACTCCATTTTTAAAAAGTATTTTTGTAGCCCTGGCTGGTGTAGCTCAGTGCATTGAGCATGGGCCTGTGACCCAGAGGATCGAGGTTCGATTCTCAGTCAGGGCACATGCCTCGGTTGTAGGTCAGGTCCCAGCAGGGGATGCATAGGAGGCAGCCATTTGTTGATATTTCTATCCCTCTCTCCTCCCCTTCCCCTCTAAGGATAAATAAGATCTTTTTTAAAAATGTGTTTTTGTACTTTTTATAAACATTTAAATTTATAAATTAAGGGAAATAAAATTTAAACAGGGAATAATTCAAAAGGGAATAAAATTCAGTTTCTATATGATGCGGGGTTTCGCAGAGTTCTCGGTTAGTGGTTCCTAGTTTAATTGCACTATTACTTGGTTGGTTATCCTTGGTCAGGTATATTTTGCATATACCTTGCACTACTTGAATCCTTTTACAATTATATTGAGGTGTTGTATGATCTGGAACACTGGTACCTTGGTGAGTATGCCTCAGTAAATGTTCTGGGAGCACTTTGAAAAGAATGTGCATTCTGCTATTGTTAGGTGGATTGCTCTATAAATGTTAATTATTTCAAATGGGTTGGTAGTATGCTTCAAGTCTTCTATGCCTTTACTTATTTTCTGTCTACTTGTTCTATCAGTTATTGGAATCTCTGATCATACCCACGGGCTTCTTTATTTTTCATTTCATTCCTATCAGCTTTACTTCATACACTTCGAAGATCGGTTACTAGGTGTATAACCCTGGTGAACTAACTACATTTTCATGCAAAATGACCTTCTTCAGCCCCGGTAACGTTCTTGTCTCTTAAATCTTCTTTGTCAGATATTGACATAGCCTCTCTAGTTTACTTTTTAAAAAAGATTTTATTTATTTATCTTTAGAGGGGAAGGGAAGGAGAGAGGGAGAGAAATATCAATGTATGGTTGCCTCCTGTGTGTCCTCTGCTGGGAACTGACCTGCAACCCAGGCATGTGCCCTGACTGGGAGTCAAACCGCGATGGTGTGGTTCGCAGGCCTGCACTCAATCCACTGAGCTACACCAGCCAGGGCTGTAGTTTACTTTTTATTACTGTTAGCATAGCTATTGGTGTGCTTATATTTAAAGTGCATTTCTGGTTGGCAGCATGTCTTGCTCTTTTATCCAATCTGATAACCTCTACCTTTTACTTGGAGTGTTTAGGCCTGGGGCCCCCAATCCCCAGGCCACAGACCTGTAGCAAGCAGTCTGTGGCCTGTTAGGAACCAGGCTGCATAGCAGGAGGGGAGCAGTGGAGGAGCACAGGTAACTTCATTTGTATTTACAGCCACTCCCCAAGCTCGTACTACCACCTGAGCTCCGTCTCCTGTCAGATCAGCTGCAACATTAGATTCTCATAGGAGCACAACCTCTACTGTGAACTGGGCTTGCAAAGGATCTAGGTTGCAAGTTCCTTACGGGACTCTAATGCCTGATGGTCTGAGGTGGGGCCGAGGCAGTGATGTTAACACTGGGGAGCGGCTGCAAATACAGGTTATCATTAGCAGAGAGGCTTGACTGCACAGAGAGCATCAGAAATCGATTGCAGACTCATATCAAAACTCTATCGGTGAGTGGCAAGTGACAATTAAGGTGCATCTGGTGGCAGTTTATAAAGCCCTCTCCCCCCCATCCCCTTGCCCGTGGAAAAATGGGCTTCCACAAAACTGGTCCCTGGTGCCAAAAAGGTTGGGGACCACTGGTTTAGACCATCTAATGAAATTATTAACACAATCAGGTTTAAATCTATCACCTCGATGTTTATTATCTTTCTCCTAATTGATTTTTGTTGTCTTTTTCCTGTGTTACTTTCCTTTTTTGAATTCCATTTATCTCCTCTGTGGCGTAATTAGCTGTAACTCTTTGTTTTGTTACTTTGTTGGTTGCTTTAGTGTTCGCAGTATAGTTAGTCATTCCCCCTAGGGTTCTTCCCGAGAGAAATGAACGTATATATCGGCACAAAGACGTGAATGAGAATGTTTACAGCAGCTTTATTTGTACTAGTCCAAAACTGGAAACAATCTAAATGTCCATCAGTCCGTGAATGGATAAACACATTTTACATGTTCATACGCTGGAATACCACCCAGCAATGAAATGGAAGGAACTGTGCACACACACATAGGAACAAGAATGACTCTCAGAATAATTATGCTCAGAGCAAGAAGGTAGACCAAAAAGAGTGCATGCGGTGCTTATGCTTCTTTTTATATAAAAGTCAAAAATGTGAACTCTTCTATGGTTGAAGGAACTGTATCTATGGTTGGGGATTGGTGGGGACTAAGACAAGCGGGGAGCAATGGAGGAGGGTTACAATGGGGCACAAGGAAGCTTTGGGGGCGGTGGTTTGATTATCTGGCTCGTGGTGATTTTGTGAGTGAACACGTGGAGCAAAGCTTACCGGATTATACACTTTGAACATGTGCAGATTACTGTGTGAAAACTGGACCCCAACAAAGTTTTAAAAAGAAAATAGAAAAGTAAGGGGAAAAATGAGGTTTATAATCTTACCATCTAAACATGAGGACTGTTAGCAATTTGGTCATTATTGAACTTTATCATTACCTTTCAGATACTCAAGTGGTATCTGAAATTTTTCAAAAACTGTAGTGCTTCTCTGTCGGGAACTGCCCTGACTGTTTTCAGAAGCTGTAATCCCCCGTGGCTAAGGCTGAGTAAAGGACCTTGGGACCATAAGCCACTTAGGAGACAAAGCTTATCTTCCTTGTAGGGACACCACCTCTGCCCCCTTTCTCTTCACCCTACTTGGCCCCAGAGGGATGACTGGTTAGCCAATGATGGATAAGATTCCTCAAAAGAGGGACAACCTAAGACAGGCACGGTCATGAAGGGGCCCTCAGGGAAGGACTTGGAGTGCTATAGAAAAAGAGGGTAATGGACCCTTGCCCCTAGGCTTTGACATAGCCTCTTGGCTGTCTTACTGCACCTGCCTGACTTAAGCCTGAAACAATGCCCTAAGCCTGAAACCATGCATTAAGCCTGAAACAATGCTGGAGGTGGGTGGGGCCCTGTGCTGGAAAGGGCGGGTTCCCTAGAGCAATCAGGCCTAAGAAAGAATGCATAAAATCCTATGAAACCTACTTTGCTAATACCCTCAATTTAAATGATAAGGGTCCAAGCAGGAAGTTTGTTCCCCCCAATTTTATGGCCCTTTAACTATCTGACCCTGGCTGAGAATAAGCCCTCAGAGTTCTCTGAATGTTATCTATTGTTTAATCATTTCTGTTTGACAATAATTGATGAACTTTATATATACACCCTGTATAACCCAATACAACTCTGTCTAGGCAAGGGTCAAGGCACTATCCTCTTGAGAGGGTGGCCGAGACACTCCAAGGTTTTTTCTCCTCTTGAGAGAGAAGCCAAGCGATCCCTTCTCCTTCAGAGGACTCCGTAGTCTGTGTGAATCTGTCTGGTCTCATCCATAACGCTGTGGACCCCAGGAGCCTGGATCCGAGTCACTCCACTATGTTAATAAAAATAATTTGACCTTTCTTCCATTGCTAGGGTCAGTTTCTGCTTGTCAAGGGGGCAGTTGTTATTACTGTTATGATTGTACAAAATGGAAAATCTTATCTCACGATTTTCCCAGTCACCCAAATAGCAGATCTTGAAACCTTCCTATGTACATTTCTCTCACTGGTGTAACCAACTGACCACTGAGTTCTTTCAACTTCTACCTCCTCAGCATCTCTCACATCTGCCGCCTCCTTCCCACTCTCATTGTTAATGTGATAGGTCCGCATAAATTATAAACAAGAGTGTGTTGGGTCCGCATAAATTATAAACAAGAGTCCTAAAATCACACAACACGGACTTTCCTGCGGTCAGGGGTGCATCCCATTGTGCCCCAGGTTCTGATGACCAGGGCTGGCCCTCATTTCTCTTCTGGACAGTTGCAACAATGTTTCGTATCTACCTGCTAAGGATGCTAAACCAAACTAAATCTAATGAAATATGGAAAAACAGTCTTCCCTTTAGCATTTACATGTTGATTACAAGCTGTACAATTAATTAAATAGCTATGTATTTCTTGTAACTGAGTATGAATTACACCACACATATAATTTACAAATACTAATTACAAACACTATTTACATACATATATTTACAAACACTATTAACATCATGGCTTTTATTAATTTTTTCATTGTTTCTACACTAACATTCCTGTCTTCCTACTGCTATTTTCTCTTTTGTGACATTTTTTTCTTAAGCAACTAGTATGATTATTTTGATTTCTTCCTGAACTGCATCAATATTGTCAGGACCAAAAGAAAAGTTCAGAAGTCATACCATCTCAAACAAACTGAGATCGTAGAATTTGGGTCACAAGCAATTTTATTCTTAGTGGAGACACAGTCTTGGTGGCCCAAGTCACTTCATTGGTCTATCGGCTTCCAGTGCTGACACTCTCAAAAAAGATTTTAAATATCCTTGGACGGTGAGGCTCTCCTGCCATCTTGCAGATAGAATGCCAGTTCCTTGGCCCGCTATATAATACCCTTGGTAATGACAGCTATCTTCTTGCCCAGGCTTTGGGAAGCCTCACCCCCTACCAGTTCCCCGAACAGGCTTCTGGCCATGCTCATCAAGTCCTTCTCAGCCAAACCCACCTCCCCTGATAGGCAAACTCTTGGAAACTCTTCAAGTGATTGTTTAAGAAGCACCCTGGCGACTTGCTTGCAGCACTTAAGGCAGGTCTATAATTGCTTATTAATAGCCCGTGAATTCTCCGAGGAAAAACAGGTACTTAGTAACAGCTGTTGGATTTTGCACGAACGTTTTCTCTTTTGTTAACATTCTGATTCCCTTAGAGATGGTTGCCTTGGTTAGTAATGATTTTCTTTGCACGAATAGCTGGCTGTATGAACGTACAAGTGTGGTGACCCCAGACTTTCTTATGGATTTGCCTCGTATGGAAATCATCTTTTCTGAGCCCTCTCACAACTTCTTAAGGAGGGGAATTATTTCATCTAGTGTACAATACAATATGTTCACATAAAAAAAAAGTTGCCCTGTCCAGAGTGGCTTAGCTGGGCAGAGCATTGTCCTATAAATGGAAGGGCAGCAGGTTTGATGCCCAGTCAGGGCACGTATCCATGTTGAGGGCTTGGTCCTGGTCGTGGCAGACCGGGGTGCCTACAAGAGGCAGAAAATCAACATTTCTCTCTCACACTGTTTCTCTCCCACTTTTTCTCCCTCCCTTCCCCTCTCTCTAAAAATCAATACACATGTTCTTGGGCATAGATAGAATGAACAAAAGAAATAAGTAGTTACCCAGCCATTCTATGGTTCTTCACAGTCGATTTTGTGCGGAATTTTTGGGAGAGGAAGACCTAGTGCTAGGGATTCATCACTGTGGTCTAATAACTTGTATCGTCTAGACCCCTAGAGGCTCTTAGCCCACGGCAACTCATATTGTGTCTTACCTGACTTTAAACGAACGTGATACTCATTAATCAGGCGAGTTGAACACAGGTGTTCACTCACAAAATGTCACAGTAAAGGGATAAAAATAACAAAAACAAACCCACGAAGACAGCATGAACAGGAGAAAGGCACAGAGAGAAACAGCTTCTTTTTCTTTTTTTTAGTTTAGATTTTTATTTATTTAGTTTTACAGAGAGGGGAAGGGAGAAAGAAAGAGAGCAAGAGAGAGAAACATTGATTAGGTGCCTTGCACCAGCACCCTAACCAGGGACAGCCTGCAACCCAGGCATGTACCCTGACCAGGAATCGAACTGGCAACCTTTTGCTTTGCAGGTGGACGCTTAGCCAATTGAGGCGCGCCAGTCAGGGCAGGACACAGCTTCTTACATAAACTTTCCATCAGCCTTTCTGTCTTCAAGCCCTCCCAGCACCTCGGCTGGCAAGTGGATGGTGCCGTGAAGTTTGGAGCCTCTTCAGAGTTCTGTGGCATAAACTGGCTTGCTTTCTCTTGGCTTTTCCGCACTGCAAGCCCGCAGTTTGGCTTTGTTTGGTTGTTGAAGTTGGCATCTGCTATTCCATCAGCTTCCTAGGTTCTAAAAGAGCTGTCGTTTCTCATCTGTTCCATCTCCTCTTTTTCTCTTTGCCTTATGGGTTCATGCTTTTTGTTTCTTCTCTGCCATTTTAGTTAGATTTCAGGAGGAATGGTGATAAACACGAGTTCAATTTGGCAAGTTTAACCGAAAGTCCTCTTTTCCTTGTTCTTTATGTTTTATTGCTTGTCTGGTCTCTGCAATGAGAGTGCGAGTTAATTTCAAGAAAACCACTGTTGTCGTGTTATTTACACATTGATATGGTACTTTTCAAATGGGAGTTCTAGTGTCTGTGGCTGTTACCGACTGCCTTGACTCGCACGCACAGGAACCCCTGGGGGTACATGAAAGACTTTGGGGGAACATTGGCAATTTCCAGGCCTTCAGCTTCTATCAGTGCCCTCTCTTTACATTCAACTGAGAATGCCCACTGACTGTCCTTGTTCTCGTCCTCTTTCATAACCCCTTTCTCAATCTTTACCATGTACACACACACACAATCTTCCTATGGCACGATTTTCCCGTGTAAAAATCTGCAGGGCAGCATACAGAAATAAAATTGAGGTATTGCTTTGGGTCAACTTTTTTCTATGAAGGCTCCATAACCCAAGGTCTACCCTCCACCTTCTCTCTGTCTCTCCCCATACCTCTCATCTTGACATTTTTTTCTGTCAAGAACACAGCCTGGGGCCCTGAGCAGTGTGGCTCAGATGGTGGGCGTCATCCCATAAAGCAACGGCCACCAGGTCAATTCCTGTCGGGGCACAGGCCTGGGTTGCGGGTTCAGTCACCAGTCGAGGGGCATGTAAGAGGCAACTGATGGATGTTTCTCTGCCCCTCTTGCTTTCTCTCTTCCCCTCTCTCTAAAAATAATTAATTTTAAAAGAAAGAACACACCCTGGTGCCAGAAAATGAATATTTGTGGCATGTCTGAATTTACATATATCATAGAGTCGGGGAAGGGAGGCATTAACAACAATTTTTAATTGAAGACTTTCATGCTTCCATCTTTTTTCAAAGAAAGCACTGCTCCTGAGGAGAGTCCCGTGATAGAAAAGCAAAGAAAACAAAGATGAGAAATGTTGAAGGTGGTGACACCTTATTTCTTCCAGCTAATGGCAAAATTCTGTACCTTATCTAACTACCTGAGGACACTGTCACTTGAAATCCATAAAAAACAAAAAACAAAAACAAAAACAAAAAACCCTTGGATTATAAACATTATTCTCCAATTTAAAATCAGGGCAGGTCCCTTGGACAAAAAAAGGTTGGTTCCAAAGATGGGGCAGGGAGGCAAGATGAATCTGGAATGTCTTGTTGTCCCAGTAAGAAAACCCTAAAAAAGAAAAAAAAAGAGGATTTCTTGAAAGAATGAAAGAGCCAATCTGAAGGATCTCTCCTGATAGCCAATGGTGGAACAATTTGAGCAACAAAATTAATAATGGCATTATTGGATATTAAGCCACATAACACCCACGAGTCCATACTATAAAGAATCGATGGAATAAGTGGGGGAGATGAGACAGCTCTTCTGTATAAAATTCCAATTAGTGTAGAAGGAAATAGAAAATCACCACTGACAAAACATCACAGCAATACCTCTCTCGTGGATACAGAGGACATTCATACTCGTGGATACAGAGGACATTCGGATGGTTTTCTGAGAGGAGGGGGTTTGGGCTGGGGGGTTGACTACAAATTGGTAGTCACGAAACAGTCACAGGGAGGTACAGTACAGCATAGGGAATATAGTCAATAATACTGTACTATGGATGGTGCCAGGGGGGTACTAGACTTATTGAGGGGACTGCTTTGTAGGTCATGTAAGTGTCTAACCACTGGGTTGTACACCTGAAACTAATTCAGTGTTGAATATCAACTGTAATAGAAAAGTAAAAAACATTAAAAATATTAACAATGCCCTCGTCCCCCAAATAACTGTCAGAGACAACGTCCGCTGAAACTGGCAGGCACGAGAAGCAGCAGGCTGCAGGGTCTCCAAGTGCCACCCCCAAGGGACCTGTTAAGTAAAAGGGAAAGACGGGAACTGCACAATGGGCGAACCACCTGACCAAGTGACCAAGGTATCACCAATAATGTATGTGACATATTGTTATTAGGAATCCTGAGATACCATGGACTAGGGACATTTCATTTCATAATTTCAGTTTGATCATGAGAAAACAACAAACAAACCAAACCCGAGGGTCATTAGACAAAACAACTCATAATGTTCGAAAGTGACTCGGGCCTGACAGACGGATGGAGCTGTTACCAACAGTAGCAAACTTAGAAATGAGTAAATGCATTTCCTGAGTAATACTCTGGAACAGATAAAGAACATTAGTAGGAAAACTGGTGAAATACGAATGAGGTTTTCTTAAAATGTTTACCACATTAATTTCTCGGTTCTGATCATTGTACTCTGGTTACATAAGATGCCAATATTAGGGGAAGCTAGTTGAGGAATGTATGGAAATTGTAATATTTTTACAACTCTTCTGTAAACCTACAACCAACTCAAAATAAAAAGTGAAAACAGTAAAGCCACGAATACGAAGTACATCTTCTGTGCACTTCCTTGCACACCCAGGGCTAACTTGCGGCCTAATGCAGTATTTTGATTCCAGGGCAAAATTTTGATCTTGCACAGTCAGACCAACAAATGTTGGGGGACGGCAGCCGAGGCTCTAGTGACTCCTTTTCAAACGGTTGTGGTTGAACAAGAATACATGTCCTAGAGACTGGCATTAAGTAAAACAGCAAGCAGGTAACAGGTGTAAGCCTGTGAGCACAAACTCTAAATTTTATTTCACTGTAAGTGATGTAACCTGTGTACACAATTTTTTCTCTTCTAAGTTCTCTAACATCTGAAATTACCCTTAAAGAGACTACACTGTAAAATGTGTTTAATTACTAATTTATTAAACTTCCCTGTCAATTAATACATCCTGTAAGGAGCCTTTGAAGGATGTTTGGAGAGTTCACTGACCAGACTGAAAGCAGGTGGCTCTGTAAAACTTACAGGTAGACGCGGGCTCCTTAAACTTACAGCGTAAAGGGTTCAACGCTGAAATAGAAGCCCATTTTCTTCCAAAGTAATTTTCTCCCTCTTTCTGATAAAAGTGTAGAAAAGACATTTATAGTTTTAAAAACCTGTATTTGAACACAAATCAAGATTTTTCTACAAACACCTTTCCAAAAAGTTTAAAAAACATCACAGAATAGTGTGTGATGTTAAAGAAAAGCATCTCACCACAGCAGAGCAATTTACTTTTAAGAAACACAGTGTACTACTTTTTAAACTTTCATGGTAGATTTTGAGAGTGTGTGTGCTACGCTCCCCTGCCAGGCTGGTCCGCGTCTTTCATATTTATGTGATAGACTGCTGTCTGTGGCCAGTCACCACGTAAACTGTCCTGCTGCGGTTGCAAAAATGGTGACAGGCTCTATGAAAGCTTCACAAAATCTAATGAAAGGCAACCAACATCACCCTGACCTTCTGTAAAAATTACCCTTCTCCCTCGTACTTTCCCTCCCCCTTTGAATGGTACCTTTAGGGCATACTAACACATGGAGATATTTGTATCACTTTTACTTGCTAGCCTCAAAAGACTGTTTTCTTTTCTGACACATTGAATGTATCAGAAGGCACCGAGATTAGATTCCTAAGTTGTTTCAGAAATTTTGTTCCTTTTTCAGTTCTTCAGAAAAGCGTGACTCTCAGGACCAGAAGAAAATGAATGATACAACACAGTAACTTGAAACTTTTACCGTTGAAAAGGTAGAAATATATTAATAGATTCCTCGAACTTTTCATTTAGGACAAGTCAAAATAACCTTCTGAACATAAACATAAAAATAGAGCACATTTATTAACAGTAGGAAAACTCCTAAGCTTAAAATAACAGTATCAAACCTGACGTAACAACATACAGACGAAAGCATTAGGAACTCACTGCCAGATTATCTGATGCATTTTCCTAACAATGTATTTCATATGTAACACTAACATAACAAAGTACAGCATTTATTTCACAGGGAGAAAAACATAAGCTTTATCACAAAAAACAGATTTACTGGATTTCAGCTTTTGATTAAACGTTATGATATATTTTAAAGATAAAAAAGAAAAACAAGATTCACCCTTAAAATAAAAAAGTATATATCTATATATAATCCATTTATGAATACTTTTATGCTCTTACAATGTAAAACATTTAGAAACTTTTGAGCTCTCCAAAGTTTGGCCAGTTAACCTCCTTGGCTCTGACATAGCCTAAGTTCCCTTCTGAGAATCAGAGGGAAGTTTTCGGTCCATCAGTCCAACACGGGCGCAGCGATTCTACTTCATCTTCTTCTTCTTCGGGGGTTCCTCCTCGGAGCTGCTCTCGGTGCTGGTGCTGCTGCTGCTGGAAGAGCTGGAATCCGAGTCGGAATCGGATGAGGAGGACGAGCTTGTGGAGGAGGCTGAGGACGATGAACCAGAGGAGCTTTCATCACTGTCGCTGTCCTCGGAGGAGGAGGAGGAGGAAGAAGACGTTCCTTCACTCTCTGATGAAGAATCACTGGCTGAACTGTCACTGCTGCTGCTACTGGAACTGGTTACACTCTTAGACCTGTTAGAAAATCAAGTTACGCGCATGGGAAGCTGACGTTTAGTAGAATGTTCATTTCCTATGAAAGCTATGTACACACGCACAGTGAAGCTGCGCTAGCACGGTGGTCCGAGAGCGGGTGCTTTGGGGGCTGCCCGACTATTGCGACCACAGACGCATCCCTCCCTTAGCAAGGTCTTGTGCTTCGGCAATTCAGCTCTTTCGGATGGGATCCAAGTTCAGTGTACCTAGTATGCTCCACAGCAAATAATATTAGAATAAAGTTGCATTCTAACAACTGGGTTTATTTAAACCTCATGAAGAGTGGTAAATGTTTCATAATCTTAACTACTTTACACAGATACAGCTGGTCAACAATTTCTTATCAGTCTAATAACATTTCCTATTCTAAGCTAGAAGAAATTATTTACTATTTCCAGGCAGAAGGACTCTGGAATGTAGGACAAAAAGAGACATCTAGATTCTAAAGGCAATAAATTCCAATAGGTTAAGGGAAGAACACAGAAAATAGGATGATATTTAATCATAAACTGGAAACAAGAAACTTCAGATCCAAATCTTGTAACTACTATTTCAAAATCACTCTTCCCACCTCCAACTAGTCTCACATACTGACTATATAATACTCTCGATGGGCCTGCGAACCACACGATCGCAGTTCGATTCCCAGTCAGGGCACATGCCTGGGTTGCAGGCCAGTTCCCAGCAGGGGACACACGAGAGGCAACCATACATTGATATTTCTCTCCCTCTTTCCTTCCCTTCCCCTCTAAAGATAAATAAAATCTTAAAAAATATATTCTCGAAGCCACACATACCTTTTTTTCTTGGTCTTTCTTTCTACATTAGCTTCTTCAAGGCTGTTAAACATGAGGGGAGAGAAACTCCTGTCAGCAGAGTGATTATGCACAGCTCAGACCAAGCCTGTCGTCCCCGACACTGTTTTACATCAGAGAAACACTTTGTCTACGATAACGTGGACTCAGAGTCCATTATTCCTTGTCACAACCAAACGGAAAGTTTTCTACTTATTGCAGGCCGTATGTGGTGCAAAGAGTCAACCAGCGCTGACATGAGACGTGCCATCTACCGACTGTATCTCAGAAGCCAGGTAAGTTAGCAGTAGTTGGGATGACTGAATGTGCCGACCGGATTCTTCTTCATTTTTGAACTTAGGCTGATGTGGCTAAATCAACTACATCCTGAATAACAAGACCAAGTAAACAACAGCACAACAGGTATAATTTATAGCTAGAGTTTCCCGAGGCGTATTACCAATGGCCATTTCATGTAAAAAGAGAAGCAACCTGTAATGTAACATAAGCTTTTCTTTTTCCGCATGTCCCCGAGATGTTCAGTCACTTACTACGCAGACAACACTTCAAGAGTGTGTCCCCCACATTATTTACAAAGAATAAAGTCTGGTGACTTTTGAATGGAATGTACAAATGGCTTGCTGTTGTATTCCTGCCAAACAGCATGCACACTAAATCAGGTTTTCAAATTACAAAATTACTTCTATTATTATAGCATTATCATGTACATTTAACATTTCTATGTTCTGGACTTCTCTATATTTCTGAGGTAATGCCTCTATCCTTATTTCCTGAGTCTTCAAATATAAATATATATGTATGTAAACTTGTTCTACACAATGGAATTACTGAGCTATCATTTTGGGGTTAAAATGAATGGGAGAAGTACATTTATTAAACCACGCCATAAGAATCCACTGAAATCCATCCACTCCCATAGTTTTCCCATTAAACCAGAAATGGGTAATCTTCATGTAACAGCCGAACTTAAACTCGGGTCAGTCTATGTGTTTTTAAGATCCAGATACTTGTGTGATACAACTAGGAAAACACAAGTAAAAGTAAATGTTGGGGATGAAGTTATTTATAACTCTTATATTTTATCTTTTAGGAAAGAAGTCTTCAAACTTTTTTGCTTATATTCCTAATAAAAGAATTTTGAAAAACTATGTGTTTCCCTCATAGTATTTTAATTCTAACTTTCAATATTTGCAAAGGGTTAAATCACTGGCACATTATATATTGGCATTTTAAGAAGAAAATTGTTATAGGACATTGATAACTGTATCCAATGAAAAATAAATGTCACAAAAATTTGACACCTATAGTAATTCACTTCAAAAACACAAGAACAAGCTTATCTTTACAGCTGGTACTTTTACACCGCCCTTTTTTTCCTTTTGAACTTCTTGTTACTGCTTTCCCCCTAGAAGGTATCCTAAATATTTTTACACCTGAAAATTTTACTGATCACTTATGACACGTCTTTGTAATAAAAATATAGATATAACTTGAAATTATATCTTTTAATTACCTGTAATCATAAAGCTTTAAAAGTGTTTAAAAATTCTGAACTGAGTTACTATTTTATTACTATAAAATTGATTAAAATAATGTAAAAATATAAAATTTAACAACTATCACATAAAATATTTTATTGAAATTACATCTCTTAATGACATGGATAGATTTTTTCCAGTTTATTTATCCATGAATCTTAGTACTAGACTATGACAATGTTCAGCATCTATTCAATTCCTATATTTGATTTTTATAGATTTAATCCTGATAAACCTTGTTAACCTAAATAGGTAGATAGAAATAGGAGTTTTGTTGTAGCAATGCCAGTCAACTCTCTGACCTCTTTCCATGTTACATTCCACAGATAACATAATGATGTGTCATTAAAATATACTTATATAAATTGACAACTCAATTGGGTCTGATTTCAATTTTGCTGGGAAAAAAATTTACAAAATAATTTACTCCCAATAATCAGGACCATTCATTTTCCCAGTACAAGTACCAGTAGCATTTTGATAAACCTCTAGGTTTTTTCACATGAGGACAATATCCAGAGGGAAGAGTAGAGATAGGTGAGAGGTATGCCTTTCTTTTGTGAAATTCAGGGTGTTGAGAACGTGGAAATGGAGAACCAGGAGGGAAGTTCTCATATAGATTTATCTTTGGAAAAGGTATATATGAATATTGATAATCCAGACACGGATTACTGAATTATTCCTACATAACCTTTGAAGAGCCTCATGCCCACAAATTGGAAGACAGCTGCCTTGAAAGCCCAGATGTTCACCACGCCATCAGAGAGCTAATGGATCCAGGTGATCACTGCACCCTCAGAGAGCTAATGGATCCAGGTGTTCACCACACTGGCAGAGAGCTAATGGATCCCAGTGTTCACTGCACCATCAGAGAGCTAATGGATCCAGGTGTTCACGGTGCCATTAGAGGGGTAATGGATCCAGGTGTTCACTGCCCTGTTAGAGGGCTAATGGTCCTGAAGACACAGCTTCTAACCTGTAGCCCTAAGCCTACCTGACCCCTTCCTAACTCAATTTCTCTAGAACATGTACACTCACTTCCTTCATGGGGATGTTAAAGGCTCTATTCCAGGTACTACACTTGATCTTAGCCGAAAGGCTAAGAAGCCATGAAAGGCTCTATTCCAGGAACATCAAAACTTAAATAACAATTTTCCACTTTCTTTCCTACCCAGTTCTCCTTTTGGAAAGGAACTACTATTATTGGTCGTTTATGTCTTCAAAAAAATCCCACTATTCCTTTTTAGTTCTTTAACATAAGTGATACCATATTATATGTACTGTTCTCTACTTTGTCTACACACTTAATGTAAGTGTCTTGGATGCTTGTCTTGGCTATCTTTTCCCATCAGCTCCCAAAATCTACCATACAGTACTCTGTTGTCATGCCATTGGTAGTTGAGACAACAAAGCTAAATGATGAAGAGCACGTGTTCTGAAGAGGCTGGCTGGTCGAACACCTAATGTCTCCACTTACTGGCTGTGTGACACTGAATGAGTTACTGAGCCTCTCCATGCCTCGGTTTCCTCACCTGTAAAATGGGGGTTAATAACAGGACTTACCTTTATGTGACAGACCTGACACTGACACTAAGTATACTACTACTTTTTAGGTCCTTGATAAATTCTATAAATATAAATTAAAATATTCCTTTGGATACCATGTATAAACTTACCTTTGTTGTAATAATCTGTTTTCTTTTTCTTTTAAAGCTTTCTTTAGTTCTGCTGTTCTTGAAGGCCTATGTAGGTATTTTCTTTTTCCCGTGCATTCGTAAGTCCAATGTCCAAATTCCAAGCATTTCTGACACCTTACATGTTGCTTATTTGCTTCGCTACAGAACAAAAATCAGAATGCAGGCCTTAAAATTTTGATTTGGCATAGTCTGCCCTGAAAATCATCAACAACAGAAAGTGTACAATGATGTTTAGGGTTTTTTTTTAAAGATTTTATTTATTTATCTTTAGAGGGGAAGGGAAGGAGAGAAGTATCAATGTATGTTGCCCCTCGCATGTCCTCTGCTGGGAACTGGCCTGCAACCCAGGCTTGTGCCCTGACTGGCAATCGAACCACGATCCTCTGGTTTGCAGGCCCGCGCTCAATCCACTGAGCTACACCAGCCAGGGCTGATATTTAGTTTTAAATAGAAACAAACATCATTTCACACTTTAAATGGTTTATGTCAGATTTAATCATAAGACAGCACAGGACCTTGATGTTTGGACAGAACTGAACTCAACTCTTTACCCCTCACTCCCACTGCAGCAACGGCAGGCAGGGGGAACGCAGACAGCCCTGCGGCTGAGAACTAGAAAAGATAGTCAAAACATTCGAAACCACCTGCCTGAGGCATCGGAGAACTAACCAGAAGGTACAGAATAGCCAAGCCGAGATGTGGAAGAAGATGGAAACCCAGGAGATCAGCCCTGTGGTCTGTACCCAGCCTCAGGGCTCCGAGGGGCTATCCCAGAGGAGAACAGACCAGGCGCACACAGAGCACAGCTTGGTTTCTAGTTATCTAGAGACCAAGGAAAATCCCAGTTCCTGCAACTGGATTAAGATGCAGCAAGAAAAAAATAAATAAATACATACAATAAATGGAGGAAAGAATTGGAAAGGAAGAAATAAAATCGTCATTCCTCACTGGTGACGTATTATGTACACAGCAAGTCCAAAAGAATCTACAGATAAATTTTATGAAATAATTTGAATACATAAGTGAGTTTAGCAAGGCTTTATACTAGGGTCAGCAAACTGTAAAGTGTCACGTAGTAAATATTTTAGGCTTTGCAGACCAAGGGGCAAGGGTGAGGATATTATATAGATACATAGTAGGAGAGAAAAAATTCCAGAAATATTTTGTTAATAAAAATACTTCAGGTAAAAGAGGTTTACTAATGAGAAGAATGGAGTTCCTTTCTGAAGGATCCCATTTCATCAACCGAAGGTCAAAGTCAGTGTTCCCTATTATCGAACTGATCACATATACCAATGTACATACGTAGATAACATTCTTAGCTTGTACGCATACAAGGACATGCAGCAGACAGGATTCAGTCTGCCAAACGCTGTGATAGATACAAGGTTAATGTGTGAAAATGAACTGTTTCTATATAATAAAAACAGTTAAAATGAAAATTTAAAAGGTGATATTTATAATATCCTGAAAAATACCAAATACCTAGAAATAAATTGAAGAAAATACGTGCAAGTCTTTTATGCAGAAAACAAACCAACCTTCCTTGTTTAGACAAATAGCTAATAGAGGGACGTACCTTGTTCAAAGATCGGAAGACTCAATATTGTAAAAACACCCTTTCTCCCCAAACTGACCTACAGATCAAAGTAATGCCAGTAAAATCTCAACAGGTTTGTTTGTTGGGTGGAAAAGGCCTACAAGAGAAATATCTGAAAGTCTGCCAAAATGAGCTGAGACTAGAGAAAAATATCAAGAACACCAGAAATTGTTTCACGTTTTGTCTTAATTATATTGAAAGCACAAAGAATTGAAAAAGAGATAGGTTTACTACTTGCCATTCTAGGCAAACAGGCCACCAATATCACGTTAATGGGCTAAGAGAACGAGCAGGACTATTTTATTTCGCTTCAGTCAGAACCCAGATACAATTATACACAGAATGAAAAGGGTAAGAACAACTGAAGTCCAAGATATCTGAGGAGGAAGTAATTCAGCCCCTATGCATTCCGAATGTGTGTAAGTCACATGTCCGGGCGGCTGCTCCCTGACATACCAGCACTTTCCAGGTGAGCCTGCTGGGCTGCTGCTGGTACCCCGAGGAACCCTGGCTCACAGGAGCGGTGTTGAAAGCCTGGAAGTAGGCAAATGCAGTTTTGATTTTAGAAGTGGGGAAAAGGGTAGATTCCACAAACTAGACCAGGGAACTTAACATCCATCCCAGCCAAAATTCTGGCTGGGTTTATTGAACTGATTCAGAAAGAAAAGCCACGGCCACGAGATATCAAATTTTTAGATGAATGCCGCAGTGCCTTTTGGGCAACTGTATTTCAGTAGGGCACCCTGGAAAGTCGCAGTATCCTTGTGAACAAAACAGAACAATTAAACTTCCAGCCAAGATGGAGGTGTAGGTAGACACACTGTGCCTCCTTGCACAACCAAAAGAAAGACAACAATGATTTAAAAACAAAAACTAACCAGAACTGACAGAAAATCGAACTGTATGGAAGTCCAACAACAAAGGAGTTAAAGAAGACACACTCATCCAGACCGGTAGGAGGGGCGGAGACGGGTGGCCAGGTGGAAAAGGGTCATGGCAAGGTGGCAGTAGAGGACCTGGACACCCAAGGTGGTGGCTGGTGGAGCAGGTGGTCCCACATTTGCATGCGGATAAACTGGTAGGAACACCTGGGGAGCAAGACAGACTTTGAAACCCAGAGCTCCAGTGGGGAAATAAAGCCTCAAACCACCTATTAAAAACACCTGTGGGGGTTGAGGTGCCGGGAGAGACTCCCAGCCTCACAGGAGAGTTCGTTGGAGAGACCCATAGGGTCCTAGAATGTACAAAAGCCCACCCACCCAGGAATCAGCACCAGAAGGGCTCAGTTTACTTGGGGGAAGTGGGGGGAACAGACTGAAATTCGGCAGAGAGGGAGCAAGTGCCATTGTTCCCTCTCAACCCCTTTTCCACATACAGGGAACATCATACCGCAGGGACGTGGGTTGCCTCGCCCTGGGGAACACCTTAAGACTCTGCCCCTTTTATGTAGCAGGCATGCCCAGCCGGAAAGAAAAAAAAGGCCCAAATAAAAGAACAGATCAAAGCTCCAGAAAAAATACAAGTAAGTGATGAAGAGATAGCCAACCTATCAGATGCATAGTTCAAAACACTGGTGATCAGGATGCTCACAGAACTGGTTGAACTTGGTCTCAAATTAGATGAAAAAATGAAGGCAATGCTAAATGAAATAAAGGAAAATGTACAGGAAACCAACACTGAAGGGAAGGAAACTGGAACTCAAATCAGTGATGTGGACCAGAAGGAAGAAAGAAACATTCGACCAGAAAAGAATGAAGAAATAAAAATTTAAAAAAAAAAATAAGGAAACACTTAGGAACCTCCAGGACATCTTTAAATGTTCCAACATCTGAATTATAAGGGGTGTCAGAAGGAGAAGAGGAAGAGCAACAAATTGAAAACTTATTTGAACAAACAATGAAGGAAATCTTTCTCAATCTGGCAAAGGAAATAGACTTCTGGGAAGTTCAGGAAGCTCAGAGAGTCCCAAAGAAGTTGGACCCAAGGAGGAACACACTAAGGTACATCATAATCACATTACCCGAGATTAAAGATAAGGAGAGAATCTTAAAAGCAGCAAGACAAAAGGAGTTATCTACAAAGGAGTTCCCATCAGACTGTCAGCTGATTTCTCAAAAGAGACCTTCTGGGCAAGAAGGGGCTGGAAAGAAGTATTCCAAGTCATGAAAAGCAAGGACCTACATCCAAGATGACTCTATCCAGCAAAACTTTCATTCAGAATGGAAAGACAGATAAAGTGCTTTCCAGATAAGGGCAAGTTAAAGGAGTTCATCATCACCAAGCCCTTAATATATGAAATGTTAAAGGGATTTATCTAAGAAAAAGAAGATAAAATATATGAACAGTAAACTGACAGCAAACTCACAGTTATTAACAACCATACCTAAAACAAAAACAAAAGCAAACTAAGCAAACAACTAGAACAGGAACAGAACTACAGAAATGGAGATCACATAGAGGGTTATCAACCGGGGAGTGGGAGAGGGAGAGAGGGGGAAAAGGTACAGAGAATAAGTAGCATAAATGGTAGGTAGAAAACACACAGGAGGAGGTTAAGAATAGTATAGGAAATGGAAAAGCCAAAGAACTAATATGTATGACACGTGGACATGAACTAGAGGGGGTGGATATGGGTGGGAGGGAATGCGCAGAATGGAGGAGAATAAAGGGGGGGATGAGACAACTGTAATAGCATAATCAATAAAATATATTTAAACAAAACAGAACAATTAAGCAGATCAGTTGAACATCATGAGCAAAGAATACTGTTTTAAGAGGCTGAAGGAAATGATATACAGGTAGGTATCCAGGGATGATGGCCTGCAAGGCTTGGTCCTCAGTTTGGTCTTGTTCAACTTTGTTATATAGGACACAGATGTGCATATTTATCAACGCTACAGTTGACACAAAGCTGAGAGGGATATCTGATACAAGAGATGACCGAATCAGGATCCAAAAAGGGCTTGACAGGCTGGAACTCTGCTGAATCTAACAAGATGAAATTTAACAAGGGTAAAAGTAAATCTGATACTCAGGTTCAGAAAAATCAGTAGAAGTACAAGACAGGGGAAGTCTGACTTGACAGCAATTCAAATGGAAAAAGCCAACTGAAATCAGTTCAGGTCATATGCTGGGAAGTTAAAAGGGAGCAGGGTTTAGCTTCACAAATATTCTTCTCCTTTCAGTTCAGCATAAACTTTTTGAGAGATCTGAAAAATGTAACAGGCCACTTTGGGAGGCAAGTACATCCTTACCAGAGGTGTTCTGGCCAAAGTGAGATGACTACCCCGAAAAGGCAGCAGTGGAATCCAGTAAGGGGTTTAGTGGGAGAGGTGACATCACCAGTGCGGAGATTGCATAATCCATTTACGTGAATAGGAAGGAGTACATGGGATTATAACTTAAAGTCAAAATAATCTAATTTCAATTGATTTAAAGTTAACGCCCTGAAAGAGCTGCCACATAGGGCATTCAGATTAAGGCTCTTTTTCCCCCCTCTTATTTTTCCCTGATAGTCTGAAGACGCTAAAAGAAACAACAGTACTTTCTCATTTCTCTTGGCTAAGTTAAAAGCAGTTTAAAACTTGTTTTTATAGAAGTAATATATGCGGTTTATAAATACAATTAAAACAGTTTGACATATATAAAATTAAAAGCAAAGGCCGCTTTTCTCCCCCCCCCAAAATATTCCCCAAATCCTCCCAGACCCCCTACCCCAACCTCTAAAGACCCTCCTTCGACTACCTGCGGATTCACGGTTCAGTACACCAGGACAGATTTTACCACACCACGTGTTTACTTCCCCAAAAGACAAGAAACACTCAAAGTCAGATTCGTCCTTTACTTCTGTGTAGATGCGTACCAAATATAAGTATACTACAGAAACATAACACCTGTATAACTTTCTGATACTTCTGAAAGAAGAAAGTGCAGTGTTCTGTAGGTGCCAAAAGTCTTCCTTTCCCCTCATATTTAGAGTGGACACTGGGTGGTTTTGCCAGTCTAGCACTCCTCACTTCCTCTGATTGAAGTGGGAAGAGCATGGGATCTAAATCAACCCGGGCTTCACAACCCCATAGGCTTGGTTCCAGGTTGGGCCAATGACCCAATTGAGACCAATAAGACGCCATCAACTGGGAGCTGAGAGGATTCAAAGGACCCTGATATTGCAACCATCTTGATACCAAAGGACTGACCTATACAAGTATGAGACCAACACCCTAAAGAACCAAACCGGAGAGTTTGGACCCTGGTGATGTCATCGGGCGCGCATATTATTGTTATCACTGCATTCCTGCTCTCACAGCCGACTTCAAAGCCTTCTTCCTCCGCCAAGCACACCACATGCTCTAAGTCTTTAACCCTCCGGCTCAAGGGACTCTTCTCTGCTGGCAAGTGAGACAGAGTCTGGTGGAGGGGAGACGAGAATGCCCAGGGCTCTTAGAATAAAACAATATAAACATTAAAAGAAATATAAACACATACACGTTAGCAGAATGTAAGTCATATATTATTGATGTGCAAATGACGACGGCATGAAATGCTGACAGAATGAAAAAGAAGTAGACATTGGGTGTGCAGGTTGGTAGAAGGAAAAAAGCTTTCCTTGAAGTGGCTGGGATGACTCCTTCGTTATCTGTCTACGGCCAGTCTCTCCTGCCAGCTCTTCACTCCCTGGCCACAATGGCCATCCTTGAGTTCTTAAAAACTAATTTCGTTCCTATCCCACTGTCTGGGTGCTCTTCCCTCAAACCCTCGCATGACTGCCTCCTTTCTCACGCTCTCAATCTGTGTTCAAATGTCACCTCTTCTTCAGGAATAACTGTCTTGTCCAACTAAGTTAACCGAGGCTTTTCTCTCTCCACCACCTCTTAGTTCCTTCAAAGTTCTCCTCACCACTGTGTTTATTTAAGATGTTTAGCTCATCGACTCTTCCCACCACCAGAATTTAAGATCCCCGAAAGCTGGGTTCGTCTGTTTAAACCCTTTTCTTTATACACAAATTCTGGCACAGAGTGGCAGGTAATGGATAAATTAATATTGATATAACAGAATAAGTGGCAGAAAGTGACACGATAGCTTGGGAGAAGGCAGTGTTGTAGTCAGGCTGTTCCCAGGGCAGGCGACAGGAAGGGGGCAGGAAAAACCAGCGAGGCTCCCGGCTACAAATACCAGGCTGAAGGTTTACGTGGCGAGAGTAAGGAGTCGGGATCAGGGCTTCAGGCTTCCCCTGGCCACGAGTGGGCTGGGCGGCTGGGTGGGCAGAGGGGCACAAACCACGTAGTGACTAACTCCTCTGCGTCCCCTTCCGGGAAACCAAACTCCAGGCTCCCTTTAGACCCCCCACCCCCAGGTCCCGCCCCGGGCACCCTATGCAGCCGTTTTCTACGAAATCGCAAGCCAGCGGACACCAAATTTATCGCCCGCGCCCAAGCCGAGAGCAGGCAACGTATGAGCAAAAACGGCCACGCTCCGCCGGTCCCCACTGAGGATCCGACACACGCTGACGCGCTTCTCCCCGCCCCCCCGCCGCCCCACACGGGCCTTCACTTACGCTTGTCTCCTGGCTATGAGCCTATGCATGGGAGTCGCCATCTTAGCGCGGCTGAGGCCTGCCGCGCTGGGTTTTGGGAAAACTCCTCTCCTGGGCGGGGACTCGAACCCCAGAGGACGCAGGCGTGGGCGGAGCTAGTCTAACCTCCTGGGCTTCTGAGGCTAGCAGTGGGTGTAGTGTCTGGGGTGTCAGTCTCTGGTTTGCCGAATAGTGAGGCCGGTAGTCTGTCCTGAACAGAGTTTGGAAGGATGAGGACTTACTTGTACAGTTGACCCTTGAACAACACCGGTTCGAACTGTGCGGGTGCACTTATAGGCAGATTCCCCGCCCCCCTCCCAATAAATACAGTTTCCCTTCCTATCCTTAGGCTTTGCATACGCAGATTCAACCAATGAACCTTGGATGGAGACCATCAATTGAAAGATTGACTTTAGCAAATCATGAAGTGAAAATATATGTTAACTACTTCTATTTTTATGTGTTTCATAGGAACATTATAAGGGCCAAGGGATACTATATAAGTAGAGCTTCTTTGTCAATGGGTAAAAGATTACATAATTATTTTAGGATATTTTAACTATTTTGTGTTAGATTATAGAGATTTTATTGCTTCAAATCCACATTCTTTGAAACATAACGTATTTCTGTTCAGAAGGTATCCAGCTGTGTAATATGAAAGTTAGAGACATTTACGCCGGCCTCAGCCACACTTATAGACATTTATCTTCTGAAGAGGATACAAGGAACACTGTATATAGGACAATGATGCCTGAGTCCCCTCAGGCCCCTTCAAAGTAGACACTTTGGGACCTCACAGAGTTTTCCCAATTGCCATCAGCTACCTCACTGAGATTTTCTGCAATCTCATCAACAGTCTCATCAACAGATTTCTCACCTTTGAAATCTCCTTTCAAAGGTGAATTTAGTTTTTGGAAAAGGCAGAAGTTGCAGGGCACCAAATCTGGGATAGGGTGGAGTGGAGTCACCTGGGTGATTTCACGTTTCATAAAAAAACTGCACGGGATGTGATGTGCCAGGGGGCAGGCACATTGTCTGATGCAGCTGTCAGTCACTAGTTGCCCATAGCTGTGGCCTTCTGAATCATCTAAATAGTTTCCATGATGATTGTTCAAGCTCAATGCAAAATGTGACGTACATTACTTGCTCTATTCCTCCAGGCATTTTGAATGCTCACTCAACAGCATCTACCACCCCAATGACTAGTACAGTGGTTATTCGAGTAAGCCTAGTCCAGTCTACTCTCCTTGTCTGCCAGGTAACATCTATGTTGTGCAAAATGTTCTTGTTATAGTACAATAGCTGAACTTTGATAGACTTTAAAACGTTTTAGGAACTGAGGATAAAGCATTGAACAAAGAAACTGCTTGTGCATGTGGATCTTTCATCAGGAAATAAACAGAGGCAATGTCCAATGAACATCAATATGCTAAAGAAAAATATTGAGCCCTGGCTGGTGTAGCTCAGTGGATTGAGCACGGTCCTGCGAACCAGAAGATCGAGGTTCGATTCCCAGTCAGGGCACATGCTTGGGTTGCAGGCCAGTTTCTGGCAGGGGCCAGTTCCCTGCAGGGGATGCAGAAGAAGCAACCATACATTGATGTTTCCTTCCTCTCTCCTTCCCTTCCCCTCTAAAGATAAATAAATAAAATATTTAAAAAAAATTGAAACCCTGGCTGGTGTGGCTCAGTGGATTAAGTGCTTGCCTGTAAACCAAAAGGTCGCCAGTTCGATTCCCAGTCAGAGCACATGCTTGAGTTGCCAGCCAGGTAGCCAATTGATGTATCTCTCTCGCATTGATGTTTCTCTCCCTCCTCCCTTCCTTCCCCTTTCTCTAAAAATAAATAAATAAATAAATCTTTTTGTTAAAAAAGCAAAAGTGTTATACTTAAGTGTAAGGGGGTAAAAAGTGATTTAGCATTGGGAGAGCCAGAAGGTGATGTCATATGACCTTTCAGCACGTATTGTTCTCAAAAATAAAAAAGGAATCTTCAGCTTGCTTTGTTCATTCCTCAGTGTACTCGGGGCCATCTTTTTCCATATTACACATACAGATCTAATTCATTCTTTCTATGATTATGTTATGTGGATTACATGGTTATTCTACAATTTATCCAAACCAGTATCCTATTGTTGAACAACTGGGTTGTTTACTACAAAGATGGAATAAACAAATTTCTAAGCATGTACTGTACTTCTGTAAGATGCTAAAGTGTATGCTTCCTAGAAGTAAAATCGCTGGGTGAAAGGATATGAACACTTTGAATTTTGAAAGATATCATCTATTACCCTTTCAATAGATTGTATATATAACTGCTTTCTCAGGAGACTTGAGAAGGGCCAAGCCTTAACTTTTGCCTATCAAATAAACCAGTATGATATGTTATTGATGAGGGTAAATACCTTTCATAGTATCACTGAAGACTATTCTTCATGAGTTGTCTGCTCAAATTCTTTGCCTACTTTTCTATTGGATTTTTATCTTTCTAATATTGACTTGTAAAACTTTTAATAGTTTACATATAAACACTTTGCTTTATATTTGTCTTATTATTTTTGTCTGTTGTCTTTTAACTTCGTGATCATTTACCCTGTACAGAGATATTAAATTGTCATATAGGCATTTTTAACAGTCTTTTTCTTTAAGGTTTCCTAGATTTGGCTCATGCTTAGAATAGCCTTCTATGTCCCAAGATTATTACAATATCTTATTTTTTAATTACGATTACGGTTATATTCTTTTTAAAAAGATTTTATTTATTTATCTTTAGAGGGGAAGGGAAGGAGAGAGGGAGAGAAATATCAATGTATGGTTGCCTCTCATGTGTCCCCCGCTGGGAACTGGCCTGCAACCCAGGCATGTGCCCTGACTGGGAATCAAACTGGTGACCCTTTGGTTAACAGCCCGAGCTCAATCCACTGAGCTACGCCAGCTGGGGCATTATGGTTATATTCTTAATCCTAATTTTGAGCTTTTGAAACACCATTTACTAAATCTACCACTTCTTTATTGATTTGAAATGCCACTCTCTCATATACCATATGTACACATTTTGTTTGGACATTGTATTTTCTTCCAAAAATCTACCTGTGCTAGGATTTCTGTCATTGTGTTAATTTCCATGGGATAATTACAAGATACTTGACAGCTGGTAAAGCAAGTCTCTCTTAATTAGTCCTTTCCCCCCCTCAATTTTTAAATTGCTCCTAAGCATTTACTTTCCTACTTGAGCTTTATCTTCAAGTTTTTAAGTTTCCCACAAAACAGTATTAAGGTTTTTTTGTTAGCTAATTTTTAAAAGAAACTGCATTATAGCAAATGTGAAAAGACAGGACACAGAATGAGGTATAACAAATCAAAAGGAGGAGGCAAATAATGATTTTTTTGTGATGATTTGGTTGCATACCTGGAAAGCCTAAAAGAATTCATTAGAAGTACTGGCCAGGGTTGCTCAGTGGGGCATCATCCTGTAAACCAGAAGGTTGCAGGTTTGATTCCGGGTCAGGGCATAGGCCCAGGCTTCGGTTTTGGCCCCCAGCCTGGGCACGTGCGAGAATCGGCCAGTCGGCCTTTCTCTTTCACATCCATGTTTCTCTCCCTCTTTTTCTTCCTCCCTTTCCCTCTCCCTAGAACCAATAAAGTTTTCTAAAAACGAATTAATTAAAAGCTTCAGCTTTCCCGCTTCCCCAACCTCTAGTGTATTTCACAGAAAACAAAACCTCCCAATAAAAGCGGGTGGAAACCTGAAAAAAAAAAAGCTTCTGGAGAGTTCAACATCAAGGACACACACACACACACAGTAAATTGCTTTTTTAGTGGCAACACCGAGCTAATGTAGCTGTCCTGGGGGCTCGAGGGACCCTCAGTTTTATTCAGAGGGCCCTCGCTAAAATTCAGGTATTGTTTTGTAAGCCTTAATGAGCAGAAGCTGAAAAAAATTTCATCCCTCTAGTCCTGTGAAAGCTGAGAGTAATTTTTATCTGGCAACACCGAACACTTTACTAGTCTTCTTTGATTCTAGGAAAACGTTCCTCAAGTGACTTCCAGTTCCGTAAGATGCCTGAAAGAACTCACCGAGGGATGGATGTAAAAGGCACGTGTTGGAGGGAAGGTTGCATCTCTCTGAACTGGGCTGCTTTTGGTCAGGGGGCTGTTCCCCGCCCTGACCCTGATCTGCTAATGAGCACCTGTGGTTAGAGAGCCGCGCACAGACCAGGGCACCTTTGCAGTACAAAGGGCCCTCCCTGTGCTTAGTAAAGTCCCACACTTGGTTTAATGCTCTGCTGTTGCCACGTTGACATTCTTAATATCTTTTGAATGAGAAGCCCTGCATTTGAATTTTGCACTGGGCCCTATATGTTAGGGAGCTGGTCCTGCACCACAAATAAAGGTGTTTTCACAAGGCCCTGATGCTGAGCTCAGTGAGAACTAGCTGCCCCAGAATCAGAGAGGAGAGAGACGTGAGCCTCCCTTTTGTCCTGGAATTCAGAACCAGTCTTTTCTTTGACGATCAGTAGCTACTATTAAAAAAAATTGTTTTCACCCTGGTGCAAAATCAGATGTGAGTTCTTCCTTCGTATGCCTTTGCATACAACAACAACAAAAATAGTTCTCCTTCTAGTAGGGTAAACAAAGTTGACTAACTTGGCTAAACAAGGGAGAGGTTCTGAACAGGGAGAACGCAGTTTTGTGAAGTGCGGTGGCCACGCGTGGGAACTGGCAGAAAGGCACTTGGGCCTATGTGAGTGTAAGGCTGGTTCTCTGAGTGAGAAAAGAATGGCTTTTTCAACTGCTTCTGAGTGTCGGGCTGAGAGCTGCCGTCCTCAGTTATTGCCACTTTCTAAGTGGGTTTGAAAACTAAATACTCAAATGCTGTGTCACATTCTTACCTTTAGACACAGCTACTTGGGCCCTGAGGAGTTGTTGGGACCTGATGCAATACTTTACGATGACACAGCATCGTAAAATGATTGGGAAGCTGTGTGGTGTGGGTCTAGGATTTGCTGGTTCCCTCTCTGGTGATTTAAATGGAACTGCAAGAAGCAGAGAAGGAAGTTGACATTCTGAGAGAAGCAGAGTTGAGAGACAGAGAGAAAAGGACGTACCTAGACCCGATTGTTTTCTCCTTGCATTCTTTTTTTTTTTTAAGATTTTATTTATTTATCTTTAGAGGGGAAGGGAAGGAGAGAGGGAGAGAAATATCAACGTATGGTTACTTCTTGTGCGTCCCCTGCTGGGAACTGGCCTGCAACCCAGGCATATGCCCTGACTGGGAATCGAACCGTGAGCCTTTGGTTCGCAGGCCCGCACTCAATCCACTGAGCTGTGCCAGCCAGGGCTCCTTGCATTCTTTGGGTTACCCAAACTTCCCTTCAGTAAATCCCTTGTATGATTAAGATGGTTCAGTTTGGTCCAAAGAATCCTTGGAAGTAGGATTTATTTCTATTTTACAAATGAAGAGACTGAGAACAGACCCTGGATATTGGAGCCGAGTTTACCCAGCTCTCTAAGTCCACTGCAGCCCCTACCAGAAGTCTCTACTGAGACTCAGCCACCTTCGTTAAATAATTTATTCGAGAGCCGCACCCTCAACCTCTTTCCATTATACATCTTTCTCTCCTCCCAACCAGTTTTGTTTATTTTGAGATACTATAAAACTAGTTCCCTTTTATCATTTAGGATTTAATGGCAAGAAACACAAAACAAAACTTTAGCTAAATAAACAAAGAATTGATTGGTAGTCTATTGGGTAGCCCATAGTCTAGAAGGAGGAGTTGCACATTCAGTCTTGAGAAGGTCTCGAACTAGTAAAGTCGAGATCTCAGTACTGAGAACCTGTGTGCTACGCTTTAGGCTTCTGCCAGCAGGCGGTCAGGCCCAAGCCCCTGCAATACTCCTGCCTCATCTCAACAGCCAAGTTCCCTGGTAAGAGTTTACTTGACTTCTCAACGGGTACCCATCCCTCTAGTCCCCAGGAAAGTGACAACTTTTTTAGGTGCTAATGACAGCTGTAAGGGCCTTGGTATCTCACAATCAGTAGCAGGGCAGAATGAGGAAGATTAGAAGATTAGAATACTTCAAGGAATGAATGGTAAGCATTAAAAAACAAAAGATGTACATTATGTCCTGTAATGAGACTGTTCTCTAAGATCTTTCCATGTAAATTTGTCACATCTAGATACAATGGTAAAGGTAACATAGCATTTCTGCAAAGGCCTACGAGTGGCCAAACATTTAGAAATGCCATGTGATAAGTCCAAAGGAAATCAGCTGAAATGGCAAGATGGCGGTGCATGGAGACACCGCTTGCCTGTTCACACAATCACATCAAAATTACAACTGAAATATAGAACCACCAACAATCTGAACCCTTGGAAATCAAGCTGAATGTAAGTCTGACGACTTTGGAATTAAAGAAACCACATTCATCCAGACTGGTTGGAGGGGTGCAAATGAGGAACGGGCTGGTCCCACACCAACGTGTGGCAGATAACAATTCAGGAGGGGTATCTCCAGAGTGAGGAGTCCCAGCCCCACACCAGGCCCCTCAGCCCAGGGTACCAGTGCTTGGAAGGTAAGTCCCCACATCTTCTGGCTGCAAAAACCAGTGGGGATTGAGTTGGTGGAAGAAACTTCTGGAGTCCCAAGCAGTTCCTCTTAAAGAACCCACACATGGACTCACCTACTCAGACTCACTCCCTCTGAGTCCAGCACTGTGGTAGCAGCTTGAAAGGCACCAATGGCAGACAGGGAGAGACTGAAGTGTTCGGCATCAAGGCCAGTAGAGGCCATTATCTCTTTGCTAAACACTCTGTCCACAGAGTCAGGATGCTGGTACCATACCTGAGGCTCCATCAGCCTGGCTAACACTGTTTGATCCACTTTGGAGATCCCCAGAGACTCTGCCCCACTCAAATTATGGGCCCACCCAGCTGCTTTTCCATATGAATGGCTGCTCTTGGTTCCTGTTTCACCACTTCCTAAATCCTATCAAACAAGTAACAGTTGGCCTCAGTGAGCCCCAGGCTTGGCACTAGCAGCTGCCACCTTAGATTCTCCAGCTTGGCTTCACCTGGGAATCACCAAGCCCAGCACAGATAGCAGCCATCTCAGGTTTCTTTATAACTCAGGCAGAGTGCCCCAGGCTAAACATAGGTGGGGGCTGACATTTGCCCGTACCGCCCAGGATACCCCAGGGCCTGTGTACCCAGTGGACAGCACCAGACTACATCAGAGTACCACCACCTGCCTCTGCACAGCTGATCCTCCATGGAGGGCAGAGGTTGGTGGTCAGTGGTCATAGCCAGTCCTTGTAGCTCACTGGCCTGGGCAAATCCCTCCCATTGATCTGCCAACAGCAACCAGCACTCAAGTACTAGAGGAGAGTGTACTCAGCCCACACGAAGGGCACACACACATCACATCAAGTACCCAGCTTGGGTGATAGGGAAGGCTGTGCCACTGGACCCTACAGGACACCTACTACTAAGCCACATTACCAAGACATGTAGTCAAAGCAGCTCTACCTAATACACAAAAACAAACACAGGGAGCCTGTCAAAACAAGGAGACAGAGAAACATGGCCCAAATGAAAGAACAGATCAAAACTCCAGAAAAAGCTAAACAAAATGGAGATAAGCAATCTATCAGATGTAGAGTTCAAAACACTGGTGATAAGGATGCTCAAGGAACTTAATTCGGACCTCAGAAGCATAAAAAAGATCCATCCAGTCAGAAACAAAGAATATACTCATTGAAATAAAGAACAATTTACAGGGAAACAACAGCAGAGTGGATGAAGTCAAGAATCAAATCAATGATTTGGAACATAAGAAACTAAAAAACAACTAATCAGAAAAACAAGAAGAAAAAAGAACCCCCGCAAAATGAGAATAGTGTAAACAGCCTCTGGGACAACTTCAAGATATCCAACATTCACATCATAGGGGTGCCAGAAGAAGAAGAGAAAGCAAGAAATTGGAAATCTATTTGAAAGAAAACTTCCGTAATCTGGTTAAGGAAATAGACATATAAGTCCAGGAAGCACAGAGAGTCCCAGACAAGATGGTCCACTCTGACGCACATCATAATTAAAATACCAAAGGTTAAAGATAGAGAACCTTAAAAGCAGCAAGAGAAAAGAAGTTGGTTATGTACAAGGGAGTTCCTGTGACTGTCAGCTGATTTCTCAAAAGGTATTTTGCAGGCCAGAAGGCATTGACAAGAAATGTTCAGTCATGAAAAGCAGGAACCTTCAGCCAAGATTGCTCAACCCAGCAAAGCTGTCATTTAGAATCAAAGGGCAGATAAAGAGCTTCCAAGACAAGGAAAAACTAAAGGAATTCATCATCACCAAACCATTATTATATGAAGTGTTAAAGGGACTTATTTAAGAAAAAGAAGATCAAAACCATGAATAAAATGACAAAAACCACAAATCTATCAATAATTGAATCTAAAAAACAAACTAAGCGAACAAAAAGAACAGAGACAGAATCATGGATGCGGAGAGCATGCTGATGGTGGCCAGACGGGAGGGTGTAGGAGAGAACGGGTGAGGAGGTGAGGGGATGAAGTACAAACAGGTAGTCACAGAATAGCCATGGGGATGCCAAGTGCAGTATAGGAAATGCAGTAGCCAAAGAACTTACACACATGACCCAGGACATGAACAATGGTGGGGGGATTGCCTGAAGGAGTTGGGGTGCTGGGTGGAGAGGGGAAAAGGGGGAACAATCAGGGCAACTGTAATAGCGTAATGAATAAAGTGTAATTAAAAAAAGAAACCAGCTGAAATGAAAATTCCCCTCTCGGCTCTCTTTCTCCTTTTTCTGTTGAAGTTAAACCTCTGTGCTCTAGATCCAAGTTTAACTACCGAAATATATGATCACGATTCTATGAAAGTTTGTGTGGAATTTGGACAGATGCTCTAGCTCTCCCGCACGAATTCCCTCTCACCAAACCTCTCTGGCTGCCCGCACGCCGCACTGCATTTTGGCCATCGATATGGGTCCTCAGGCTAAACTGACTTAATTCCAGTTTGAGCTTCAATAATCTAGAACCCCCACCACCCCCGGCCTACATTTTTTTTCAACCCAGGTAATCCATTTTTATTATGAAAAAACTTGTATTATTAAAATAGAGATTAAGAAAAAAATTGTGCATGTTATTTTTGTCTACAAAAAGAGATTTTTGAGGTTCTCTTTTGGGAAATGTAGCTATTTCCTATATGGGTAACTGAATCTCAACTAATTGTAACACATTTTAAAATATCACAGACAACATTAGATCTCCAAATTTACTCGGTTGAATTTTGTTCATTAACAACATATACAGCAAAATGATCACCACGGTAAGTCCACTGAACAACCATTCAAAGGGCTGATCATTGATCAATCCTGAAAATACATTGTAATCCCCAGCGTTTTTACATGAAGATACTTACTGCAGGTGCAAAATGAGTTTTAAATGTGGTGGATTTATTAGTCAAGGCTACTCAGGTGGCAAGTGAGAGACACCAAAATCAAAATTACCCTTGTAGAAAAGGGGCTTTAAAGGATGGATACGGGTGGACGGCAGACCAGGGAAGCTCTAAACACCTCGGCCCAAAACGAGGATGTGGCGTCTTCTGCCAAGACAAGCCAGTCTCTACCTTCCCCTAAACGGTAGCCCTCATTCCCTCGGACTTCTCTCTGTGGGTGGGAATATGGCCACTGGGACCTCGGGAACACAGCCTTACAATCCCATAGCCTATCAAAGAATCGAAGGCGAAAACCAAACAAGCAAGCTGGTTTTACTTAGGCTGTTGCAACAGGGAGAGCACCCTCAGATCTGAAGACAACTTCGAGGTGGGGTGATTTTCCAGTGGGAATGTTTTTGTAGTTGAGCGTCTCAGTCAGCTGCCCAGGAGATGTTTGTATCTAGCTAGTTTCGGCAGGACAAACGGTTCACATAAGTGTTTGTGAAACAAGGCATGGAATTTGGAGCATCCGTGTCTGGCTTTACCACGGGTGACCAAGGGGGTCCTCTGTGAGTCTCATCCAAGTCCAAGGAAGAAGAGCAGTCCTCTGCACTAAGCTGGAGCATGAGAGGGTGGGGGCAACTTCTTAACCATCTCAGTTTTCCAAGAACACAGGGCTTAGGTCGAGTTCAACTCTGTGACGACAGAGAAGAAAGCCCGCGCCCCACCAGTGGCAGCAGACTCGTCTCTGCGAAGAGCACCGTGTGCTTGGTCGCCTGCTCCTCTCCCTGACTCCGATCCAGCTGGGGGGGGGGGGCCTGGGAATGACTCACTCCTATTGTCAGAGTGGAAAGGAGAGCGGATACCAGGCAGATAAAGAAAATAACTCTATAGCGTCGTCACAGCTTAATTCCAATGGAACTAAATTTGAGAACTTTTCCTTAAAGCAGAAGGAAACACAAACCGGTGTTCAGATTGGAATAGTGGTGCTTTAGTAATGAATGACACCAGTAAATTACCATGAATTGTTTTCTAGACCTTGAAACATTCCATGGAGTCTCACATGATAGCCCATGTTTCCTCCTTCAGAAAAATTGTCCCTTGCTCTTTTCAATCTTATTGCTATAAAATTGAAACAGCAAATGTTAAGATGCTTTACCCAGAAACCCCTGCATCCTCTACTTAAGAGTTTTAAGGCCTCAGGTGTGTGAATCTGTATGGTGAGAAAATGAGCCCCTGCCATGAGGTTCCAGGCAATTTGATTCCTTGTACCAACTGGTGCCCAAAGAAGCAAGTATAGACTGGAGGTCTTAGTATCTAAGAAATGCTTAAAATGTTGAAACCCCTTATGCCTGAAACTAATAGAATATTGTATGTCAATCATATATAATTTAGTTAAGTATATTTTATTCATTATTGTTATTATAGTTGTCCCATTTTTTCCTCCCCTTTATCTTCCTCCTCCCTGCACTGGCCCCCTCCCCACAGTTCACGTCCGTGGGTTGTAGGTATAAGTTCTTTGGCTTCTCCATTTCCTACACTATTCTTAACCTCCCCCTGTCTTTTTTTTGTACCTATCATTTATGCTTCTTATTCCCTGTACCTTTTCCCACATTCTCCTCTTCCCCTTTCCCACTGATAACCCTCCATGTGATCTCCATTTCTGTTATTCCATTCCTGTTCTATTTGCCTAGTTTTTGTTTTTTAGGTTCAGTTGTAGATAGTTGTGAGTTTCTTGTCATTTTACTTTTCATAGTTTTTGATCTTCTATTTCTCGTATAAGTCCTTTTAACACTTCATATAATAAGGCCTTTGGTGATGATGTACTCCCTTAACTTGACCTTATCTGGGAAGCACTTTATCTGCCCTTCCATTCTAAATGATAACTTTGCTAGATAGAGTAATCTTGGATGTAGGTCCTTGCCTTTCATGAAATACTTGCCTTGAAATACTTCTTTCTAGCCCCTTCTTACTTGCAAGGTTTCTTTTGAGAAATCAGCTGATAGCCTTATGGGAACTCCTTTGTAGGTAACTGTCTCCTTTTCTCTTGCTGCTTTTAAGATTCTCTCTTTAACTTTAATCTTGAGCAACTTAATTATGATATGTCTTGGTGTGCTCCTTCTTGGATCCAATTTGTTTTGGACTCTCTGGTCTTCCTGGAAATCTATTTCCTTTGCTAGATTAGGGAAGTTTTCCTTCATTATTTGTTCAAATAAGTTTTCAGTATTTTGCTCTTGTTCTTCTCCTTCTGGCATCCCTGTGACTCAGATGTTGGAATGCTTAAAGTTGTCCCAGAGGTTCCTAAGCCTCTTGTTTTCTTTGCAATCTTATTCATTCTATTCTGGTTGGATGCTTATATTTTCCTTTTGTTCCAAATCATTGATTTGATTCCCAGTTTCCTTCTCTTTACTGTTGGTTCCCTGTATATTTTGTTTTATTGTACTTATGTAGCCTTCATTTCTTCCCTCATTTTGCAACTGAGCTCAACCAGTTCTGCGAGCATCCTGATTACCACTATTTTGAACTCTACATCGGACAGGTTGTCTATCTCCTTGTCACTTAGTTCTTTTCATGGAGTTTTGATCTGTTCTTCCATTTGGGCCACATTTCTTTGCCTCAGTGCACCTATAATGGGGTAGGGGATGGAGTCTTAGGTATTCACCAGGGCAGTGCAACCCTCTGCTGCATTGGGACACTGTCTGTGGGGAGGGGCCAGAGAGGGCACAATGCCACTTGTTCTGCTATTGTCCCACTTTTTGTCATTTCCCTTGCTCCCCACAAGTGGCTTGTGCCCTTTCAGGTGCTAATTCGCAGGCAAGTGGGTTTGTGTACATTTTAGGACTTTGTAGGTCTTTCCAATGATTTCTCTTGTGAGGCTGGGAGTTTCGCCCACCACCACAACCCCCACAGCTTTTTTTTACAGCCTGGGGTTTTGAGTCTTTAGTTTTCACCAACAAAACCCTGGGTTTCACAGTCTGTCTGGCTCCCCAGTTGTTCCCCTGGGCCTGTGTGCCTGCGAATGGAGCAGCACCTGCGCGGCCCGCCCACTGCTGCCTTGCCAGCCTGGTCCTCCCAGCGCTGCCTTGCCAGGGTCCTCTCCTCTCGGCTGCCCATCTCCGCTCCTCCTACCGCTCTGGATAAATGTTTATTTAACTCCTTGGTTGTTGGACTTCCATGCAAATGTTTTTTTTGGCAGTTCTGGGTGCTCTTTGTTTTTAAATTGATTGTTATCTTTCTTTTGGTTGTGCAAGAAAGTGAAACATTTCGGCCTACGCCTCCATCTTGGCTGGAACTTTCCTAATTTATTTGGAAAGTTCCAAATAAATAAATAAATATTTATTTATTTATTATTATTATTTTAAGATTTTATTTATCTTTAGAGGGGAAGGGAAGGAGAGGAGAGAAATAGCAATGTATGGTTGCTTCTCATGAGTCCCCTGTTGGGAACTGGCCTGCAACCCAGGCATGTGCCCTGACTGGGAATCGAACTGCGATTGTGTGGTTCGCAGATCCATGCTCAATCCACTGAGCTACACCAGCCAGGGCTATTTATTATTTTTTTTAAAAGGAGTTGAGACATTCCTCATGTTTCTGTTGTACCAGCCCAACTACAGAAGGGAACAGAGCCCAGAAACTCCATCCTGTGAAGCGTTGGATTCCAACTTGTACTTTGTGGGACTTAATTCATCACATGTTCTTTAATCAAGTTTCTATTTGTGTAATCTTTGTTGTTTCCTCTTTTTTTGTCATTAATATTGTAACTGGATATCACCTAGGTGTTTCAGTGAACTTGGAGAACAGGGTAAACTTGGCTCCAATACCCAGGGTCCGCGGCAATTCAAAGACCATTGTGAACTTTCAGTGGTTGAAATACACCTAGGCCTCTCTGTCCCTGTTCTTGCCCCAGGTCATAGCTGATATGAAGCTGCATCCCCCTTGTAGGTGTCCACCAGAAATCCCGTCATACCAAGTATCTCATGATTTTATTGAATATTTATGGGGGCAGTGGAAGGTGGCCACATTATAAATGACATGACCTGTCTTTCTCTTTCTCTTTCTTCCTTTCTCTCCCTCTCTCTGGCAATCAGTGATGCTCCCTGCACCATCTATCTCCATATACAACATTTATTTCAAAGTCCACTCAAGCCTATCTGGATTCCTAGCTCTCTAGTATTCTGGGGCATAGCATTTTCTGTCACCACGTCAACACTGTAAGACAACTTTGGGGATGTGCTACCAGTTCATGGTGACAGTCCTTTGAGACTGGGTGCTCGTGACCCTGTATTCCAGTCATGCGGGACCAGTCAGTGTCTCTTACCCAGGAATTTTGTATTAGAACCAGCGGTATTCGTTTTTTTATCCCCATGGAGGGCTGGGACTGAAGCCTGTTCGTTCTGAGCTGAGGAGCAGCCAGAACTGAGACAGAAATCTCTTCTACGGAGACTTTTAGCTGAGGGTCATAGAACCCTTGACTCAAGAGGTTTCATGCTTGCCTGAGTGTGTCTGCAAAGCTCTCTTCGTTGGTATCCCTGCTTCTCTAGTCTGTGCTGATGGGCCTCTGTGTTAACGCCCACTGTGTGATAGGTGTCCAGTACAGGTGTCCTCAGAGGGCCTGTCCAGGCCCCCCACTTCACAGCTCCCTGAGAAGGAAGAGCCCAGCTCCTGCCTGACCATTTCTCCTCAAATGCTTCCCCTTGTTGCAGGGGTCCCCTCTCCTTGCCAGCAGCCTTCTTGAGCAGGGACTGGTGAAACGGTCCAAGGTCCAAGTCCAGCCACCTGTTCCATTGCACAGGGGACTGGGGAAAACACATATTCCCTGTCACATCAGACCACTTTCTGTTCTTGGTCTTAGAGCTGGCTCACTCCAGCTCCCTTCTCCTTTGTTCATATTTGTCCCGCCTTTGTCAAAGGGGGAAATTGGCAAGCACGTTGCCTCGGCAGATGGAAACCCAAAATGCAGAATGCAGATCTTCCCTTCCCGCATGCATCTCTTTCTAGTTTTTATAAGCGCCTCCCCTCTCAACTGTCTACCCTGGAGGGACAGCAGCTCCCACCCCTCTCCTACGGGAGGAGGGAGTCTCTTCTCACCATGATGCCATCCTGCATTCGCCACTTCTGCAGAGACTGGAGGGTGTCTGTAGCGGGAAGGAGGCTGGAAACCCTAGGCTACTTCTGCCTTCTCTCTTCCTGGAATTGGCTGACTCCAATGACTGGCAATTTTCTTCAGGGCGTGGGTTAGTTGGCACTTTTTTATTCTCACCCGTGGGTTCTAATCATTCATTCTGGGACAACTGGGGAAAATCTCACGCAATGTTTTGTTAGAGCAACAACAATAATAACCATCTCTAATATTTCTTGAGCAATGGCTGTGTACCAGGCAAAGGACATTTTATTTTATTTTATTTTTTAAAAAATATTTTATTTATTTATCTTTAGAGGGGAAGGAAAGGAGAGAGGAAGAAAAACATCAATGTATGGTTGCTTCTCATGCATCCCCTGCTGGGAACTGGCCCCTGCTGGGAACTGGCCTGCAACCCAGGCGTGTGCCCTGACTGGGAATCGAACCACGATCGTCTGGTTCGCAGGTCCGCGCTCAGTCCACTGAGCTACACCAGCCAGGGCTTGCAAAGGACATTGTATATTAACTGTCTTATTTAATCATCACACTGATCCTAGGTGGTAGGTCCTGTATGCCCCTCGTTTTCAGGTGAGGAAACTGAGGCTTATAGTCTAGTATCCACTTGCCTAGTTGCTCGGGCAATGCATGCTCGAGCAGGTGCCCCAGCCCAGGCTCTGGAGCTGCAGGGCTGTAAGCTGTGTACCAGCCCCCTGTCCCCGTGCACACAGGGGAGGCGCACTTGCCCATTGCTTGTTCAAGGTCATATTCCTTGAGTAGGATGACTACCACAAGGTATGGATGCACACTGTCCCCAAAATGCGTTCTAGAAAGACTGAGCCAGATCATAATGTCCCTCATATGTTAGACAGTACTGGGTATTGTGGTTTGTCTTATTTTTTCCAATATGATACGAAAATGGAATTTTATTAGTTTTAATTAGCATTTAAAATATTCCAACTGAGATTGAACAGTATATGTTTATTTGTTGTTGGTATTTATTCTTTTTAAAAGGAGTTTATTTATTTTTAGAGAAAGAGGAAGGAAGGGAGAAAGAGGGGAAGAGAAACACTGATGTGCGAGAGGTACATTGGTCGGTTGCCTCTCTGCATGACCCCAAGTGGGGACCTGGCCACCACGCAGGCACGTGCCCTGAGTGGGAATCAAACTGGTGACCTTTCTGTTTATAGGCTGGCGCTCCATCCACTGAGCCACAGTATCCAGGGCTGTAATTATTCTCTAGTGACCTTTGTCTTTTGATCTTTGGTACTTTTTTCCTGATTGACTTATGGTAACTCTGTGTTTATCAGTAATGTTACCTCTTTGATGATATATATATTAAGAACATTTCTTCCCAAGTTGTCAAAAATAACTTTTTTATTGTGGTGAAAGTGTACATAATATAAATATATCGCTTTAGCCATTTTAAGTGTACATCAGAGTAGCATTAAGTCTATTCACAATGTTGTGCAGTCATCACCATTATCAATTTCTAGACCTTTTTCATCATGCCAAACAGAAACTTTGTACCCACTTAAAAAATCACTCCAGATTCATCCCTCCCCACAGCCTAGGGCAGACTCTATTTTACGTTCTATGAATTTGCTTGTTCTAGATATTTCACATGTATGGAATCAAACATGTAGTTGTCCTCTGTGTCTGACTTTTTCACTTAGCAGAATGGTTTCAAGGTTTATTCATACTGTAGCATTTTTCAGAATTTCATCCTTTATGGCTGAATAATATTCCATTGTGTTTATATGCCACATCTTCTTTACCCACTCATCTCTTGATGAACATTTGTCATGTTTCCACTGTTTAGCCACTGGAAATAATGCTGCTGTGAACATTGGTGTACAATGACCTATTTGGGTCTTTGCTTTCAATTTCTTTCTTTCTCTTTTAAAGATTTTATTTTATTTATTTTTAGAGAGGGAAAGAGGGGAGAAAGAGAGGGAAACATCAATGTGTGGTTGCCTCTCATGTGCCCCCTACTGGGGACCTGGTCTGCACCACAGGCTTGTGCCCTGACGAGGAATGGAACCAGCAACCCTTTGGTTCGCATGCAGGCTAGCACTCAATCCCCTGAGCCACACCAGCCAGGGCTATGCTTTCAATTTCTTTGGGTACATATATAGGGGTGGAATTTATCAATATATGCTAATTCTATGCTTAACTTTTTAAAGAGAAAGTTTAATTAAAAACAAAACAAAAATGTGCCCTGACCGGTGTGGCTCAGTGGATTGAGTGCTGGCCTGTGAATCCTAGAGTTTCTGGTTCAATTCCCAGTCAGGGCACATGCCTGGGTTGCAGGCCAGGTCCCTAGTACGGGGTGTGCAAGAGGCAACCACACATCGATGCTTCTCTCCCTCTCTTTCTCCCTCCTTTCCCCCTCTCTAAAAATAAATAAAATCTTTAAAAAAATGTTAAAAACATACAAATATGTATAATGAGGACATGTCAGTGATTTATTTAACTCATTAATAAGGGACTAGCAGGACAGTAAAGCTGATTCAATGGAGAACTTGAGACTAAAATAAAAGAATGATGAAATTAGATTGTTAAATTAAACATAAAATTTTACTGTTACACAAGGCAAAAAAAGCATAATACTTGGGAGTATCTTTTCTACCAGACAGAAGTCATTTGCACCTCTCCCGTACAAAAACCATTTGCAACTTTGAGGGCAGAGGGCAGATCAATGGAACAGAACAGAGAGCCCAGAAATAAGCCCACACCTTGATAGTCAATTAACACTCAGCAGAGGAAGCGGGCACATAAAATGGGCTAAAGATAGTTTATTCAGTTACTGGTGTTGGGAAAATTGTACAGGTACGTGCAGGAAAATGAAACTAGACCACCTTCTTACATCATACACAAGAATAAATTCAAAATGGATCAAAGACTTAAATGTTAGACCTGAAACCATAAAAATCCTAGAAGGGAAGAAACATAGGTAGCAAAATCTGGGACACTGCATATAGAAATTTTTTGTTGGATATATCTCCCTAGACAACGGAAACAAAAGAAAAAATAAACAGCCCTGGCTGGTGTAGCTCAGTGGATTGAGCACGGGCCTGCGAACCAGATGATAGTGGTTCGATTCCCAGTCAGGGCACATGCCTGGGTTGCAGGCCAGTTCCCGGCAGGGGCCAGTTCCCAGCAGGGGATGCACGAGAAGCAACCATACATTGATGTTTCTCTTTCTCTCTCCTTTCCTTCCTCTCTAAAGATAAATAAATAAAAAATATTTTAAAAAAAGAAAAAATAAACAAATGAGACTTCATCAAACTAAAAAAATTTTGCACAACAAAGGAAATCATTAACAGAATAAAGGCAACCCACAGAATGAAAGAACATATTTGCTGATACATCTGATAAGGGATTAACATTCAAAATTCATAAAGTGCTTATGAAATGTAACACCAAAAAAACCCCCACCCCAATTAAAAAATGGTCAAAGGACCTGAATAGACTCTTCTCCAAAGAGGACATACAGATGGCCAACAGACATATGAAAAGATGCTCAATGTCACTAATCATCAGAGAAATGCAAATGAAAACCACAATGAGATATCACCTCACACCTGTCAGAATGGTTATAATCAAGAAATCAGGCCCTGGCTGGTGTAGCTCAGTGGATTGGGCGCGGGCCTGTGAACCACACGATTGCGGTTCGATTCCCAGTCAGGGCACATGCCTGGGTTGCAGGCCAGTTCCAAGCAGGGGATGCACGAAAGGCAACCATACATTGATATTTCTCTCCTTCTCTCCTTTCCTTCCCCTCTAAAGATAAATAAATAAAATCTTTAAAAAAACTATATTAAAAAGAAGAAACCAACAAATAACAAGTGCTGGTGAGGATGTGGAGAAAGGAGAACGCTTCTGATGGGTGGTGGGAATGCAGACTGGTGCAGCCACTGTGGAAAGCAGTATGGAGATACCTCACAAAATTAAAAATGGGTCTGCCTTTTGACCCAGGAAGCCTACTTCTGGGAATATATCTGAAGGGACCCAAGGCACTAATTTAAAAGAATATAAGCACCCCTATGTTCATTGCAGCATTATTTACAATTGCCAAGATAAGGAAGCAGCCCAGGTGTCCATCAATGATAATGGATAAAACAACTATGGGACATTTATGTAATGGAATTCTACTTGGCTGTAAAAAAGAAGAAAATTTTACCCTTTGCAACAGTATGGATGGGCCTGGAGAACATTATTTTGGGTGAAATAAGCCAGTCAGAGAAAGATAACTACCATATGATTTAACTTATGTGTGGAATCTAAGGAACAAACTGAACCAAGAAGCCAAACAGAGACAGACTCATAGATGGAGAACAGGTGACAGCTAGTGGCGGGGAGGTTAGAGGGTGGATGGATTGAGCAAAAAGGAAAAAGGGACTCATAATGTGGTGATTGCTGCGGGGAGGGGGTATAAGGCGACTAAATGGTAATTAAAAATATAATAAAGATTACATTTAAAAATAATATAACAATTTTTCCAAATTGATTAGCTAATGTGTCAACATCACCTCCTCCCCAACTAGACCGAAATGCCATATATCATATATTAAATTCTCATACTTGGATTTGTTTCTGGACTTCTATTTCTGTCTTTGTCCTTTATACCACCAGTATCACAGCTGTAATTATCACTGCTTAATTATACTGTGCTCCTCTTGCAGTTCTGATAGGATGGTTCTGCTACTAGCAACCACGCTTGGGTCAAAGAGTTACTCCTCACAGAGGTGGGGTAAGGGCCACCTGCCTTGTTTCACCAGTAGCTTCAACTCTCGATGTTGCAGTGAAACTCTGTTACATTGAGGAAATCCCATTGAAAATCTTAAAGGTAGAGGACACTCACCCGCGGAACCTGAAAGTGGGAGGGCAGGCGGGAAAGCTCATTCAGACATGGACTTCCTCTCAATCCTGTGGTTATGTTTTCTGTTCATTTACATGGAGGTGGCAGATTGTCGCCATGGTCCCCATCTTTGGGAGGGATTTTACTTTTAGAGGAGAAGCCCTATGAAAATACATGAGAGAGAAGGCCTAGGGAGGCATTTTGGGCACTCCACTGGCATTTTAAAGGACTGGAAGAGATCTGTCAGTGCAGGGGGGCCTTTCAGGGCCCCGGGATCTCCTCTCACTCAGAGGTAAGGCCCGCGTGCAGGAGAGCAACGTGCTGCCTCCTCCGACTCCTCTCCATACTTGCTAATGCAACACTATTGCGACCAAAAAAGACATCCTCACCGTCGCTGGCTGTGGAACCCAGTGAGCCTCTCTAGCTGGAATCTTTCAGGTCACTGCTCTTTCTCCAAAAATAAACTTTTGCCTTTAGTGGAAATGGCATCAAATATATTCATATCTAACAGCATTCTTAAAGGGCCAGTAACCCAGTCTTGAAAAATGACTTATTAACTACATTTCTAGTCTCTGATGAGCACATTCAGCCCTCTGCATCCACAGGTGCAGCTTCCATGGATTCAACCAACCCAGACTAAAAATATTTTTAAAAAAGTTATGTTGTTGCTGACACGTACTAGGTAGTCAGGCCTGCTGCCATTGAGTCTGTACTGAATATGTACAGCCTTTGTTTCTTGTCATTATCCCCTAAAAAATACACTATAACAACTATTGACACAGCATTTACATTGTGCTCAACGTTATAAGTAATCTAGAGATAATTTAAAGTATATGGGAGGATGTACACAGGTGATAGGCAAATACTACACAAGGCTTTAAGTATTTGTGGATTTAAGTATTTAGGCATCTGTGGGGGCCTTGCAACTAACCAAGCCCTTGGTTACCAAGGGACAACTGTCTTTCCAACGTCTTCACAGTGGCGACCTCTTTCACTCACCTTTTCCAGGCTCATCTTTGTCTCGTCTAGAAAAGAAACTCTGATGCTTCCAGTGAGCTCAGTTGCCCTCTTCTCCTGTTTCAGCCTGTGCTGCTGCCTTTTGCACTAGGGTCGGATTCCTGTGCCACCGCCCGGAAAACATGTTAGTCACGCTCCTCCGAGTCAGGGCTTCCGCTGCTAGCATTCAGGTGTCGCGCTGTAATCACTGGTGATATATTTAGATTTTTAGCTCACATTGCATTTGAACATTAAATATATGTCATCAAGAAAGAAAATGGCCCTCTTTTGGTTGGGAAGCAGTGTTCGGGTGGAAGGCCACATCGACTTGTTCACAGTAACACTGACTCTGTGGCAGATTACAGACGTTCATGGTCCAGATTCCTCTTTAACCAGGAAAAGTGAATTATTATCAGAGGCCACGGCAGCTTTTGAAGTCATTGTCTCTGAGTCTTAGAGCACAAAGTAAAGAGCGTTCTGTCCTGAGACAAATGACACCTCTGAAGAGAAACCAGCATTAGGAGTTCTGATGGATTTGATAATAATTAAAACAAAAGATGGTAGAGAGAAAGCTTTGCAATTTGTACAAAGAAGATGGCAACTGCTACTTCAGCAGGATAGCTCCCTGGGGATGGGGCAGGGGTTGTGGGGGCAGGTTGGGGGTCCCTTCCTGCTTTAGACAGGACGAGCCAGAGCAACATGGCCGAACAGGCCAGAGTCAGCTTTCTGCTCTCAACAGACCAGACCAACAGGCAGGACTTCGGGTGGAGCTGGAATGCCAGCTGCTCCGGGTGGAGGAAAGCCGTGAAAGCTGTGCCTGGAACTGGTTCAAGGGAGGGTGGAGCTGGTGGATAAGGAGGCTGTGAGTCAGGCCAGGAAAATTTTGAGTGCTCAAGGGACCTAAATGAAAAGGTTAAATTTTCACGATCATATCAGCTTGTGGGGCTTGGGGAAATCTGGGGGAAGTTCACACAGCATTTTGAAACACTGTCCATCATGTTATTTTAGATAATATTTATTTATTTGTTTTTAGAGAGAGGGGAAGGGAGGTAGAGACAGAGAAACAGCGATGTGTAAAAGACACATTGATTGGTCGCCTCTCGCATGCCCCCAACTGGGGACCCTGCTGTAACCCAGGTGTGTGCCCCAGCCCGAAACTGAACCAGTAACCTTTCAGTTCGCAGGCAGGCCAGCACTGTCTCCACTGAGCCACACCAGCCAGGGTTTACCCAACATTTTAAGATTACACAGAGGTAAAGAGTTCGGACTGGTAATGATGGAGACCATATGTATCAGTGTAATCACCCTGAATAAGGGCAAAACATGGGCTTTGGAGAAGGACCTCAGAATGAGATCACAGTGGCACTATGAAAACAGACAGTGTGATAGAGTAAAGAGAGACCCTAGGATCTCAGCCAATTTCGAGTCAGAAGTGAACTGTAACCACCGTTTCTGTATCAGGACAGCATATGGTCAGACAAGTGCTCATGGGGGGGAAAGCAAAGGCTGACCTGTGTCCTACCACTCCGTAAGTACTGCTGGTTATATTCACACTTGTATCTACGATGAAACAAAGTGAAACGGGCTTTCTACAGGACGTTTCGGCGCCTTTAAAATGGTAACATTAATCTGTCGATGTCTCATGGCACACTGTCCTGGGGAATGCATGTCGGGAAAAGCTGGTTTAACCTAATGTTGAAAAAGGCATGACCAAATTCACCATCATATACAACGAAAACCCGAAAGGGAGGAAAGTGTTCCAAAATGTCAAAAGTGGGTGTTTCTAGTTAATTATTTCTTTTACTTCTTTCCCATTATTTACTTTAATGAACCTCTATAAGGAACATGATGAACTTAAAAACAGCAGTGGTGTAGTTGTAGGAAACCCAGGTTGAAGTCAGAGCTTTAAAAGCTGTGTGACCTTGAACAGTTTCCTCAACCTCAACGAGTCCCAGTCTTCTCATCTGTAACACTGGAAAATGCCTACCCAATGGGTTTGCTATGAAGATTAAATGAATTACAGCATCCACATCATCCAGCACAATGTCTGGGTGTCTACAGCACATACTGTAGATAAGAAATTGGAACATAGAGAGACATGGATCTGCTTTTTGCTAGCTTATCTGAAGGCCAGGGAGGTAGGATGTGGTAATTATTATTGAGCAATTAGAGTTTTAAACTGATAAGAACAGATACTACACTTGATCTTAGCCTAGAGGCTAGAAGCCACGAGTGATCAGAGTTTTAGAGGGTAAGATGGGGTGCTGGTTTGACTGAGGGCACTGGTCCACTCACTCTGACATCCGGGAGACCAGAAAGCACCATTACCGGAGCCTTTAGCTTCCCCCGAAGAAAAGACTGCAGAGGTTGCTCGGGAGTGTGGGACAATATTGGCGGCGATGATTATGAATTCTCATCCGAGCACCTTCTGTCTCATGGTGAGCAGCCTATGGATACTGAATTTTTAAAACAAACAAACAAGCAAGCAAGCAAACACCTTCATACACTTTCTGGATTGCTTGGAACTAAATTTAACCATTGTACCAGAGAAAGGCATTTAACAACCTCCATCTTCTAACGCACTCAGAATAACTCCGCTGAATGGAAAGAACTTGTGTTTCATCCCCAGTGCCTCGCACATTATTCTGGCAACTTCGTTGCTTCACAGTTGTGATTCTTGGAAACTCGTCGTAAACATTCTTCAGAATTCTTAAATAACTTTTTTCTGACTGCATTTATTTAAATACCCCGGAATAGCCTCTCGAGCTATAAGTTTGACATCCAGAAAACTATTTATAGCAGGATGAGTACTCTGTGACTGATGTTAATGTTTTATTTTGAGAAGGACAAATCCTTAAAAAGATTGATAGGGCTGATGGTATTTTAAACTGAAACCTGTGCCAAGACAATTATGGCAAGTGGATATGAAATCGGAACATAAAGAGATATCTGTGTGCTTTCTGTCAGTTTAGCTAAAAGCTGGGGAGGCCTCCCACAAGAAGGAAGGCAGAGACAGAGGCTGCAAGCCAGACTTAGTGATCTTTTAGGTGGGTCAGGCACTGCAGCCCAGGGGGCCTGGCCTCTGCTCAGTGTTTAACAACCCAGAGCAGACTAATGGATACAAACCGTCATAATTAAGGTCAATACTTTCCTTGTTGTTATTGATATCCCTCTAGGCAGGAGAAAAACAGGAGCTAGAGGATGGAGGGTCAAAGTCAACCTAACTTGTGAAAAAATACAACTTTGGAAAAAAGTTGTATTGAATGAAATTTGTTGTATTGTATGAAAAAATACAACAAAAATGCATGTAAAAGCTTTTGTTCCAGGAACTGGAGGTATGACCCACCCTGATTCCAGGAGATCATAAGCAGTTCTACCTTTGTGCCTCAGGGGGACTGTAAGCAATTCAAGATGATATCTGAGCCGCTGTGGTGAGATGACCACTGCCCAGACCAGAGGTTTCCACAGCTTAAGACCAGTGCCCAGGACAAGAATGCTGGATTTTTTTTCTAATCCAGTTAAATTTTTCCTGAATTTCAAAACCCGTCACTGCATCTTGTTTATTCCCTGCTATAAAAACCTTGGCCTGGAAAGAAAAAATGGTCTGTTAGGGTATGAACCCGCCATCTTGTCAGATTGCCGGCAGTCTGAATAAAGTACCCATAAAGATTCAATCCCTGTCTCTGCTTACTGGGCTTGGTAGTGACAGGCAGCCCGAACTCTGGCGTCTTTTCCGGCTTCAAGGGCACATAACTGGCTTGTGGGCCAGGTCCCCAGTGGGGGCCACCATGAGCAGCAACCACACATTGATGTTTCTCTCCCTCTCTTTAAAAATAAATAAAATCTTAAAAAATACAACTTTGGTGTTGGGTGCCCTTAAAAGATAGAATCACAAAGTAAATATTCAGAACAAGAAATTACAACAAATTACTGGAGACTTGGAGATTCAGATTCCCGTTCTTCTGAAATCTCACTAAGCAATTTATCAGATATGCTTATTACACAGAATTGCTTCCTGATAGCCTTCCCCTAGGCACCTGGAACACTGGAACTCTAAGCCACGCCCTGCTCTCCCAGGTGCCCTTAATTTAAGATTCATTAGTTTCACCTTCCCAGGATCACGGTCTGGAGAGTGTGATCCATATCCTGCCAGCTTTGAAACCTGGAGGGAAAGCAAGCCTGGCAGACGTACCCATTCCATTCCCCGCTTGCTTAGTAGCTAGTGATTGGAAGACACTCTACAACGTTAAAAAAATTCATTAGCTTCGTGTAATCCTACCACTTTACTGGATGGTAGCTCATCAACTACGTCTCTTGCATCCAGTTCAGGACAGGTTCGTGGAATATGTTAGGGATGAAAAGGTTTAAGTCCTGTAGATCCCCCCAGTCTTATCTAAGGACAGGAGTGGTTTAGAGAACCCTGAAATGCTGAAGGGGAAAAAAACCCCAAACCCCACAAGGCGGTGGGATTGAGTGGATTCCTTCCTTATGCCGGGGAGGGCGCTCTCTTTAATTTTGATACTGCTCGATTTAAGGCCCTACTCCGGGCCGTATTCCTACAGCTGCCCTCGCCTCAACCGGCCAATCTCGTCCCCATTTTCGGGTTCCAACACAAACTGGGGCGCAGGAGGTCCCACCACCGGTAGTTTCTTTCAATAGAAAGAAAAACGGCGAAATAGGCCAAAGGCATTTTCTCAGTACTTTGCTTACAAGCCGGCTACCCACTATCCTTTACTTTGGAAGGAGAGGTTTCCTACTGCTCTCTGCCTTCATGAAAGGCAGTTGCAGCACATTCCGTGCGCAGGTTCAGTTAGTTAGCTCCGCCTCTCAACCATTTTCCACACTCCACGGTTCTCTCGCCTGAACATGACGTACGCTTGTACGTAACTGGAGGGCGGGACCTCAAAAGGAAAAACGTTTGAGCCGAGATCTCGCGAGAACATTTCTTTCCTTCGCAGTTCTCGCTCCGCAGCTTCATTCTCGTCGCAACGAGATCTTTCGAGATCTTCTCCGCCCCCGCTAGCCGGCGCCTCCACTGTGGCCGCTCTGCCGGAGCTGGCCCGGGCAGCACGCTGTGCAGCGGATCTATTTAAGAGGCCCTAGGTCCTCGCGTGGGCACCCCCCACGTCCCCACTAGCACCGGTTCCCTGGCCTACGCGGCCCGCTCTCCGCGCTCCAGCCCCACCGGGGTCTGTGTCCTGTCTCGCCGGCCGGACCCGGGCTCGAGCCCGAGCTTTAGCTGGCGCCATGTCGGTGGTAGGCATAGACCTCGGCTTCCAGAGCTGCTACGTTGCTGTGGCACGCGCCGGTGGCATCGAGACCATAGCTAATGAGTACAGCGACCGCTGCACACCGTAAGTGTGGGCCTGGCCGGCCGCGTGAGCTGGGGGGATTGGGGAGGTACCAGTTGCTCGGCTCTGCGACCCTCGCGGCTGGAGAACACGGGCCGGGGAGTCATCTCCGTTCCGAGCCGAAGGCTCGGGGGATAGGGGACCCCCGCTGGGTGCCAGGTTACTAATTGTCACGACTTGCCATGTGGGTCTGCGCCAGGAGCGAGTCCTTTTTCCGGTAGCTCGCCGGCTAAGGGAAGGCTGTGAACTGGTACTCGGACCAGCGGGGAGCCCAGGTAGGAGCTGGAGGGAAGGCAGGCCTGGGATTTAGGGTGGACCAAGATCCTCTTTCAGCAGGAAGAGATCAGGCGCAGGGCATACTGACATTTCTCGAACTTAACACAGAGTTCGTAGCTTTGCACACAGCAGGCACTTAAAAGTTGAACGGGTTTTGTCGTCTGCCGGCGGCACGGAGGTGAAGCGGCCAGAGTCCCACGTGAGTGGGGGCGGGGCGGCGCCCGGAAGCTGGGGAGCAGGAGAACCTGCGTCTTGGCTGCGGGTGGACTAGGGTTCTTAGTTTGGGGTGGTGGTATAACAGATACCGGGAAAGGACTTAATAAAATCGATGCTATGTCCATATCTTTGCATTCACCTTGTTTTCTCACATCCTTTCAGTATATTGAACTATGTTGGGTCATTCTCTGCTATTCTGTGTGCATCTGCTTACACAGTAATACATTCCAACCAGCGTGTTGGCTGCAGTTGCTATCTATCTCTTTATTTATTTACTTACATACTTTTGAGAGGGAGGGAGAGAAGGAGAGAAACAGAAACATAGATTTGTTGTTCCACCGATTTATGCATTCATTGGTTGATTCTTATATGTGCCCTATCAGCGATGAACTGCAACCTAAGACTGCACTCTGAGTACCCTACCCTGCCCAGGGCTAGGCCACAGTTAATGAATGATTCAGGGGCTCCCTTTGACTTCTAGAACCTGTAGTAAATTATGGGACCAGTACAGACACAGTTCTAAAAAGTCACGACTCACCCAGGTCTTGTCTTAAGTAAAATAATCTGCTTTTTGAGTACATAGAGAAGCCTTTCAATCCACTGTCTACCCCTTGGACAAAATCTCTCAAGCTTAATACTATTTGCTAGGTTCTCAGTGTGGCGATTCAAGGGCATGTGTTCATCCTAAAATGCAGTTTTCACCCTTAACTTTTGTCCTGTTTCTAAAGCAGATTGTTAGTCAAACTAGTATCCTAGCCTGATCTTTGCTACCTGGAGGGATCACAACATTTCCCTTCCACTTATCAAATTTCTGCCCCTATTTTAAAAGATTTTATTTATTTATCTTTAGAGGGGAAGAGAAGGAGAGAGGGAGAGAAATATCAATGTGTGGTTGCCTCTCACGTGTCTTCTACTGGGGACCTGGCCTGCGACCCTGGCATGTGCCCTGACTGGGAATTGAACTGCCATCGTTTGGTTCGCAGGCCTGGGCTCAATCCACTGAGCCACGTCAGCCAGGGCTCTGCCCCTTATTTTAGGGCTAACCCAGGTGCTTTCCCTAAAAACCCACCCCAGATCCCCAGATCCAAAGTGTGCAGTTAGATTGGTTTTGTGTAGTCACAAATTTGTGCAACAGTCAATTTTAAAAGATTTTCATCAGTTCCCAAAGAAAGGCTTTACTTGTTAGCATACATCCTACTCCCCTTGCCCCTGGCTAATTTTGTAGTTTTTAACAGTGGGTAAGTTCTGATTTGTATTTCCAGGGAAGTGTATTGTATATTGAAATTTTATTTGTAAAGCATTAAAGTTTGTTTTTAAGTATTTAAGCATTAATTTCCTATATGGTACTGTCTTCCTCTCTGGATCCTAGTTTTCTTCATTGGTAAAGAGCTGGAGAGCTTGAGTTGGTTGCATAACATCTTGGTTCTTTCTTGCCTAGGATTGAACAGACTTCGCCAGAGGGAGGAGAATCCCAGATACTGGAGCGAATGGTGTTCCTGTCCTTTCTTTTAGGCTGTTACCTTGGGCTCTAAATTTTTTAAAGACAAACAGCAATCAATTGCCACAATTTTAACATAAATTCCATTATTTAAAACTGAGTTCTTTAAGAAAAAGAACTTAATGCTTCCATTTCACAATTAAATATGCCTCACAGACTAAGTGGCCAGATACAGTATGTAATTGTGATAAAATGCTTTTTAAATACTTTAAGTGATATGTTAACTTGTATGTTTTCTTGTGTGTTTCCCTTATATTTTATTTTTTTATTCCTCAGGAACTTATAGGGATTCCATACACCCAAAATTTTTAGTATATGTGCTGCCGAAGTGAGCACCATACACCCCAAATTTTTAAAAAATATCCTCACCAGAGGACAATTTTCATTGCTTTGAGAGGGGAGGAGGGGAACATCAGTGTGAGAGAGAAACATGATTGGTTGCCTTCTCATATGATTCCTGACCAGGGATCAGACCTGGGACCTTTTGGTTTATGGGCTGATGCTCCAACCAACTGAGTCACACCAGCAAGGGCCAAGTAAAAATTTTTTTAAAAGATTTTATTTATTTATTTAGAGAGAGGGGAAGGGAGGGAGAAAGAGAGGGAGAGAAACATCAATGTGTGGTTGCCTCTCACATGGCCTGCACTGGGGACCTGGCCTGCAACCCAGGCATGTGTCCTGACTGGGAATTGAACTGGCAACCCTTTGGTTCACAGCCTGAGCTCAATCCACTGAGCTACACCAGCCAGGGCCCAAGTAATTTTTTTGAACTGATTTTGATTAGCTGAGATTTTTGTGGAGGGGTCTGTCTGGCTAAGTAACATGAGAGTGAGAGAGGTTGATCATTTGTAGTGGTTATGAAACAGTGATTTCATACCTCAGATAAGCAGACCGATCAATGTGTGTTTGTTTTACTGTTAGAGTAGAGTGGGTTTCAAGGGTTAGCTATGATGAAAGTACCTCATTTTTTTTAAAGATTGTATTTATTTATTTTTAGAGAGAGGTGAAGGGAGGGAGAAAGAGGAAGAGAAACATAAATGTGTGGTTTATTCTGGAGCGCCCCCTGCTGGAGACCTGGCCCACAACCCAGGCATGGGAACTGACTGGGAATAGAACTGGCGACCCTTTGGTTCAGTCTGGTGCTCAATCCACTGAGCCACATCAGCCAGGGCTGGATTCAGTTTTTGAGGAACTAGTTGAGTCTTACCCAGAAGAGTCACTTGCTTCCCCACCAGATTTAGTTTTCTTTTACTTTAGCAAATACTCTAGCCGTTGTGCTAGCCACTGGAAGTGTCCTGATGATGAATAAACAAGATTGCCCCATCATGGACATGGCTAAGAGAAAAAGCCAGATGCTAATCAAACATATATGTGACTGCTAACTGTGGGAAAGGCCCTGGTGGGAAAGTAGAGGGCACAACAACACGGGGACCTAATTCAAGTTGTGTGTGGGGTGGGGATGGAAGGTACTCTTTTGTAAGGTTTTATTTATTGCCCTAACTGGTGTGGCTCAGTTGGTGTTGGCCCACAAAGTGAAAGGTCATGGGTTCGATTCCCAGTCAGGGCACACGTGTGGGTTGCAGGTTTGGGCCCCAGTGCATATGAGAGGCAGCCAACTGATTGATGATTCTCTCCCACACTGATGTTTCTCACCCCTCCTCCCTCCCTCCCCCCTCTGTAAAAATAAATAGAATCTTCTTTTCTAAAATGCCATTTATGCACCCCTGTGTTTATTGCAGTGTTAATCATAATAGCCAAGATTTGGAAGCAGCCCAAGGCTCCATCAGTAGAAGAGTGGATAAAAAAGCCATGTTACACTTACACACTGGAACGCTACTTGGCCATTAAAAAAAAAAAAGCAGCTCTTACTTCAGGTGACAGCATGATGAACCTGAAGAGCATTATGCTAAGTGAAATAAGCCAGTCAGAGAAAGACAAATACCATATGATTTCACCTATTTTGATGTGGGATCCAATGAACAAAATAAACCAACAGAATAGAAACAGATTCATGGAGAACAGACTGACCCCTCTCAGAGGGGAGAGGTGTTGCAGGGCTGGGTGAGAGAGGTGAAGGGATTGGGCAGAAACCAAACTAAACCCCAACCCAACCTACAGACACAGACATGCAGTAATGACCAGAGGGGATGGGGTGGGAGGAGGTAGAGGGAGGGTATTGGGGGTAAAAGGTGATGGAAACATGACTGGGGGTGGTGAGCACAAAACAGTACACACATGATGGGGTTACAGGATTTTACACCTGATGTATATAATTTTATTTACCAGTGCTATCCCAACAAGTCCAATAAAAAGAAAAGTGTTATTTAGCCTAAAAGCTGGGGGATGAGTAGGAATTTATCATGGCAGTGAGGGACCTGAGGAGAGCTGTTTTGGGTGGAAGGATGGCGGGCAAGGAAGACCTGCTGCAGGAAGAGCTTGGCCCACTGCGGACTGAGGGTGACAGCTCCTCTTGAGCCACTGGAGAGGCTGGTGGGAGGTGAATGTGGAGAGGAGTTAGGCAGGCAGACTAGAATATGGTGAAGCTTTATGAACGATGGACTTTTATTTAGGTGCCATGGGATGATCTGACATCTTAAATACGATGAACTTTTTGGTGGAGCAAGGATTTATGTGAGACAGGCAAGAGGAGAATCAGGGTGGTGACTAGGAGGCTAGTGAGAATGAGAATAGTCCATGTGGGAATGGGCGTTGCTCTCCATTAGCTTGGTGGCATGGGGGAGATGTGTGGGCGGGTTTGAGATAAACTGAGGGTTTTGGTTTTTTTTTTAGATTTTATTTCCAGAGGGGAAGGGAGGGAGAAACATGGATTGGGTGCCTCTCATGCACCTGCTCCCCAGGCCTGCGCCCTGAAATGGAGCCTGCAGTCTTTTGGTTCATAGGCCCGCACCCTCCCGAGCCACACCAGCCGGGGCTGTTTGTTGATGTTTTTTGACTGTAGACTTGGAAAGTCTATTTTTATATTTACTTGGATTATTACAGTAGAAAGGGTACAACTTTAAAGCTTTTTTTGCAGTAAGAATGTTTTTGGACTATCAAACAAGTTAACTGGGTTATACTTTTCCAAAATACACCAGAATTTATAGAGGAGAAATGAATTATGAAAATAATTCCATTACTCTGCCTTGGTTGCTCAGTTGGAGTGTCATGCCATACACCAGAAGGTTGTGGGTGTGATTCCTGATCAGGGCACCTACTGTGTTGGCCAAAAAGTCCGTTAAGGGTTGTTTTTTTTTTTAATGCTACTATGGCTATAGTAGTACTTGGTTGTCTTTACTTCATTCAAAACAGTTTTGTTAGGTTGTATTGTGACAGCTGTGATAACTGCATTAAAAAAAACCCAAATTGGTGAATTTGTGTGCAGCCATTTTAATATTGAAAATGGAAGAAAATATGCAACATTTTTGGTGTATTATGATTATTTCAAGACAGGTAAAAATACAACTGAAACTCAAAGATTTGCACAGTGTATGGATAAGGTCCTGTGAGTGATCGAACATGTCAAAAAGTGACTTGCAAAGTTTCTTGGTACTATTGACATTTTTGCCAAAAACCGTAATTCTTGGCTGTGGGGCTATCTTATGCATTAGGAGATGTTTATCAGCACCCCTGGCCTCTACCCACTAGAAGTCAATAGTGGGAGATTGTCGACATACTCAGAATATCTAAATCAATAAAGTTATTGGTGAAAAGGAAAAATGTGTCTTTTATGGAAAAAACTATAAGGACTTTTTGGCCAACCCAATATCTAAGGTACCAGTTCAGTTCCTGGTCTGGGTGCATATGAAAGGCAACCAATTGATGTTTGTGTTTCTCTCTCTCTCTCTCTCTCCCCCCCCCCTCCTCCCCCTCTCCCCCTTTCTCCCTCACCCCCACTCTCTCTAAAATCAGTAAGTATATCCTCAAGTGAGGATTAAAAATAAAAAATTCTGTGTATGAATTCTCTATTACAGTTCTTTACACCCAGTTTCAGGTATACAGCACAGTGCTCATGCAATCATACGCTTCACTAAGAGCTCCCTCCAATATTTCTAGTACCCACCTGGCACCATATGGTTACTAAATATTATTCACTGTATGCCCTATTCTGTGTTCCACAGCCCTGCAACTGTTCTGTAACCATCAGTTTGGACTTCCCCCTGAGTTTTCCACCCAGACCCCAGCTCCCTTTCCCTCTATCAGCCCTCAGTCTGTTCTCTGTATCTGTGAGTCTGTTTAAGTTTCATTAGTTTATTTTGTTCCTGAGATACCATATAAAGTCGTATGGTGTGTGTCTTTCTCTGATGGAGTTATTTTACTTGACATAATATCCTCTAGGTTCACCCATGCTGTCGCAAATGGTGAGATCTGTGTGTGTATACATACACATACACATACAGTGGAGTATTGCCACTGTATTGCAGCTTTTTTTTTTAAGCCTCACTGGGGGACATGTTCACTGATTTTTTTTGGTGGGGGCGGGCGGTGGGGAGAAAGAAAGAAAGAAACGCTGACTGGTTGCCTCCCATATACACCCTGACGGGATGCAGCCTGCAACCTGGGTATGTGGCCTGACTGGAGTTGAACCTGCAACCCCTTTGAATGGGACAATGTCCCAACAAAATGAGCCACCCAGCCAGGGCTGTACCACAGCTTTTTTATCCACTTGTCTATTGATGTGCCTTGGGTTCTTTCCATATGTTTGTTGGCTGTTAATAGTGCTGCATATATTCTTTTGAATTAACTGTGGATTTGTTTGGATATATTCTCAGGAGTGGAATTGCTGGGTCATAAGGCATGAATTGTTTGCAGTATCATTTTGATGAATTTTAGTTCCTAATAAAGCAACATATTAGGAATTTGAAGAGACGAAATTATTAATAACCACCCATCAGAGCAAAAGGTTTAAGTATGTATAATTTTTGGGTGACTGGCAAATAAACATCTGATACCTTATTTGTGCAAGAAAATTATTTCTCTATGAAGCGAATGTCTTTACCAGCCATGTAGATCTAGAAAGAGCTGCAGGATGGCTTGGATGTAAAGCAAAGGGAGGCCGAATTGTTAACTAACACTTCAGACCGCTTACACTGTTCCCCTCATATGTCTCATGAAAAGGTTATGAAAGCAGTTTTCTGAAAATCATTGAGGACCTGAACGACAACCTCGCATATAAAACTGGTAGAAGTAATTGGTAGGAACTTTGTCATCGGAGTCTAAATTGTTTCCTGAAACTTTTTAGCAGAATACTTGTTGCCTCAACAATAAAAACACTGGAATGTGCCCTGGCTGGTGTAGCTCAGTGGATTGAGTGCGGGCCTGCGAACCACACCATCGCGGTTTGACTCCCAGTCAGGGCACGTGCCTGGGTTGCAGGCCAGTTCCCAGCAGGGGACTCACGAGAGAGGCAACGGTACATTGATATTTCTCTCCTCCTCTCCTTTCCTTCCCCTCTAAAGATAAATAAAAAATCTTTAAAAAAACAACAACACTGGATTGTTATAATTAAGTTTCCTCTTACTCTAGTTTGCTCTCTCCCCTTGCATACCTTTTTCTAGATTGTATGTTTGAACAAATAGGATCATACTCTATTTTGTAACTTCCCACTTACACAGGATGGGGCAAAAGTAGGTTTACTGTTGTGTGTATGAAAAATACAGCAATTAATAAGTAATAATACAAGAATGAACTGTTACATCATGCATTCACGACTGTAAACCTACTTTTGCCCCACCCTGTATTTTTAGACATCTTTCAGAGTTAAATGTGAATTTAACTCCTTAAATATGTAATTCCATATTAGGGCTGTAACATGTTTTCTCCAGATGCTCAGGTTATTTCTAATATTTTGCTATTACAAATATTTCTTCAATAAGTAGTTTTTTGTATTTATGTTTACATGTTAATACTTTTATTTTTGTTGGATAGATTTCTAGATGTGAAATTGCTAGGGTGAAGATATATATGCTTAAGAGTTTCAGCACAAATTGCCAGAATACTTTGCCAAAATTTAAGAGATTAATTAATGCCAGGAACATAAATTAATAATAAATTTCTTTTAAAAAACATAATAATAAATTTTTCCCTGGCTGGTGTAGCTCAGTGGATTGAGCGCAGGCCTGCGAACCACACAACTGTGGTTCGATTCCCAGTCAGGGCACATGCCTGGGTTGCAGGCCAGTCCCCAGTAGGGGACACATGAGAGGCAACCATACACTGATATTTCTCTCCCACTCTCCTTCCCTTCCCCTCTGAAGATAAATAAATAAAATCTTAAAAAATGTCTGTTTCCTTTAAAAAATAATAATTTTTTTACTTTTCTGGAGGAAGATGATTTTAGGATGGCTGACTAGATTTTAGGAAGAAGTGAAGCAGAATTAACTAATTAGTTAAAAGATTTATTTACTTTTAGAGAGATGGGAAGGGAGGGAGGAAGAGAGGGGAGAAACATTGATGTGCAAGAGATATATCATGCCTGCAGCTGGGGACCTGCAACCCAGGCACCTGTCCTGACTGGGAATCGAACCGGCAGCATTTTAGTTTCCAGGCAGGTGCTTTATCCATTCTGCCACACCAGCCAGGGTGTGAAGCAGAATTTACAGAGCAAACTGGTTGGCATGTTTTTGTATGAAACTGGGACCAGGGCTTCATTGGAGCTAGAGTAAGAGCCATATTTTAGCTGTATTTTATGTCTTATGAGCCCTTTAAAAGTGGATCAAAATTTAATCTCTAGTAACCAGTTGAGGGTGGTGCTGGAATTTTTTTAAATTTAGAGGTGAGTAGTTGGATTTCAAGAGAAATTAAGCGACAGAGAGATCGCGCAGCTAGGAAGACAGAGAAGGAATTTGGACAGACCCTGACTGTGACTGTGGGGCCTTGGCTCTTCTCATTGCATGTGTGTTTGGGTCGGTCAGGTTGACAGCAGAGTGGAAAAGCCAAGGATTTCTCTAGTTCTCCCCCACCCCAGAGGGTCTGTTTGGTGCAGTAGTTGACTTGTAGAACTTTTTTAGAATGTAAGTATTGTGTAGTGGTACTGTATTGATAATTTCCTATGATGTGGTAAGGAAAATGTGGACTTTCTCTGTACTTTGCAAGTTTATACCTTGTTTGAGGGGTTGCTGCTGTGTTATGGGGTGAAGACCGATGTTCCATTAGTGACATTTGATTGCTTTCTAAGGAGTTGGGACCTGTTTGTAGTATGTGTATACACAGACCAAAAAAAGAAGCATGAAAAATTGGAACTGATACAAACTTTTATTTAGCTTGTCAAGATGTACGAAACACTTCCTATTACTGTTAAGGCAGATGTAGATTTTAAAGTAAGAAAAAAGGTTAATTGACTTCAAGGGAAATATACTGAGAGCAGCTCTGCACAGTAGTACATTCTGTGACAGTGGAAATACTCCACATCTCTGTTGCCCAAAGTCCAAAAAGTTGTAAGAAATAGGAAAGATTGTTTTTTACTTGAGGGGGGATTGGGAAGGCTTCACAGACAAGTGGGTGATATTTCTGGAGAACACTGATTTCTTAGGGACCGGAGCATTTTCAGGTGGCAGAAGTGGCGTGAGCAAAGCCAGAGGGTGGAGGACTTTAACTTGGGTCGGGTCACTGTGTGTGCAGGAGGGGCAGCTGTAAGGTGGGGATGGGGTTGGGGTGGTGGGGAATCTGGGCTCTGTTGGTAATTGGCTTTCTTGGGAAGGTAATTAGAAGCTCTTGCTTCTAGAGTTGCCTAGACAAAATAGGAAATTAACCCTTCAACAGGACATACAAAAAAGTTGGAGCATGTTTTTTTATTCTTAGAGCTAGTAATTGTTTTGAGATGTAGGTTTGAAAAAAGGGCTCCAGAAAACAAGGGAGATAATTAATATTACCTGTTAGTTATGTAGGATGGAGGTATTGGTGGTCCATTCCTTAGGAAATCAGATCTGGTAGCTTTTATTTTTTAATTTTAATTTTTATAATTTATTGATTATGCTGTTAACAGTTGTCCCACATTCCCCCCCCTCCCCCCTTGTAGATCTGATAGTTTTACCAATAGATAGACTTAGTGGAGTGAATGGAGGGGGAAGATGGCCTTGGGCAATTTCCTAAAGGAGCTGTAAGCACCTATGGGGAGATTTAAGTGGTACTCGGGACATTCTGAAACAGTTTAGTGATTGGCATGTTTGTGGGAAGGCTGATGATCAGACAGGCCTCGAGCTAAACCACAGTGAGGGCACAACTGCCTGCAAACTGCTCTGGGAGATTGGCCCATGGGGTTCTTACCCCAGTGGGTGCAAAGGGTTAGGGAGGTGTGGGGAGGTGCGGAGAGGTCCAGCGTTCTGTTAGTGTGTGTGGGACCAGTAAACTTTAGTCCGGGTCATCTAATGTATTCCGATGTGGACCAGGGCAGTATGGCTCCAGAGCCCTGTTTCTTAGTCTACTATAAAATGGAAAGACTAGGGTTCTGGGGAGGATAGAAAAGGTCAAGGTCAAAGCTAGAATGTCAAGTTTGAAGAAATGATCTGACATCCTTGCTTTCAGATTACATGACCCTGGGTAAATTTACTTATTGATACCTTTTTGGTTTCAGCTTCCTATCAAATGGGGATAAGATAGGGTGGTTATGAGGATCAAATGAGATACTACCCATAAACAATTTATGCAGTATTTATAACTAAAGCACAAGGAAGAGGGCCTTACTAGCTTGTGAGGGAAATGGACTCAGGGAAGAGCTTTGTCTTTTGGGTGAATTTGATCTTGTTGAAGCTCGAGAGCAAGCAACTGTTGGAAAGGGAGGTGACAGATATGTGAAGGTAAAGGTAACAGGCAGGGTTTCAGAGGGATTAATTAGACTGAAGAACGTAGGGTGAGGCGTTGGGTCGGAAGCATCAACGCCAATACAACTTTAAGCTTAAGCACAGTAGTTTAAAGTGGTCGCACCTTGAACCCAGTTTCAGTTTTGCTTTCCGAAAGAAGCAGCAAACAGATCAGCCCAGCAGACAGTATGTGAATCGGTGATTTGGAAGACTGCGTACAGAGTAGGAATGAAGTTCCTTGTCAGAAAACAAGTCCTTGGAAGCTAGTTCTAGAAAATTTACTTTTTATTTACAGTAGGGCAGGAGTCGTTTTTGGGGGGGTTTACGTAGACTGTTCTCTTGGTGCAGTTGTAAGCTGTTTTAGAAAACAACAATTAATTGATGAATTGATGAGGGAACATTATTTTATGTTGGGATTTTGAACTCCAGTCTTGAAGAATTAGAGGATAGTGGAGACTGGCCAGCCCACCTCTCTGTAGTATCTCAGACAGATGGTCATCACGTGAAAGTTCAACATCTAAAGCCTGGGCTCCCATGGACAGTTTTACTCAATGTAAAGGTTAAAATTAGAGACTTACTTTGTGTTGCTAAAATACATGGCTGTTTCGTGAAGACTGAGAAATCTTGCCTGGTGTGGTTTGGGGTGTAAAGTTGCAATAAGGTTATATTCTAAAATGTTTGTTATATCTTCTAGGGCCTGCATTTCTTTTGGTCCTAAGAATCGTTCAATTGGAGCAGCAGCTAAAAGCCAGGTAGGTGGTTTTGTTTTTTCCTAAAACGACCTATTTTTCTGGTTTGTCCGTCCTCCTTTTGAATGCCGCGTGTGTGCCCAGCGCTGGTAGGCCTTGGCCATGCAACTGAGAGACAGATCCGATCCCTGCTCATGGGTGCTTGCGTGAGTAGCGTGAACGGTGTAATCTGCTTAATGCAAATACTAGGATGTACGTATTTTAAATGCTCCTGAAGTCTTCTTGTTGGGCTTTTCTTTTTTTCTTTAAGATTTTATTTATTTATTTTTAGAGAGGGGAAGGGAAGGAGAAAGAGAGGGAGAGAAACATCAATATGTAGTTCCCTCTCACGCTCCCTAGTGGGGACCTGGCCTGCAACCCAGTGATGTGCCCTGACTGGGAATCAAACTGGCGACTCTTTGGTTTGCTGGCTGGCGCTCAGTCCACTGAGCCAACCAGCTAAGGCATGGGCTTTTCTTCTTAACTAATATTGAAGGTTAGTGTTGTCTCTAGATTTGATCTTATTAATTGAGGTTCTCAAGGAAGGAAAACACTAGAAGCACATTAACTTACCATTAGTTTTCTTTGCAAACCAGGGGTCTGACATACCTGCTGGTTTCTAAGTAACCAGAGCAGCAGAATCCCAAGAGTCCTGTTATCCTGAGTGTCTGAGGTAGTTACTGTGAAATTAAGGAGTTGCGTGTTTGGCCTTTTTATGGTTCAATCTGGAACAAAATACAGAATGAATACTTGTCTCTCTTTCTGGTCTGGGAAGGGCCTAAAGTTCATAAGCCTAAGAAAGTGATGCTTGGCCAGTTGATTATTAATAAAACTGGGTGTTTTCAATCTAGGAGGTGGTAGATAGCAAGTACACAGCTGTATTGAACACCTTTCCTTCCAAAAGTTCAGTGAATTCTTAATTTGCTGTTATGATTAAGAATAGTTACTGTACTGCACTGGCTGCCGTGTTCTAGGTTGGCACGGGCACCGGGATACCGAGTTTCTTGGCTGATGCTGAAGCCGGGCCGGCCGGCCGGCCGTTCCCCTGTTTCCGAAAGGCTTCTCTGGGAGCCTTTGATGTGCCCGGGGCAGGCACACTCCGCCCCTGCCTTGGGTGGAGGGGCCTGTGAATCTTGCTTTATTGGAAAGAAATTAAAAAATACAGATGCAATACAATAGGGAATTTGGAACTTTTATTGTACTTCCATTGTGCAAAAATCAGTTCCTATCTTAATGTTAACCTATTGTACTCTTTCTGAGCATATAAATATTTTCCCTTGTACAAAAGTGAGGTCATACTGTATAGGCACTCATCTGTCAGCCTCCTAAAATGATCTCGCCCCTCTGTGGACGCACCACAGTGAGTTTACTCCTGCACTCTCAGGCCGCCTCCAGCTCTCTGGCGTTGTGAACAGCACTGCCAGTGCCGTTGAGTGCTCCTCTTCGTGCATGTGGTGCCGTCTGTTTCTCCTTTATGGTGGCTTCTTTGACTAGAGTCTGTGAATTGACACAGACTTCCAAACTGACTCCTGGAAAGATTGAATCACAAACTATGGGGATTTTTAAAGGCTAAGAATCGTATCTAAAAGTTGATGAGAAGTTAAAGATGGAAAACACTCTTACAGATATCACGACTTGTCTGTGGAGAAGCAGGACACATGGGGCTGTGTTTGAGGCCCTCACCCCTCGAGTCTCGCCTCATGTGCTCACGGGTGTCACTCCAAAAGGCTTAGTATGGAAGGAAACTGAAACTCAGAAGGACACTTTGTGGCATTGAAATGATGCTGATTTAATTGGGTGCTGTTGAATTCCCCCCCCCCCCATTTTAATTGTTGTTGGTCTTTCTGCTCTGTGACTCTGACATCCTTTCTCATAGATCATCTCCAATGCAAAGAACACAGTCCAGGGATTCAAGAGATTCCATGGCCGAGCGTTCTCTGACCCGTTTGTGGAGGCAGAGAGGTCTAGCCTTGCATATGATATCGTGCAGTTACCCACTGGGTTAACAGGCATAAAGGTAAGGTTCTCAAGATAATGATCTTTAATTTATGGTCTTTAATCTTATGATCAAAATATAGCATTGTATTTTTATTGGGCCATGTGTATCCATACAATTCTGATTTCCTGTTGGAATGAAAATGCTTATAAATGCTTAGGAAAAGCTCTTACTAGTAAAGACAATTTGGCATTTTTTTTTTAGTGATTTGGATTTTGATCGAGAACCATAGGTGGCATTGTTAATATGGCTTGGATGGCTGGGGATGGCTGGGGAGCTGCTTGTCTCCTGTGCTGTGTGATTTTAGGGTGTGACTTGTGGAAGTCAGGCAAAGAAAGCCCTAGGCAGATAGGCGGTTATACTCATGACGGGAGGAAAGGGGAGCCGAGCCTTTGATATCTCTGGGATACCTGGGAGAGTCTGTTCATGAAGCATGCAGTGAACTGGTCGTACAGAAGAGGTGGGAGGCTGGGGAACGGGCAGGCGCATGCCGCTCACTGCCTCTCAGGCCGGCAGAGGTACTAAGAATCCCGGAGGATGGTTGAGCCAGGCAGGTGAGTTTAGAGGGAGGAGATTTGGTGTTTTAGACATTCTAACTGGAGAAATAAGAATGTGGGAACAGCCTCACATCCAAGAGATGATGGAAATTGGGAGAAAAAGGTAAGCAGTTGCACCATTGTAGTCCAGAATTGGGTAGATTTGAGAAGTGAAGAATTCTGATAACTGAAGAGTGATCTCTGGGTTTGCTTAGGGTACCTGTGGTGATAGTCTCAGAATAGTTTCAGTGATCTAGTGAGGGGTAAACTGGGGTGCAGAGGAGGGGAAAAGGAAAAGGGGAGCTGAGGAAATGAGGGGCGGCGCTCAGAGTTAAGAAAGAAATAGGACAGGCACTGGCCGGTTTAGTCCTCAGCATTGCAAGAAAAGGGGCGAGAGACCAGGGAGAAGACCTGGGGGATAAGTGGGGCCAAGTACAAGGGCAGAGGAGTTGACTAAGATGAGGCAAATAGCAGGGATGTGGGGGTAGCTTAGAAAGAGGCTCATTGAGAGGATTATTTTCCTGTTTTTATCGTGCAGTAAAGTGAGAAACTTAGACCGTGAACCAGAACGCATTGTGGTTGGGCCAGGGAGTGAGGAGGGGAGGAGCAGGTAACTTTCGGACTGAGTTGGAGCAGGACATTAAAGGACAGAGGGACATTTTCTTGTCTGGATTGTAGTTGGGGACTGGGTGTATGTGGGTTGGGGCTTATCCTACATAGTAACCTTTCGACATTTAAAGTTTGCAGCTGTTGTCAAAGTTGTAGACTTTTATCCAGGGCAGGATAGTTCGAAGCTTTGTTCATTATTCTTTAATTCACCAAGTGTTTATGCTGTCGGGTCTGTCAGGTGCAGGGGCTACAGCAGTGAATGAGTTTGACTAAAACCATGCCCTCAGGTTAGACTGGATCTTAACTGGGGAGGCGATAACACAGCACAGTGAACGAAGTGAAACACTGTCTGTCGGGTGCTAACGTAGGTTCCCCGCCGGCTCCCTTACAGAGGGGTGGTGTGGCTCACAGTGAGCTACCTCAGCACGCTTCTGCGTGGTAGGTCGTTTCAGGTGCTACTGGTGGTCACACGGTGGCCCTTATCTTCCAGTATCAGGTGTGTGCTACAAAGCTAACAGTGACTTCACGTTACTTTTGCTTTCAAAACCAGTTTTCTCTTCCTTCTTGAGATAACATTCCACTGATGATGTGAGGCATTGCTCTGTTTAAACTCTCAGGACTTGAACCACTGTAAGCCGAGGTCCTTTTGTTACTTCACTGCAGGTGAGATACATGGAGGAAGAGCGGAGCTTCACCACGGAGCAGGTGACCGCCATGCTCCTGTCCAAACTGAAGGAGACGGCAGAGAGCGTCCTCAAAAAGCCTGTTGTGGACTGTGTGGTGTCGGTGAGTGCGGGCCCCGCTCTCTACTGGGGCCACGTGAGGAAGCATTTGCACTTTCACTGCAAATTACACTGTTTTTGCTTTAGGTTGTATGATTATTTTAAGAATTTATCAAACTGGTCTTCATGTTCTTGAATTTTATTTCCAGCCCCTAGATTTTGCTCAGGCCTCTGTTACTCTGCCTGCTCAGAGGCCCACCTCCAGGCCCGCTTCCTCCCGGATTTCCTCTGGCCCCGCGCTGGTCTCTGGTAGCCACTCCTTTGTTCAGTGATGGGAATACTCTCAATAAGGGGTGCAGTCTTTCCCTCCATTTCTGTCCCTGTGTCTTTGCTGTCACTGTTTCTGGCACCAAAGGCAAGGCAGGGCGTGACTTCATCTTGTCCCTTTCCCTAACCAGGTGGAAGCCTGGCTGTTGGTAGCTTTGTGCTTGTGGGGTGAGGGAGTCCTTAGCAACTGTTGGAACTTGGGCGGGGGCGGCCCCATTGGCTTTGTCACGAACCTCGTCACTCTGCAGCTCTCCTGCGTCTCACCTCTGTGGACTCTTTTGCTGTGGTGCACTGGGTGGCAAAGCAGGGACTGCCCGGTGGCCTCTTTGCTGCACAGTCTGCTGTCTGGCGCATCCCGTAGTGCTTGTCTGTCTAGCAGAGGAGGGCTGACGTTTGTCAGGAGGGACCAGGTCGTGGCTGTTGGGCCACATTCCAGGGGTGCAGAGAATAAAGATGCTACTTCCGTACAAACACTATTCCCTACAGACCCTGTTTCATAGGTGCCTCTGCCTTTCCCGCGCCCTCCATTGGTCCGTCATTGGTCCTTAACCCATCTGGTGCCTTGGACGTGGATCCTGAATTATGCTCAGTGTAGAAGTAAAGTTCATGTAAAAGGGTGGACTGCCTGAGTAGCTTTCTCAGCTTTTTGAACAAGTTTGAAGGTGGTGTGTTAAGTCATGTGTTGGGGGTCCTCAAGGCCACCCTGAGTTCCTCTGGTTCGCTAAGAGGATTCACAGGACTTGGTGTATAGCTGCACTAACGGGCAAGATTTATTACAGCGAGAGGACATGAAGCAAAATCAATGGAGGGGAAAGGCACGTGGACATGTTTGGAGGAAACCAGGCACAAGTCTCTAGGAGTCTCTTTTAATGAAGTCGTGCTGGCGGTGCGTAATTCTCCCAGCCACAAGTTGTGACGGTGTATGTGAAAATGTCGTCCACCAGGGAAGTTCTGTTCTTTCGGTAACCCGAGGAGTCCAGGGTTTCTCCTGGGGGTCAGTTAGGTAGGTGGTACCCTTTGCCTAACATGCACCAAAATTAGACTTCTGGAAGGAAAGTAGGTATTCTGCATAAGCTAAGTTGTAGAAACAGTTTGGGCACAGTGAGCTGCTCTCAACATGAAGGGAAATTTCTGTGTTAACTTAGGGAATTGTTCTGGTCAGCAGCCTTGTTTGAGGTTGCGGGTGCCAGCCTCTGTGAGCTCTGCACACTGGCACTGCTGGCTCCTGGTGCCCACAGCGCGTCTGGCTGCTGTGAAAATAGAACTGGGTGTGTTTGCTTCACGTAGAAATTGATGATTGTTAAACATAAACTTAATTTTGCTTTAGAAAGGAGGTACTAGCCAGTGTTCAAAATTCAGTTGTGTAGGAAGGGAGGGTGTAAGGGAAGCTTCAGCACCCTCACAACCTAGCACGGAGGTTTTCCGTCCCAGGGTGGCCGTTGCCACCTCTCTGTTGCAGACCTTCCGGGGGCTTGTGTACTGGAGTGGACATGGGCAGGTCCTTTTCCTTTGATCTTTCTTTTAACAAATTTTGGACAGTTTGTCTTCTCCGTCTGTGGCAGTAAAGAAGTGCCTCATTCCCTTTAGTGACTGTGGGGCACTCCAGTTTGTGTGGCACGTACTTAACCAATCTCTTTTTGTTAGACATCTGTTGCTTTTTTTATTGTGAAGAATGTTGCAATGAGTAAAACTGAACAAATATAATTTTACTCTTGTGAGTTTGTGGGATTTATAGGCTAAATTTTTAGAGGTGCAATTGCTGGGGCAAAAGATGTGTGTGCAATAGTCTCCCCTTTATTCGTGGTTTCGCTTTCCATGGCTTTCAATTACCATACAGGGGATATGTTAAATGGAAAGTTCCAGAAATAAATGATTTTTAAGTTATAAGTTGCATGCTGTTCCAAGTGCTGCTTTGCTGGCTCTGTCCTGTCTAGATTGTGAATCATTCCTTTGTCTAGCATATCCATGATACATGGACAGTACTGTAAGGTATTTTCAGAGAGCCCTGACTTGTGTGGCTCAGTGGATTGAGCGTCATCCTGCAAACCAAAAGGTCGCTGGTTCAATTCCCAGTCAGGGCACATGCCTGGGTTGTGGGCCAGTTCCCCAGTAGGAGGTACGCAAGAGGCCCCCACACATTGATGTTTTCTCCCTATCTCCCTCCCTTCACTTTCTAAACATAAGTAAATAAAATCTTTTTAAAAAGGCATTATTTACCTTCTTTTAAAAAAGATATTTTGAGAGAGAGACCATATTCACTTAACTCTTTATTATAGTATATTGTGTGATTGTTATGTTTTATTATTAGGTGCTGTTAATCTCTTACTGGGCCTAGTTTATAAACTTTATCACAGGTATGTATGTATAGAAAAACATACAGTATATTAATTAAAGTTCAGTACTATTGTCAGCTTTAGGTATCCATGGGAGCTCTTAGAACATACCCACTTTGGGGGACTACTGTAATTTGTAATTCCAAAAAAAGAATCTTATTTTTATAGGGGAAGGGAGGGAGAAAGGGGCTGAGAGGAAACCTCAGTGTGCGAGAACGTTGGTTAGTTGCCTCTTGCACGTTCCCTGATTGGGGACCAGGCCCGCATCCTAGGCATATGCCCCGACTGGGAATCGAACCAGTGGCCTTTTGCATTGTAGGATGATGATGAACCAACTGAGCCATACCAGTCAGAGCTGTATTTGTAATTTCAACAGCTATTGCCCTTCAAAGAATTTGTACTAGTTCACACATCCACCTGAAATGTAGAGTGGGCATATCTGACCACAGCCCCTCACTAGCACAGTTCATTGTTGTCATAACTAATTCTAAGTAGGTGAATAATGGATGGTGTCAAAGTGTATGTGATTTTAATATTTTACTCTTTAGGTGGAGATGAACAATTTAAAATTGAAAAGTCATTTTGTATTTCCCTCTTTGTGAAATGTTCCTGTTCTTTGCTCATTTTATTTTGAGTTTATGATTTTCATTTTGATTTGTAGTTCTTCCTTCATGTATTAGATTAGTTCTTTGCACTTTCATGATGTGGGTTGCAAATATTTTTACCATTTGGTCATTAGAATTTTTTATGAGTCAACATTTTTTTTCTTGTAGGTTTTATGTTGTATTTAGAAAGTTCTTTCCTACTCTGATGGTAAAATTCCTTTAATTCTGGTGCTCTTGGGGTTTTTTTTTAACATTTAAGTCTTTCATTTGACCTATATTTTGGTATAAGGCTTGCAGTAGCGATGCAGCTTTATTTTCTGTGTAGTTGGCTGTCCGTTTTTTCCAGTATTACTTGCTGCGTGTCCTACCTTTTCCTCATTGGTCTGAAGTGCTCCTTCGATCATGCATGGAATATATTGCTGTAGGTGTTTGAGGGCGTTTCTGGACTTACTTCATTTATTTATTCTTGGCAGGTACATCTTAAATGAGGGATCTCCATAATACAAGTAAATGTTCAATTTTTCTGTAGGTTCCTGGTTTCTATACTGACGCAGAAAGACGGTCAGTGATGGATGCAACACAGATTGCTGGTCTCAACTGCCTGCGATTAATGAATGACACCACTGCAGGTAAGAGGGGCATTAACAAGTTTTCGATATGTTAATCGTGAAGGTTGTGAAATCTTAAAGTCCTAGGCTTTCTTGTTTATTTGGCTTGGAGCACTTACCACCTATGTGGCACAGTACTTTTGGTGACTCCGTCATGAAGAATTCATCTGAGCAGTACTTTATCTTTGTAGCACCCATCGGGTATTTAATCACGGGGTTGTTTGGAAAGGGATACATTTATTGTTTGATTGGAGCAGAGCTTGGACTTAAATGTTGGCCTTTTCTGCGACGGTTGGACTGGTGGAGTTGGAGGAACGGGAAGCAGCTTCTCAGGGACAGGACAGTGTGGGAGGTGGAGAGGGCGCGCAGGTAGGAGAAACCCTGCAGGATATGTCAGGGACAGCGGCAGGGGGTACGGTGACAGGTGTGGAAGTCTTGGGAATTGGGAATTGGATTTGGAGACATTAAGGAACCCTGAATGAACGTGAGCCTTTAATTCTCTGAAGTTAATGTTCTTCACGAATAACTGTGCAAAGCTCGTAAAGGATTTGATTCTTTGTAGAACGGCATATGATACAGCTCCAATCAGTATATACAGGATGTGTTTCTACTTAAATTTTAAGTTTACTCTTAGATGATAATATGTTGAATTTATTTTTTTTTGTGTAGTTGCTCTTGCATATGGAATCTATAAGCAAGATCTCCCTGCCTTAGAAGAGAAACCAAGAAATGTAGTTTTTGTAGACATGGGGCATTCTTCTTACCAAGTTTCAGTGTGTGCATTTAATAGAGGAAAGCTGAAAGTAAGTATAATTTTTTTGGAAGACTATTAACAAGCGTATGGTAATTAGGAACTTGTGAGAAACAATTTAAATAAATGGTTTAAGGATGTTGTTACACTGATGAAAACTTGCTGTGAGCCATCTGAATTAGAAGCTAGGTTATAGAGGGTGGGGTGGAAGTTGTAAGCCCAGAGCAGTGAAGAGCTGGCATGGTGTGAGGGGAAGGCACCTGCAGGTGCTGAGCCTTGTTTTTCTTATCTGTAACGAGAGAAAATAAGGCTTGCTTACAAGCTTACTAGGAGGATTCTTTAGTGTGTAGTCCCTTGGTGTTTCACACTGAGGATTGAGGGGATTATGATGAAGGTATTCTCTATTTGCTCTTAAGGTTTTGCGTGGTCTGGGAAAAGGGTGGAGGAACTAGAACTTGATGGGGCAAAGAAACCAGACTAGGAGTGGTATTGTAGATTTCTGGGAAGCTTGGACCTCTGGTGAAGACAGTTTTATATACAGAGAAATCTAGCAGTGTTGGCCAGGGGAGGGTTCTGGTCACAATTAAATTTACTGGTATATATATATTAGTTCTGCAGTGGGATATAAAACCTTTTTTAAAAAAAATAATTACTTATTTGGATTTCTGGCCAAGATGGAGGCATAGGTGGAAACACTGTGTTTAAAGTTTTTAAACCAAGTTTAAAGACAACAAAGTTTTAGTAACAAAAACACAGAAAATGAAACTATACAGAAGTCTGACAACAACGAACTGTTCAGCCAGACTGGTAAGAGGGGCAGAGCCAGCGACTGACGGAGCAGGGTTGCAGCCGGGTTGCACAGGAAAACTCGCCCGGACCGACCCAGGTGCAGGTGGAGGTTGGCAGATCCCAGGTGTGGGGGGGAAATGTGCAGACCCAGTGAGAGCGCAGGGCGGCAGGCTGACTGCGGTCTCACATTCGCGCGTGCAGATAAACCAGGCAAAGGAGTGATCAGTAAGACAGACCGAGCGGCCCCAGCAGCAGGAAGCAGCAGAGGGGACCGCCATTGCCTCTCTCTGACCCCGCCCCCACATACAGGGTCACAACCCAGTGACTGAGTTGCCCCGCCCTGGTGAACACCTAGGGCTCTGCCCTTCATACATAACAGGCGCGAACAGACCAAAACATTATGGCTCAAGAACTCAAAGCCCCAGAGCCAATAACTCTAAGTGGCCAAGAAGTAGCCAACCTATCAGATGCACAGTTCAAAACACTGGTGATCAGGATGCTCACAGAACTGGTTGATCTTCGTCACAAATTACAGGAACATATGAATGCTAAAGTAATTGAAATTAAGGGAAATGCACAGGAAACTAATAGTGATGGAAAGAAAACTGGTACTCAAATCAAGGGAGTGGACCAGAAAGAAGAAAATTGACCAAACAGAAAAGAATGAAGAAACAAGAATTCAAAAAAATGAGGAGAGGCTTAGGAACCTCCAGGACATCTTTAAATGTTCCAACATCCCAATTATAGGGGTACCAGAAGGGGAAGAGGAAGAGCAGCAAGTGGAAAAGTTATCGGAACAAATCATGAAGGAGAACTTCCCCAATCTGGCAAAGGAAATAGACTTCCAGGAAATCCAGGAAGCTCAGAGAGTCCCAAAGAAGGTGGACCCAAGAAGGAACACACCAAGGCACATCATAATTACATTAGCCAAGATGAAAATGAAGGAGAGAATCCTAGAAGCAGCAAGAAATAAGGGGGCAGTCACCTACAAAGGAGTTCCTATCAGACTGTCAGCTGATTTCTCAAAAGAGACCTTACAGGCAAGAAGGGGCTAGAAAGAAGTATTCCAAGTCATGAAAGGCAAGGACCTACATCCAAGATTGCTCTATCCAGCAAAGCTTTCATTAGAATGGAAGGGCAGATAAAGTGCTTCTCAGATAAGATCAAATTCGAGGAGTTTATCATCACCAAGCCCTTATTATATGAAATGTTAAAGGGATTTATCTAAGAAAAAGAAGATAAAAAATATTAACAGTGAAAGGACAGCAATCTCACAGTTATTAACAACCGCACCTAAAACAAAAGCTAACTAAGCAGACAGCTAGATCAGGAGCGGAGCCACAGAAATGGAGATGACATGGAGGGTTAGCAACAGGGGAGTGGGAGGAAGAGAAGGAGGGAGAAGGTACAGAGAATAAGTAGCATAGGTGGTGGGTAGAAAACAGATAGGAGGGAGGGCAAGAATAGTCTGGGAAGTATAGAATCTAAAGAACTTGAGACATCTGGACATAAACAAAAGGGGGGGATTGGTGGGGGAGGGGTGTGGAGGGGAATGAAGGGGAGGAAATAGGACAACTGTAATGGCATAATCAATAAGATATTTACAAAAAAAGAAAAAGATCAAAACTATGAACATTGAAATGACTACAAACTCACGGCTATCAACAACTGAATCTAAAAAACAAACTAAGCAAATAACTAGAACAGGTATAGAATCATAGGTTAAGAGATGGTTTATCGTTAAAAGAGGTTTATCATCTGGGGGTAGGAGGAAGGGGGAAAATGGGGGGAAAAGGTGCAGGGATTTAGAAGCATTATTAAGTGGGTACAAAATAGACAGGGGAAGGTTAAGAACAGTATAGTAAATGGAAAAGCCAAAGATGGACTGCCCATGGACATGAAATAAGTGGGGGATCACTGGAGGAAATGGGGGTACCAGGCAGAAGGGGCAAAGGGCAAAAAGTGGGACAACTGTAATAGCCTAATTAATAAAATATGCTTTAAAAAACCAAAAAAAACCCTATTTATTTATAGACAGAGGGGAAGGGAGAGAGAAAGAGAGGGAGAGAAACATCAATGTTTGGTTGCCTCTCAAACGCCCCACACTTGGGGAACCTGGCCTGCAACCCAGGCATGTGCATGACTGGTAATTGAACTGGAGACCCTTTGTTTCACAGGCCAGTGCTCACTCCATTGAGCCATACTAGCTGGGGTTGGATGTAAAATCTTTAGCTCAGTGATATTTATCTAGAACTAGTGAGTTTTAAAATTTTATTTATTTTTAGGGAGAGGGGAAGGGTGGGAGAAAGAGGAGGGAAACATCAAAGTGTGATTGCCTCACGAGCGCCCCCCTACTGGGGAACCTTCCCCACAGCCCAGGCATGTGCCCTGGCCAGGAATCCAACAGGTGACCTTTGGATTGTGGGACAAAGCCCAGCCTACTGAGCCACACCAGGCAGGGCTAGGGTTTTTGTGTGTGTGTGTGTGTGTGTGTGTGTGTGTGTTTAAATGAAATTAAAGCAGATCTTTGGGATAGTTGGGAAATTAGAAGTTGGCCATTTTAATGGATACAAATGCTGAATCAAATTGTAATTATCAGTGTTTAAACTTTACTTGGATTACTAAAATTCTGTACTTTAAACTTTTAAACAGAAGATAGTGGTCATGTTTAGCTTCGGCTTTGGGACAATGTGATGTGCATTAGTGGTCATCCGCTCTTTTGCCCTATATTTTTCTCACTGCCAGGTGTTACTTGTCAGTTTTCCAATTACAATTAAAGTTTACTTATAAAAATACCATAAAAGCTTCTTCAAACTTGCGAAACATTTATGTGTAAAGAAAAAAAATACTCAAGTTCTGCCTGTGTGGCTCAACTGTTGGAACGTCATTCTGTTCACGAAAAGGTTGTGGGTTTGACTCCCGTGGGGGTGTGTATGGGCAGCCGCCAGTCGATGTTCCTCTCTCGCCTCTCTAAAATCAAACGTATCCTTGGGAGAATTAAAAAAAAGAATTTAAATAAAAAATACTCAAAGTCTTAACAGTTTAGTGTGTTTCACTCTAGTCTTAAGAAGGCAAAATTGGAATCACTCTGTATTTCAGTTCTGTGTCTTGTTTTTCTTTCTCTTCATTAACAGATGTGGGAAATTTCCCATGATGTTTAACATTCTTCGAAGAGACTGTTTATTCCCTCATAAGGATGTCATCGCTTACTTAACCCATCTTATAAATTTCTGGGTGTTGTTAGATGTCGTTCCCTTCTGTTTTGCTAGGGATCTGGGAGATGGGTAACCCACCCAAGCTAGTGTGACTTGTGTGTTCAATAGAAAACAAATCGCTGGCACTTAAGGGCTCTCGCACCCTTTTGGGCAGTAAACTGTACAGAGCTCAGCCTTTGGTGTTCACAGTTTTGTAATAGCAAGAGGCTTGGAACTGTGCATGGGGCACGTCAGTGTATTTGGTCTTGGGTATATAATTGCTGTTGGTACAGCGGACCGGGTATGGGTTTTGGAAATAATGAGATTGTGTTTTGAAGTTCATTTCCCACCGCTTCTTACCTGTATGACCTGCATGCAGGTTATCTGGTCTCTCTGGGTTTGTAGCATCGTCTGTAAATCGGGGATTACAGTGTGTCTCTTTGTGGTTCGTCCAACAGTGACTAAGTGACACATGCTCACAGCCCTGTTTCAGTCTTAACGTTCCCCCCCCAATATAGTTTACCTGTTAAATTCATATCATAAAATTTAAAATTGCCTTATTTTTGAATTAATTGGCATTTTTATTCCAAGGTTCTCGCCACTGCATTTGACACAACGTTGGGAGGCAGGAAATTTGATGACGTGTTAGTAAACCACTTCTGCGAAGAATTTGGAAAGAAGTACAAGTTAGACATAAAGTCCAAAATCCGTGCGTTGTTGCGACTGTCTCAGGAGTGCGAGAAGCTCAAGAAGCTGATGAGCGCAAATGCGTCCGACCTCCCTTTGAGCATTGAGTGTTTCATGAATGATGTCGACGTGTCTGGAACTATGAATAGGTAACGATATTAATATTTTGATGTTATACTGAACTGTAATTTTTCTCTACTTTCATTAGCCTTAATTAGCTAATTGTTGAAATCATCATGGTTATTATATCACTTCAGTTCTATAGGTAAAAATTAGAGGCTATTCAGGATCCTGCGTTTTATGTGAAGGTTGGGTTTGGTTATTCTAGTACTGTAAAGTAACGGTTTTGTTCTGAGTAATGGAATATTGCAGGAAATAGTTCTTTACATGTGCCTGAATTATACATGATTACCAGTTTTTACAAAATCAAGGCAAAGTGCTGTAATTAAGAATTGTGTTGAATTTGATTTAATCATCGATTCTGAAGTTGGTGTTTGGGACAGTTCAGGGTCACTTGGGACAACAGCTCTTTTTGTATAGATGTGTCTTATATAGACAAGAATTCCAGGTGACTGGTGTTCAGGGCTGTCCTTGGGAATGGGACTGTTGGGTTGCTTGGGTAGCGAGACCGAGACGTTCTCTGGGACGGGGTGGGCTGTGTTGGAGAGTTCAGGCGAGACTGGCGCTTGTCTGGGGAAATGGGGTCTTAAAAAAAAAGTCAAGGTGGGATTTAAATTGCCCCTAATCTGCTAGAATTAGATTATTGTGCCTAGTAACCAGATTTGTAGTCACCTTTCCCCTGTGCTTAAAAGTGATCATTTTCATTTTTATTAAGTAGCAGTTTTGTATGTGTTGGGGGTGGGGCTGGGGTATGGGGGGCCACACCGTGTTGTTTCAGAAATTGTTAGTGGACTGTTACGGGGCTGTGAGAGCCAAGCAGGTATTTGTTACATTTTAAAAAATTGGAAACTGCTAAGTAGCTTGTGTGCCACTGGGAAAGCAGAGCAGTCGCACTGCACCCGCGGTGGCGTCAGGGCACAGCCGTGCCGCCCCTGCTCTGCCCGGCAACCTTCACGTCGTTGTTCAAGCTCACTAGCAGTCTTCTCTTTTTTAACTAATGGAACCAGATGATTTATTTCTGATATTTATTTTTTTAAAAAACTGAGGTGAAATTTTTGAAAGTGCACAACTCAGTGTCATTCACTTCATTCATGGTGTCTTGACTGCCTAGTGACAAACTGTTTTCACCGCTCCAAAAGAAATCCTTGTACCCAGTAAGCAGCCATTTCCCATTTCTCTCAGCGCTGCCCCGTGGNGAGCAGTCGCGCTGCACCCGCGGCGGCGTCAGGGCACAGCCGTGCCGCCCCTGCTCTGCCCGGCAGCCTTCACGTCGTTGTTCAAGCTCACTAGCAGTCTTCTCTTTTTTAACTAATGGAACCAGATGATTTATTTCTGATATTTATTTTTTTAAAAAACTGAGGTGAAATTTTTGAAAGTGCACAACTCAGTGTCATTCACTTCATTCATGGTGTCTTGACTGCCTAGTGACAAACTGTTTTCACCGCTCCAAAAGAAATCCTTGTACCCAGTAAGCAGCCATTTCCCATTTCTCTCAGCGCTGCCCCGTGGCCACACCAGTCTGCTTTTATCTCTGGGATTTCCTCTTCTGGATATTTCACATAACGAGTCATGCAAGCAAGGCACAGGTGGGCGAAAGTAGGTTTACAGTTGTTTGTGTGAAAAACGATGCAATAATAATAACACAGTAACAAGCTCTGTGTTTTACGTATTCACCTGTGACCCTACTTTTTGCCCCCCTTTGTGTTAGCTTCTTTTTGTGCCCAGCTATGTCACTTAACATACCGTTTTCTAAGTTCACTGGAGCATGGGCCAGCACTTCATCGCTTCTTATGGCAGCTGCTCTTCCATTCCTCCGTTGATCAGCGGTGGACATTGGTGGTGTTTTCACCTTTTATCTGTCGTGAATGAGGCACAAATAAGCACGAGTTTGACTATTTTGCTTTCAGTTTTTTTGGGTATACACCTAGGAGTGGAGTTGCTGAGTCCTCTGGTAATTAATTCAGTGCTTAGCTTTTTGAGGAATCACTTGCTATTAGGAATTCAACTGTCACTTTAAATTCCTGCCAATGGGTAAGAGTTTGTGTTGCTTCCCATCCTCACCAATACTGGTATTAGTGGTCTTGAGTTTTTGCCATTCTGATGGGTATTTTCTACACTTCTACATATTTTTTTTGTTGAGGTGTAATTAATAAAAGTAACTCTTTCAAAAAGTGTATTATTTTAGTGGTTTTAGTACATTTCACAGAACTGTGCAGCCATTACTACAACCCAATTTTAGAATATATTAACCTCCTCATAAAGAACTTCTAAATGAGCCATAAAGCCGTGAACAGACAGGCAGGAACCTTAAATGCATATTTCTAAGTAAAAGAAGCCAATTTGAAAAGGCATGATTCAACTCTATGCCTTTCTGGAAAAGTCAAGAAGACTGTGGAGACAGGAGAAAGGTCGGTGGTTGACAAGCGTGCGGGGGGGGACGGATGAGTGCATGGGGCTCCCCTATTTTTTAGGACAGTGGTGCTACTCCGATATTGTGATGGTGGGTGCTTATTATAATACTTTTGTCAAAACCTGTAGCACCCTACTGTGCACCGTCACGCAGCAGTGTTGGCTCACTAGTTGTTAGCGGTGTGTCACACTCACGCAGGGTGTGGGAGGGTTGAGGGGCGTATGGGAATGCTCTATACTTCTTGTTTATTTTTCTGTAAACCTAAAACTGATTTACAAAATAAAGTATATTAAATATAAAAAGACAAAGGAAAGGAAAAAAACTGTAGCCATTAGCTGTCTTTCTTCATCTCTTCTTTCTCCCCCTAGCCCTAGGCAGCTATAAATCTACTCTCTTTCTGAATTTCTCTGTCGTGAACTTTTCATATAAATGGAGTCATATAATGTGGGTTTTTTTTTTTGATTGGCTTCTTACCTAGTCTAATGTTTGCAAAGTTCATCTGTGTTCTCACATGTATTAGTCCCTTTTCTTGTATTCATTTCTTTCTCTTGCTGTGAGTACATTTGATGTACTCGCTTTTTTGGCTTTTTATGAGTAATGCTCCTGTGAACATACACATTCATGTGCAAATTTTTGTGTGGTCATATGTTTTTAATTTATTATATACTCAGAGTAGAATTATTGGGTCATAGGGTAAATCTTTGTTTAACATTTTGAAGACTGCCAGACTGTTTCCCAAAGTTGGCTGTTATCACTATATTCCTACCAGAAATGTGTGAGGGATCCAGTTTCTCTACTCCTTGCCAGTGCTTGTTGTTATGTCTTTTTGTTCACAGCTGTCTATTCCACGTAAGAGGAGTGTGTGATTTAACCTGTTGTTTATTTTACAGAGGCAAATTTCTGGAGATGTGTGATGATCTCTTAGCCAAAGTAGAGCCACCACTTCGTAGTGTTTTGGAACAAGCCAGTAAGTGTTCTTGTGCTTAAATTGTTTGTGTGTCTCCCACTCTTTGCAAATATTCGTTCTTTTTTCAGCCACACAGATTTTCATTAGATGACTTTGGTGCTGTATTAAGCTTCTTTATATGTTCTCTCTGGAACTCCCACTTCGCCCGAGCAGTCTTTTGACAATAGTGTCCAGGGAAGTGTAAAGGTTCCCCAGGAAACGTCCCTCAGACTCGGGGATGGCTGGAAACCCTCAGTTCTTCCCTGCTGCTCGTGACCACTGCCTTGGAGGTGCTGCCACAGCAGCCTCGGGGGCTCTTCTGCCAGTGAGTCTTTGTTTGCTGAACCACAGAGCAGAGGGAGGGTGTGATGGCCCCATTCTCATTTCAACAGGGTGCTTTTTTGTCTTGGGTTAAAAAGGTGGAGGTGTGATTTAGGAACAGATTACTAGTTTTCCCAAATTGAGTGAAAGACTTCCACGAAGAGCCCACTATTGTCTTGGTGGCCAGCTATTTCCGAGGGCTGACAAGTTCTGTTGGCTGGGCTGCTGGGTTCGGCTTGAGAGTCACAGTGGCCATGGTGAGTGGGCATGGCCTCTCACGCCGCGTCCACCTGCTGTTCTGTCTGGCCCTTCTCAACAGTTGTTACTGTTGCATGAACTGTGACCAGAAACTCAGGTGGCATTACAAGTTCCTATGTGGGTGACAGCACAGCCTTGGTGAGGGGGTTGTACGTGTGCTCCAGTTGGACCGTGCATCTGTCCGGATGGAGTGCCGCAGTGGCTGGGTGTGGGTCTCAGTGCCTCTTTTTGTCCCCTACGTTGTGACTGGGGCGATCCAGTATTTCAGGGCTGCCTTATTGTCCTTACGGCTCGCTTAACTAGTGGTGTTCTAACACATCTCTGGGGGCACTCCTTCAGCGATTGTGGAGCATTGAGTGTTCCTGGCTCTCAGCTGCTAAATCCCAGTATTTCTGTGCCACCCTGCCTCCACATTTTTTAGATCAAAACACCCACGTGTTTCCAGGNGGTGAGGGGGTTGTACGTGTGCTCCAGTTGGACTGTGCATCTGTCCGGATGGAGTGCCGCAGTGGCTGGGTGTGGGTCTCAGTGCCTCTTTTTGTCCCCCACGTTGTGACAGGGGCAATCCAGTATTTCAGGGCTGCCTTATTGTCCTTACGGCTCGCTTAACTAGTGGTGTTCTAACACATCTCTGGGGGCACTCCTTCAGCGATTGTGGAGCATTGAGTGTTCCTGGCTCTCAGCTGCTAAATCCCAGTATTTCTGTGCCACCCTGCCTCCACGTTTTTTAGATCAAAACACCCACGTGTTTCCAGGTGCTGTACACCTGTGTGAACACACATCATGTGCCTGCTCTTGTGGAGGGGGTGAAAGAGTGGAGGGTTTTGTTACACGTCTGAGTTGTTTTGTTGTGATAAGATGCTGTCTTGGTTTTCATTTCTCTGTAAAATAACTAAGTTAAAGATTCTTTTAATCTAAATATCTAATTGCTTTAAAACAGAGTTAAAGAAAGAAGATGTTTATGCAGTGGAGATAGTTGGTGGAGCTACGCGAATCCCTGCAGTAAAGGAGAAGATCAGCAGATTCTTTGGTAAGGAGCTCAGCACCACTCTGAACGCCGACGAGGCCGTCACTCGGGGCTGTGCACTGCAGGTGAGCTGTCCCGTCTCCGCTGCCGCTTTTGACTCGTGATAGCGGTTCAGCAGCCGTTTTCTCTCTCCAACCAATAACCCGAGGTTAGAGTGGGATGACCTCGGGGTGTAAGAGCCTGGAACTTCTGTTTTAACATGGGCATCAGAGGTGGTGTTCATAAACACAACTCTATAGCATGTGAAGAATGGAACTCTGTAACATGTAGTGAGGTGCATCAGCTTATTAGAAACATAGGTAAACCTAGAATACTGCTGCATGTGGCATATTATCTGTTGTCTACATATGAAGGAGCATTGTACATCAGGTAAATAAATGTGGACGCTAATGAAAAATGGTAAGGAACAGCCAGACTATTACTGGTAATTTGGCAGGTTATTAATGTAAATATTTAAGAACCATTGATGATGGTTTTCCGAAGTCTTTTTTAGTGATCTTATGATATTCATGATGTTTCTATTTGTCAAGTGGAAATTTTTTCAAATTATTATTTTAGTGTGCAATCTTATCGCCTGCTTTCAAAGTCAGAGAATTTTCCATAACCGATGTAGTACCGTATCCAATATCTCTGAGATGGAATTCTCCAGCTGAAGAAGGGTCAAGGTAAGAGGATTTATTAATTATTTTTGTACTTGAAGTTAAATTCAGTGTTAAGTCTGAGTAAAATAGTGCATTCCATTTCAACTTCTTCAAATATGTAAAATTTTGTTATAGTGCATGAATCAAAGTGATTACTTATTTTAGTCATCAGAGTACATATGTCTTTACTTTCTTATATTTGTGCTGAAATAATTGATGCCTTTTTGTGCCGATTGAAGTATATTCCTTTTTGAAAAACTGACACCACACAATGTATCTCTTGTTCTTAGAAACTTCTTCGTTCTCTGAAACTTTTGTTTTAAAATGGGCATCAGAGATGGTGCTTGTGAATAATAGACTAGGGGCTGGGAACGAGGCCAGTTGATAAGAATAAAAGTCTACAATAATTACAAAACTAGAGAATCTGGGCAAAAAGTGTTAGGAATATTCTGAAGTTGTTTTTGTCTTTTTTTCTCCATTCAGTGAGTGTGAAGTCTTTTCAAAAAATCACTCTGCTCCATTCTCTAAAGTGCTCACGTTTTATAGAAAGGAACCCTTCACTCTTGAGGCCTATTACAGCTGCCCTCGGGATCTGCCCTACCCAGACCCTGCCATAGGTGAGTGTCGGCTTGGGGACCACACACACACACACACACACACACACACACACGAGGACTGGGACGTGCAGAGCAAGCAGAGTTCTGAAATTTGGGTATTCAGATCACAAAAAGCCCTCCTGTAGCCTTTCTGCCAGGGTCGGAACCAGTGAGGTGGCCTTTATTTGGTTGGATCTCCTATCGTGGGAGCATGCTCCTGGTTGATGCGCGTTCTTGTTGCACCTTGTACGTGAGCTGGTTGTCAATGCTCGAAGGAGCAGAAGAAACTCAGTCTGGACCCTGACATGGAATTATGAGATGAGCGTAGAAAGTTACTAGGAAATTGAGATACCAGTATCACGAGCCATATTGTCTAATCTTCATGGACTTTGAGAAATTTATGATCTGGGAATAGTTGAGGAGAGAGAAACTATGAGTTACTTGATAATTATAGACCTATATGTGGGTGAAGTGTTAGGATCATCTTGAGTGGCTCTCAGAAGCTGTGGAAAGCTAACCTATTTTTCTCATTTGTGAAATAAATAAAGATAATTCATACTTTGCAGAGTTGTGAATTAAAAAACATGAGCAAAATGTTGGTTTGGTATCTGAATCTAGAAACAAGCAGTTCATTTACTTATTTATTTTTAAAGATTTTATTTATCTTTAGAGGGGAAGGGAAGGAGAGAAGGAGAGAAATATCAATGTATGGTTGCCTCTTGTGAGTCCCCTGCTGGGAACTGGCCTGCAACCCAGGCATGTGCCCTGACTGGGAATCAAACTGCGGTCGTGTGGTTGGCAGGCCCGTGCTCAATCCACTGAGCTACACCAGCCAGGGCAGAAACAAGTAGTTCTTGATGAACCACAGAGGCACTGTAGAATCACTGGGGGGTTTTAGCAGAGGGCATTGTGACAGTTGTTCTAGGAATTTGTCTGGCAGTAGCATAAAAAGATGGGCTGGAATGGGGGCTGGAGGAAAAGAAAGGTTTGGAGGGCTTAGAGATGCGTGAGTCCTTGATTGGGACAAGAGAAGAGTTCGGCTGCATGTGAAAGAGAAGGAAGTACGGCGATGTGATGAAACTCGGAGCACCACTCTGTTCCTTTGAGATGTCCTGGCTCTGAGAAGTACACGTAACCTGGCCTTGCGGGGGGCGCATTCGTATTTGAATTCCTCCTCCTCTTCACATTGTCTGTTCTCCTTTGTCTCATATGTCCACAGCTCAGTTTTCTGTTCAGAAAGTCACTCCTCAGTCTGATGGCTCCAGCTCAAAAGTCAAAGTCAAGGTTCGTGTCAATGTCCACGGCATTTTCAGTGTGTCCAGTGCATCCCTGGTGGAAGTGCACAAGTTTGAGGAAAACGAGGAGCCGATGGAAACTGATCAGAATGCAAAGGAGGAAGAGGTAATTTGTACATTTTGACCATTTATGATGGGCCAGAGGTTCTAGCAAATAGACTGACTGAATGATGGGGGGCGGGGGCGGTGAGGTATTGTGACCGAGCTGCTGAGCGTGGGTCTGCGTGCGTCCCCTTCGCCCACCAGGGGTCAACTGGCAGCAAGTCTGCACAGAGTTCATATAGAAGTGAAACTTACGCACTTTCACAGGTCCTCCCCCAGGCAGTGGGGCCAGGATTTGGTAGCTGGTGCTGAAAGAAAAATCCTTGGGGTGCATCCTTGCCCTGGGACTGTGCCAGGGGCAGCTGTCACTCAAAGGCACAGAGGAAAAGAGAAAAAAAAGTGTAACTGATGGGCTCCTTCCTTCAGACCACGCCCATGTCAGTTTGAGTCCGTGATTTGTTCTGATTATTGAAGAATGCTATTGAACCTCAATTGATGACTTTTCTCAAGTAGAATATATTTGATATTCTTTTGTTGGAATCATGCATTGTCTTGTCCTTATTGTGCATCACAGTCAAGGTTTTATTGAGTTGCAGATGTTGGGGGTCTCATCCTCAGAGGTTTGTCCGAGATCATCTGGGCGTGCCAGGGCCCAGGGGTCACTGGTTTTAAAGCCCCCGAGGTCACTGGGGTGCTGTGGGCATTGGAAGATGCTTAGTTGGGGCCTTCACAAACTTCTCCCTTCTTTTTTATTACGGTTGATCTTTGGTCTTGTAACGGAATTCTCAAGGTGTTCACCTGCCCTAATGTGTGCAGTGGTTGCACTTTTGGGGATGAAAAGGCTGATTTAAAAAAAAACTGCTTGAAAAAGTGAAGACTTTTTAGAGAAATTAGCTCACAAGGAAGCTTGGAGAAACTTGTTCTCTCTTCCGATTATGCTGTGTTGACTATCACCCTGCTCTGTGCTCTGAGTACTTTGTGGCTTATAGAGCAGTTCTGCAGCTGCTCTTGTGCTTGCGAGGACTGGGCAGGCCCGGCGTTGCCTCCAGGGGGCAGATGCAGTGCTGAGAGCCAGGAGGAAGGCAGTCCCTGTCGTCGAGAACGTGTGTCCTGGCTGGAATGGAGTCCAGGTTTTCTGGGGGCTGGGCACTTAGCGGGGACTTGATACCGCGTGATCTTGCCTGCGTGTCACAGAGGTTACTGAGTTGATAGCGGGGACGAATTGCTGTGACCTGTTTTCCAGAAGATGCAAGTGGACCAAGAGGAGCAGCATGTTGAAGAGCAGCAGCAGCAGACACCAGCAGAAAACAAGGCTGAGTCTGAAGAGATGGAGGTATGACTGTGTGGTAGAGGGCCGCTTCCCGTCTCGTCATGTGCGGGCGGGGCTGGCTGTGTGTTGACTGTGTTTCAGATGGCAGCCATGTTAGGAATTCTTCATGTATTTGAAGCGTTTCTAAGCCAAGTTTTGTAGTGCGTTTCGGAAGTACATTTGGCAAGCTAGTCTTTGAAATCTGTTCTGGCCGCTGTATGAGAAGAAAGCTCCCAGCAGCCCTTGTTTTAGGAGACTGGTGCTGGTCCAAGTGCTGGGCTCCGAATGGCTGTTGCCAAGCCATCGTGCCCATCCTTGACCAATATGTGAGACAGTCCTTTCAAATTTTGTCAGCTCTCTGAAGCTCTTCTTTTTTGTCCAAAAAATATTAAATAATGTAGTTGAATATATTTCATAAATAATGTAAATAATATATTTACCTAAGTGTTTATTTAAATGAATATTCTAACTTGATTTTTCACGTTTAAATTTATCATCAGCATTGAAAACACCTTTTCTTGTCGGCTATTTATAACATTGCATTGTATGCTCTTACCCTCTGTATTTCTCATTGTGACACTTCTGAAAGTCTGGCAGAGCCTTAAGGTGGCTTAAATCTGTTGCCCATAGTCATATCAGTTTAAACATTATAATTACTTTATTTTAGCTACGTAAATATTGTAAAAAGGAAAATAATGGGCAGAGGAACTTACGCCCACAGATTCTTTAGTCTACTACAGGCGTTGTCCAAGGCTGAAAACCTTCCTGTTGGTGGCGGGGTTAGGGGCAGTGGGAGGGAGAGGTGCTCCTTGTCCTGTGTGGCTGTGGAGGTGGGGGAGAGGGAAGGAGAGGCACCGCCCACTGTCCTCACTGCTCCCGCCTCCAGCTGCTGAGTGGCTGTGGGACTGCTGAGGGTTGTGGGATGTTTCGGGGGGCAGGGGGAGTTGTTGCCGAGTCTTCTTCCATGAGGTGGCTCGGGAACTGGTGCCTTTCAGAGTATGTGCTTTTCTGAGGGGAACGAGATGCCAATGATATGTACATTTCAGCAGCTGACTGAAGTTACCGGGATAGGAGGTGGGGAAATGACTTTGATACCACTTTTTAAATTTTACTTTTGTTTTTTAAAAGATTTTATTCATTTATTTATTTTTAGAGAGAGGGGAAGGGAAGGAAAAAGAGAGGGAGATAAACATCAGTGTGCAGGGGAAACATCAATTGGTTGCCTCTCACATGTCCCCAACCAGGGACCTGGCCTCCAGCCCAGGCATGTGCTCTGACCAGGACTCGAACAGGTGGCCCCTTGCTTTGTAGGACGATGTCCAACCCACTGAGGCGAACCAGTCAGGGTTGACTTTGAAATCTCGACCAATGTATAGAGCAAACTGAATTCTAGCTGAATTTGAAAGTTAAAAGTAAACCAAAAAACAAGTTGAATGGATATTTTTCTAATCTGTGGGTCAGAAGGGCTTATAAAGCACAAAAGCTTTATAAGCTTTTGGAAGAGGAAGAGAGGAATGATTCAACAATGGAAACTTGCATAGATAAATACAAAATTTAAAAAGCCAAAAGAGCCCATCACTTTGGCGGGGAAACCCCACTAAAATCCCGGAAGAATGGCGGGTGGCACATGACGAGGCAGTTGGAGACGCAAGTCACTGATCCAGAGTGCCCCGCAGTGACAGGAGGGCGACAGATCCCTGTGGCACGGGGCACAGTGGGGCAGGTTCTCCCCTTCCTCGTGAGACTGAATGGGAACAGGAGGTCTGGAAATAGTGGTAAAAATGTGCACCCTCTCCCCACTAACTCCATATGCATGTCTGTGTGTTTAGATGAGCATGAAGAAAGTAGAGATGCAGAGGCGTGTTGATGGTGGCATATGGGAGGTTTACACACGCACAGTTCAGCAGTGTCAGTTAAGGACACTCGCACTGTGGTGCCCTCTCCAGAGCTTTTGCATTCTGCCAACCCGAAATGCTGTCCCACTGAAAAGCCTCTTTGACTTCCGCATCCCTCCTTCCCCAGCCCTGGTGGCCACCATTCCTTTTTGTCCCTGTGGATTTAACTGTAGTTTTAACTTCCCTAGGTATTGCAAGAATAGTCCTAGGTTACTTAAGTCGTCAAAACACAAGGTTACTACAAAAGCAAGAAAAGCTTTTGAAATGGGACCCGTTCAGAAATTTAACATAGTCTGTGTGTTCATTCTTAACGGTTTTTGTTTCTTTAGACCTCCCAGGCTGGATCAAAAGACAAAAAGACGGATCAGCCACCTCAAGCTAAGAAGGCAAAAGTGAAGACCAGCACTGTGGACCTGCCGATTGAGAACCAGCTGTTATGGCAGATAGACAGAGAGATGCTCAACTTGTATATTGAAAATGAGGTGATTACTTCACGTCTCAGAACAATAAGCTAACAAATTAGTGTGGTAGAGTGTAGAGTGTTTAAGCTCTGTGTCTAGTAACTTACACATTTTTGGTTGTTTGGACTTTGAGAAAAATGTTTGATTTTTGGCAAAAGTATGTGTGTGGCTAGAATCTCTGTTAGGAGATTTTGACATTGTGGCTTTGGTTTATGGAACATGGCGGTCACGTTTGGGGGTGTGAGTGAGTTTGCTCGCTAGGGGTTGGGGCGTGTCAGGCTGTGGGTCCTGCAGGTCGACGGCGGGAGGAATTATGTTGCACTGCAGGCAGCACTGTGTTGGCCGTCACTTCCTTCCCCTGTTGCCAGTCAGTAATACAAGTGATGCAGGGTTGGGGTACTTGCGGCACTTTTATTGAATTAATTATTGCCCGCGCGGTCTCTTACCGGTCTCTCTAATAATTCACTAGATCGTAGAACGGTTTCGTGTTCCAGGCCTTCAGCATCTGCACCGTATGAACCCTTTGGTTTTTCTTGGTGCTCCTCAGAGCAGTGACACGGAGGCACCATGGTGCTGTTGAGCTCTGAACAGTGACCGCCTTATGTCCTTTTTCTGACTAGTTCTGCTTTTGAGTTTCTGCGTCTTGATATTTCTGTTCTTTTTAGAAAGTACCGATTTATTTTTTTATTTATGTTTTTCCTCCCTGTACCATTTCACACCTCCCTTCAGCCACCCCCCCCCCCCCCCAGTGGCTCCTCTTCTCTAAGCACACCCACAAAACTCTTACTTGTCTTCATTCTTTACTGTGGCCTGATGCTTCCAGGTCTGCTTTCTTGGATGGTTTGCGGAATTAAAAGCGTTTGGGGCAGAAGGATTTCTTGTTTTGATAATTATATTTAGTATTTAAGAGGATATGGTCTTAAATTATGTGCATGTTCAATGGATCACTGCTGTCCACAGGGTAAGATGATCATGCAGGACAAACTGGAGAAGGAGCGGAATGACGCTAAGAACGCAGTGGAAGAGTATGTGTATGAAATGCGAGACAAGCTCAGTGGTGAATACGAGAAGTTTGTGAGTGAGGACGTAAGTAAGGGCCACAGTGTGGCTTCACTGGTTACATGTCTCCGGGAGCGGCCCTGAATGTGTTAGAAGGGAAACATGTGCCTGTAGGTCTACAGCAAAATGATTCAAGTGCACTGATTTTGGAAGTACTGTTTCGTGTCTGTTAGTGGAGTGTTCTGTTTCCTAAAGGTCAGTCTCTGTGTATCACTGTCAGATACATTCGCATGCTGTTACTTACCGAGTGTCTTTCTTTATTTTTTTAATCCTTTTTGTTTTTAAATTTTTTAAAATATTTATCTTTAGGGGGGGAGGGAAGGAGAGAAGGAGAGGAACATCAATGTATGGTTGCCTCTCGTGAGTCCCCTGCTGGGACTGGCCTGCAACCCAGGCATGTGCCCTGACTGGGAATCGAACGGCGATCCTTTGGTTCGCAGGCCCGTGCTCAATCCACTGAGCTACACCAGCCGGGGCTCCCTAGTGTCTTTCTTTTAATCAGCTGACTTTTCCCTGGTATTTATTTTAACTTATTTGTAAATGCAGTTTCCAGTTCTCAAATTTTCAAAAATACCCAAGTGTTGCTTGCAGCAGAGAGTGTCATAAAGATCCCTGGACCTGTCAAGGAAAACAATATCTGGCCAGTCCTGTTTTCTGATCTCCTACATGCCCCTCGCATTTTAAAGGAAATTCCGCTGTGTCGCAGTCTGCGCCTGTGGCTCTGCGGGTGAATCAGCTGTTTCGGGAGTGATGAAGTCTGCTAGATCGGTGAATCACAGCTCACCTAAGTGCAATGTTCTCTTCATCTTTAGGATCGTAACAGTTTCACCTTGAAACTAGAAGATACCGAAAACTGGTTGTATGAGGATGGAGAAGACCAGCCAAAGCAAGTTTACGTCGACAAATTGGCTGAGTTGAAAGTGAGTGCCTTTTGAAAACGGGATGTGCGGAACTCAGGCTGTAGTTGCGGAGGGGCTGTAGTCTCCGAGTTGGGAGGGGCTCTGTGTCAAGTAGTGAAGACAGGCTGAAAGTGGTTGAGAGCTGTGTGCTTTATCGCTTAGGTTCACTGACTTTAGCACTTTTAGGACTCAGTGTAATGAGTTTATCTGAACGTTCAGACTTAAGACGTTACTGTGTTGGAGGTGAGTGCTTTCTTGGTGTCAAGGGGTGCAAAGGTTTGTGACAGGTCCCTGTCCTGGAGGCGGGCAGCGCAGCGGGTATGGCTGCGGCTCCCAGTAAGCGTCAGGTTTTGTGCTTGAAGAAGGTGATCGTTCAGCCTCAGGGTTCAAGGACAAAGAGCTGCTGAAGTCAAGGTGTCTGGGAGAGGATGTGAGTGCACAAGACTTTTCCCCTTCTCCTCGGGTTACTTAGTTTCTTGTCAGACTGGGCCACACTGACTGAAACAGGAGCCCCAGTGAGATCTTCCACTGAGGATTTTGTTTTCCTTTTCATTGATGTCAAACTCGGGAACGGAGAGAGAAGAATAGTTCCAGCTGCTGTCACCACGTGGCCAGCTTTGTTTCATTTCTGCTCTCTCGGTTACTTGAAGCAAGTTCTGCATATTATATTTAGTCCAAAAATATCTAAATAGGTATTTAAAAGAGGATGTAACCTTAAGCTCTGCCATAACCCACCTAAAACATTGCTTAACCATCACCATACCATACATCATCATCGGTTTTCAGGTTCCAGGTGTTTCACATTATTTTGTTAGTTTCTTTGACTCAGGATGCAAGCAAGGTCCACACATTTTGTTGGCACAAAATCAACAAAATGATTTTTTTTGTTGGCTCACCTTCCACTGTCACTCAGCGAAACAAAGACCATTGTCCCGCTGGCTTTGCCCCAGTCTGGAGTTTGCTGAGCCTCATCTTTGTGGTGTTTAACATCTGGTAATTGGTGGATAGATCTAGAGGGTTCCCAAGATTCAAGCTTAAAATTCTTCCTGGCAGTGGTACTTAGTGTTTAGCCTTGGGGCTCACTGTCGGCAGGCACCTGGTGTGTGGTTGTCTTTCACGGGGTTTTGAGAATGGGAGTCGGCTCAGGTGGTAGTTGAGGTGGCTGCGCAGGGAACAGCACCAGAAACATTTGTAGCCTCTAACCTGAGGACACGGGGTGGAGTGAGAACAGGTGTATAGTCCACGTGGAAGATAATACGGTGATTAAGAAAGAATCCTAAAAGAATAAACTCCATCGGGTGTATTCACAGCTGTAAGCCTACTTCTGCTCAGCCCTGTATGTGCTTTTCAGTGGGCTCGGGGAAATACTTGATTTCTTACCTTGCCCATGAAGGTTAAATGTGCTTTAATCCATAATCAATTTTAGTAATTGTAGAAACTGCTACTCTGAGAGTTTAAGCTGCCCTGTGAATAATTTGTATGTTCTCTCTTTTGTTAAGAATCTAGGTCAGCCTATTAAGATAAGATTCCAGGAGTATGAGGAAAGACCAAAATTGTTTGAAGAACTCGGGAAGCAGATCCAGCAGTATATGAAAGTGGTCAGCTCGTTCAAAAACAAGGTATCTTTGTTTGCCCTCTTCCCTACTATTGTTTTGGTAGACTTAGAGGTTTGAGACATTTATATAGTTATTCTCTTGTTCTCTTTAACTGTGCTTTAATAATACTGTTTTCTTTTCGGATATTAATGTAATACATATTTTACCGAATCTTACTAAGAACCTTGGGATTTGCCACTTCTCTTTAATAGGTGGGGTCTGGCTGGGACTGAGCAGTCTTGTTCAATTTCCGCTCCTTGCCGTGCGTGCTTCCTCGGCGACTTAGCTTGCTCGGTCCTGGTCCTTCTGAGCACGCAATAGGCGTGTGATTTCGCTAGTTCTGCAGATGCAGGGCTGTCTCAGCAGGAAACGGCTGCCGATCAGTGTTTTAGTGCCGTGTGGGTCGCCTCGTGTGCGCATTACTCATTAAGTCCACACCAGCACCCTATGGAGCAGAGGCCAAACCGGCCGTCCTGGGCGACGTCCAGCTCTTCAAGCCTCACTGTCCTTAAGCAGCACCCCAGATTACTTGGGGGTGCTGGGACCTGGCCGGAGGTCTGACTCCAGAGTTGGGGTTTCTAACCACTCCACTGTGCTCCTGCTTCCTAATGTGCATTGTTCGTGTAAGAAACTTTGAAAGGGAGAAATAGAACTCGTTTTTTGGTTTTCTGGTTTTGTTTTTTAGGAGACTGATGCACTGCCTACTGTGCTAATGAGGCACCTTGCTTTCGTTTTTTATGTTTTGCTCCCCGAAGGAAGGCCTCCTATAAAGAATTGTGTTTACTGTCGTTGGGTTCCTGACGGGCATGTGTAAACCTCCGAGCTCGTGTCTGAGGACACGCAGTGTTTCCTTAAGATCTCTGTGTAGAGTATGTGCAGTCGATTCTGCTGAGGCCTTCTCGTTGCAGCCTTGATGTGTAAGGTTTTACATCTATTTCTTCAGTTTAAAAAATTGAGCTTACTTTTCCTTTCTTGGATTTCTAAGGAATTGAGTATCTGTTTAAATTGTGAGGGTGAAGGCGTGCTCTGTTTTGGAAAGATTGTAACTTCTTGGAAGGCTGAAACACTAGGCAGCACTCGGGTAGGGAAGCTGTCCTTTGACACTGTCTCCTGGTGACGGCTGCTTGCAGGAGGACCAGTATGACCACCTCGACGCCGCTGACGTGACGAAGGTGGAGAAGAGCACGAACGAGGCCATGGAGTGGATGAACAAGAAACTGAACCTGCAGAACAAGCAGAGTCTGACCCTGGACCCGGTTGTCAAGATAAAAGACATCGAAGCTAAAATTAAGGTATTTAATAGCTTTACATTTTAAATATTGTTTTCTTGTCAGCCTTATTATTTACTACTAATAGTCCTTAAAGGGACATTTAAGAGGGAACTTCATTATTGCGTCTTAGCTTCTGCTTTGAGGGTTGGGTGGGAGAGGGTGGACTTGGGTTTTGTGTAACATGTAAAATTTACTTTATAAGAAAGCACAGTTTTCTTTTCCACCATTCTAGGAGCTGATGAGTATCTGTAACCCGATAATTTCAAAGCCCAAACCCAAAGTGGAACCCCCGAAAGAAGAGCAGAGCAGTGCCGAGCAGAATGGACCGGTGGATGGGCAAGGAGACAGCCCCGGCCCGCAGGCCGCCGGGCAGGGCCCGGACTCGGCGGCGTCCTCGGATGCAGACAAGAAGCTTCCTGAGATGGACATTGATTGATTCCAGCAGTTGTTTATATTAAAACAGACTATTATAAAGCTTTAAGTTGTCAACTTTGTTCCGAACATCAACTAGAGCAATCTAATACTGGACATTTCTTAGTTTTTAGGGGGTTTCAGGGGAAGGGATATAGGTAATGTATAGAGCATTTTGACTTCTAAATAGTTAGGTACAGAAATTAAGTGCATTCTATCTTTTTCATAATGGTACTATTTAGAAGTCCAGTTAGTCTTACTGAGCTTACGCTTCACTCCTTTTGTGTTTAAACCATACTTCTAACAAAGACAAGTTTGTTTGGGGAAGTTGAGCTCCAGCAGAAACTGACTGGCCGCCAGGCAGACGGCTCGTTAGGACATAAACGGCAGGAGCCGTAACCGTGCCCCAGAAGTTCGTGGTGGGCATCGCCACGGAGTCCCCTGCCTGGTGCGGGGTGGGGATCCCTCTTCCTAGGGGACAGCGTGGCGTGGCATGGGCCAACAGCACAACACAGGTGTGCTCCGAGCTGCTTCCCAGTGCTTCCCAGTGTGCTTCTGCTTCACTTCCACTCCCACCCTGTTCCTAGCCCCCGCCCCTGGCCCCCAGTAAAGGAGCTCCCGTGACAGGTGCCACAGGCCGCCTCTGGGAAAACAGGCCCCTCACCTGGGGCAAGCTGTCGACTGAGGGTTTTAGACCCGGAGGCCCTTTCTGGGGAAGCACGTTCCTGAAAGTATGTTTTCATTGATACAGGCACGATAGATGTACCCAAGGAGTTGATTCTTGTTGATTATGGTGTAAAGATTTGTATCCTGGCCTGCGTATTTGGCTGAGAGATGTTCTGTAAATTTGAGGTCTATCTTGAAGTCCCAGGACCAGAGTTATTTTTCTTTTTCTTTTTTTTTTAGCTCTTTCACAATCACTTGTGTGTTGTGTTAATATCTGTCACGAATCTGCCAATTTTGTATGTTAACAGCCGACAGATCGTACAGAAAGCTAAGGTACACTGGGTTGTACTGGATGTGTAATTAGTGTTAAAAAGAGTGGTGCTGGACCTGGCCAACACCTCCCTCCTCGGGCCAGTGTCATGGGCACTGAAGCACCTCCGGCGACTGCCCGTAGGGGTGGCGTTGGCGGGAGTGAGGTGGTTTGGAAACTCCAGGGAAGCCAATATTAGAGGCCAGAGCTGGTACTTGCCTTAGAAACTGTTACAAGCTTTGTTGGTTATGTTTTTGATCTTTGCAATAATTATTTTCTGTATAAGAGAGTGCCTGTTAATTTTGGCTTATGTTGTCAGAAACATGATTATACCTTGTGCATTTAGAATAAGTTTCTGCCCATCTGTGCGCTGAAAAGTTTTAGGGTGTTACAACCTCTGAAGTGCTACAGAGAAACACTGCTTAGAGAAAAGGAGGGTGCAAGTCTGTTTATGCTGGTGCATACGCATGCGTGGCAGCCAGGACCTGGCCTATTTTCAGAGCTTCCTCTGCCCACTCTCTACCTGGCGTACTTCAAGAGTTCCAGCTGGCCCCTGGGGAGGCCAGTAGCTGCTTTGGAGTGCTGGCTATAGGTTTTAAGCCAATTCTTACGCAACTGACTGAGTCCTTAACAGCCGTTTCTAATACATTTTTTTTGTGGGGGAGGGTGTGGGTGTTGGGGTGAATTTGAAGGTTCAGGTTTAAACAAGAAATAAGGCGATGTGGTCTGTTTGCTGTCTTGCTAAGACCAGTTGGATTTACGTAGAGGCCGGGCCAGAGAGTGATAATCTGTGACTTCGTGCAGACAAGTGTTTATCCAGGTTGCATTATCCAAACTGGTTTGTTAAAGCCCTGGGTCACATTCTTACACGACGAAGAACATTCAGTAAACATGACACCAGTTTAGGAAAAATTAATAAAAGAAACCTGTCTTACACTCAAAGGAATGGTTTCCTTAATTTTGGAGAGGGGGTGTGGGGGTGCAGGGGTGCGTGTGTGTGCAGTGAAAACCTCCCGAGCCAGTAGTTATCTTGGCCCTGCCCTGGTCCTCACCCCTTGGTCTCGAGTCTGAACAGGGAGGCACATGGCGCTCGGGTGGGGAGGATCTCCTGCTCCACGCCCCTCTGATGTAGTCTTCCTTACTTCGAGAGTGGACAAGAGCAGAGGGTGGGTTGTGGCCTTGTAAGAGTCAGCGCGGGGAGGGTCGCCTGCCCATTGTGGGAGGGCACAGCCCTGCGTGCCACTGGGGTGTGGTGTGAGTTGGGGTGTGTGGGATGCTGGTGTGTTGGAAGGGGGTGAAGCGTTCAGAACAGACCTTAGCTGCCCAAAGCTTGGGGCCTGGAGGAGGAGGGGTTGGGGGCCTCCATCCCGAGTCCTGCCACTGAATGGTCCCTGTGCTCTGGTGGTGCTAGGACGTCACCTGCCATGACCTACCAACAGGGGACCTGGTGGGGTGACTGGGAAGCCTGGGACCAGCCACGTAGCCGCCATCCAGAGCATAGCCACTTTACAGGGGTACTGGGGTCACCAGGGAAATAACAGCCCTGTTTATCCAGAAGTGGTACCAGTGTCCCGTGTGTCCCTGGGGAAGAGGGTGTTACAGGCAAAGCCAGGGTTGGTGTGAAGGTTTTGCAATGGGGTGGCTTCAGCTCCATGTGAAGAACTTGGAGCCCAGGCTGGTGTGGCTTGGTGAGAGTGTCATTCTGTAAACCACAGGTTTGGTTCCTAATCGGGACACATGCCTGAGTTGTGTGGGTTTGTTTCCCAGTCGGCACCTGCAAGAGGCAACCGATCAACATTTCCCTCTTTTGTTCCCCTCTCTAAAATCACTAAGCATGTCCTTAGGAGAGGATGAAAAAAAAGAACTTGGAGGGTTCCCATGGGGCTCGTGAGCATTCACACAGAGACATTGGACCAGTGGCCTTTGAGAGGCTTTTCAAGCAGCTCAAGTGGCTTTTGCAGCAGCTGTCAGGTGGTAGGGCTGAGAGTTCGGCTTCTGTTGTGGGCCCTGGGCTATTCAGAGCTCTCAGCCTGAGGGTGACTATGTTTTAGGGGAGCTCTGATGTACACAGAATGGTGGTAGTGGGCCTTCTAAAATAACTCGTGTTTGAGGGGATGAGCCAGGCGGAGGGGGGAATGGTAGGTGTTGGCACCTGGAGGAAGAGGGAGTGTTAGAAATGACTTTAGGCAAAGCTCCACTGTTAGAAGTTGGGGGAGTGGTTACCCTTCGTGGGTGATGACAGGGTGGCAGGGGCAGGCTTCAGGGGCCTGAGGGTGTTCATGGCTTTTGACAACACACTTCAGTACAGCTGAACCGTTTCATCTTGCTTTAAGTGGCTTGAATGGATCATTTTTATGTGAGAGATGGAGGTTATGAAACGTGCACACCTTCCCATGTTTGGAAAGGCCATGAAATGTTTGTGTAAAAACTGAAAGTGGAGATGGATGTTTCAGAATGAAATGGCTTTCTCCCAAGGTGGGATTGGGGGTGATCTGTTTGTGAATTTTTTGCCTGGTGGTTAGAAATATGCCTGTAATTTGCATTTTGGAACTGTGTAATGTTTTAAAAAAACTAGAAATGTCTTTATAAAAGAGTGGCCCCACGGTTTCCAACCTAGAATAAAAGAGGCGACGGGCATGTGGAGCTTCAAGTCTGTAGGAGGCAGCGGAGGTGACGGTGGGAGTCCAGGCAAGGTCACGCAGTCCTGCAGGGTGGGTCTGCGAGATCCAGGCTACAGGTGGGTGTGGAGGGAAGCCTCAGGAGTCAGGCTGCGTTCCCGTGAAGGGTAGGTCGTGTTTGGTTGTATCAGGAGGAGAAAGTGGGTGCCTGAAGGAAGTTGGGAGCTGCCAGGCATGACCGTGCCTGAGGTGTGTGAGGGAGGATGGGAGTTTGGGACATGAGAGGTGGCAGGGGCCAGCCTGGTTATGTCCTGTTGGGGGGGCGTGGCTTGAGAAGGGTGGAGCAGGGCTCAGGCTGCATGGGCTGGCCACAGGTGGAGGGTCCTGAGTGAAGAAGCTCGGCGTGGGTGGAAGGAGGTGGGGTGGCATCCTGGGCCCACTGCCCGGCGTGCGGATGGGGACGGCTCCCACCAGCCCGGTCGCTGCCAGCACCTTCCTTTCCTGAGTGGGTCTCATGCACCTCTGGCTGGGGCAGCCCTCAGACGTGATGCTCAGTGACCGTGTCCTCTGTGCACTGGGCTCTGCTACTTGGAGCAGGTGCCATCAGCGTGGAAGCGAAGGAGGTGACCTCTGGAGCAGCAGAGGAGGCAAGAAGAGAAAGTGGTGTGTTGGCATAGGAGCAGCAGTAGGACAACCTGGGCAGTGCGTTTCTGGGGGGGTCGCGGATGGGAAGGCCTTAGAGGGTGTGAAAAAAATGCCTATGCCTTCCAGGTTTGTCCAGCAACCGATGGAGTGGACTGGACTGACCCTCACCTTGTCACTGCAGTTTCGGCCCAGGGAGGGAGGGTTTGGCGCAGTTCTGTAAGGGCAGTAGGGAAACCAGGGAAAGTACTTCTAAGCCCTCTGTGGGGTTTGCCAGGTTCAAGCAAAACTTGCAGGAAAATAAGAAAAGAGTATAGAACACAGCTTGGAGATTGTTTCATGCATTAGTTGCGTCTGGGTTTCCATCCCTCCAAGGCCAGGGGGCCTCGGAGACTTGGACCCTGGATCAGTGAAGGAAGGGAGACACTTAAAATGCTTTTATCATAACATAGCAGGCCCTTCCCCACCACATACGTGCTTTTTTTCCTACACGCTCTTTAAGTTTTAAAATACACTGGTCTGTGGTTCTGTTAAGACTCAGCTAGTGCTTGGGGAAGAGGAAGCTGGAAGGAACCACCTGGAAAAGCACCTCAGTGCCTCAGCCTCCAAGATGTAAATCCCAGCAAAGCGATTCTGAGGAGTGGGATCGGCAGGGGTTCCTGACACGGTGGCCCGGCCAATAGGGTACCGTGTAGCAACGCTAGTGGGGAGGCTCCTGGGATGGGGAGGTGGCCCTGAGCACCAGGATAGGACTCGGAAAATCGGGAGGATCCACGTGGTGAGAAAGGAAGCCCAGGCTGGGCGAGGGGCCTCTCTTCCGGGAGCAGCCCTGTCCTTACCCTTTCTACATCCTGTGACTGAGGCGGGGCCACTGCCTCATTCCCAGCTGCCCCTGTGGCCTGTGTGTGCACAGAACATCTGGCAGGTGCTCAGTGAGACGTCGGTGCAGTATTTTCAATGAAGACGCCCCTCAGGCCATTAAGAACTGTACTGGTGATCGTATCTGACTCCACCTTGTAGGTGAGAGAAGGGGCAAAGCAGGCAAAGCTCACAGAGCGAGTGGATGGTGGAGCTGGGGATCCGGACTCCAGTCATTGGGAGGAACGTTAATCTGGAAAGTGCATGGCTGGACTATGGGGCTTTTGCCCTCCCCAAAATTCACTACATATATTGCATGCTTTGGAGTGTAGCCCTGGCTTCTCGGAGCTGGACGGCCCTCCCGCCAGTCTGACTCCGTCTCGTGCGGCCGGCTGTCACTGTCAGAGCTGCCACAGGAGGGCAGTGTCACTCTTTGCCTTGGGTCAGACTCCATCAGGACTTCAAGACGAGTCCCAGAGTTTGCAGGATAACGAGGGCCCTGTCTCCTTCAGGGTAGCTGAAAGCAAAGCTGTGGTTTAACAGAGGCCTCGGGCTAGAGAGCAGAGACTCTGTTATGGCTTTTTTGAGTAACCCCTTAGGTCCTTATCACTCAATGCACGGCGTCACTTGTTACAAAAGCACATTGGCGTGACCCCAGCTCTTCTCCCAATGAGCTGGGGACCCTGCGAAAAGGCAGATCCTGACGGCAAGGTCAGAGGCGGGCTTGAGCGTCCATGGTTCTAACGAGCTCCCAGGTGGTGCTGATCATGGCTGCATGTTCACTGGAAAGACAGCTGCCAGGAGCCCTGGTTCCTTCATCACACCAGTCCCGGCCGTCCCTCCAGAGGACGGATGTAGAAGACGCTCAAGACGCAGAAAGAGTCAAGGTGTTGTGACCACGAGGCACGAAACTTGCCTTCTGCAGCCCACTAACTGTACCAGGAGCAGCTGGCCCAGGCGCAGGCTAGTCCTAGGGCTGGGGAGGAGTCTGCTTTCTTGTCCTGCGCCTGCCAGGAACCTGGGCTGCGGAAGAACAATGTGGACAGGCAGCCTAGGGAGCAGAGAGGACCGACCTCCTCCTGGGGGGTGTGGCCACTAGCCCCTGGGTGGGGGGAGGTGGTTTTGAGGGGGAGAGTTGCTTCCGGCCCCTAAAGTGACATGTGAAGCCATTCTACTTGGTGCCAGAGACCCCGCTGTTCCAGTGGACTAGGGCCGCTGCTCTTGACTCAGTGTGGTCCCTGCAGGGGGCTGACCCTGACCTCTGTAGAGGGTGGGCATCTCCCACTCTGGATACTGATTCCCAGGAGGTGACTGAGTGACTCTGAGTCCTGGGTGTCTGCTGCGGAGGACGAAGTCCAGCTTGGGAACGACTTGGGTAGATGTGAGCCCCTGGACACCCAATTTAGTCTCCCCTCCTGGCCTTGTGGTATCGATCCCAGTTCTGAGTGGTGTGTGAAAGCTGTAAGGTCCCTTAAGGTAGGAGGGTCCCCTTCTTCACCCCCATCCCTTCACAGAGGATGTCTCTGGCCATGGCCCACCCCGAGTTCTGTCCTGGCCAGCTTGCATTCCAGATTTCTGTATCGCCAAGTCAGGAGATTGGGGCAAGGGACTGACCTGAAGCAGCGGGGGAGAGCGGGCCTTGTGCTGTGGGTCAGCTCCTGGGCGGCCCCTTGGAGGTCAAGCAGTAGCTCAGCTGTGCCTCTGGGCCCCTGCGGGGGCGGGGCTTGTTAAAACACGGGTGGCTGGATGTCCCCCTCCCCTCGGAGACTGTCTGTGGGTCTGCAGTGGGGTCCGAGATTTGCGTTTCTAACAAGTTCCCAGGCAGTGCGGGTCTGTTGCTCTTGCTCTGGGCACGGAGAGTCTGGGAAAAGGGGGGATGAATGAGGCTCCCAACTGATGTGATAAACACCTGAGGGTGAAGGTGACTGTGGGTGGGGCGTGGACCAGGAGAGACAGTAGCACATCTGTGGGGAGCGGGAAGAGAGGAAAATGCAAACTAGTCCTTACGCAAGGCCAAGCCAAGTCGGGATTTCTCTGGAACTACGGGCTGGGAGTCTCTGAACACTGGGGCCCCATTGGGCAGGAGTGTGTGGGCTTCTCTTCCCTGGGGGACCAGCCTCCGGCTCATCTCCGTGGTGCGCCCACATCCCAGGCCCTCACCCTGTAGGTGAGTCTGTGACCTTCTGCTCTGAGTGTGTCCCTCCTGGTCAGGCCGGGAGCTTCTCAGGCAGAAGCATTTGCTGAGTTGAGTTTCCTTCTCTAATTGGGCCCACAACCTCCAGAGCCCAGCGTCAGGAACGAACAGCCCCTCCACAACCTGGAGGAGGGCTCTGAAGCTTGGAGGGTCCCCACAATTCAACAGGAAAGGCCTCTGTGTCTCTGGGTGAGACACAGCGTCACACAATTTCCATGCTATCAGATCCAGCTCTCCAGCCGGCTCCCCACAGCTTCTAAGGACACTTTAAAAATAAACCCTGAGTTGGGACAGACTCATCAAGCAGTACTGCCTGTTAATGAAACTGCTTCCCGTTAATTTGAGTGTAAAAAGAAATGGCCCCCAACATGCTGGCATCGCTGTGGCGGTGCCCACCTCCCAGAAATGGGCTGCTGGGAGCCGCCATGGGGGGCTTCACCTGGGAGCCACGGCAACTGTCTGAGGGCACCTGGCGGCTGCCATGAATGGGGAGCCCGGATTCACCGGTTGGCTCGTTGGTCCTGTCCACAGACACCTGAGCAGCCCCAGGGCTCCGCCTAGGCCTGGGGGTGCACGTACCACCGGGTCCACAGCTGTCTTCACTGAGCTCCTAGTTTAGCTTAGAGGGACCTACAGGCAGACAGATGCTTGGCAGCCAGCTCTGGGGAGATGTGCAGGGAGCCGTGGAGCAGCCCGGGGTGAGCAGGAGCCGAGCAGTAAAGGATGAGGTGGTGCTGTAGGCGAGGGCAGAGGGGGATCGGGGAGGGCGCTCGGGGGCAGCTGGGCCACAGGGGTACGGACTGATAGGCAGCTTGGGGTGGAGAGCGTGGGGCAGAGCGGCCAGAAAAAAACGGGTCAGGGGCTAGTACGCCACATAAAACGCCTCTCCTGACCCCCTTTTTGTAGCTATTATTTTAGATAGGGATTGGGGGGCCTTTGAAATTGATGCTAAGCACCATCAGAGACAGGGGTGGTGGTGAGCAAGGCCGACGATGGGAAAGACCAAAGGGACCCCTGAGCGGCTCTGCGGAGGAAGGAGGAATCCGGCCTGGTGGTCCAGGAGGCAGGGGGAGCACATCCTCACCCTGAGCCCTGCGGCTCCAGGGCACCGGAGAGTGTGTGGGGAGAGCTGGTGCCCAGGTCTGCTGTGCCCTGGCCCCAGACACCTTTGCTGGGGGAGGTCGGGGGTGGGGGGCCGCTGCTGCTGCCGGAGTGTGGCTTGTCCGAACAGGCAGAACAAAAGGTCAGCTGGCTCAGTAGGTGCCATGTGTCTGTGGGGCTGCCTGGGCTGAGACCTGGCGCTCCTCTCTTCTGGAGGGACACACAGGCCAGGCAGGTAGGTCACCCATGGAAGCAGCATCTTGCAGGAGGGGCCAAAGCCCTTGGGGAGGGAGTGTCTCTGGCTTGGAACCCTTGTGGCCTTCTTCCAAGTCCAAGGCCTCAGTTGAGGGTGTTGTAAGCTGAGGTAAACTGTTAAACTAGGACGCCTGCTTTGCACGGGGTCTGAGTTGCCTTGTAGAGCCATCCTCTGTTTGTGGGGAGGGGAGGGCCTGTGAGGCGAGGGGGAGAAGGTGATCCTGAGGCTGGGTGGGGAAGGGGGCGTGGCCAGGGGCACGCCAGGTTTCCATGGTTCAGTGGGGCTCACAGGTGCTGGGAGTAGAATCCGAGGGGACCTGCTCTTGGGGAGAACAGTTTCACGTGTGAAGACAGGGCACACATTCAGAGTGGGGACCAAGAGGAATAATCCCGTCAGGAAGTGGCCTCTCTCCCCAGCTCCACCCCCTCCCGTTCCTGGCCCTTGGCAGGGTGGGGGGTGGGAGGGGATTGGAGGGAGCTGGGAGGAGGGGTGGGGGACTTGCTGGAGCAGAAACCCTGCTGAGGGTGGAGGTGGTGTGACAGGACAGCGGGGCCAGGTGGGCCCCTGGCCCTGTGAACCACCCCCTTCAGACACACTGGCCATTCGTCCTGGCTCAGCCAGGCTCCCTAGTTTCCAGCATCAGCTGTAAAATGGCTTTGGTTGCCGTTTCTCTGGGAGAGTCCTCTTTTCTTTCAAGCAGGTGGGGAAGAGGGGTGTGCCTGTCCTGGGTCGCCAAGGAAACAGGGGTGGTGGCAGGGTCACAGGTTGCCTTCCTAGTGAGAGGACACAGTCTGTCTCTGGCCGGCCCTTCGTGTCTCTTCCACCCCCTTCTCTGTTCCCCGGGGGACCCACATTTGCTGTGCGCAGTAGTTTTCTCTTCCTGGTGAGAGTGTGGGTTGACGTCCCTACCTCCCTCTCACCCTGCGTCCCTGGGGACAAGCTGGGTGGTGTTTTCAGGAGCTTGTGTGGACGCTCTGGTGATGCCCCCTGCAAGCTGTTTTCGGGTCTTTTTCTTCTATTTTATGGGCTGACTTGGTGCTGATCATACTTTCTTTTCAGCTTTATTTGGGTTAAAATGGCCCAAACATGGGCCCTCATGAACCCCTTGCCAGGGCCCTGTCTGGGGCCTGGTGGGAGCCAGTGTCTTGGTGAAGCCCCTCTGCCCTGGACCTCTGATGGGGTCACATCAACTGTGGAGCACTCATCCCTGATGACACAGCCGCGCCCCCCGGGGCATCCACAGCAGGGTTTCTAGTCTGGTTCTGGGGGCCAGAGTGGGAGAATGCGGCTGGGCATCAGGGCCGGCCCTGCTGAGGGGGTGGGGTCTGCTCCGGGAGCCACCTAGGGCCCGCCTGAGCTGTGGGTGGTGTCCGCCCCACGTTTCCACAGTCCGCCCTCTGCGGGGGTCTGTCCCTGTGTTCAAATTTCCCCTTTTTACAATGACACCAGTTCCATGGATTAGGGCCCACCCTACTGAGCTCATTTCACTTTGGTTAATTTTGTAAAGACCCTATTTCTCAATGAGGTCCCATTCTGAACTATTCAACTCACCTTTTCTGAGGGACACAACTGAACCCAGAGCACACCCTATTCGGGGCGGTTTCCTGCACCCCCAGGGACATGCGCTTGGAGACGGGGCTGAGCTGGTCAAGGGTGTCCGGGCTGCCCTGAGAGCAGACCCCAGGGGTGGCCAGTCGAAAAGAGCTGCTGGGCTGCAGCAAAGGTGCCAAGATGCCTCGGTGAGAATTCCTGTGGGGGGACCTCCTCTTTCCCGGACACCCTTTTCTGTGGGCCCCCCACCGCCACCCGTCCCACTGCCTCTGTGGGCGCCTGGGCGAGAAGGCGTGAGGGCAGAACTTGCTGCACCCTGGCTTCCCGGAGTCCCCCTGTGGCTGGCCCAGGGGAGCCCCAGAGCACCGGGTATAACCCTGCATGCAGATCACACCCCAAAGCGCAAGAACTCACCTTGATACTTGTCCTGTGCAAGTGCACCAAGAACCAGGCCGATGGGGGTGCTGGGAGGAGGGAGTGACCGAGTCTGCTGGTCCAGGTTTGTGTCACCTGAAGTATGGACCACAGAGGGCAGGGGCTGGGGGCCCCTCTACTTACCTGTACTACAGGCCTGGGTGGTCCAGGGTGGGCTCTGGGTGGCCTGTCCTGCTGTGCTTTGTGCCAATTCTCTTCCACACGCTATTCTTGGAGAGGCAGAGTAATTACCAGGACCCCAAATGCAAATGCAGCCTTGGCTTCGGAAGTGGGGGAGCAGGAGACAACAGCTGGTGTGGAGCTTTCGCACTGAGCGTTTGTGAAGAGCCGTAAAAGGGAAGGCTGGTGTCGTAGCCGCACTTCCCAGCCACAGGCCGCCGCCGTGTGCACACTCCAACATCTGTTTGAGATCATGGCAGAGCGCATCGGGTAATTGGCTCCTTTTTGTCCTGGACCCATCGGTTAGGCCCCATCAACTTTATTATAATAAATTATCTGGATTTATTAGTAAACAACATTTGGGGCACCCAGAGCTGCCACACTGCATGCAGCCGGCAGCTTGGAGCTTGCTGTGGAGATCATAATCTGGGGGTCCCCCAGGGGTGGGGGGAGAGGAGCAGGAAGATGCCATTCCTGGGGAAGGAGGCAGTGAAGGGTGGTCCCACAGCCTGATGTACCCTGGGGTCTGGTGCTTGGCAGATTGGGGTGCAGAGATGTCTGGTGGAGCCTGGAGGCTGAGGACAGGTGGGAAGCNCATCGGGTAATTGGCTCCTTTTTGTCCCGGACCCATCGGTTAGGCCCCATCAACTTTATTATAATAAATTATCTGGATTTATTAGTAAACAACATTTGGGGCACCCAGAGCTGCCACACTGCATGCAGCTGGCAGCTTGGAGCTTGCTGTGGAGATCATAATCTGGGGGTCCCCCAGGGGTGGGGGGAGAGGAGCAGGAAGATGCCATTCCTGGGGAAGGAGGCAGTGAAGGGTGGTCCCACAGCCTGATGTACCCTGGGGTCTGGTGCTTGGCAGATTGGGGTGCAGAGATGTCTGGTGGAGCCTGGAGGCTGAGGACAGGTGGGAAGCTTTGGAATTAGACGGGTCTGGCCTTGGTCCCGGCTTTTCCACACACTGGCTGGGAGACTGTGGGCAAGGCCTGGATATTTGCTGTGCCTCAGTGTCCTCCACTGTGGAATGGGGATGATAACAGCAGCCCTACATGCTGGGGTGATCATGAGGGTGAAGAGGAATGTGTGTGCAGGCCCACTGGGCCCATGGAAGAGACCCACATTGGACAGGAGCACCAGGGAAGCGAGGGGTGGGGCCGGACCAGACAGCTGCAGAGCTGACGGCCGTCCACGGGAGCACTGCAGGGCGCTGGGCTCGGTGGGTGGAGAGAGTGGCTTCCCCCTTGGTTCCCTGTAACAGGTGTGGGCCTGCCCGGGAGAGGGGGAGCTGCTGACTGCCCCCCGCCGTCTGGGCTGGGAGAGCGGACATGGTCCCTGATGTCCGCGGCCCCTCCTGGCCCGTTGGGGCCTCCATTCCAGCCCCGGGGCTGTTGCGTTGCACCCCTAGTCCTTCAGCTGGACCCCTCGTCCACCTACAGAAGCAGAGGTGAGGAGGAGTGCTCAGCTTGGACTGTGGTTGGGTGTAGGGGATCCACAGGGGTGGGGAGGGGCTGTCCTCACTGTCCTTTGTCCTGGCGTTCAGAGCTTCCTGTCTGTTCCTAGGGTGGGGCATCCCCAGGCTGATGGGGACTGACAGGCCTGAGCGCCAGGGTGTGAGGTGCTCTGTGGGGGAGACACTGCCTGGCCTGGGCCTTTCTGTCGGGCCACTGGCCTTGGTGCCGCTCTGCCTGGAAATGCTGAAGCCCCTCGGTGCCTCGGGGGCGTGGGCCCCCCTGGCCGGTGCTCCCGGTCTGAGCCAGAGTTGGGCTCCGCTTCCCTCCTCCTGACTCGGAGCTCTAGTTCGGTCTCCTTGCAGCGGGAGTGACAAGGGACCCCTGACTCCAGAGCCCCCCATGGTAATGGGGTCCCAGCGACACCCGTGCGACTGACCACAGAACTCAGACAGCCCTGAGCCCCGAGGCCTGTTCTTGTGCCCCAGCCGTGGCCCGTAATCCGCCTCCCTGAACTGTCTCCCGTAAGAGGAGGGCATTAAACCAGGTGGGGCCAGCTGCTGAGTCCCGTACCTGGTAAGCAGGTGTCACTGTTTTATCCATCAGGTGAGATGAGGCACGTTGACATTTGGTGTGAGATAGACCCGCCCCTCGACTTGGCTGTGCAAAGATCCTCTTGGGGAGGCACGACTCACAGACCCTGAGGGCAGACGGCCCAGTTCAAGTCTTGTGTCCCTCCCCCCTTCCCCCGTGTGACCTTGGAGTCGTTACTTCTCCCATCCGGGGCTCCTTTCCCTTGTCCACACAATGACACCGGGAACTCGCCTACCTCACTGGCTGTCGTGAAGACAAACTGCAACATGCTTAGTAAGTGTCCAGCTCAAGACGTGTGTTATTGTTAATGTGATTGTTCACACTCGGGAACAAGTGTTTTCTGAACCCCGCCCCTCCACCCAGACGCCTCTGGCCAGTGAGCCAGTGCACATTAGATGCGGGAAGGTGGCAGGGGAGCTGAGTGAGACCAGCCTGGCCATGTGGGGCGCAGGCAGTGGGGTGGAGCTGGCCGACAATCACCCCTCCTTCTCCGTGATCAGCTTGTGTCCGTGTTTTTCTCACCCTACCTCCAAAGTGCCAAAGAAAACCTGGCTGGCTGTCTTGGCCCAGAACTGTGGTGCAATTAGCTTTCAGGTACCGCATGTCTGGGAGGGAAAAGACAATTTTTTGCACCAAATGGGAAATTAGTGGCAGGAGAGGCCAACTTGGCAGGGAACTTGAGCCACATGGTCTGCCGCCTGGATTCAGGGCGCCCCCCTGGCTGCTGGGGCTCCGGCCTCACTCAGGAATGAGCCATCCCTCTCCCTGGGGCGGGATCTGCACAGTGTGGGGAGTTCGGGCACCAAGACCTCTGCTTTCCATCAACAACAAGGCTTCAGCCTGTGTGATCTCCTTACAGGAGGGTGCCAGGGCCCCATTGGCAGATGAGGAAATGGGGACTTGGTGGCCTCCCAGGTCTTGCCCTTGCCGTCCATCAGGATGAATTCGGGCTTGTCCTCCCCCTGCCTTAGGGCAGGCTCATCCTGGCTCTGTGTGCTTTAAACCAGACCCTCTTGAGGGGATCTGTCTGGGTCTGGCCTCTTTCCCTGGTGGTCACTGCAGCCCAGCCTGGTGCTCAGGTCCTGGAAGATGAATGGGGAGGGGTGAGGAAACAAGGATGAAGGGGGTTGGAGAGTGGTCCTGGGTCCAATGTCCCACTGGAAAATGCCCTCGGGGTGTGCCCAGTCCAGGTGGGGGAAAACATTAGCAGCCGTTGGCATCTGCCACCTGGGTAGGAGGTGACACAGGTGGCTGAGCCCACGGGGCTACGACTCGCAACAGCTCTGAGAGCCTTAGTGTCATGTGTAAAATGGACATAGGATTTGGTCGTCGCCTCCCTTTCCCCTCACTGGGCTTCTAGGCCTGTGGGGACCCCAGGACCTGGGATTCTACAGTTCAGGAAAGGCCTGGGGTGGGGGCCAGAGCCTGCCGCCCGAGGGCGCCTTTGCCCCTCATCAGTGGCACAGGCTTGAGGGCAGAGCACCGCACCCCCCCCTCCCCTGGGAGGGGACGCTCCCCTGTGCTCTACTGTCCTGAGGATGCCATGTTCGGTCACGCCCAGCCTCCCCTCCCCGGGCAGCAGGGTGACCGGGTGGAGAGCGAAGGGCCGGCTGGGCCACGTCTCAGTGAGCCAGCAAAGCTTTCTCTTTGGAATGTGTGGGCCTTCCAACATGGTACTCTAGCTTTGGGGCTCAGCCCGTACCCCAAAACAGGTGAGTTCCACCGGTCATCATTCATTCCACTTCTTCAGGAACCAGCCGGCTCCAGGGACCACTCCTTTGGGAGTTAGCCCTCTCTGTCCCCTGGCCTGGCCGGGGTGCCATTGTCACTGTGTGCGTCTACAGGAACTGCGGGTCGTGTCTCATCCTCCTCTCCACCATGCTCACTCAGCACCTGCGGTGACCAGACTCGGCTTCTGCCTTCCTTTGCCCAAAGTCCAGTGGCAGAGGGTTCGAGGTGGGCTGGCTGGGACGGAGGGGGTATGCAGCCCGGGCCGTGACCCTTCCCTGTCCCCCACGCACTGTGAACCAAGTGTCTGTGACGCTGAGGTGCTGCTGGCCTGTGTCCACATGTCCTCGTTACCGATGGGGCTGCAGCCTCATTTGTCTGATTTATGCCTCGTAGTCTCCGGCTTTGTACTTTTCTCAGCAGTTTCATAATGAGCCATAAAGCTGCCTCTCTGGACTGAGATTTGGAAGGTCGGCGTTTCTGGGGACCATTTTTATTTTAGACATTTTGTAAAGGGATTTGAACTCTATCCGGCACATCCTCACACAAGTGTCTTTGACTCGAGGCCCGTCGGGACCAGGTCCTGGCATGGGCTCCCCACATATCATGTGATTCCTCTTTATGTCCACGAACAGGTTGAGCCAGGGATGGGGGTGGCGTCTGGGGTCGTGTTCTCTCATTTTGCTCCAGGTCCCTGTAGGTCCCTCGGGCCCAGCTGAGTCTGGCTGGGCCCTTCTGGCTCTGAGGGCTTTGCCTTCTGTTTCTGGAGCCCCTTTGCTGCGTATTTCAGGTTCACGCACATGACCCTTCATGCAGGAGAGGAGGTGCTGATTTTTTCCCTGTTTTCTCCAGTTGGGGGCACTGCAGCTGGACTGCTGATGTCCTTCAGCACGGCGGTATCTGTCCACAGGGAGGGCTCTTCAGTTTCGGGTGAGAGTTCTCTTCTCCTGCACACCCCGGCTGAGTCATCAGGGACAGAGCTGGTCCTACCACCAAGGCTGGTGTCTGGGCCAAGGTCATCTCTCAGGACGAGTCCTCTCCCGGGATGGCCCGGGTGTCTCTGCAGGTGGACACCTCAGAGCCCGTCCCACCACGTCCTCCAGCTTTCTGGCTGTGAGCCCAACCGGGCTGGGCCCGAAACATCTGCCCATACACATTTTTTGCTGTGGACTGTTCAGGGCTGATGCTGTTCCTGAAGGGTGTTGGGGAGGCCTGCAGGGTCGGGACTGCACAGGGTGTGGAGACAGACAAGGGGGACAGAGTGGCCTGTGTGGGGGTGGGTGGGTGGGTGGTTCTGGTTCAGTGGATCTCAGATTTCTGAGACAGAGAGGCCTGTTGCTTCTTGTCCTGTGGTGTTATTGGTGTCCCTCAGAAGGCCATCAGGAGTGTCCCTGGAGAGCACTGGGGTGTGAGACTCTAGGACATGTGGCCCCGAGTCCCTACAGTCTCTCACTCAAGGGCGGACATGGAGGGCCTGGCGTCAAGGGCCAGTCTAGGCCAGGGGGCCTGCGTGTGGGCTGAGGTACGTGGGGTGCATCCCCTTCCTTGGTGACAGTGCTTGATCTATGGCGACAGGACCCCGGTCTCGTCTTCCTCCCTTGTTCATGTATACAGCAATGATCCCCTGGACAGGTGGTGGTGAGCAAAACAGATTCAGTGGTCCTTGTCCTCATGGAGCTTAGATGCTAGTGGGGCCCGAAATTTGATGACCTCACGTATGAAAACCTCATTCTTAACTGTGATGAGGGCTAGGAGGACGTGGCGGTGAAGACTTCCTAACAGGGGAAGGCACGTTCAAGCTGAGGCCTGGGGGAGAACCCCGAAGCAGGTAGGGGAGAAAGGTAAGTGGGCATGGAAGGCAAAGGCCCCGCGGTGGGAGAGGTCAAGGTGAGTTCAAGGGGCCACAGGGAGGCTGGTGGCCGGCATACAGAGAGCAGGGGCTGTGCTGGGAGATGAAGTGGGAGAGGCAGGCTGGAACCGGAGCACGCAGAGCCATGAGGGCCAGGGAAGGAAGTGTGGTCTTCGCCCTGAGAGTGGTGGGCTAGCACTGAAGGCTGGGAGCGGAGAGTGACTTTCCCTGGCTCCTGGTTGAGAACAGATCGCTCAGGAGCCAGGAGGGAGGTCAGGACGCCGGTTCGGTTCGGAGGTGACTGCCCGTGCCCAGGTGAGAGACAGTGGTGGCTCGGCCCAGGGAGGTGCGGGTGCGGGTGCAGGCAAGTTCGCTCCCCTGAGAGATGGTTACGAAGTGGAAACGCTGGGACTTGGTGAGCGATTGACATTTGGTATGAGGACAGGGAGGTGCTGGCAACGCGTCCCAGGTTTCCCGCTGGCCGGTGGGGTGGCTGGAGGATGAGGGTGCCGCTCCCTTATGTGGGGCTTGATGGGAGGAAATCACTAGCCCAGACAGGGATGGCTGAGTTTCACACATCGGCTACTTTGCAATGATTTGAAATGTCTGGGAGGAAATGTCCAGGTGCTGTTGGGCACTGAGAGTGGAGAGCTGGCTGGAGATAGATCCCTGGGAGTCACATGGAGACAGAATCCATAGGCGTGAGGGAGACAGCCTAAGGGGAGTGTCTCAGTCAGAAGGGATCAGCCAACTGAGCAAGGCTCCCAGCTTCCTTCCTACCTTCCCTCCCAGAGGACCGCTGACCCTAAGGTTCTGGCACCCAGACTTACAGGGGCTGGACTCGGGGGGCTTTCTGGGAACCATGCGGTAGGTTCCTTCCTTGTGGGGGCTGTGACTGAAGAAGGCCAGTGGCCCTACCTCAGTGACCATGGCCAGTCTCTCTGAGTCTCCATGCCGGGACTCTTCCAGCATCCCTCTCTGCCTAGGAGCTGGTTCTCCGACCAGCCAGAGGCCCTTCAGCATAAATCCCCTGGACTTTGAAAGCCAAAACTGTTGAACTCAGAGGCCATGGCTCTGAGGCCATCTTCACAGAGAACACTGCCCTGCTGGCTCCTCTGGGCTGGTCCCACAGGGCCCATCCCAGCCTCAGTTCCTGCAGGAGGCCGTGGTGGCTTTCTCTGCGGAGGAGGGAGGATGGAGAAGTTTGCCCACTGAGTGGGCCCCTGGTCATTCCCATCCTCACTGGAGGTGGGCTGTGGCAACTCTGGAAACGATGCCCTGTGTTTTGCAAATGGAAAAATCATTAGTGTTCAGAACTTCTTGGCTGGGCTGAAGATACCTTTTTCCTTTTCTTTATTCATTGTTATAAACTGCAATCAAAGACAGATAAATAAATGGTGAAATTGCTCTGAAATGGCAGATAAACATTTCCTTAGGTATTAGTTTTGTTTTAGTAAATTACAGAGCAGTGATTTAACTTGTCACCTTCTGAATTTTTTCTGTCTCTCACTGGGGTAATATAATCAGCAAGATCCATAGCCTTCATTTTCTGGAGAGCAGAGATAAATAATCTTCCAATATGCTCTCAAACAAGCTAATTACCTGGGACGTTTGGCACCTCCCATCCTGCCCCCTGGGGTGTCACTGCGCATGTGCGGTGGGAAGGGGACGATGCCACAGATCTGTGGGAAGTCTGCTTGTCGGTAGGCAGGTTGGACGGAAGGATAGGTGAGTGAGTGGATTTGTGGCAGGATGGTGTTTTGAGGACACAAGTGAACCTAGAGATTGAAAACGTTGCCGCTGGAGAAGTGGATGGCTGGGTGGAGTTCAGAGAGAGGGACAGATGGATGGTTGGGTGGAAAGATGGATGAGCGAAAGGTGGGTGGAAAGAAACAAAGGATGGGTGAAAAGAAGGCAGGTGGAGAGTCAGACGGACAGATGCAGATACCTAAACAGATGGAGGCGTACAAGGAAGGTGGATGATCCGGTGGGTGGGTGACTGGACGGTGGGCTGAGGAGGAAGGAGAAAGGGGAGAAAAAAGGGATCCATTCCCACACGAGCCTTGGTCAAGTCCTGTCGAGGACACTGCCTCCTCCGTCTGAACAGGCACCTTTCTCTTCCCTACCTCTTCGTGTTTTGCCCAGACGTGTCAGGGCTTCTCCAGCCTTTCACTGGGTTCTCCAGGGAGTTCTGGAATGCCGTGGCTATGCTAGTCAAGTCCGTCTCCCTAGTTAGAACTGTCAGCTCCCTGGTGGCCACCTCTGTCATTTTGGGGGCAAGCTGGGACAGTTGGTGTGTGCATGGTGTGTTTGTTGGACTGTGCGTGTGGGCACTCCTTTTTTTTTCTTTTTAAATTTTATCTATTTATTTTAGAGAGAGGAGAAGGGAGGGAGAAAAGAGAGGGAGAGAAACATCAATTGGTTGCCTCTTGCACGAGCCCCAACCAAGGATCAGGCCCACAACCCAGGCAGGTGCCCTGCCCAGGAATCGAACCGGTAACCTTTCACTTTTCAGGGTGGCACCCGACCCACTGGGCCACACCAGTCGGGGTGCGTGGGGCATTCCTTGTGACAGGTCAGTCATCTTTCTGTAAAAACCTCAGAGGACTTTTTAAATAATCAAGGAATCAAGAATGTGATTGAGAAGAGGGAGGCGATAGTATCTGAAGGGATTCTGAGTTTGCAGGATAGGGGAGACAAGAGAGGGACGAATTTCTTTTCAGTACACCACGTGAAAGTGTAATAATTGCCCTCTCATAGGCAGACATGGATGTTCCAGGCCCTACTTTCTCTGGGCCCATCCTCCTTTCTCAACTGCAGCCCCAGGAGGCCATGGGGAAAGCTGGTCTCCTTTGGGGAGGGTGTGATAAGGAGTCATCTGTCCTGGTCAGGCCGCATCACTGCCCAGGGCCTTGGGTGGGGGGAGGTTCTGGACTGTCTACATCAGCAAAGGCTTTAATCATTGTGATCGGCGGTCAACTCATTGCCATTAACTGAACTGGATTTCAAGCAGGATTCCTGGAGAGGTCTCCGCACAGATGGTGCAGAGGGCAGTGGGGGCCTTTCTGCTGGCCTCAGCTCCTTCTGCACGCCGGGGACTCTCTGGATAGGCCGTCACCAGCCACACTTCCCTCAGGAAATGCTCCACCCTTCCTGTGGCTCCTTGCCCTCTTACGTTTAGGATTCCAACCACCAAATCCCCTTCTCCTACTAAGTACTCACATGGTTTTCTCCACTCCCTCACCCTGCCCCGTGCAATCAGGAAATTACAAAACAAAACGAGCCCTGCCGTCACTAAGACCACGTCTGTGCCGTGAAGCACAGGGAGGAAGCGCACAGGGCTCCCAAATGAGGGGATTAAGCACAGAGGGGAAGGAGCAGCTTTGCCGCTGGTTTTCTTAGCAGGACCGCCAACCAGGGGTCATGCACTAGGCTTCTCAAATGTTCTCTACTGCCTGTTTGTCCCTGAGGACTAGATCTTCCAGCAAGCGCTCGTATCTCTGGTTCGTGTTCAGAACGCCTCATCTTCAGACTCATGTTCTTCCTCCCACAACTCCTTCTGGCTCCGGCCAAGACCTTTGAAGCAATTCTAAAATTTTGTTTCATTCCAGTCCAGACAAGTCTGTTTTCTCTCTCTCTCTCTTTGATTTATTTATCTTTAGAGGGGAAGGGAAGGAAAGAGGGAGAGAATATCAATGTATAGTTACCCCTCATGGGCCCCCTGCTGGGAACTGGCCTGCAACCCAGGCATGTGTCCTGACTGGGAATCGAACCGAGATCCTCTGGTTTGCAGGCCTGCACTCAATCCACTGAGTTACACCAGCCAGGGCAAGACAAGTCTGTTTTTAATGCCTGTGGTTTTATATTCTCCCCTCATTCCCATCCTCCTTGGTCCCCCACCCTGACCAGTGCAGTGAAGGGACCCGGGACCTCACTGTCATGGCCAAGCTCACCGGGGTGACTCCAGCGTGGCTGTGCAGGCTTGCACACTAGGTTCGGCCTCTGAGAAGGTGAAGGAGGACAGAGAAGTCAGGGATGCTGAGGGCGATGGGCCTTCAGGGTTCTGCCACATCCACCTTTAGAAATGGACTTTCAATGTTATTTTTGGTTCTGAGTAACAGAAACCCACTCAGACCAGGTAGTGGCAACATTATTGTAAGGACATGGGGATTTCCTGCGGCACCCAAGGGCAGGGTGGAAGCCAGGACTTGGCAATGAGCTGACTAGAGACTAGAAAGTTGCCGGCTCCCTCCCTCCTCCTTTCTCCTCCATCCTTTCTCCTCCATCCTTTCTCCCCTTCTTTCTCTGCCCATCTTCCCCTGTCCCCCTCCTGTGTCATGCCCCCAGTTCTTTTTTCCTATTTCTCTGCAGTCCAGTTTTCCCTCCTTCTCTGGGCATAAGGAAGAAGATGGCCACCTTGGCCCCTTGAGTTCTTACTTAGTTCTCAGTTCCCATCACATGAGGAAATTAATATTCTGAGTCCAAATTCCTGGAACAGATTTTAAAAAAATATTTTATTAGAGAGAGGGGAAAAATGAGAGAAAGAGAGGGTGAGAAACAATGTGTGGTTGCCTCAAGCACGCCCCCTACTGGGGACCTGGCCTGCAACCCAGGCATGTGCCCTGACTGGGAGTTGAACCAGTGGTTCAACAGGCTGTTGCTCAATCCACTGAGCTACACCAGCCAGAGTCCTGGAGAAGGTTCTTACTGACCTAGCCTGGACCAGGTAGTCTCCCCAGGTCCAGTCAGCTGTGGTCAAGAAGGGGGGTCATGAGGCCCCAACATGGCTGCCAGGACCCACACTGTGGTGTGTGGAGACAAATTCTCAGGGGAGAGGGGACTGATCATTGGCTGTGCATCCCACAGCCCAAGGAGTTTGCCATGGGAGGTACTTGTTGGACAGATAAAAGGAGTTCTTTACCCAAGTGGGGGAAATGCTCACAGGACCCTCATAGTTATGAACGTGGCTATGATTGCTAACATGATTTTTCAATATTGCATTATTGTCTTAGTGATTCTCCGTGTCATCACAAACATTTTACACATTTCATGTGCCTTTATTATAAATTACCTAGCCATTTTCTCAGTGAGAGACATTTAAATTGTTTTAATTTTTTCACCATTACAGATAATAGAGCAATAATCATCTCTTTGTATACACCTCTTTCTATATTTCATGGGGTTTTCTTTGGAATGGGTTGCTAAAGGTGGAATTATAGGTTCTGGTTCTCATTTGCAATGACAGCACCCACTGTAGACCTTTAAAGGGAAGGGAATCTGCACCAGGCATTGGACATCACTGCTGTGACACACAGAAGTCGGCTCGGCTGTGACAGCAGGAATAGCACAGCCAGGACCTGCGCCACATCCCATGGCGGGCCTTTCTAGTGAAACACCACTGATTAGCTCTGGTGACCCCACGTCCTGGACTCCAGCAGCTCTATCGCAGTTTCTCCAACAGGGGTGTCTGCCCTGCAGCCCGTGGGCTGCATGCAGCTCAGAATGGCTATGAATGCGGCCCAAGACAAAAGCGTAAATTAAAACCTTATGAGATTTTGTATGTGTGTGTGATTGCATGTTGCAATATATTTATTTTATTTTGTTATTTTTATTTTTAATATATTTTATTGATTATGCCATTACACTTATTCCATTTCCCCCCTTCATTCCCCTCTACCCTGCACACCCCCCACCATTCCCCCCTTTAGTTTATGTCCATGTATCAGAAGTTCTTTAGATTCTGTATTTCCCAGACTACTCTTGCCCTCCCCCCTATCTATTTTCTACCTACCATCTATGCTACTTATTCTCTGTACCTTCTCCCCACTCCCACTCCCCTGTTGCTAACCCTCCATGTCATCTCCATTTTTATGGTTCCACTCCTGATCTAGCTGTCCTCTTAGTTTGCTTTTGTTTTAGGTGTGGTTGTTAATAACTGTGAGTTTGCTGTCCTTTCACTGTTCATATTTTTTATCTTCTTTTTCTTAGATAAGTCCCTTTAACATTTTATATAATAAGGGCTTGGTAGTGATGAACTTCTTTAACTTGCCCTTATCTGAGAAGCCCTTTATATGCCCTTCCATTCTAAATGAAAGCTTTGCTGGATAGAGCAATCTTGAATATAGGTCTTTGGATTTTATGACTTGGGATACTTCTTTCCAGCCCCTTTTTGCCTGTAAGGTCTCTTTTGAGAAATTAGCTGACAGTCTGATGGGAAGTCCTTTGTAGGTGACTGTCCCTTCATCTCTTGCTGCTTCTAGGATTCTCTCCTTCATTTTCATCTTGGCTAATATAATTATGATGTGCCTTGGTGTGTTCCTTCTTGGGTCCAACTTGTTTGGGACTCTCTGAGCTTCCTGGACTTCCTGGAAGTCTATTTCCTTTGCCAGATTGGGGAAGTTCTCCTTTATTATTTGTTCCAGTAAGTTTTCCACTTGTCACTCTTTCTCTTTCCCTTCTGGTACCCCTATAATTCAGATGTTGGAACATTTAAAGATGTCCTGGAGGTTCCTAAGCCTCTCCTCATTTTTTTTAACTTTTGTTTATTCATTCTTTTCTGTTTGGTTATTTTTTTTCTTCCTTCTGGTCCACTCCCTTGATTTGAGTCCCAGTTTCCTTTCCAGCACTATTGGTTTCCTGTGCATTTCCCTTCATTTTGCTTAGTTTAGTCTTCATTTGTTCCTCTAATTTGCGACTAAAATCAACCAGTTCTGTGAGCATCCTGATCACCAGTGTTTTGAACTGTGCATCTGATAGGTTGGCTATCTCTTGGTTGCTTAGTAGTATTGGCTCTGGGGCTTTGAGCTGTTCTTCTTGAGCCATAATGTTTTGGTCTGTTTGTGCCTGTTATATATGAGGGGTGGAGCCTTCGGTGATCACCAGGGTAGGGCGACCCAGTCTCTGGGTTGTGACAATGTATGTGGGGGCGGGGTCAGAGAGGAGCCATGGCGTTTTTCTGCTCTTTCTTGGAATTCGGTCCCCTCTGCTGCTTCCCACAAGCAAACTGGCCACTCCTCGTGCTGGCTCCCGGATGTGGGGGCCCGTGCACCCTCCAGGACCCTGTGGGTCTCTCCAACAAACTGTCTGTGAGCCTGGGAGCTTCTCCCAGCACCTCAACCCCAAAAGTTTTTCCAATTGGTGCTTTTAGGCTTTAATTTCTGTCACTGGGGCCCTAGCCTGCACGGTCTGTCTCACTGCTTGCTCCTTTGCCTGGTTTATCTGCGTGTGAATGTGTGACCATGGTCAGCCAGCTGCCTTGCACCCCCACTGGGTCCACCCGTTGCCACCCCACACCTGGGATCCGCCAACTGCCGCCTGCGTGCCTGGGTCGGTCTGGCTACTTTTTCCTTCGAGAACCCGCTCTGTCAGCCTCTGACTCTGCCCCTCTTAATGGTCTGGCTGAATGGTTCATTGTTGTCGGACTTCTGAACAGTTCCATTTTCTGTGTTTTGGCTGCGTTTTTGTTACTAAAACTTTGTTGTCTTTAAATTTGGTTGTGCGAGGAGGCACAGTGTTTCCACCTCTGTCTCCATCTTGGCTGGAAGCCCGCAATATGTTTAATATGTGGCCAGAGACAATTCTTCCAGTGTTGCCCAGAGATGCCAAAGGTTGGACACCCCTGCTAGAAGGACCAGCTGTCTCCAGAAGTACACTTCTGGGACACTGAGCTCTTTGCATGCGGCTCTCTTCCCTGTCCTTTCTGAATACAAGTCCCATAGTGGTGCATCCCAGTGGCAGAACCTGAAACACAGGTCCTCTGTCTAGCAATAAGGAAAGCTGATAAGTGGATTCTTGGATTCCCAGGACAGGAAGGTAAGACACGTGAAACTACCAAAATATCATGGGGTTACTAAGAAGAGGCCAGGCATCTGTGAATGATGTCCGCCTGCTCTGTGTTCAGACCCAGATCTAGAGGAAAGACCCTACAGGCGGAAGTAGTAGCTGGGTGCTCCAAGAGCCCAGGTGCTTTCTGTTTTCAGCGTTTTGACAGTGTGTTCTGTCCGGGCCCCAAACAGCTGCTGTAGCGCCGGGCATCACGTCATTGTTTGGCAGAATCCTGAGGAGTAAGGAAAAGGGATTTTTCCTTCAAAGCTCTCTTTCCAGGGATTAAAGTCTCCGGCAGACTTTCCTTTCCACAGCCTGAGTCAAATGCCTGCTCCCGGGCCTGCCTCTGGCAAAGGGTCGCATGACTACCGGGTTCCCGTGGATCTGGATGTAGGGCTTTGCTCCCCAAAGTGTGGGCGTTGTTAGAAAAAAAGCAGGGGAAGCTTTTGGGAAAGCAATCATATTTGCCAGAGGTACTAACATTTATTTATTTATTCTTAAATGGGCATTTTAAGATTTCTGATACATGTTACCAAATTGTTTCCGAAAGGGTTGTACCATCTTAAATTCTTATGAATAGCATATGAATATGTCTTTTTCACCACCCCCTTGCCAGCTAGTGAGTTTTGCGTATTTACTGATAAATGTGGTCCTACTAAACTCTTCCGTGATTAGTCCTGATAGTTTTTTTAGATTGTCTTGAATTTTGTAGGAATATAATCTATGAGTGAATGAATGGACATGACAGTAGCATCATATTTTTGTTATATTTTTAAATACCATTCTTCATTGTATCGATCAGACCTTTCTGGAAAGTCTTAGCTAATAATGGTGATAAGGAACATCCCTGTCTCATTCCCGATTTCAGTGTCGAAACTCAGGGGTCGCACTGGTGGATGTGGCATGAGCTGTTCACTTGAGATGTCTTATTTCTTCCAATTAATGTGTCGGCTCTAAGAGGCACCAACTTGATGTTAGTGACAGCTTGGTGGGACAGGGAGGGGAGAGAGTGACTTAGCGCTAGCCTCACACGTTGACTGAAAGAAATTATATCAGCAGAGTGAGAGGAAGGCACCTAATAACAACCAAGGGATGGGCAAAAGCAGGTTTATGTTGGGAGTCCATGAAACAGTTTTTTCTTGCGTTATTATTTATTAATTGTACTACTTACATGTCTTATTTGCCTTCTTTTTATTATTTTGTATCCTTACTTAGGATTTATTTCTTTGGTAATGATGGCTGGTAATTTAATCTACTTTTGTCCCCTGCTCCATTGCCCACCCCCGCTCCGGTATATATTTTCTTCTCATCAGTAGCATCATATAATTAAATGCACCATTGTTTGATATGATCAGTATCCTCAGAAGATAGATTGTTTACATAGGATATAATTTATTATGTTTAGCAAGCATTATTCTAGTCCCAGGATTTAGCATTTTCACGTGGAAAGATGTTGAACGTGACGAGAGTCGATGTGTCGTCCACCACTGGCAAGCAGATACCCCCGAGCCGAGAGACGACGTGACTCGTTCCCTAACTCGGTCACTTTGGCAAATCTGGGCCGGACCCCAGTCTGCTGTTATGTATGGGTCTCTTAGTGTTCTGTTGCTTTCTATTTCCTAGGATTTTATTTAGAATTATTAAACCTATTTTCACAGGAGAAAAATCCATATATATTTTTGTTGTTTACTATTTCTGTTAGATTTCGGTGTCAGAGTTATGATAGTTTCATGAAATAAGTTAGATTGCCGATCAGCTTTTCTTCACATGGTTTTGCATATTTACTAATAAACACGGTACTACTGAACTCTTTCATTATTAGTTCCGATAATTTTTTAGATGGTCTTGTTTCTGGAAAGTTAAATTCAATGTGCGGACTCAGGGGCCTTTTGTGGAAGTCAAGGTTTGGTAACTTTTCAACTTTTTTTTTTGATTATTGGTCTTGGAAAATTCTTAAAGGATTGATTTTGATAATTTATGTTATTTCCCCCCAGAAAACCATCCATGTCATCGAATTTTCAAATTCATTAGCCAAAAAGAATAGCTAAGTGCTTTACAGTTTTTAATTTTCCCTGTATCTGCTTCCTTTTTCTATCACCTAAATTTTATTTTATTTTTTGTCACTTGCCAGAAACTTGACTATTTTAAGTTAGGTTTTCCCCAAAGAGAAACCTTAAAAATGCCTTTATGAATGTTCCTATTTGAATCATTTGGTTCCTTCCTGTTTTTCTGGAAATAATCCCATGTTTTCCGTCAAGTCAGTATTACCTGTTTTTCACACAGGTGGTGAAGGTTTGGCTCCTGTTTCAATCTACGACTGGATGTTTTGTTGCTGAGTTTGGCTGAGTTTGGCGTTTCTGGGTTGCTCTGTGAATATGCGTTCCATCCAAGGCGGGGATTTCTGCTGTTTCTCTCCGATGTCTCCCAGGCACCCAGGACGGTTCCCAGCTCGTAGCAGGGGTGCAGTGCATAGTCGCTGGCCCGTGAGAGAATGAGTCTGGGGACCGGTGGGACATTGCTAGAGCCTCTTCCGCTAGGGAGAACTTCTGGGGAGCCGGTGAGGAGGAGGAGGAGACAGGTCCCAAGCCTGACTGCAACTGTGAGCTTTTGCTACTGCTTCTCCCAGCCTCCCCCACCCCCCACCAGCTCCTCCCACCGTACAGAGGGAGTTCTTTCCTGCAGTGCAGTGGTAGCCAGCACTCCCCCACCGGACCCCAGCATGGGGGCGTCTCCTTGTGTGCTCCCATGCCTGCGACCTCAGGCAGTGGGGTCTCTCTGGCCACAGCTAGAGATGCTGGCAGGAGTGTGAAGGTGGGTAGAGAAAGCCGTTGCCTGGATGGTGGCGAAGGGGACTCAGCAGGAGACGACGAGTCACTTGGATGGAGGAGCAGGACACAGCAGCAGGGGCTGAGGCAAGACGACATAGTTATTTTGATGACAAAGGCCTCTAGGTCAGGTTTCATTTCTGGCCATGAAACACACGCGCTTGAGCCCAGAGTCCCTGACCTGTTGCTGCTGAGGTTGGGGGTGACTGTTAAGAGGTTATGGGGTGACGGCAGGCTATGCCTTAGGAAGGAGGAGCCCTGTGGGTGGGCACTGCCTCCATCCCATCTCCATCCAGAGTTCTCCAGTGAAATGCAGGATGTCCAGTTAAATGAGAATTTAGGATACACAAAAATGCCTTTGTCCCATGGATTTGGGGCCTTTCTATTTACCCAGCTCTGAGACAGAGGCTCCCAGAACCCGGGGTGGGGGGATGACTCACTGGGAAGGCAGTAAGGGGTAATTCCCCCGCCCTCTGACCCAACACACCCTTGGACGCTCCCAGCAACAAGTGGTGTCTGTAGGTGTGAAAAAGCAAGGTCCCCTCACCTCCCACCCAGTCAAATGCAAGCGTGAACTAAGCAAGCTCTCTACAGCCTCCTCCACTTGCTGATGGCTTTTTGGACAAGGCAAGTTCAGTGTCACGGGCTCTGGTGAATGTAGAAATGAGTGACATGAGCACCTGTTTTCTATCAGGTCCAAGCCAGTCAAAGGAAGTGGGGTCAGAGCCCAAGAAATCAGAGTGGTGGGCTGTTAGGGGCTTTGCCAGGAAGGTGGGCTGGAGGGGTGAGGTGGGCAAGGGGGCCACGCAGGAGGTGACCAGAGGCTGAGGCGGAGGAGGGTGCAGAGGTATAAAGCTGGGAAGGTCACGTGGACCCTCCTTCCAGGCACTGCCTCAGCGCCATTTACTTCCAGGAGCTCGGAGAGAGCTGAAGGACGAATTCTAAGTTTCCAGGCCACAGAATAAGTTTAGGGAAGTAAGTGTCACGGAGGAGATGACCTCTAGGTATTGCCACAAACTTTGTGTTGCCCTCAGACTAGCCTCATTTATTTCTGGCAGAAGGTTAAAAACTATACAAATAATTTTAATGGACACGATTATGTTCTCATCACAAAATAATGTGGCACTGTTCCATACTTATTCAAAAACGATCATTGTGTGAACAGCTATTAATTAGTGAATAGCTTTGGAAAAAAATTTCAATAGATCTGGGAAGCACTGTTAATAACCCATTACGGGATGTCTGGGGGTCGAATCACCATGTTGTGTCAAAGCAGGGATTTATGGCTCATTTTTAATCATTTCAAAATAATTAAGAATGTTCTGTGCATCTGACTGGACAGATTTGAGGCACGAAAACCATACATCTGCATTAGGAAGGAAACGGCTCATTTCCGGCCAAAATGGAGATCAAAGCTCTTTCGACATCCATTTGGCAAGAGCACGCACGTTTTATAGCTTCTCAGGAAGTATTAGTGATTTTAGATAAATAGCGTTCGGCTTTTCTTTCCCTTTGCCCATGGCCTCCTCTCAAGCCGAGAGAGGAAAGTCACACATTGGCAGGAAACTCTGACCTTGATCTGGGATTTCAGCGAGTCCAGCTACATGTGGCTGCTGGGAGAGGCCGGTGGTGGGTGGGTGGGATTTCTGCATTACTCTTTGTCTTCAGAGTGGGCCTGGGGGAGACCCTCACCCTTCTCGGGGATGAGGTGCTAGAATCCCCTTTAGTCCAGCAAAATTTTGCCTTCTTGGAACCTGGAACAGGAGGGCATTTTGCACCTTTGGGAGCAGTGCCTCCCAGCGCCCCCGCACTTCCCTGAGGTCCTTGTTGGGGAGGGGAAGGGAATCGATGCTTATAGAGTATCCTTGTGTGCCAGGCGCTATGCTGGACGCTGTCCACAAGTTATCTCAGCTCCCCCACCCCCCGCCCCCACGTTGGGGGAGTAGGGTTGTGGCCCCTGACTTCCCAGGGAGGAAACTGAAGCTCAGAGAGGTGACAACGTCCTGAAAGTTTGTGCCTTGGGAAGGAAGCCCAGTGCTGGAGTGGGTCTTTGGGTCCCTCCCATGTGCCCCCTGATGCCTGACTCCCTTTGGTGACTTACTCATGAAGAGGTCATCCAGCCCAGGGCTCACCACCTCTGGGGGAGGGATGCTCATCACCAGATGACCAGTCCCACTCAGCACGAGCACTGAGTGCATGTGCTCATCGCCTAAACCAAAGATATGAGAAAGTAAGAGAAGACAGCTCCCCCGTACCCTCTCTGCTCCCGTTCCTCAGAGGTGATTGCTGTTAGCAGTTGAGTGTGTACCATTCCGAATATCTCTGTTTGCATGTATAATGTGTGATTTTGTGAGTGTAAATGGGGTTATAGTTCTGCTCTATGATATGCCTCTCACTCCACAGTAACTCTTGGGTGTACTTTCAGATGTGTATACGTACCTTCTGGTGATCTAGCCTCGGTCAGCTCTCCGGCTCTGACCTGCCCGTCATTATCAGTCTGCCTGCCTAGCATTTGTCTGTCTTTATCTGTCTAGTTGGATCTACCTTCAAAATACAACCTTCAGAATGGATCTGACCACTCTTCACTACTTTTTTCCCCCCCGTCAATTTCTTATTTGAAGTCCAGTCATAGACTGGACTTCAGTAACCCTGCCTCTGCCCTCGCCCTGCCTGATGGCCTCTTCTGAGCCCTGCAGCCAGAGGTCTTCTTTCAAAGTACAAGGTGGGCCCTGTTACTTCTCTGCTCCAAACCCTCCCATCAGAGTAAAAGCCACAGCCCTGTCTGGCCTTGGAGGCTCTCCACGGTCCTCCTCCACCTGCCATCTCCCTTCGTTTCATTGACTTCACCCCTCCCCACCCCCTTGTGTGCCCTGCTCCTGCGCTGGCCTCCTCGCTGTTCTTTGAAGTTCCGAAGCAGACTGGCCTTCGAGCCTGTGGATTTACTCTTTATTCTGCTTGGAATCTTCTCCCGGAATGCCATGTGGCTCCTCTCTTCCTTCCTTTTAGATTTGTGCTCAAATATAATAAGAGACCTTTCCTGGACACCTTCCTATAGACTGATATACTTTCTTAAGGTGATTAAAAAATTAGGCACACATACATTCCAAGCCAAAGCCAGCATTATAGTAATGAAACAATAAAAACCATTCAAATGTACACAGGAAAAAGAGCAGTCTGTTCAACTGGCCTGTGCTCATGCACCGCACCGCACCGCACCGATGGGTGGGGAGGAAAAGGAGGCGTGCAGCACCCGCCGGAGAATGTCCAGGGAGGCGTGCCTGACAGACGGGCTGGAAGGGGGTGGGCAGGGCGTGGTGTTTGAATTTGTGATGTTGACAAGGAAGCGTGATCAGTAGGTGACCGGGTCCAGGGTGTGACTCTGGGTGGCCTCGGTGGAGGAGGAGGACGACACTGGATTGAGGTGGCCTTGGACGTAGAGGTCAGGGTGCAGGTTGGGTCATCCGTGTGGACATTGCTCACCTGCGGGTGGGGGAGGGTCGTGGTGGGGGAGACAGGCACCAGGGGCCCAAGCCTCAGACAGATGGTTGTCAATCACTGGGTGACAATGAGGAGGCCACTGGAGGTGTGAAAGTATCGATGTGACAGGAGAGAGGCAGGGACTCCACTTGCCCTCCCACGGGGAGGTGGCAGCCTGCCCAGAAAGCCGGGTTTCAGAGGAGTTGAGAAGGCTTTTGAGTAGAGGCTGGTATAGAAGAGTGATTTATTTATTTATTTACTGTTATTGATTAATTTAAATTATTTATTACACTATTAATTGATTTACTGTTATTAAAACTTAAATTTCCCTGGCTGGTGTAGCTCAGTGGATTGAGCACGGGCCTGCAAACCACACCATTGCGGTTCGATTCCCAGTCAGGGCACATGCCTGGGTTGCAGGCCAGTTCCCAACGGGGGGTGCACAAGAGGCAACCGTACATTAATAGTTCTCTCCCTCTCTCCTTCCCTTCCCCTCCCCTCTAAAGGTAAATAAATAAAATCTTTAAAAAAAACACTTAAGTTTATTGGGAGAACATTGATTGGTAGCATGATACAAGTTTCAGGTGCGCAAGATGATAGGCGGTCATTTGGCACCAGTGTGCTCTGCTTTGTGCTCCGCCAGCCCCTCACTGTCCCCCCCAGGTGCAGGTGCCTCCCACCACCGGCTCTTCGACCCCTCGATGGAGCTGCAGTTCTCCCAGGCCTGGTGGAAGGCTGGTGTGTGAAGAGAGCTCTGTCCTAAAGGACTACAAACATTAAATTTCCTAATTGAAAATTTCAGACGCCACCTCCTCCTTAATGAGGTAGGGTGTTTGTGGCATTTTATACTTAACTTCCCTTCATAGTTTATCCATTTAAGTATAACTAGGGTCTGACTGAACCCAAGGAAATTGCTGCTTTCTCTCTATGCACTTAATGATTCCACTGTTGCCTTAGCTGGGGGATGATGTCACGTCCCACGTCGGAATGAAAAACACCTTTGGCTCTAATTGCATCCCCTCTTTCCATAAGCTCATATCTGAGTCCATGAGCCCAGCTGGAAACTGTCCAACTGGCCTCCCTCACCACCATCCTTGGGACTGCAGAGCCCTGGCACAGACGTCAGCACTGTCTCAGGGGACACTGGTGGGTAAGGCGGGGGGTGGGGGGCACCTGCCGTGGTTTCTTGGCCGTGAACATCCAGGAGACTCCCAGAGAGGGCTGTCTGGGTTCATGGGAGGTTTCCCCAGAGACCCCATTTCCCCTCCTAGTTCTGGGGAAACTCAGAGAGCCTATTAAAAAGTCCAGCGGTATTGCCAGGCATGGTAGGCTGTGTTTTGTTAGTCAGCAAGCATTCTGGGGGCGTGGGGTGCCGGGCTGCTCGCTCGCTCGGCTGCACAGTGCTGCTGGCCGCAGGCCCAGCTGTGGGGACCATTGCCGTCACCGAGGATATTGCTGACGCGCAGCCGTGAATCACAGTGTGGGAGCCGCTCATAATTGCCTCCTGTGTTTTCCCTTCTCAGATTTAAAACCATTTACTGCTGGGAACAGATGTTAAATTCGGGATGCTTGTCAATTGTTGGCGCTGTACACAAAAAAGATGCTTAAAATTAGAAGCCTGATTGAATTTTAAGTACAGTGATCACGGTGGTGGGAACTGAAATAATTGAAACGGTAAACAGCTCATTGTGAGAGACAGCAGCGAGCGATGGGAAGAGAAGCTGAGCTTGAATTCGAAAGCCCGTGGAGTGGAGTTATAATGGGGATTCTCCAGTGATCGTTAAGTTAATTAATACTTAATTGTGATAGAAACACTCTAGGAGCAGCAAGGAACACCAACACCAACTGTACTCATTCACAACTTGGGCGATCACAGGAAAAGCCGCATGAGCTCCGTAACAATCGTAAGGGTGGGAAACATTAAGCATTGGCGTCCACTGCGTGCCAATTGGGGCTGGAACCTTTGTGTCTTTGATTAATGTCTAGACCGTTGCTTATTCTCTGAGGCTAGGAAGGACTGGCCATTTAGACAATCCCCTGCTTTGGCCAATTAAAAAAATGGTGGTAAGGTCTCATTTTGGCCATTTCTGCAGAAACAAGCCATGGATATCAACTGCACCCACAGTGCTGCACAGCCACCACCATTGTCCCCGACAGAAGTCCTACACCCACTGAACAAGTAGCTCTCCATGCCTCTCTCCCCCAGCCCCAGCAACCTCCTGCGCTCTGTCTCCGTGAGTTTGCCTTGGCCAAATTTGTTAAGGCTGACGCCACCTCTATCTCACCCCCAACCTCAGAATAACCAGGTCTGCCAGTCTCATCGTGGTGACCCCTTATGGGATGCACAGTCAGGCTGGCCTGAGACACCTCTGGGGGGAGCACCACAGGGAGGCTGTGCTCGGAGAAGGTGGGAGCTCCGGCGGCTCCCCCTGCAGAGGCCCTGAGCTAGCTCCCTGCTCTTCCAGCCCCCTGCTCTGCGCCTGTCAGGGCTTGGGATGGAGCTCATGCTGCCCAACAGCTACAGCAGCTTCTTTTAGTTCTTTTTTTTAAAAAAAATCCTCACCCGAGGACATGCTTATTGATTTTAGAGAAGGGAAAGGGAGGGAGAAATAGAGGAAGAGAAGCATTTATGTAAAGGAGAAACATCAATCAGTTGTCTCTTGCATGCACTCCAACTGGGGATTGAACCTACGACCATTTGATTTATAGGAGGACTCTCAACCCACTGTGCCACACTGGCCAGGGCACTGCTTTTAATTCTTTAGAGTTCAGACATATTAGTCCTTCTGTCAGCCACCCTGTCCTCCACTTTGCCAAAGTAACTTCTAAACCTTTCAAATCTCAGCTTGGAAGTTCCTCCAAGAAGCCTTCCCCAATTCTGCCGTGACTCTGCCTCCGCTGGGTCTGGTGACCTCCTGTCCTCCTGGAGGGTTCTGCATGTCTTGTGCCACAGCTCTGGCCACACTGGACTGTCAGTGTCTGTCCGCTGGCCCATCCGCCCCACCCGCTTGTGGGTTGTGGAAGCTCAGGGCCCACTCAGTGGCAGCCCCTACACCAGCGCCGTGCCTGGCACGTGGCAGGTATTTGGTAAGCCAGTGTGGATGGATCCCCTCCGCTGCTTCCCAGCTTTAGCAAGAACCACAGTGCGCAGCCCCTTCGCTGCCTGCTAGCACTGGCCCCCGTCTTCCTGTGCTCAAAGGGCTGCCCCAGCACACAGACCTTTGGGGACAGGCGTATTTGGAGGGAGTGTGGCAAAGTGACAGAAAGGTGGGATTTTAGAGTAGGGAGAGGCCCAGCCCCAATAAAGTCAACAAAAAGTTTTAAAAAATCCTGGACCAGCCTCAGCTGCCCACATACCCTGCTCAGCACACTTACCCTGACCCCTTGAGGGGGAGACAATGTATGGAAATGGGTGTTGACATTCAAGTGAATTCAGGTCAAGACCCAGTTTCCGTTTCCCTGTTCCCAGGTTTGCTCTGCAATAAGAGTTCTGGCTGCACTTGAGGCCCGGGTGTGTTGTGGGGCTGTTGCTTTCCTGTTGCCATCAGTGGTGGGCTGCGAGCATTTTAATTTTCCTAACCCCCCAGGTGTTGTTTCAGTATGAATGAAACAGAGATGCCCTGTTTCTGCCTTGTGTGTGTCATGTGGTGGCCGAGATAGTGGTTACATGACTGTTGTGTTTGAGGCTGGGACCTCACATCAGGAACCCCCTGCAAAGCACCGAGAGGGTGCGGCTGTCTTGGGAGACTCCTTGGTGATGCGGCGAGGTCCCAGGTCAGGTCCTCAGCACATCGGCCTTGGTATGGGCGAAGCTGAGCCAGAGCATCCGATGGCCCTTCAGTGGACTGACCCCAACACTTGGCAGGTCATGATGCCCCATCTAGTTTTGTTGGGGATCCTCTCACGGAAGCACATCTCAGAGGGGTGTATGCGTATTTTTTAACTGCTAGAAGGCGCTTAGTGATAAAGATGGCTGGATTTGCATCCAGCTTCACACATCAGCTCTGCGACCTCGTGTGTGTCCCTGGCCTCTTTGGGAGTCAGTTTTCTCACCTATAAATTCGGGGGGGGGGCATCCCCAGCCTCCCAGGGAGGTTGTGAGGACAAAATGCGGGGCAGCCAGTGCCGACCTCCGGCCATCATGCCCTGGCATTAAGTGTTGGTGAGATGTGCTTTCGGTTCAGTTATTATAATATGTGGAGTCCCTTCTCCATCCTTGAATTTGACTGTCAGCCTCTCACATGCTGCCAGGCAGACTGGTGTCTACAGGCTCCTTCCCGGAGGAGAGTCATCAGTGATTCTGATTCTGAGAGTGATTTACTCTGTGGCCCGACAAAAGGACTCTGGGAGGGTGTCCCAGCCCACTCGGTGCCTTGCTGCTGGGGAGTGTGAAGTGTTGGACAGCACAATGTGAGAGAGAGAACTATGTGGTGTGGCTGAGGTTCTACATGTGGCTGGGGAAGGTGAGAAGGGACCTTTGGGGAAGGTCTGGGTGGCCGTGTGCTGTCAGCGGTGAGCTCCTCCGCAGGAGAGGCTGCCTGTGCCGTGCACACCATGTGTGTGTGTGTGGGGGGGGGTATGGGGGGCACAGAGGCTTCTCTGTGCTCCATAAGGAGTGGGGTTGGCCCAGCCACTGTGACAGATGTTCTTTTGTTAAGAGATTCATTTTGGTGTATTTTGTACAAAATCCTGAGGCCCACAGTTACTGCTCAAAGGTCCATACTCTACATAAAGCCTCTTCATTAGCAATCGGATTTATCAGAAGGTGACCCAGAGTCCTGGAGGTAGTCACACGGCAGCAGCTGAAGGCCCTTAGCCAGATAACGGTGTGAGGACGGCCAGGTGCCAGCCCTTCCAGGTTGGAAGTGGTTCTCTGCGCTCCCAGGCCCCACTGGGAGTTGTTTATGAAAGAGGCTGCTGGCACCCTCCCTACCCCCACTCTGTCCTGCTGGTTTTAAAAAATTTTTTTTCCCCTTTATTTAATTTTTTTTTTTTTATTTTAGAGAGAGGGAAAGGGAAGGAGGAAGAGGGAGAGAAACATTGATCAGTTGCCTTCTGTACGCACCCCCACCAGGGACAGAACCTGCAGCCCAGGCAGGTGTCCCCACAGGGAATGAAATCGGTGACCTTTTGGTTGGTAGGAAGAGGCCCAGCCAGCTGAGCCGCACTGGCTGGGGCTCAGTCCCACGGGCTCCGGGCTCCGGCAGCACACAAGATCCTCGGTGAGAAGAGGTAGAGGGGAGGGGCTGGGTCTAAAAGTGAGGCTCGGCCCTTTGTTTGGGGCTTGTGTGCCTGTTATTCAAAGTCCCCTCCCTGTCCCTCTGGATGCGGAGAAGCTCTGGCTTCACGGAGGAGGATGGCTGTTCCACCAGCTCCGACTTGCTTGTGGGGAAAGCGCTTTAAGCTCCAGACACCCAGAGAGAGAACTGCCACGTTGGTTTGACTCTTCTCGGGTTAGGAAGTTGTCAGCGGAAGGAAGACGCAATGTTCACCAAAGCCCCCTCCCGTTCTGCCTTTTGAGGTCCTGCTCTCCCTCACTGGTGTTTGGTCTCAGCAGGTTCTAGGGAAGCCTGATGGACAGTTGGCGAATGCAGCTGGGCTGTCCATCTTTTCCACAAATATTTCCCCTCCTCATGACTGTTGAAACTGGTTTGCTGGTTTGTCACAGAATTCTTTTTCTTTTTCCATTGTGTGTCTGGAATAGTGTTTCCATTCAAAAGCCTCAGTAGCTCGTTTCCTTAAAATAAGTGAGAAAAAAAGAGAAATTAAACTGAGCCAAAGTAGAAAAAGTTTTAAGGAGTGAGATCCCCATGACTTTGTAAATTTTATTTGTCTTAACTAATATTTCCATATTTCATCTCATTCTTCCTTACGTATTTATACACTAAACCAACATGTGTCTTGCTCCAGTAAAGTGGAACTGAAGGCAGTGGCCCAGCCTCCACAGGGACACTTTTTTGTGTAACACCCAACTGGATATGGAACCTGTTAGGGCCCTCCGTGGTCTTCACAGTAACTCACTTGTGGAGCCAACATCTGCCTTCCTTGGTTCCCTCAGGACCATCCCTGTGCTGGAGCTGATGGCAGATATGTGCACCTGGCTCAGTGCCCTGTGTCAGAACCTTCTTCCTGGTCCTAAGTGGCCTTGCATGGCGGTGCAGGTCATCACAGTTTGCCTTGGCGAAGCTCGTTGTTACCGCCTGGGGAAGCAGTTGTATTCAGCCCTTCCTTTTTGGCTAAGTCTGTCTAGAGAGGTGCCTGACCCCTGCCCAGAAACACTGTCCCCACCAACTGGCTTTTGTGTCCATCTTCCTAGAACTCTGCCCCTTTTATGTTAAGGCAACTTCCCACCCCCCAGGGAGTATCTGGAAACCTGTGCCTACGGCCCTGGAGGGAGGGCATTGATGGATCAGTTCCTTCCTCTAAGGTCAGGACTGGGCCCTGGGGCCAGAGCGGCAGAGGTTCTAACAGAGCCATACAGAGCCCGGGAGCTTTGTTGGGTGTCATGCCCTTCATCTTGTCATCTCCGAGTGAGGTGGCCATCTAGGAGTTTGTGCAGAGGGTGAAGGCATTGCCTGAGGTCATGCCCTGTCAGCTGCTTGACTTGGGCCCTGTGCTTCTGTCAATCCTGGCCCATTGAAAGAGCTACAGGGAAAAAGCGACAGAGATTTGTCCCTGAGAAGTGGCTCTGAGTCTCCTGTGTCTGGCTTCTCCACGGCATTTGTTCAGGTGGGCTTTGGACTCAGCTGATTTCCACCCTGAAAGTCTCATGTCTGGGAAACCCCTCAGGCCCAGGCAAACCCGAATGGCTTTGGGGTGAGCAGAGAGCTGGTCCTCACTCCCCCGGGGGGTGTGTCTGACCTTAAGTCAGGAGCTATGCCTGGGATCCAAGTTTTCTGGCAAACCCGATTCCCAGAAAAGGGCCAGAGGCTAGCAGCTGAGTGGGGACAGAGAGCCTCTGTGCCCTGTCCCCTCCCCATTCTCCTGCGTCCTCACCCCACTCCTCTCTAGCTCTGTACTGGCCTCTGGCAGCCTTTCCCAGATCCCCTGACACACACACATGGAGCCTCAGGCACATCTGTTTCCCTGCAGGATGCCTCATCTTTCCCTCCGGTGTGGCATCTGTGTGCAGAAGGCCCAAGCTTCGGGCAGGGGTTGGCTTGGCTGGAAGGGGCCCATTTTCCTCATGTCCTTGTCCTGCCTCTGTGACAGTGGAGGGCACTGGTCCTGGGCTCCTGAGCCCTGATGTGAGGCAGAAGCTTCCAGAGCAAGGTGGCTTGCAGGGATCGACATTTGTCACCTGAAACAGATCCTCTGGGGTGGGGCTGTGGGTTCTTTTCAAGTGTCATCCTGTGACAAGCCCACCTTAAGGATCCACCAGCTTGCACCTGCTCTGAGTCCTGTCCTTCACTCCGCATTGTGTACTTCTCAGGCCTGCGGGACACCCCCACAAACTCAGGGCCATGAGCTGGTGCCGGCCACTGGTGGGAGTTAGCAATGGTGCCCAGATGGGGGGCTGAGGGACAGCAACATTGTCTTTTAGAGTTAGTAAAACTTGCGCATAGAAAGAAAGTTTTCCCAGCCACAGAAGCTGACAAGACAGGGAGTCTAAATAATCACGACAGATTCCTTGGGGCTCAAGTCTGAGGCGGGAGTGCAGATCAGACCATGAAAGCCCATGACAGTGCTGCCTGCAGGCCAGGCCGGCGGCCTGGGGGCTGCAGAGCTGGGCAGCCAGGACCTCCATAGCGGCCGATGCACGGGGACCATGGAGAGTCAGCTAATACCCGTGATCAGAAGAATCCATTCGGGGGTCACAGTCCGAGTGTGGCACTGGAGTGAAAAAAAAAAGGCCAGAGTGGCTGGCAAGCATATTTCTAGGGAACTGGGACGTCAGGCACAGGTTTTAACCCTTTTTGTCAAAGGGGCACAAAGGGAGCCCACGACAGAGGTGTTTCTGGCTCTCCTGGCCCCTGCCCGTGTGCAGTGCAGTGACTGGGGCCCATCTTCATGGTCAGGCTCATGGCACTGGGCATGGAGGGCGGCCAGCTGCTCCACCAGGGAAGCTGTAGGGAGGAGTGGGGCCTCTGCTGGCCACTCACAGGCAGGCAGAGCTGTTTTGGGAGGCTCGCTCTGGGCCTCTTGGTCTTGCTCAGGCAGGGCTGGTGCAAGGCGATGGTTGTGCTGCCTGGGGCCAGGCGGGGGCAGGGGTGTGGCGGGTGCACTGGAGCCGGGAGAGCCTCTCAAAGGCAACAGCCCCCAGGGCAGGTACTGCGAGGTGTCAGCTCCTCCACCCAAATCTATCCTATCTCTTTACTTTCTTTAATAGGGTATTCTCCTTTAAATGCAGGGAGCTAGGAAAAAGAAGAACAATAGGCCTTCATCTTCCCACCCAGGAAAATCCTGCAGATATTATTAAAAGCAAAATGCTTTTAAGGTTAGAAAACTCGAGCTACAGAAAGGGGGAAAGTAAGAAAGGCTCTGAACCTTCTTCCCCTGCCTCTCCTTGAGGGTCACTGTTGTTACGGCTTCTCCTGGATTCCCCTGGGAAAAATTGCTCATCCACTTGTATATGAAGCGCCATCTTCCTTTTAAACTCAAAAAGGATCGCACCCTTTTGTACTTTGCTTTTTCCTCCTTCCAACATCGATTTTTTGGCCCTGCAAATTCTCCTCATCGGTACGACAGACCCTCTCCCTCCTTTTTCGCAGCTGTGCGGTGGTCCTTGGGAGAAGATAGTGTGATTTCCTCAAACGAGTCTCACTGATGGTCATTTTTGTCGGTTCCAGTTTTTTGCCCTTAAAATGCTAGGATGATTATACACACACACACACACACACACATACATATACATACATACACACACACACACACACACACACATATTTATTTCTTGGGCTCGGGGCGGCCTTTGCAAGTAAGTTGACAGAGTAAGTTATAGCCGTGAAAGGACTAGGTGAAAGGGTATGTGTGTTTTTTATTCCAAGAGACGTCATCTAGCTGAAGCAGTATAGGCAGAAAAATAGGCAAACTGCTCATGTCTGTTGTTCATTTTCCCATCTAGTCAAGGTTCTCTTGCTGGTGTTCGTGAGTCTCGATAACGTGGTCTCCTGCTGTACGTGTCATTACGTTGCGTGGCAGGTGTTTCAACTCGGGGGGCCTAGGTAAATTTCAGTGCTTAATCAGATTCATCACCATTTTTTCATGATAACATTAGGGTGTTGTGCCACACTTTGAAAAATTTGGAGTCAGAATTCTGGCTCAGCCTAGCCCAGCTCCAGCTCCAGCTCCAGCTCTGTGACCTGCGGAGCCCACGGTGCAGGGCTGCTTGGGGAGAGAGCAGCGGGAGGGTGCAGGGGTCAGGTGCCCGCGCCTCAGACACGTGCGACCTCGGCCTGCTACAGCGTGCTTTCCAGCGAACCGCCTTGCAAGAAAAGCAGTGTTGCTGCCTTGGTCACTCAGCTGGGCTGGAAGGGAGTGAGGCTTCCCTCACGACAGGGCGACAGGGCGACAGGGCGACAGGGCGAAGCAGAGAACCAGTGATTGACACAGGCCACTGGGTTGGCGGGGGAGGGCCAGGCACAGCAGGGTCGGGTGGGTTTGGGATGGGGGTGGAGGGGCAAATGGGTGCCTTGTGCCACTGCCATCAGGGTCTGGTCCCAGGCATTCTCTTGACCCTTGATCTGAAGACATTTTTGGTAGAAACCTGGGGGTTATGCTCAGAGCCAAAGTCTGGACTTGGACTCTGTGGAATAAGAGATAAAGTGACCTCTCCCCTCTCATTGGGTATTTGAGACAATGGGACTTGTCTCTGGGTCTGAGGCCTGGGGGAAATGCAGCTTTTTCCTTGCTGTTCTCTGTGTGTGTGGCGGGAGGGAGGTGGAGCTGGGGGTACAGCGCGTCCCTCGGCTAGAAGCCAAGTGCTCTCGAGCTCTTTCCTCACCCTCTTCGCGTCCTGTCTGCCCTTGTGCAGCCTCTCTCTTTGGAGGGGCACTGAGCCCCCCTGGCCCAGACCTGCAGTCCTGTTGACTTGGAGGCCAGGCCAGCGGGCTGCCAGCCCCTATGCGCTTTCTCCTCAACTGGGAGGGCAGCTTGCGGGCCAGGCAGAGAACTGTGGTGCTCCGGGCAGAGCTGGGCCTGGCCTGGGGGAGCTCTGCATGGAACACGGAAGGCATTTTTTTGCCTCCTCAGAGGGCAGCAGGGGGCTCACTTTCATGGCTGACCATGCAGACCCCCTCTTGAGGTGCTGGGACCACAGACAGACAGACAGACAGGGGAGGGACAAATGTGTTTGTGGAACTGTTTTCCTTGGTTTGTTTTTTCTTTTGTTTATACAAAAAAGATTTACAAAACCTTGACTTATTAATGTAGACTACAATAAGAGAATCTGTCTCTACTAGGCCCCTTGGGGTAGTTGAGGAGCAGTTTTTTACAAATGTTCGTATTATTTTTAAAATAAAATTTTAATTGCTCAATGACTCACGCATGAGTAGAGTCTCATTTCTGGAAAGGAAAACCGTACTAACTGAGGCTGAGGTCCTCCAATCTTGGTTTCTTCCCTACTTGCCTAGAGGTTGCCATGACTATAGTTTGGCATATGTACGCCCTCCCAAACCTTTATTCTGTGCATCTTGCCTGCGTACCCATGGGGCATCTGCAGTATTGGGGTGTGCGCGCCTACTGTGTGGGGCTGTGTGTCTGTGATATGTCTAAAAACACCAGAGGGAATATGCTATACGGGGTGGGCAAAAGTAGGTTTACAGAAGAAGACATATTTATTAATAAACAATAATACAAGAAGAAACTCTGTGCTTCATGTACTCACAACTGTAAACCTACTTTTGCCTATTCCACATACCATTCTCTGACTTGTTTTAAAAAACTTTTAAATCCTTACCCAAGATGATTATTTTTTATTGATTTCAGAGAGAGAAGGGAGGGAAAGGAGGGATGAGGCAGAGAGAGAGGGGCATTGATGTCAGAGAGAAACACCAATTGGTTGCCTCGCACATGCACCCTGACTTGGGATTGAACCTGCAACCTTTTGGTGCATGGGATGGTGCTCCAATAACCTGAGCCACCTGGCCAGGGCTATGACTTGCCTTTTTCACTTAACACAATATCTTGGCAATTTAGCCGTATCTGCATGCAGAGGCCCACCTCATGTTAGAAAACTGCTTCGTGCTTGTGGTCGGCAGAGTGATGTCCCCACCCTAACCTCTGGGATCGGTGCACATGTCACCTTACAGGGCAGAGGGACTTTGCAGATGTGATTGGGGTGAGGAGGACCTTGAGAAAGGAGATTAGTTTGGATTATCAGGTGGGCCCAGTACACACTCAGGGTTTTTAACAGAGGAAGAAGGCAGAGGGTAGGAATAGAGATGGGAAGTGGAAGGACCTGCTGTTGCTGGCTTTTGAAGGTGGAGGAGGGGACATGAACCGAGGATGGCAGTGACCTCTGGGACCTGGGAATGGCCCTCCATTTAGAGCCAGTAAGAAAAGAAACCTCCGTTTTATAGCTGCAGGGGCCTCAGTTCTGCCGGCAGCAGTATGAGCAGGAAACGGGTCCTCCCTGAGAGTCTAAGGACGGAAAGAACAGCAGACACCTGTAGTTAGTCTCACGGGACTCAGCGGACTTCCGACTCCCGGAACCGTAAGATAATACACCGTGTTAACTCACTAAGTGTGTGGTAATTTGTTACAGCAGCCATGGGTAGAAAATGAGCACAGTGGTGTCCCAGGGGTTGGGGGGACCACACTGCATTCATTTAGCTGTTTCCCCACTGACGTTGAGTGTTTGAATCCTGTTTTCCCCCATTACCCGTGGTCCACCGAGGATGCCTTGCCCCGCCAGCACCCGCACACGGGGAGGTGTGGTTCTAGGGCGGTGCTTTCTAACAGCATTTTTTTGTCATCCCCACTGAGAAATAACATTTTTTATAGTGACCCAGAGTACACACTCATATATAGAATTACATAAAAGTTTCAAGAAATCCTGCTTGTCCTCGTTATGTGTTGCACTCTGACATTTTCTGGGTGACTCCGTTTCATTCAAAACCCATGCTGGTTGCTGGACACACACTTCTCCTCACAGTCCGTGAACGGACATCAGCATCTGGCTCAGAGAGCCCGCCTGGCTAGGCTACCATGGGGCGAGACTGGGCCTGCGTGTGTCTGACCACCACCGGCTAGGCAGGGACACGGAAGACGCTGAGTTTATTCTGACATTCTTTACAGTTCTGCAGTCAAAGAATCATAAGCTATTTCAGCACGTATGTTTTATGTCAAGGCTCAGTAGTTAAACATTCATTTGTAAGGCCTTTTGTTTTGAAATAATTATGGATCCACAGGAAGTGGCTCAGGTAGTGCAGAGAGGCCTTGGGTAAGGCCCGGCGAGGGCGGCAGCTCGTGCCAAGTACGGAGCAGTGTCAGAACTAGGACGCTGGTGAGGGGGCAATGTGTGCGTGTAATTCTGTCATTTTATCATTGTGTTGATTTGTGCAAACACCATCGCAGCAGAGCTGTTTCCTTGCTCTACAGCTCTCCCTCTCGCTACTCCTGAGTGTCACGCTCCTCCCCTTCCCTCAACCCCCTCTACCCTTGGGCAACTGCTAATCTGTGTTCCATCTGCAGAATTTTGTCCTTTTGCGACGGGCCCTCTCCATGCACTGTGATGCCCAAGAGACCCCGTGTGCGTGCTGGCTGCGTGTGCGACAGAGGTCCTTCCTCCGCACTGGTGAGTGTGTTCTGTGCGGTAGGCGTCTCCTGCTTTAATCGCTCACCTATCAAGAGAAGTTTTGGTTGTTTCCAATTTTTGGCTATTATCAATAAAGCGGCTATAAACAAGCATGTGTCAGTGGTGTGTGGGCATACGTTTTTATATCTGCACTGAAACAAATATTTTACCTTTGTACTGAAACAAAAACTTTATCCACACAACATTTATACATGCTTGTCTAAGTGGGCGATGGGTCACAGGCCACTGCTGGGTCACATGATAAACATAGTTTGTGAGAAGCCGCCAAAGTGCTTTCCAGAGGGGCCGTCCCAGTTCACGGCCCCACCAGACACGAACGAGAGGCGCCCTTGCTCTGCGCGTCTGTCAGCATTTGGCGCTGCCGCTGTTTGCTGTTCCAGTGGATGGCATGATGGCCGGCGTGATGGCCGGCGTGGTCCTGATCGGCCTCTCCCTCATGGCTGATGGGGTTGAACATCTTGTGTGCCGCTTCACCGTCTGTATATTCTTTTGGGTAAAATTCATCCGTGTCTATTTTGGGGGGGTAATTCTTTTGTTTTTTTTTTAAATTTTATTTTTAAATTAGTTCACATTTAGTATTATTTTGTGTTGGTTTCCAGTGTACCCCGCTGTGGTCAGACAATCCATATAGTGCTTTGCAAAGCGATCCCCTGGTGTTCCCAGCACTCACCCGGCCCCGCCCAGTCACTGCGGGGTTGTGGACTCCCTTCCCTGTGCTGTAGTTCACATCCTCCTGACGACTGTACCTGCCGATTTGTACTTCCTAACCCCCTCATCTTTTACACCCAGCCCCCAAGGCCCCCTCTCCTCTGGCTGCCATCACTCTGGCCTCTGTCTGTGAGTCTGTTTCAACATTAGTGGGGGCATGGTGGGGGGCACACTGTTCCTTTGTGCCTTTTAGTCAGAACGGATGCCACGAGCCGACATATCTGGCTCCGACGTGGACCATGTGGCTCTACCAGTTGAGACCTGCCCCTGCGCTTGGGCACCTCCCTCCTTACCTTTGTACTGAATGTCACCAAACTTCTGCCAGTTTGATGAGCAAAATAGATCCTGCTCTTTCCATCTGCCCTTGTCTGAGGCTGAGTGCCTTTGATAGGTTTTTGCCTACAAATGTATTTACTCTTTTAAGAATTACCTGTTTCTGGCTTTTGCCACTTTTGAAAATGAATCTTTAATTACAGAAATTAATCTGTTTCTTACTGTTCTTCCTCACCTTTTAAAAAATATTTATTTTAAGAGAGAGGGGAAGGGAAGGAGAAAGACTGAGAAACATCAATGTGTGGTTGCCTCTCATGTGTCCCCTACTGGAGGCCTGGCCTGCAACCCAGGCATGTGCCCTGACTGGGAATTGAACCAGCTACCCTTTGCTTCAAGGCCCATGCCCAATCCACTGAGCTACACCAGCCAGGGCTCACCTTTTTTTAAAAAAATATATGTATTTTATTGATTGTACCATTACAGTTGTTCTATTCCCCCCCTTCATTCCCCTCCACCCGCAAACTCCCTCCCCCACCATTCTCACCCCCTTAGTTTATAACCACGTGTCTCAAGTTCTTTAGATTCTATATTTCCCATACTATTCTTGCCCTTCCCCCTATCTATTTTCAACCTACTGTCTATGCTATTTTCTGTACCTTCTCCCCCCTTCTCCTCCTCCTACTGCCCTGTTGCTAACCCTCCATGTGTTCTTCATTTCTATGGTTCCACTCCTGATCTAGCTGTCCTCTTGGTTTGCTTTTGTTTTAGGTGTGGTTGTTAATAACTCTGAGTTTGCTGTCCTTTCACTGTTCATATTTTTCATCTTCTTTTTCTTATATAAGTCCCTTTAGCATTTCATATAATAAGGGCTTGGTGATGATGAACTCCTTGAACTTGACCTTATCTGAGAAGCACTTTATCTGTCCTTCCATTCTAAATGAAAGTTTTGCTGGATAAAGCAATCTTGGCTGTAGGTCTTTGGATTTCATGACTTGGAATACTTCTTTCCAGCCCCTTCTTGCCTGTAAGGTCTCTTTTGAGAAATCCGCTGACAGTCTGATGGGTACTCCTTTGTAGGTGACTGTCCCCTTATCCCTTGCTGCTTCTAGGATTCTCTCCTTCATTTTAGTCTTGGCTAATGTAATTATGATGTGCCTTGGTGTGTTCCTTCTTGGGTCCAACTTCTTTGGGACTCTCTGAGCTTCCTGGATTTCCTGGAAGTCTATTTCCTTTGCCAGACTGGGGAAGTTCTCCTTTATTATTTGTTCAAATAAGTTTTCCACTCGTGGCTGTTTCTTTCCCCCTTCTGGTACCCCTATAATCCGGATGTTGGAACGTTTAAAGATGTCCTGGAGGTTCCTAAGCCTCTCCTCATTTTTTTGAATTCTCATTTCTTCATACTTTTCTGGTTGGATGTTTTGTTCTTCCTTCTGGTCCACTCCCTTGATCTGAGTACCAGTTTCCTTTCCATCACTGTTGGTGTCCTGTGCATTTCCCTTCATTTCAATTAGTTTAGCCTTCATATGTTTTTCTAATTTGTGACTATAATCAACCAGTTCTGTGAGCATCCTGATCACCAGTGTTTTGAACTGTACATCTGAGAGGCTGGCTATTTCCTGGTCGCTTAGAGTTATCAGCTCTGGGGCTTTGAGTTCTTCTTGAGCCATCTTTTGGACTGTTCATGCCTGTTATGTATCAGGAGCGGAGCCCTAGGTGTTCACCAGAGCAGGGCAACTCAGTCGCAGGGTTGTGACGCTGTATGTGGGGGCGGGGTCAAAGAGGAGTAATGGCGTCCCATCTGCCACTTCCCGCTGCTGCCACCGCAGCTGCCACTGTCAGTGGGGCCTTCGTGTTTCGTCCCACTGGACTCGAATGTGCCACCGCTGTCAGCCCTTCGCCCTCTGGGGCCTGTGTGGTCCGTCTCACTGTGTGTGAATGTGCGACTGTGGTCAGTCTGCCCTGCACCCCGACTGGTTCCAGGCTGCCTACGAGCCTAGGTCTGGGGATCTTTCCTGCCCGACCCTGCTCCGCTGCTGGCTCCACCCCTCTTACCGTCCCTGTTGAACGGTTTGTTGTTGTCGGACTTCCATATAATTCAATGTTCTGTTCTTTGGCTGTGTCTTTGTTCTCCAAACCTTTGTTGTATTCAAACTTGGTTGTGGGAGAAGGCACAGTATTTCCACCTATGCCTCCATCTTGGTGGAAGTCCCCTCACCTTTTTTTTTTTAGAGGAGAAGAAAAATAAGTGTTAAGTGCTCTCTGAACACCACCCTACTAATTCTTAACCTGCCACTCCAAAACAGTAGCTTTGCACAACCACTATTCACCCATGAGTTTGCAGATGGCCTGGGCAGTTCAGCTGACTGGGGCCGCCCTGGTGGCCACCGGGCAGGTTGGCCATGGTCTGGGTGGTCTGGGCTGGGTCAACTTCCCTCTCCTCCGCTTATTCTTCCATTAGGCTATTCCTAGGTTTCCTGTTGTACGGTTGAGAGGGTCTGTAAGGCAGCACAGTGTTCATTCAGGCTTTTGCTTGTGTCCAATTTTCTGCTACCCCATTGGCCAGAGCAAGTCACATAGCTCAGCCTGGAGCCAGTATGTGTGGGCATTTCAAAAGGGGGAAACTGAGGCAAGCATGGGCAATGGAGGCATTGATGCAAACCCTCCACTGCAGACGGTAATTTTTCCTAGTTTGGTGTGACTGCTTGTGTGTGTGTGTGAGCACATAAATGTTACACTGGATATGATTCTGAATCTTCCTATTTCCACTCCTTAATATCTTTTTTTGGTGATCTATTTCTTTTAACTGCTATAAGAATTTCATAGTGTGAATGTATAGCACATTTTATGGAGCCATTTCTGTGATGAATAAACATTTAGGTTGTTTCCAATGTTTTCCTCTATTACTGTACTTCATGGTTGGAGATGTACCTTTTCTCATTTTAACGACTCCGAAATTCTTGATGTCTTGTAATGATTTCACAGTGTTGTTCTTTTATTGGTATGTAAAATAATCAGTGCATCTTGTAATCAGTGTTCTTAGATGGATGACGCGTGGTGTACGCATGGCTTGGATTGAACTTCGGATCAGTCGTCAGCGTCTGCACTCTCACCATTGCTCTTACCCTCGCCATGAGTTGTGGCATGTTAGACTCTTCGACGTCTTGCCGACCTAATAGCAGTGAAGTGGCATCTCACTGCAGTTTAAACGTGTTTCTCTGATTACCAGGCAGGTTAAACAAACATCGCCTCATGCTTATTGGCCATTTATTTTTCCTTCCTGTGAATCACCTGTTTAAATCTGTTGCCTATTTTTTTTAATAGGGTTGTCTTTTCTGTATTGATCTGTAGGGATTCTTTGTAATTATAGATTCATTCATTCATTGCCAATCTCTTCTTCCAGTGGAGAGTTTATCTTTTTACTTTATACATAGAAGTCTTTATTATGTAGATAATTTAAATGTTAATGGAATTGAATTTTTAAAAGCAGCCTTCTCTTTTTTTACTTCTTTGCACTTTTTGTGGCTTGCTCTATGAACCCCCCAGCACTACACTGTCCCTGTTGGTGGCAGCAGATGCCATTTCTTGAGCAGCTGCTGTGTGCCAGGCACTGTTCCAAGTGCTTTACCTGGACGGACTCACTCCATGACCACAGCCCTGTTGGATAGGTACTATGAACCCTGTTCTACACCAAGGAAACTGGGGCCAACTACCCTGCGGTAGGTCAGATCATTTCCCCTCCCTCACATGAAGGTGATCACATCCTAATCTTTGGAAACAGTCGACACTAGCTTATACGGCAGAAGGATGAGCATTACTTCCTAAGGCAAACAATGGGATTACATTGAGGATCTGGAGGTGGAGAGAGTAACCTGGCACCTGGGTGAGCCCTAAGTGCAACCCTGGGGTCCTTATGCGAGGGAGGCAGAGTGGGGTAGCACTCAGAAGAAGAAGAGGCAATGGGAACAGAGGGGCAGAGACTGGAGTGATGCAGCCACAAGCCAAAGAATGCTGGCAGTCACTGGAAGCTGAAAGAGGCAAGGGACACCTATTCCTTGACATATTTTTCTGTCATTGTCTACCCGGTTTTTCTCTTTAATGAATTACGTGGCTATCTAATTTTTCTGTTGGGTTTTTTCCTCGAGATATTTACATAGGCTGGATACTTTGTTAGCTGTGTGATAAATGTCCTCTCTGGTATGTGATATGACTTTTTGTGCTGTTCCATTTGTTTCTGCTTTCACACTTCCACATTTTTATTTAGCCAAATTTGTCATATTTAATTTACATATATATCTGGTTATGATTTGTTTAAGAAGATTTTAACTTATTTTCTTCCAAAGTTTTGATGTTTTTTGGAATATTTAGATCTCTCATCTCTCTGGAATTTATTTTTGAGAATAACTGTGTAGGCACATAATTTTATTTATTTTTCCCAGTAGAGAATCAATTGACTAAATACCATTACTAAAATGTCCAATTTTCTCCCACTGACTTGAAACGCTTCTATGCACACATGGACCTATTTCTGAGCTCTCAGTTACATTCCTCTGGTCTCTCCTTACTCAAGTATAAACGGTTTTGATTCCTTAGTTGTATATGTTTAGATGGTTGGTAGGGCAAGCTCCTCCTCTTTTCTTTTTCAAACTTGTTTTAGTACTTCTGAATATTTATATTTAATTTACAAAATATTTATTAAGGCAGCATTTTTAGAGCGATTTTTGGTCCACACCAAAATCAAGAGGAAGGCTGAGACATTCCCCAACTGTTCCCTGCACCCCTTTCCATCCCTGCACAGCCTCCCCCATCATGGGCACCCCTCCCCACAGTGGTACATTTGTCACAGCGGATGAACTGACACTGACCTGTCACTCTCATCCAAAGTCTATAGTTTATGTTCGGGTTCACTCTTGGTGTTATATGGTCAGTGGGTTTGGACAAATGTATAACGACGTATACCTACCACCGCAGTGTCCTGCCGAGTCGTTTCCCCGTCCGGAAGATTCCTCCGTGCTCTGCCTACTCATCCGTCCCTCTCCCTTGAGCCTCGGCAACCACTGATCTTTTACCGTGTCCACAGTTTTGCCTCTTCCAGAAGGTCACGCAGCTGGCATCATGTAGCATGTAGCCTTTTCTCTCGTTCAGGTGTTGTCTTTTCACGGCTGATGGCTCATCTCTTTTCTGCACTGAACAACAGTCAGTGGATGCACCACAGTTTGCTTACCCATCCGTCTACCGAAGGACGCCTTGTTGCTCCCAAGTTTTGGCAATTATAAGCGAAGCTGCTACCAACATCTGTGTGCGGGTTCTACGTGGCCTGAGGTTTTTGTCCCCCCTGGGTTCACACCAAGGAAGGCCCACCACTGTGAGATTGTTTGGTAAGAAATCAGCAGTTTGTTGAGAAACTGCTGCAGTTTTGTGAGAAACCACCGGATTTTCTTACCAAGGGGCTGCATCATTTTTATATGCATTTTAGAATCACCTTAAGAAATTCCTTGAAAAAATTTTGGTAGTAGAATTATGATTACATTGAATTTGTAGACTATTTGAGGGAGAATTAACATTATTATTACCATAAACCTTTCCACTCTCAAAAATGGTTTGTCTCTCCAGGTAGGTCAATTTTATTATCCTTCAGTTAAGTCTTATAGTTACACCATTTCTTGCACATTTCTTATTAGGTTTCTAAGGTCATTACGACCCTGTATTTCTTTTCCTACTTCAAATTCTCATTGGTTAGTTACTACCAGGAGCTATTGATTTTATTTTTTGTCATATAGAAGTTCAGCTTTCTTGTACTCAAATTTATGGCTTTTTTCTTTAACTGCTTCTGGATGTTGCGTCACAGGCATATTTTCCTCATTTTTCTCAACCATGCTGGAGAGTCACTGTGTTTTGTTTCTAAGCGCGGCTTGGGTGGAAGCAACTCACTCATCCAGCTTCACCTTCTCCGAGACTCCCTAGCGCATGAAACCGTTTTTCCCTCAGAGGCCCTTTCCCCCCCACCGATTGGAGATGCCGCCTCACTGTGAACTCCACTTTCATTTTTCTGGATTTTCTCTTCTGTCCCGTTGGTCGCTCTGTCCAGCCATGCAATGGGCAGGAGCACAGTGTTTTCGTCATAGAGGCTGGACAGCCTGTCTCCGAGTCTGGCAGGGCTGCCGTGCGTGCGTGCGTGCGTGCGTGCATGTGTGCGGGGCGCGGTTTGTGTCCTCGCAGTCGGTGACCCTTTCACGCTGGGGGTGCGCGTTTTACCTTCAGTCATGGCGGCTGTTTAATGTTTATTTTTCTTTCCTTCACTTCTTCCTCGCGAATTTTCTTCTCAGGTTTCTCTTTCTACTCCTTGGTGCCCTCTTTAGACTGTCCATGCTGCATGCACCTTAGCCCTTTAATTACGTTTTTTAAGTATCAGCAGTTCAATTTTTATTGAGATTGCTACGATGGGAATGTAGAGTGCAGCACGGTGACTGTAGTTAATAATACAGTTTGCATATTTGAAAATTGCCGAGAATAGATGTTAAAAATCTTATCACAGCCCTGGCTGGTGTAGCTCAGTGGACTGAGTGCTGGCCTGAAAACCAAAGGGTTGCAGGTTCGTTGCCAGTCAGGGCACAGGCCTGGGCTGCAGGCCAGGTCCCCAGTACAGAGCACGTGAGGGGCAACCACACGCTGATTTTTCTCTCCCTCTCTTTCTCCTTCCCTTACCTTCTACCCTCTGTCTAAAAAGAAATAAAATCTTTAAAAACTCTTATCACAAGAAAAAATGTTGTAACTACATGGTGTATGGTGATGAATGTTACCTAGGCTAATTGTGGTGATCATTTTGCAATAGATAAACTATTGAATCCTTATGCTGCACATCTGAAACTAATATAATGGTGCTGTCAATTATACCTAAGTAAAAAAGAGGTGCTTTTCATAACGTATTCTTTTTATTTAATGAATGGGCTCTCTTTATATTTTTCTGAGTGTAGAGCAGCCTTTGGATAAAAAATCCTGTCCTGGTTGCTGCACTGACTGTGTTTCTTACTACGTCTGTCCTTGTGATGCTGGTACTTAGCAGCACACCGTTGTGCATGTGCCTTTAACTGAGGGCCCCCGAGGGCCCCTGCGTGCCTGTCGGCTGTCGGTGCTGGGTGTTTGTGGAAATGAGTGGGAAACAATGCCGCCGCCGCTGCTGCTGCGGGGGCACCTTGGGAGCTGATCTTTGGGGCGTGGGTGAGCCTGTTTCCTTCCCGCCAGCTGTCCGATCAGGTCGGCACCTTGCCCCTCTCGCCTGAGGACCCCCAGTCCCAGCCTGTCGCCGGAGGTGGGCATCTGCATGCTGCTGCCCTGCCCACTGGGGCTGCTGGCAGAACGTGCAGGGTTGTGTCTGTGTTCTGGGACGATGTCCTTATTCATGGCCACTGAGCCAGGCCTTCTCTGCCTCTGGGTTTCTACCATGAGCATGAAACATCTTCTGCTTTGCCACTTTGTATATATTTTTGGTGAGGCACACCTGCAGGCCTGCATTGTTTTTTCTTCTGGCCAAAGGCAACCTTCTGCAGTTTTCCAGGTCTCCTCCTTTCTGTTCCTCTTTTTGTCTTTTAGGGATTCCTTGTGTTTTTGAGCCCAATGAGAGTTTCCTTTCTTATTCTGAACATAAGTGTGTATTTATTAATAAAGATTTTGCTACTAATTTTGTGGATCTGTGGTAGAAGGAGAAGACAGTGGCCTTGATTTAGATTGTCATTTTGAAGCTGAAACTTCAGTTTTTGCTTTCTTTTCCTTTATGGAACTTGGAAATGAATTTTTGCTTACTGAAAAAGAAATTAGAAAATTATACCCATTGTCCAGAACCACATTTTAGTAAAGAATAGATTACAATTTATGAAATATACCTGTTTATTTGCAGTTGAAAACATTAACTCTGCTTCGTATTATTTAAAGTAGGAAATATGATAATTATTGAGTCTGGGTCTAACTCAGAAACATGTATTCACTGTATAGAAAAGGAAAGAGGAGTAGATTGTAGACCCTGGTGTACCTTTGTCTACTATTTACTACTCTGCTCCATCAGATGTCAGTATCTCGCCATTTTTTTTAGATTAGAAAATAATAGATACAGTATTACAGACAGTCGAAGTCTGTTACAGGCCCCTCCCCTGCCCCTGTTCTCTCCGCTCCCAGCTCCCACTTCGGAGCCGAGGCTGACGGGGGTCTGGGGTTGTCTTTGGCGGGTGTGCATGTGCACTGTCATCCCCCAGGAACACAGCGACAAGCAATGGGCAGGCAGTACGTTTTCTGTCTTAAAGACTTCAGGTAAATGATCATATTGTGCATCTCTTTATGTGACTTGCTTTTTTAACTCAACCTTGTGTTTCTGAGATTTACTCCTGTTCACACACGTAGCGCTCACTCATTCCTTTAACGTTCCTTTCTGTGACTAGACCAGCGTTTACTTACCTGTGCTTCTGCTGATGTGCGTCCTGTGGGTTGTTTCCGGTTCTTCATTACAAACCATGGTGCCCTGAACACTCCTTTTCCCCTTTTTATTGACTTTTCAGTGAGTCTGAACCCTCGAGGGCACAGCAGTACACGGATTCTGTGTCCAACGGCCTTAGCAGGAAGGTTGCTTCGGAGTCGAGCACGAACGCCCCCCGCCCCCCCCCCCCCCCCGCTGTGTTTGTGCGCACGAGGTGCCTTTTCTGAGGTGACGCGGGTTTTGTCCTGTTCGCCACCAGGACTCCCTGTATGTTCTCCGCTCTGCACACACAAGCACATCTCTTGCCTGGATAGAACTGAGTTTCATTTTGAGCATAAACACCTTCCATTTTAAGGAGAGCCATGTGCTCCCTCTGATTCTGCAGACCGCCCTGAGAGCTGGCAGTCATGGCCCCGGACCAGCACCTTCCAGACAAGACTGTCCCTCCAGATGCCTGTTCCTGCAGCCTCCTTAGGTGCCAAGATGGCAGAGAAACCCGCGAACGTTCTCGAAATGTTTTTTGGACATAAGTACTAGAGTGTCCCTAGGGTATATACTTAAAAATGTAACTGCTGGGTTACAGGATACACACATCTCTCATTTAATTAGACCTTGTGGAATTGCTCTCCAGGGGGGTGGCGCCGATCTGCACTCCCGCCAGACGTGTGTGGAGACAGACACTGCTTCCTGAGGCTCATCGACACCGGGTATCCTGGGACTGGCCGATGATTGGCACTCTTAAGAGGGTGCAATTACAGGGCAATGTGAACTTAAATAGCATTTTCCTGATATTAATGAAATTAAGTAAGCTTTCTTTTTTATTGGCCATCAGGTTCCACATGTGTGGTTTCCATGTTCCTATCTTTGCCCAGTTTATATGGAGCTGCCTTTTTCTGGTTGCTGTCACTCCCTCCCTTGACATGCTGTTCTGTGACTACGCTGCAGTACTTTGTTATAAAGCATAAATGTCTTCCCTCGGTCTGTGGCTTGTGTTTTTACGTTGCTCATGGTGTCTTTGAGGGACAGGCATTTAAGAATACTTTAAGATTGGCATGTAGTCATGTGATAAGTATAAATAAAATGATTTCCCTTCACGCTCGGCCCCCCGCTGCCCGCCCCGCCCCCGCACTGTCACTCATTCCTCACGTGCCCTCCCTACATCTCTTTGCGCCGAACAAACAGGAACAGCAAGGCCCGGAATGGCCACGCCAGTCTGAGCGGTGGGAGTCAGGAGGGGCGATCTGAGCAGGAAGCCGGGAAATGGACCCACGTGCACACGTGTGGGCGGGACACAGGCCACAGAGTTAGCATGAGAACGTCATGGAGAAAGCAGGCAGTCCAAGCAGTGGTTCTGAGATGGTTAACTATCCACATCACAGTAAGATAAAATTAGAGCGAAACTAGGTAAAGCCTTTAGGAGAAAACATAAAAGATATCAAACTCAGAGTAAGAAAGATTTCTCAAAGAAGTAACTAAACGTACAGACCATAAAGGAAAAGATAAATCTGACATTTTATATGCAGAGGGCCTGACTGGCCCTGGCCGGCGTGGCTCAGGTGGTTGGAGCACCATCCGCACACCCAGAGGGCTGCGGGTTCCGTTTCCATCAGGGCGATGCTCCTCTCTCCACCCCCCTCCTCTTTCTCTGACATCAGTAAAGACACATCCTCAGGTGAGGATTAAAGAAAAACCGTGAGTGGCTATTGAAGTTTATCGAGTGCTTTTTCTGCACCCGCAGAGGTGATCGCAGACTTTCCTCTCCGGGGCGTCCACACAGGGCATCACACCGGAGAACTGGAATTCACCTGCTCCAGGGTTGCTGGGTCACGCTCTTCTTGGTCACGCGGTATTATCTTCTGAGATCTGATTTGCTAGAGTTTTATTCCGATTTTTTCTTTTCTCTAGATTGGCCCATAATTTTCATTTCTTTGACCGTTCTCGTCCGGCATTTGCTCGAAGAGGTTCCTAGGGTCATAAAATGGATTGAGGAGTGTTCCCTGGTCTGTTCCGTTTTCCTGAACCATTTTGTCTAAGACAGAGTTGCCTCTTAAACTGTCAGGGTGTGGGGTTTTCTTTTTGTGAGTAGATTAACTATTGATTCGCTTTCTTTTGCAGGTTTATTCAGGTTTTCCACTTCTTTTCTGAGTTCATTTTGGCAAACTCTTTTCCTAGGAAATGGCTCTCTTTGTGTGGACTGGGGGAAGTTGTTCATAGCAATTTGTTATGCTTAATTCTCGGCGATGGCTGTGCAATCGGAGTCTCTTTTCTTCCTGATGTTGTTTTCTCTCCTAACCAGTCTCACTGTGCGTTTGCTAGGACTAGTTTTTACAAACAACCAGCTTTTGGTTTTATTGATCCTTTTCATTATTTCTTTCCATTTTAAAAATATCTGCTCTTATCCAGTTTTTGCCTTCTCTTTTCTTTGGGATGTCTCTGTTCTTCTTTTTGTAACTTCCATTGAATGTTTGGGTCTCTGATGTTACGCTTTTACTCTTTTTGTAAGGTAGGCATTTTCTCATTTTTAAGGTAGGCATTTTTCTCATTTCTCACAGGTTTCCCTCTCTCTGTTGCTGTATGTATATCATTCAAGTTCTGAGCTATATGTCTAATATATATCAAGTAATGTGTTATAGATATATTTCTAATAACTTAATTTATAATCTTTTCTAATTTATATATTATTATTTTTTGACTTAGGAATTATTTAAAGTTATACATTTAAATCTCCAAATCAGGGGTGGGAGGGATAGGGAGAAAATACGGACAACTGTGATTGAACAACAATAAAATAATTTAAATTTAAAAAATCTCCAAATGTATGAAGAGTCTGGTTATTCTTTTGCTGTCGATTCTGTGTGGTTGCCTTGTGGCCAAAGAACATGTTGTACAATTTCGATTCTGTGGTACTGAAAGTTTTTGTGACTTTGTAACTAGTGTATGTAACTAGTTTTTATTAAGGTTTCATGTGAGTTGAAAAGATATGTTTTCTTTCCTCTTGTGAGGTTGACACATCTATGGATGAAGCTTATTTCTTTATTGTGTGGTTCAATTTTTTTATATCCTTATCAACTTTTATTTGCTGAAGACAGTTATTGAAAGAGCTATTTTAAAACCTCCTGATGTGACGGTGGCTTTGTCAGCTCCCCTGTGACACCATCAGGTTGATTTTGCACATTTTGTGGCTGTGTTTTCAGAATTTGTTTTATCTCCCTGATGGATAACCACTCTTATTGTATAGCGACTCTCTTTATGCCAGGGTTTGCCTTAAGGTCTGGTGTCAGGTATTAATAGGATCAGCAGAGTTTTTGAAACAATATTTTTGCATTGGGGTTGTATTTTCAATTTACTGTTTAACACTTTTCTATTTACGTATTTTTATTGAGATATCATTCACATACCATAAAATCCATCCTTTTAAATTGTATAGTCAAACGACTTACGGTGTATCCACACAGCTATGCAGCCATTACTGCTATCTATTTCCAGAACATTTTCATCACCCCCAGAAGAAACCCTGGACCCATCAGCTGCCGCTCTCCATTTGCTCTTCCCCAGCACCTGGCAAATCTATGTTCTGTGTCTAAGACTTTGCTTCTTCTGGACATTTCACAGAGTCATACAGTGTTTGGCCTTCGTGTCTGACTTCTTTCATGCAGCTCGGCATGTTTTCAGGGTTCAGCAGGTTGTGGTCATGACGGAACTTCATTCCTTTTGACGGCCAAACATTCCACTGTGTGGATCTGTCGCACGCAATGTTTACCAGTTCCTCAGCTGACGGACATCTGGGTCTTCCAATCCACTCTTTCCGTCTGTATACGTGCTTGTGTCTTCCAAGTGTTTCTTACATAACGTGGAGCAAAATTACATGTCTAAAACTTGATCTGACAATCTGTCCTTTAACTGGTTGGTTTCTTCCATGGAATTTGTTCAGATGAGATTACTGCCATTAGGATTTATTTCTAGTACCTCATTTTGTTATTTCTATTTATTGTGCTGTTTGTTTGCTACTTGTTTTTCTTTTTTCCCCCTTCTATTGGATTAATACAGTAGTTTATTTACTTTTTAAAAAATATATTTTATGGATTATGGTATTACACTTGTTCCATTTCCCCCCTTTGTTCCCCTCCCCACCCCTTCCCCCACATTCCCCCCTTTAGTTCATGTCCATTTGTCACAAGTTCTTTAGCTTCTACATTTCCCATACTATTGTTGCCCTCCCCCCTGTCTACCTACCATCTATGCTACTTATTCTCTGCATCTTCTCCCCTCTTCTCCTCCCACTCCCCTGTTGCTAACCCTCCATGTGATCTTCTTTTCTGTGGTTCCACTCCTGATCTAGCTGTCCTCTTGGTTTGCTTTTGTTTTAGGTGTGGTTGCTAATACTGTGAGTTTGTTGTCCTTCCACTGTTCATATTTTTTATCTTCTTTTTCTTATATAAGTCCCTTTAACCTTTCATATAATAAAGGCTTGGTGATGATGAACTCCTTGAATTTGACCTTATCTGAGAAGCACTTCATCTGCCCTTCCATTCTAAATGAAAGCTTTGCTGGATAGAGCAATCTTGGATGTAGGTCTTTGGATTTCATGACTTGGAATACTTCTTTCCAGCCCCTTCTTGCCTGTAAGATCTCTTTTGAGAAATCAGGTGACAGTCTGATGGGAAGTCCTTTGTAGGTGACTGTCCCCTCATCTCTTGCTGCTTCTAGGATTCTCTCCTTTATTTTCATCTTGGCTAATGTAATGATGGTGTGCCTTGGTGTGTTCCTTCTTGGGTCCAACTTGTTTGGGACTCTCTGAGCTTCCTGGATTTCCTGGAAGTCTATTTCCTTTGCCAGACTGGGGAAGTTCTCCTTTATTATTTGTTCAAATAACTTTTTCACTTGTTGCTCTTCCTCTTCCCCTCTGGTACCCCTATAATTCAGTTGTTGGAAAATTTAAAGATGTTCCTAAGCCTCTCCTCATTGATTTTAGTCCCAGTTTTCTTTCCATCACTATTGATTGGTTTCCTGTGCATTTCCCTTCATTTCACTTAGTTTAGCCTTCATTTGTTCCTCTAATATATGACTAAAATCAACCAGTTCTGTGAGTATCCCGATCACCAGTATTTTGAACTGTGCATCCAAAAGGTTGGTTGTCTCTTGGTCGCTTAGAAGTATTGGTTCTGGGGCTTCGAGCTGTTCTTTTGTTTGAGCCATAATGTTTTGGTCTGTTCCCCCCTGTTATGTATGAGGGGCAGAGCCTTAGGTGTTCACTGGGGCGGGTCAACCCAGTCGCTGGGTTGCGACTGGGGATGGGGTCATAGAGGGAGCAATGGCATTTGTTCTGCTCTCTCTTGGATTTCGGTCCCCTCTGCTGCTTCCCACAAGCAAACTGGGCCCTTCTGGTGCTGGTTCCCAGGTGGGTGGGCTTGTGTACGTTCTAGGACTCTGTGCGTCTCCCCAACAAACTCTCTTGTGAGGCTGGGAGCCTCTCCTGGCACCTCAGCCCCCAAAAGTTTTTCCAGTCGTTGCTTTTAGGCTTTAATTCCCGTTGCTGGGGCCCTGGGTTGTGTGGTCTGTCTCACTGACCATTTTTAAACCTGCCTGGTTTATCTGAGTGTGAATGTGTGACCGGGTCAGCCAGCCGCCTTGCACCCCCACTGGGTCCGCCCGTTGCCACCCGGCGCCTGGGATCTGCCAACCGCCGCCTTCGCGCCTGGGTCGGTCAGGCAGCCACTGCTTTTCCCTGCCACGACCCCGCTCCGCCAGCCACCGACTCCGCTCCTTATACTGGTCTGGATGAATGGTTCGTTGTTGGACTTCCGTACAGTTCAATCTTCTGTCTGTTTTGGTTGCATTTTTGCTTCTAAATCTTTGTTGTCCTTAAATTTGGTTAGGTACAGTGTGTCCACCTACACCTCCATCCTGGCTGGAAGTCCCAGTTTGTTATTTTTGAGTGCATTCATTCTCTTTCATTCCATCTATTGCTTTGGAAATCTTCCTTTCAATTTCAAAGCCAAAAAAGTGTTTTCTTCATCCCGAACAACAGAAGGACTTTAGAATACTTCAGTAACTTCGATTACTCCTCTCTCATCTTCTGTATAATTGTCATGCTATTAAATTCCACTTCAATTTTGTCTGTCCAGCTGACCATTCTTCCTGTTTTACTTATTTAGATGTATATACTTTAACAAAATCATTTTCTTGAATTCCTTTGTTCTCAGCTTAATTTCAGTCTTCTGGAATTACACACTTTAGCAGTTTTTCCTGGTGATAATTCTAGGTTTACTGTTACTTTCTCTGAACAGGGTAAAGATATCATCCCATATTTTCCCGTGTTTTCCTATTGCTGGCTAGCAATTGGAAAAAGTTTGATTGTTCCTCCATAGGTTGAGTATCGTTTCTCTTTGATGGTTATCTCTTTGAGTATCGTTTCTCTTTGAACTGCTCGTTCAGTGTGAGTTCCTTTTAATGTCTCCTGCCCAGCACGCAGTCCCCGAGTCCGCTGGCTCACGCACGTCAGCGCTTCTTGGCCAGTGCTGCTGAGTGTGCCTTTGTCCAAACTCACGGCTCTTCACGCGGGCCTCCTGGGGGATGTGTGCCAATATTTTCACCTTGTCTACTGTATTTTTAAAATCTCTGCTTTCTATTTTCCACCTCTCTATCTTTTTGTGTTATACTCAGAACAGCCATACCACTCGGTTCTCAGGTCTAAGTTTTGTTTAATGTATCTGTTGGACTTTCCATTTCCATTTCTACATTTTTCACTCACAGAAGCTCCATGTGGCCGTTTTCATCCATGCCTGTTCTTTCCCCATGGCCTGTCTTCTTCCTCTTATGGTTTCAATTTCTTTCTTTGATCTTCATCATTTTAAACATGCTTTCCACTAGACTGCTTTAGTATCTGAGGTTTTGGGGGTTGCACACTGCTGTTTCCTATGCCTGCTGACTTGCTTGTGGTGTGTTTTTTTCTCACGTAGTTGAGTAATTTGTGTGTGTGTGTGTTCACATTAAACGTAACTTTATCTCTGAGAACCCTGTATTGCCTGGGTTCAGGGCATATCCCTCCAGAGTGCTATTATTTTTTTAATCCTCACCCAAGGACAGTTTCACATTGCTTTTAGAGAAAGGAAGGGAGAGAGAGAAACATCGATGTGAGTGAGAAGCATAAATTGGTTGCCTCCTGCAGGTGCCCAGACCAGGGATCGCAGATCAGACATACAACCTGGGTATGTGCCCTGATCAGGAATCGAACCTGCAACCTTTTAGTTCCAGGGTGAAGATCCAGTCAGCTGAGCCACACTGGCCAGGGTGAAAGTGGTTTTGTATTTGCTTCTGCTGGGTGCCCCAGTGGGGCCACGGGCCAAATGCCCGTTTCTATGCCTGTTCTTGCGTTGGGGTTCCTGAGCCACAAGGACAGTGTGCATCCGAGCTCCAAATCGACATATGCAGTAGGTCCTTGGTCATGAATCCCGCAGGGAGGATGCTTCTCCCATCCAGCCAGTGGCTCCGTTTTCTCCAGAGCCCTCTTCCTTGAGGACGCATCCCTTTGAATGTCTCTAATTTATTCACGTTTCAGTCAGTTGATAACTCCTCCCTTGCTTTGGGCTAAATTGAAGTGGCAATGGTGGGACTTTGTCCTGTTCCCCACCCGAAAGGGGCACTTTTGGTGTTTCCCCGGGAGGAATGTTTGCTGCAGATCTTCTTTTCTGATAATCAAGGAAGTTCCTTTCTACTTCTTTTCAAAGAGCAAACCACACATGCGAGTGAACTTAGAATTTTTCGGTGCCTTTTCTACACCTCCCGAAATGCACCTATGTTCTTCTTTAATCTGACAATATGGTAACTCACATTAAAGATTTTTCCTGAGGTTAAGTCAGTTTTGCTTTTCTGGGGTTAATCCCGCTTGCTCACCATGCATTATCTCTTCTTTAAGTTGCTGTATGCAGTTTGCTGATATTTTATTTAGGGTTTTGATTGTCTTTATTTTGAATAAAAGAGGCTTATAATTTTCTTTTTTGATCTTGTTAAGTTTTGGTATAAAACAGTTATTCGAGCATCGCAAACTGAGTTGGGATTTTTTTGCTCTCTGCCTGTTTTCTGGAAGAATCTGTGTAACACTGGTGTTATTGCTTCCTTAGATGTTGAGAGAATTCACTGGTGACTCCATCTGGGCCTGTATGTTTTAAAACTTTAAAAATACTGAGATAATTACAAGCCAAATGCCATCGTGAGAAATAATATGGAGAGGTCCCATTCACCCTAAACCCAGTTTCCTCCGAAGGTAATATCTTGCAAAACTACAGTAACAACATCACAATCAGAATACTGGCATTGATACAATCAAGATGCAGAACCTGGCCATCACCATAAATTGACTCATATGAAATGCGCTGTCGGAGGAGAGCTCTGGGGGACCCCCGGCCGCCAGAATGGGGAACCAGTGGGTCCTGGAGCAAATTACTCCTGAAACATCACCAGAGGCAAGAATGACAAAAACTGAAGCTGTCCCACTTTGGGCACTCCTGAGAAGGCAGGTCGTTTGGAAAAGACAGTAATGCTAGGAAAACAGAAGGCAGCTGGGAAAATGGAAAACCAGCTATGAGATGGGGGGACTCCATAAAAGAAGCCACAGCCAGTTGCCGAGCCAGGCTGTTGGGGACAGGGCAGTGTGGACGTCACTCATCACTCATCCGCAGGGTTGCCAGGAGTCAGAGCCCACTGGACAATAACAAGGGACTTCCCTCATTGTCCTGCTCCAGTGACACCCAGTTCCTGCCCCTCCGCATGCTCCCTTTTAATCCCTGCCAACCGTCAGTCTGGTCTCAGTTTCTCTAATTCTGCAGTTTCAGGGATGCAACCGCACACAAATGGGATCGCACATGTGGTGTGCAACCCTTTCACGCAGCGTCACTCTTTGGGGACTCGTTCCAGGGGACGGTGTGTCCATAGTGCATCCCGCGGTGTGGGCGGGCCAGAGTCTGTCTGCTCCCCAGCCCCTCTTGAAGAACATCTGCGTTATCTCCAGTTTCGGTCCGTTGTGGCTAACGCTGCTGTGAACACTTGTGTATGGTTTTTATGTGAAAAGCTCTGTGTCTGGGATAAATGCTCCAGAGCGCGAGGTTTGGGTCATAGGGCTGTGGAATGCAGACTTTTACCAAAAGGACTCAGCGGCTTTCTGGAGTCGCTGCCCATTTCACAGGCGCCCCTGCAGGGTCCGAGTGACCCAGTGTTTCTGCGTCTCAGCAGCATTCAGTGTCGCTGCTGTGTCTTCACTGCAGCGGGGGAGAGTCCTGGCAATCCCAGCAGGGCCGTGGCGGCGTTGCACTGCGCCTCCACTTCGTGTTTCCCTGGAGGCTTGGCCTGTGGGACACCTCTCCCCTAGGGCGCGCTGCCTGGCGAAACGTCCTTTTCAGGATTTTCCTATCGTTTGCCCATTTTCTGATAGGATTGCTTGTGATTTCACTTTTGGTGTAGATGGTTCGACGCAGCTTCTAAATATTAGTCCTTTGCTGGGTAGGTGGTTTGCACATATTTTCTCTTGGCCTGTAGCTTGTCTTTTTATTTTTTCAACAGGACCTACCACAGAGCAAATGTTAGTTTTGTTGAACCACATCAAATTTCCCTTTAAGGGTTACGCTTTTGGTGTCAGGTGTAAAAAACCGAACTCTTAACTTAGGCCTGATGATTTTCTACTTTTTTCTAAACGTTTTATAGTTCTGTCTTTTACATGGACGTCCATGGTCTCCTCTGAGTCAATTTCTCTGTGAGTTGTGAGCTGTAGGCTGCTGCAGTTCTTCATTTGTTTATTTCGCCTCCGCTGTCCACTGCCCTTGCACCGTTTGCCGAAAGGGCTCTTTCCCTCACTGAATTGCATTCCTACCTTCATCAACATCAGTGAGGGGAGGGCTTCCCCTCGTGCCACCTCATTCCCAGTTTATACCAGCCGGGGGCCAATCAGGAGGCCTCATCTATACCAATTTGAATAGCAGAAGTTCACAGGGAGAATTCCTAACTAGCATCAAGCGGTTAACTGCTAAGAGAGGTTTAGCAGGATGCTATGGGCTCTACAAGTGCCAAGTGCGAAAATGTTGCAAATACTCCTACACAGAACAGTGAACGTTGAAGGCACTAAGGGCTTGAAACGGGACGCGCAGGCTGAGATCCAGCGCATCGGGGAGGACATGGGGGCTGGAGGGCCGTGCAGTCTGCTGGAGCTGCAGAAACTCGCTGGAGACAGCGGCCACAGCTGTGCCTGATGGGGACACGGCTGCTGGGGGTGTGTCCCCGAGGGCTGGAGCTGTAGCAGAAGTGGCCTCTGGGCTGAGAGTGCGGTCTGAGGGCCCTGGACAGACCACTGCACAGTGACTTCCAGGTGAGGGGCACATGGTCTGGGGTCCCTGAGGGTGCAGCTGGGCGTGGGTGAGGGCTGCTGGGGTGAGCACTGCCAGGTCTTCCAAACCCCAGGGCTCTGGCTCCCGGCTGAACAAAGAGGAAGGAGCCAGGGGCTCCATCAGGAAAGGGCCTTCTTGCCACTGCTGGCTCACTGTGCCCCCCTAGAGCCCCCTGTAGACCATGATGCACACTGAGCCAGCTGGCACAGAGAAAGGTCTACAGAGCTGAAGCTCCAGCATCACAGTGCAGCGGGGAGAGGGGCGGGTTTGGCGTTGAGAAACAGGAAACTGGGGACTGGCATCCTGATCTTAATGGAAGGTGCATGAGTCAGGCTTCTCCAGAGACAGTGCCAACAGAACAGCTATCTTCTCTACTCTATCCATCCATCTGTCTGTCCATCCATCTGTCCATTCATCCATCCATCCTTCTACCTACCTACCTACCTACCTACAGGAGCTGGCTCATGGGATCATGGAGGCTGGCAGGCTGGAGACCCAGGAATGAGATTGAATCCAAAGGCTGTCTGCTGGAAAACCCCGCTCCGTCCAGGGAGCTCACTCATTTCCTATTTGGGCCTTCGACTGATTGGGTGGGGCCCACCCACTCGGCAGAGGGTCATCTGCTTCACCCAGAGTCCTCCAACTGAAATGTTAACCTTACCTAAAAAATTGCCTTCACAGAAACATTTAGAATAATGTTTGACCGAGCACCTGGGCACCGTGGCCCAGCCAGGTTGACACATATAATTCACCACCAAGAAAGGGAGTCAGCCTTTCACCATTAACTATTATGCGGATGCGGAGTGTTTTGTGGGTGTCAGGCTTAGTGAGCTCCGCTCTGCTGTGCTGAGAGGTTTTTTTTTAAATTTTTTATTTATCTTTAGAGGGGAAGGGAAGGAGAGAGGGAGAGAAATATCAGTGTATGGTTGCCTCTTGTGCATCCCCTGCTGGGAACTGGCCTGCAACCCAGGCATGTGCCCTGACTGGGAATCGAATTTCGATCCTCTGGTTCACAGGCCCGAGCTCAATCTGCTGAGCTACACCAGCCAGGCCTGAGAGGTTTTCATTAATGTCATGATTGGGTGTGGAAGCTCGTCAAATTCTTTTCCTGCTTCTATTGGCATAATCACAGGGTTTTTCTGTTGTATTTTCCCCTCTGTTAATATGGAAAATTACATTGATTGATTTTTAAATGCTAAGCCAATCTTGCATTTTAGGATAAATCCTACTTGGTCATGATGTATTATTCCACTTAGACAGTTTTGGGTTGAAACTGTCAGACTGCTGTTAAGGAACTATGTTCTTCTTCTTGAAAGATATTGGTCTGTGTCATTTTTTTCCTGATATCTATACATCGATATATTTTTTTGGCCTAGTATTTTCTTTGTGGAAAGATTTCCAATTATGAAGGGGTTTTCTTCAATAAACATCCAGCCATACAGGTTTTCTACTTGTTCTTGAGTGAGCTTCAGGAATTTGTGTTTTTGGAAACTGAGAGTTTGAATTGGGGAGACAAACTTAAATTTATGAGGGGGAACCCCGCCAAAACTGGAATTATCTTCTATTATTATCATTGTTCTACAAGAGGGCGGGCCCCCTTGTAGCACAGGCTTCCCCCGCTGGGTGAGTGTCCTAGGATCCCATCTGTGTCAGTGCACCATCTGTGTCAGTGCACCAGATGGTGTTGTGGTGAGAGGCTGTGTTTGGCTTCAGTGAATTTCTTGAAGACTCTTTCAATGCATTTGCCCATTTTGTGATGGGTGATTTATGAGCTCACCTGCCCACACTGTGCTGAGTGTTCAGCAGTTTTTGACCCGAAATGGCATGACCCCCATGCCCCACCCTCCCTAGTCACCAGATCTTGCTATCTTGCTCCGACTGACTTTTTGTTTTGTTTTATTTCCTGGATGAAAAAAGTCCTCAAAGGTTTTGCTGGTGTGGATGAGGTGAAACAAAATGAAAGAAGCACTAAAAGGCATCGAAATTGACAAGTTCAAAATCTGTTTCGAGCAGTGGAAAAGGTCTCTGTAGGCTTATTGCATCAAATGGAGAGTACTTTGAAGGTGACCAAAGTTTAAACTGGAAGGAATACACAATTTTTAATAAATAAATTCCATTATTTTTGAATCCCCCCCTCATATCTTGACACTTCCAACCCATTCTTAAATGATAGGGTTTTTAATGATCTTTTTTTGAGTTCATACCTGTATCTCTTTCTTGTGTTAACACAAGCTTCGTGGTAGTTTTTAATGTCGCTCACCGATAGTCTGTGTTCAGCCCCACGGGGGCATCTGAAGGAGGAACTTGCTGGCCTTCCTGTGGTTGGATTTAGACACTTCTGGCTAATGAGTTGTGAGAAGAATTAGCATTTTTTCACTTGCAGGCTAGATCATTTAACTGTTGATTCTGGCTTAAATTCTCTTTCCCTATTCCCAGTGATGGTGCAAATGTGTTGAGAAGGAGTGTGTACTAGCCTGAGTCCTTGCACGCTGACCGCGTGGGCACAGGGCACGCGCGAGCAGGGAATCCTTGTTGTTCCAGGCTGCCGAGGGTCTGAGGTTGACGAGTACTGCAGCAAAATCTCCTGTCTTGATTGACACCATTTCTTATTTGTTTTATCCTGCTAAACACATAATGCAGCTTGATATAAAATACAAATAATAATAATAACACTGTGTCAATATTATAGTATATATCTCATACGTAATACATACACTATAATTATACTATTAGCAGTAAAACTACTGAGTGAAGTCCATCGACATTATTTTTTCCTGTGATCATGTTACCCGCTCTGTACATTGCTGAGGCGTCTTCGACCTGAACTCAAGGCCTCAGGGTTTTGACAGCGTGGGGGTGGTTTGAGTTCAGCCTACAGATGTGACAGCGACTCTTGGGGACCTTCCCCCTTCTCCTCAGCACTCAGGTGACTTGCCTGACCCCCTGGGGCTGGGCGGGGAAAAACTGCTGACTTCCAGTTCGCCCTCAGTCTGAGGGCCTGGCCCTTTGAGGCCCCAGCTTTCTGTGTGTGTGTGTGGGCGGGGTGTCCCACTCTCAGAGGGTGTCCCTGTGAGAAGGTCCGGTGCCTCCGCCTGGAGACCACTGGGGCGAAAGCCCATGTTTGCCTGAGTGGGCGAGTGGCCCCAGGAACACGGCAGCCCCACGGCCCTGCCTCCACCTCTGGGTTCTCATGCCTGTCCTTACTTTCTTCCACCTCCTCAGCATTGAGTAAGGCATTTCCTCTGAAAAGCTTTCTAGAAAGTATTTTTAAGGGCTGACTTGTTACAGAAATCTCATCTGCCCCGTGCTTAGCAAGGGAAGCCTGGCATTGTTCCCGAGGATGGAAGTGACAAGGTGTTTCACCGGGGCGGCCCCCAGGGGAGCTGCCGGCGGGATGCTGGGAACGCTCCCCTCACCTTTCCACTGGTCCTCACCTTTTTGGTTTTTCTTCCTTGAGTGGGTGGGAAGGATTATGCGCCTTCTGCTCTGTGGTCATGGCCTCCGCCTGGGGGATGAGCACCCCCCTCAGAGTGCCCCTGTCCCCCCAAGACATGAGTGTATCTCCCCCTGGCTGGCCCCAAAGGGAGCAGGAGTGGGTGGGAAGCCCCTGCTCTTGCCCCCCACCTGTGAGACTCACAAGTGGGTGCAAGTGGGTGCAAGCGGGTGCAAGTGGGTGTCAACGTCAGCTTCCTTTTCTTAATGCGAACATGGTGCCCCCAGCTCAGTGTAGAAATTTCAGAAACGACAGACGCGTAGAAGTAAACCAGATCTGCTGATAATCCCAGAATTCAGTGGTTACCATTTGGGCCTGTTTTCCCCTAGTATTGTTTTACAACACCAAGCTGACACAGCAAGAGTTCTGTGACATCCTGAGCAGCAGTAATGGGGGCACCCAGCCGTGGCTCAGCGAGCGCTGGTCCAGCTTGCTCTGCGGTTTTCACAAAGCCTGGCGGGGTAAGCCCAGGGCTGTGGCTCTGTTTGCAGTTTCCCTGGGAGCTCCGTGACTCGTGCTCTCTCGGGGGCTGCAGGGGGGCTGAGGGTCTCATCGTGGGTCTGTTTGGGGGGTGTGTCCTGCCCATGGCACATGGTGGGGGTCCTATGGGGCGTCACCCCCTCCCTTCCTCCTGGGTGGCTCAGGGCACTGCCTGGCAGTTCTGCTGGTCCCTGCTGGGCACCGCTGGTCACTGCTGACCACCATCTGTCTGGTAGCTGGAGGGTTTCACTTGGGCAGAAAACTGGCTTGAGGGGATGAACTTGCATGGCCAGGGGCCTTGCAGAAGTGGGGGTTGAGGAAACAAACTAACTTCCTTGGGACAGATAAAGATATCTTTGTACACAAAAAGATGGTACCCATCTAGACTTACATAAAGTATAACCTATTACTGCATAAATATTTTATTTTTATTGAGTAGTAATTTCAGACGCAGACACAGCCAGCTGGCTCCGCGGGAGTGTGGCTCCGGGCCGCCTGGTGGCCGCCCTCCACCTGCCCTTCTGGCTCACGAGCGCTCTGCAGGGTGGGTGGTCGGACCCTCGACCTGTCTAGTCTTTCTTCTTGGCCCCCCTGGGGTCTTTGCACCCCACTATTTCTCAGCTCCCTTCCTCCTATATGAACACCTCATTCCCTGTCCTGTTTGGACGCCCCTCCCCATGCCGTCCCAGCTTGTGTGGACACCCTCCCTGCCTTGTGTCCTGCCCTGCAGCCCCTGACGGAAGCTCCTCTCTGTCCTCAGGGCTCCGGGGTTCTGTGCTCTCAGGGAGGGACCCACGCCACAGCCCCGGCCGTCTGGCAGCTTGCCTCCCCTTGGGCAACTGCTTCCTCCCTCTTTTCTCTGACAGGCTCCCAGGCTCCCTGAGGATGGTGTCCTCCTGAACAGAATGATGCCAGGTTGTGAGTGGCTGGGTGCCTGAGCTACGAGGCACATGGGTTCCATGTGCAGGCTAGTGGACAAAGGCACTATTCTTGGTGGCTTCCTCCACTTAGCCTGGACACTCTGAGCCCCCAGTGACCCTGCCAGGAGGACAATGCCCAGAGCCCAAAGGATGCTCTCTGTCTCCATAGCAACAAAGCACCCCACCCCGCAGCCTCTGTACCATGGGCCCTGCTGCGTGCAGTGACCGTCCCCCACACGGCTGTCATGTCTGTGGTACCGATGTCCTTGCTGTTCTCAGGTCAGCCCTTCGCTTTGGCTGTTCATGTCAGCAGGCCAGCTCTCACCCCCACCGACGTCCACATCACTTTAACCAGGAAGCTTTTGCCGACCAAGCCTGCCTGTGTGCCCCTCGGAGCTCCTGCAGGCCCCCTCGGTGGCCCTGTGTCCACTTGACTATTGCAGACTCTGGGCTGCAGGGGGGCAGGACCTGGGTACAGAGCTGGCTGTGGGAATGGTGGTCGAACAAGAGAGGGGCACCCTGTGAAGCCTGCAGAGGTGCGGGGCTTCGGTCACACAGCAGGTCCCTCCCCAGGAGAAAGGGCGAGCAGCACGTTGTTTACGTCCTTGTGATGACTCATGGTGTGTGCCAGCCTGGCTAGCCCCCGGGACTCGGGTGGGTGCCTGGCCAACACTATTCAGGATGTACCTGTGAAGGCACTTGGGTTAAGGAGAGTAACATTTCACTCAACGGCCTTTCAGAGAAGCAGATTACCCTCCACAGTGTGGGTGGGCCTCCCCGACCCAGTGGAAGGCCTCGAGGGAAGACCGAGCTCCTCTGAGGAAGGGGATTCAGATGGCAGCCTGCCTTTGGACCTGAACTGTGACCGTCGTCAGTCCTCCCGCTGCCAGCCTAGCCTGCGGGTTTGGGACTTGCTGGTCTCCACAACTGCACGAGCCAGTTCCTTAACCTGAACCTCCCTCTCTCCCTGTCTGCACACATGCATCCCCACCCCCACACCTACCCTGTCAGTTCTGTTTTTCTGGAGAGCCCGCACTAGTGTCTTGTCACAGTGGACCCGAAGCTCACTGAGGGCTGGGGCTGTCTCCTTTATCCAGCCCTCTGTCCCTGTACCTAGCACGGTTCTACACACAGTAGGTACTCCTCACCAGTAGCCTGGTGGCTACCACGCACTTTCCCCTTCCACACAGTAGCTAGGACATCTGCCTGGTGAGAACCAAGAGTGTTTACTGTCAGGGACAGACTCGCGTCTGGGCACTGTGCTGAATTTCAGGGGGTGGCCAGGGCAGGGGATGGGAAGTTTGGAGCCAGATTTTGTTGAAGCGAAAACTTCAACGTGGCAAAGGTGACTTCTGGGCTCAGGTGCCTGCCTCTGCCCAGGCCAGAGCAGGGCCGTTCCCTGTGTCATGAACCTGTGATGGCCCCCCAGTGGTCCTGCCCGAATCAGTTCTCACGTGTACAACCTCCAACAGACTGGCGCCAGAGAAAGGTTGACTTTTCTCCAGTTTTATTGTAAAATCCTCAGCAAAAGAGCATTTACAGTGACAGTCCTTTATGACAAGTTGTGAATCACCTTTGTATCAAGCGGACTGCAGCTACAGGGCAGGTTCAGTACTGTGTAATACGTCAGATGCCACGTACGGTGTCGGTACAAAGTTCTACTAAAGTTGATGTATTAAAAATAATTTATATATATTTTATAAATAAGGAAAAATCCGCATGTATAGTAGTTACAGGAGGCCTTTTGCGAAATACTGGTGATTACAGAAAATATATTTTGGTGTCTACACAACTGCTGAAAATAATGTAATCTGCCTTGACATGAGAGAGCTGAACGTTTTCTGAGGCGGGGTGAGCTGAGGCTCTTCCCAGGACAAATGGCGGGTGTGTGACTTCGCATCTCGGGGGTCATTCAGCTAGACTACAGTAAGCGTGCGTGTGTGAGCAAAACTCCATGCCCAGTTCTGCTTTTAGGTCATCTCATACGGCCTCCAGGAAGAGGGAGCCACTGGGAAGGCAGGGCACCTTGGGCCGGGCCAGGGAGGGGCAGGGCAGGGCGGGTGGTGGGACTATGGCCCTGGGGCCTTGCAGACTGGTTGTTCCTCACATCTCTGAAGCAGCTGATGTAGCAAGGGACCCACAGCTCTTAAACCTGTGGCAGGTGCCATGCCAGGCAGTGGGCGAAGGTTTAGATTTAGGACCTTTTCTCCTTCAAGGGCTCTGGGACCCCCTAAGCAGCCAGCCCTGGCTGCCTTTCCTTGGAAATGGAGCTCTGACCTTGAAGAGGCCCCCCAAAAGGCAGCAGCCTGCGGCCCCCACCACAGTGCTGTGCCCCCTGGCTCGGGGCTGGGGCGAGTCAACAGTTATTGCTTTGCAGAGTGCAGGCTCAGCCCTCTAGGCCCTCTGGGTCATGGCCCATTCTTGGGGCTGTGGGGAAAGGGATGGCTCCCGGTGAGTTAAGGTGAGCTCCAAAAGACAGGTGTGTGAATTGTAGCTTTGCAAACAAACAGTAGCACATGCTCAGTACTCCGGCACTGGTTAGGATGCCTTGCTGTGGATTTTGGAGGCCGATCCCCGCTCTCCCTGTGCTTCCCATACTTTCACATGTTGTTTGGTTACATTCTCACTTGCTGCCTGTAGCTTCGCTGGCTGTTCTGAGCTGGCCAGAGAAGGCCTGCAGGCCCAGGGCAGATGCTCGACCCCGCGGTGACCTGGCAACCCAGTAGACCAGAGGAGGAGGTGGGCTGTACTGTACCAGGTGTTTGGGGTCTTGCACTCACACCCTGAGGGTAGGTACTGTGTATTTTTCCCCTCAAATTTTTAAAGCATCTTGGTCCTGTGATTGCTATGATTTTGGAGGGAAACCAAGGCAGCTAGTGACTTTCTTGGAAAAAACAAAACAACTGCTTTGCCTACATGCCAGTCTGGGAGGAAAGAAGTAGTGGCGTCTGACCCTCTGAGTGACTTCTTACTTGCACCCCAAAGCAAGGACGCAGCATGGGCAAAAGCCACCGGGGGCTGGTGTGGCGGTGAAGTCAGGTGCCTCTTGAATTGTAGGAGCAGGAGGCTCAAGGCATAGAGAAGAAGCGGGAAAAGCAGAGAATGAAACAGAAGTGGAGGGAGGGAAGGAGGTGTGGCTCTGGTCCTCTCGGGGATGAGGCTCGGCTCAGATGTCGCCGTCTCTGCTGTCATGGACAGCTTCTGTGTGGTGACAGCTGCCTTTCCTGAGGTTCAGTGTTCTCGCTAGTCTCGGTCACCTAACTCCATAGGGCTGCAAGCAAGTGTTTGGGACTGTGATTCTGGGCAGCAAGGGGCAGCGAACCATGGGTTCTGACCGCACCTGGAGCAGGGGCTGGCTTCTGGGTAGGGGAGGACGGCTAAGGACTTCATGTCAGCATCGTCTTTATCCACATCCACGTCTCGGGTCTGGCCTCCTGGCGTGGGGGCAGCGCTCTGGCGGTGCTGGGTGCAGGGAGGAAATGCGAGGTAGATTGGCGGACGTGCAGGAGCGGGGTGGGTGCAGAGTCACTTCTCCTGGAGGGGGATCGAAAGGAGTGAGCCGTGGGGTTTGGCGGTGAAGATGGTTTGGCGTCCGTGGTACCTGGACAAAACCCATTCTGAGAATTCACCTGATTGCTCTTTAGCCCCTTGTAGAAAAATATATCCAGGTTGAATCGTTTCACATCTCAGTTCTGAAGTCGCCTTTAGTTCACAGTTCTTGGTCAACAGAAAGCCAGAGGTTGGGGCTCTGAGAGGCCGACCACCAGGCCGCTCCCACCAGCAACCTCAGCTGGACCATCCTCCAGGGCAGCAGGCGCTACTTTGCTCTGTGAGGGGTTGAGAGCTGTCCTCCTGGGCACCTGCCTGGAGCGGGAGCCCTTTTCTGCGGGGAGGGGAGGAGGGGGTGGGTTGGGGCAGGGGTGGCAGGGCCTGAGCTGCTGTGTCTGGTGATGCCACCCGGAGACTGAAGCGCCTGAAGCTTGGTAGTGTGGCTGGCTCCAGCCACGTCTTTGAAGGCTCTCCTGGTTACTTCCAGGGGCCTGGGTGAGCAGCAGGGCCTGTGAATGACTTGAGATTTAGCATGGAGACCTGGGGCAGTGGCTGGGGCGTGGTGGCTGGGCTGCCTGGCATTTGCAATGTGGTGCATGGCCCACGCCCAGGCCCGCTTGTGCAGAAAGTCCACACAGCCTGATCCCTCTTCCGGCCGCCACTCACGGGGGGAGCTGGGTGGGCCTTTGGACCCAGAACCTCCCTGTGGGCTCATGGGGGCAGGAGAATGAGGGCCCATTCCCAAGCCTTAATATCACCACAGATATAGATTATTTGTGTTTGTTATTCTGAAAAAAATCTATTAAATTTTTGTGAAATTAATTTTCAAAATTCAGTAATATTAGAATACTGAGTTCATCAGATGAGTGGCTTCTCTGGTGATTCTTTTGGTTAAATGAATATTTCTTGAATGCAAAGTGTTAGTGGTTAGGTGACCTTTTGTGTTCTTAGGTGGCTGGCTCTGCCTCAGGTCCCACCTGTTGTGATGACATCTCACCCCAGTTGCTTTCAAATGGAGTCTGTCAGCCACTTCCCCTGGCGAGCCTTTCCTCTTCCTCCCACACACGCAGTTCTGATCAGAGCCATTTACCTGCAGGCCTTCGTGGGCTTGCGAATTTCAGTTCTCAGGCCTGTGACTGCTCTGCCCAGTTCCCAGCGTCTGAGGCTGATGCTGGCCGGCTCTCGCAGCTGCACAGCGAGGATGATGAGACGTGGGGTGCTTTCAGGCACACTTAGACACCGGAGGGAGAGGGGGAAGGGGGCAGATGCGGCAGAAGTCAGGCCCAGTTTGGAAGGCCAGTTAGGACCGGTTTGATCTCCTTTCAGGAATCCGGCTGGGACCCAGAGGGGCCAGCGTTTGGGGTTGGCACCCAGTGGGCTCTCCCGCAGGTGGGCTCAGAGACTTTTCTCCCAGGGACTGCCACAGTTCAGATTTTTCCAAAGGGTGACGTTCCTGAAAGTTGGGCAATTTCGGTGATAAAAGTGGGAGTTTGGAAGTAAACATGTCCAGAGTTTGAGGCAAGAATAAAAAGAAATGATGAGATCCATCCATCCCAGCGGCTGTCAAACTGAGTATTAGGCTTCTGAAGTCAGTCTCCTCACTCTGTATCTACCTACTGTACCTTTAAAAAAATCTGAAATGTGAACGCACACGTCTAGGCACACACCCGGAAGTTGTGGGGAACAAGTGTATGCCACCCCGTAAGACTGGCCGAGCTCAGGAGGCGGTGGGCACAGGCGCGTTGGGCGGCCAGGTGGGGATGAAAGGTGGCCACGTGGATGCAGAGCGAGGCGGAGCCGGTGCCTTCCTTTCTCCGAAAAGGGCCGCTCTCAGTGGCACAGGAGCATCATGGCCACCTCGGGGCAGGTGAAGGGGGTGCACCTAACTAAGGTGTCTGTGATGGGACCACTGCTTCAACTCCAGGTGGCTTGAAAAGTGACCCTTTGAGCCAGCAGCGCTACCAGGGTGTTCTGGCCACTGATGTGAGAAGGGAAGGGACGCCCTGAGAGCCCGGGGAGCCCCGTCCTTGCTGAGGTTCTTCGACACAGGCTGTCTTCCCAGGGCTGGGTGGCTGGGACTTCTGATGGCTCACCACAGCCTGAGACACTGGGGACGACTTGGTAGCATAACAACCGGCCTGCGTACCTCTGATTCGGCGTTCTGGAGTGTGGGCTGCCGGGGCGGAAGCCCACGTGTCAGAATACACCCCTGCGAAAACCCTCACCGCGCTGACCGTGCTGTGAGGAGACGAGGGGCTGGGGTTGCCAGAGCCGAGTGCCAGGGCCACAAGCAGGAGGGCAGTTGGTCTTTGAAAGGGCTAGGTGAAGCGGCCTGTTGGGACCCGACTCGTGTTCTTGGGGTGTCAGCGCTGAGTCTGGAGTTCTGTCTGCTGCAGGCCGCCCGCACCTCACTGGGTGAGCGCCGTCAGCCCTGGGCCTGGCCCGTCAGACGTCCCCCTTCCGTGGTGAAGAGCAGGCACATGGGCTTTGTCCTGGTCTCTCAGGGTCCCAGCCCAGAACGGAGTCTTTCTCAATGTGTCGGCCTGACCTGCACGTGGGGTGTCAGTGTTGCAGAGGACAGTTAGTCTCGATGGCTGTGTTCTTCCGGCTGGGGGACGTGGGGCGGTGACTCTCAGGGACACGGTCTAAGGCAGGGACAAACAGAGCTGGGCCTCGGACAGCGTCTTTCTGCGTACTAGCATTTGAGATTATAAAAAATTATTTTTTAATCAAAATTTCCAAAATAAAGTGAGTGATTTCCCCATCCCACAAGCTGCGGTCTTGTTGGCTCTCTCTCAGGCTTACAGGTCCAGTGGAAAGGGAAGCAGGAAGCAGCCGCGAAGGAGGATAAAGGTGCAGAGCGGGGGCAGGCGTGGCTCTCGTGCCAGGAGGGGAGCCCCAGCCCCAGTGGGCCTGCATTTCCAGACCGGGTTCCAGGCCACCCCGGGCAGGTGCAGCCTGGCCGGATCCCGTGGAAAGAAGGATGACTGTGCAAAGGCAGCTGGCGGAGGCGTCCGCCTGGAAAGCAGGAGCTTCCGGTTCCACAGCGTCCCCAGGTCACACTCAGGTGGCTGGGCCCAGAAGTGGCTCCTCTACACAGCAGCCTGGCTTCCTGTCATAGCTGGAGGCAGACCTCCTACTTTCTGATGAGAAAACCCCAACCTGGTTAGCAGCGCACACCTTAGACTGGGAAACTTGCAAGGAGACCAGTGTTGAACCACAAAGCGAATACAGGTTTTGCTTTTGTCTGTAAAAATGTACAGGGCACCTGCTGGGGGCTGTGGGGTCAGGACGAGGTGGGGCTCGGTGGCCCGGGCTCTGCGCTGGCCTCCTTCATACCTCGCCCACCCACACGGCTGTGGTCCCCCCCTGTATGCCCGACACCTCACACCGCAGCGCGTTCTGTCGCCCGTTGATGAGAAACAGGGACCCCTGGGCTGGCGTGAGGAGGTACTGTCCGAACAGCCCGCTGCCCCGCACGACCCTGCGGGGCCCTCCCCAGGGCTGGGTTGGCCCTGAGGGTGGCTCCTTGAAGTTCTTCAGCACGCCCACCTTCCCGGAGGACAGCTCCACCAACAGCAGCTCCGGCCCCCTCTCCAGTGTGGCATAGACGTAGTACTGGTTGCCGTGGGAGAAGGAACGCTGGAATGCCACGTCGGAGACGCCCTGGCTCACTTTCAGCTTGTACAGGGTCCGGATCTCCCCCCGCAGGGTGACCTCCTGCACCTGCAGCTGGCGGCTGGCCGCGGCGGCGCTGACGACGAAGCGCCCATCGGGCGACGTGTGTGGGGTGCCGGTCACGTCGCCGTTGGGGCCGACCACGGAGTCCGTGACACTGTCGATCAGCAGCTGAGCAGCAGCAGCAGAGGTGGCCCGGGCCTGTCGGCACTGCACGAAGAAGTGGCCGCCCAGGTGGGTGTGGGCCATGGCCTGGGGCAGGCAGCCCTGCCGCCGCAGCCCCACCGTCTTGAGGAGCATCAGGGTTTCCAGGTCGACTTTGTGAACGGCAGGCTCAGACTTGTTGAAGACGAAGCCGAACCTGCAAGGGGAGAACTGAGGTCAGAGGTCAGGGGTGCAGCCCTTCCCTGCCCTTTCCCACAACCCTTCGGTGGTCTCACAGCCTGGGGATAAGATCTACCGTCTGCAGGGGGTGGCTTCGTAAATGATTCACCTGTGATCTCAAAGCACATGAAGAGAGCTCCAAGCGTTCATGGACTTAAGCTTTTGGTGACACGTACACCTTTAGAAATGATAAGAGGGACGAAACAAGCACCTCCAACAGCCTCTCCCATAGGGATGTATCTCCCTTAGGGATGCGACTGAACCAGCCTCCTGGAGACCACGTGACAGGGGTGGGCTTGGGCCTGGAGGGGAGGGACCAGTGCCAGCTGCCCCTGTTCTGCCTGCCCGGAGGATCGGTCAGGAGAGCCCACAGCCTCGCTTTTTTCTGGACGCACTGGTGAGTCCGAATTTGAACACACACACATGTTCAGTGAAGCCCGCCCAGGTTTCTTATCGGTGTCTTCTTTCCCTGGGAACAGGAAGAGGTGGCCGCTTCTCAGGCCACATACAGGATGCTGGCAGGGGGCTGAGAACGGCTTTGACTTCTGGAGCTAGAAGGCTTGATGCTGCGAGTGCCCGGCCAGCTGCAAGGCCTGGGGCAAGTTGCTCGCCTGCCCACACCTCTGTGAGTCTAAAGGGGGTCGTCCCTGTGAGAGCTGTTGGGGGCCACTGATCCAGGAGGACGCTGCAGTGGGAGAGCTCCAGAGGTGGCCGCTTGGACCTCCTGAAGCTCCCCCTGGGGGGCCCTGGCCGGCTGCAAGGGCCCAGCTCCAGCGGGACTTTCGGATCAGGAGCCTCTCGTGATTCCCGTGCTCACAGAGGCCTTTTGACACGGTCCACTTTCTTACAGGAGTAGAGAAAAACCACTTCCCCGGTTCTCTCTTGGACATCAGTGCCTCAGGGTGGGGAAAACGCCCTCTTTAACGCATTTGGGACGCATCCTTGGACACGGTGGGGAGAAAATCCCTGCTCTCACAGGGAACTTTACGAGGAGGCCTCGTGCTCACAGGGCCTCTGAGTCTCTGAGCGGCAGGCCCGCCACGGCATCCGGCCGCTCCCGGGGGCCTGGGCCTCTGGAACCGCACCAGGGACCCTTCCCCGGGCACCATCTGTGGTGGGGGTGGGGGTCAGAAAGTGCTTATTTCCCTCCTTGGGCAAGAACTGAGGGGCCAGTCCTATTTTACAAATCCAGCATCAGCTTGCCAGTGAGTCATTTCTTTGGGAGAAAGGTGCTTGACGCCAGATCAAAGGAAGGCACGAATAGCACTGTCCTGACGACTCCATAAAGGCAGGCTCAGTCTTCGTGGAGGTGACCTCACAGGCAGTGCCAGGGGTGCCCTGGAATGAATGGGGAAGGGGCGTGGCCAGGCCGGGGTGAGGTCTGCCCCTGAGGCCCTGACAGTTATTAGGAGGCTCCTCTTTTGAGCGGTGGCTAACCGGGCACCCAGGGGGCCTCGCTTCCCGGCCAGGCGCCTGCATGGCTGCTCTGGGGGCTCAGAGGAACCATGGGCTGGAGTGAGCAGAGGATGAGGCAGTACGGGCTGCTCAAAGGGGACCTGGCTTTGCATTCAGTCGGACTGCCAATTCCTGGCTGTGTGACCTTGACCAGTGTCTTAACTTCTCCGAGCCTCAGTTTCCTCATCTGTAAACAGGTGTGAGAAAAAACTACTACCAGTTTTTTTCTGTGAGTGTCTAGCAAGGGGTGGGTGCTCAATTAACCACTGCTGTTTCCTGCTTTCCTCTGTTGTCCTCACCTGACGATGGGCCTCCCTGACCTCACTGGGCCCCCCGAGGGTGTTTGGAGCTGGGTACTTCCTGACTTCAACAATTAAAGACTGGGGTGGGTCCATTTCTCTGCCCCTTCCTGAGGGCTCCCAAGCCAGCCCAGGAGGAGTAGGGGAGGCAGAGGCAGGAGCAGGCCCCACCCTGGGCGGAGGTGCCCCATGCAGGGCGCAGCTGCAGCAGCGTGTGGGGCCTCAGGGCCTCGCCGGCGGGTCTCACCTGATGTGGTTGATGATGAGGTTTGTTGGGGGAATGAAGAAGTCGTCCACTCCTGCAAAGGGCGTGCGGATGAGGTGCTGGCCCTGCCCAGTGCTGGCTTCTGTGATCACCTGTAACACGGAGCGTGAGTCCTGTGAGGGCCCATCCCAGTGGGGGGCTGGAAACCTGGGGACCCCTGCACACTCTGGGGAGACCCCCAGCAGACATGCTGCAGAAATTGTGGGTAAGCCAGTCTTGGGGGCGGGGCAAAAGCAGAATAGGATGTCACAGGCAGGGACCTGAACGTCCCCAGGGAAGAAGTGGCGGGATGGGAGTGGATGCCTGAATGGTATCCACTGTGGTATCCAGAGTGGATGCCTCTGCTTAGGCGTGACCTGCCACTCATTGTCCGCTGCGGTGACTGCAGAGCAGGGGCTTGTGGGGACCGTGTTGGACTTGTGTTGGGGCTTCAGAGGGCGGCCCCCAGAACTGAAACATCACCCCGCTCAGAGACTACCTGCCCTACAGCAGGGAAGCCCACCTTCTCAACACCTAGGCTCCCCCAGGGAAAAGGGGAGAGCTTTTAAGTAATGTGTGACAGATTACTGGCTATGTTCCTTGGATGGCTGGTGCCTGGGCTGGTTTGTTGGGAGTCTCTGTCACACTCAGCTCGCCGAGGCATTCCCAGGGAGCTGTGTCTTCATGATTCACCAGAGAAAGTAGGAACTGGGCGGGGATTCCGGGCAGGGATGCTGGGCATGCGGATAGAGGCCTTGCGAGTACGAGGCTGTGACAGGTTCTGGTGTCAGAGAGGGGACTTGCTGTGAGAGGTAGGGAATTGGGTCCTGTGTTTGGTACAAATTGGTGGTGACAGAGCATGGCTGCCTCGGTTTCCCTGAGGTTGTGCTTTCTCCCCCGTGGACATGGCAGGAGGTGACCAGAGCCATTTCCTGGGGTGTATCCTGCTGCTCTGCTTCAGGGACAGGCACGTGGGCAGTGCAGAACAGAGTGCAGCCATGTCCGAGGTTAGAGAGGATGGGAGGGTGGTCTGGGGCTCCTGCCAGAAAGCTCCCTGCACTCAGGCCGGGCATCTGCGCCGGAGCTCCTGAGGCCTGGGCTGGGCCGGCCAGACACCGAGCCAGACAGACTGCATCCTCCACCTTCTACACGTGCTCATCAGCCTCCAAGTCCAATGCCATTGCCCAGAAAGGTGGCAGACCTGCAGCCAGGTGAGGTGCTCAATCAGGTTGAGGGCCCCAAGGACAAGCCCAGACCCCCTGAACAGGACAGAAGGCAGAGGACCCTAAACAGGGAAGTGAGACACTTCTGTGGCCACTTCCTGTTGTGGCCGTGTGCACACAAGGAAGGATCCAGATTTCTGCAGCCTCGGGCCAAGGACAGTCATTGGGGGGGGGGACGGGCGTGGGGAGGGACAGTCATTGGGCGGGTGGCTCGCTCTGTGACTTCTGTGGCCTGGAGCTCTGCATGCTTTTTCCTTTTGCGAATGGGGTTGCCTCCTGGCTCTGACTTTTACCATGAGAACAGCAGTACCTGGCCGCCTCCTCAGGCGGGCGTGGGGCTTGAGTCTTTCCCCAATCAGTTGCGTGAGGTTATTTCCCTGTGATTTAGCAAAAATGGCCAAGTGACACTTCCATGGCGGGTCTGTGAGGAAAAGCTCAGAGAACTGGGCACGAAGAAGGATCAGCATCAGGAAACTGACTTTGAGAGTCCGCAGGAAAACGCCAGAGAATTCCGAGGAGCTGTATGACCCTTGCTCAGTAGGTAGCAGGCCTGTCATTTTGGCTTGTAACAGAGATGGGAAATGACGGGCTGTCAGCAGCTGGTGCCATGCGCACCTCGCCACTTTGACACCCTGTACTCAGAGGTCACTGCATGAAAACACGGTACTGCAGGCCACTGAACTGATGTGGCATGTCAGCCTTGTGGCTCCAACAAGTCACACCCCCCTTTGGCTTGTGTACTAGCATGTGGCTGGGTATCTCAGTGGCCCCAAGGTAACTCCCCAAATTTACTGGGTCTATGAGCTCGGCGTGGGAGGGATACTTATGTAGCCGGGTATCAGAGGTCATTTGGTAGTCAGCATGGGGTAAGAAAGACTGGGCACTCCATAGAGGGAGGATAAGTCAGCCACGAAGTGACATTTGGAGAAGGGCAGCGGACCAGGCATCCAGTGGGACAGGCTGAGAGGCCGCTGAAAGCTGGGCATGGGAGTGAGTGGGCCAGACAGTGCTGGGCCAAGGCCCAAACTCTGGCTGCTGGGGGTGGCCTCCTGCATCGAAGCACCTTCCTGTGGTCACAGCAAGGTTTGCAGCCAGTTCCTTAGTGCTGGGTGTTTAGAAACATTAGAATGTTATTTTAATGGTTTGCAAATATAAACAGCACAGGAACATAATGTTGTAACAAAATTTTTTATTCACACCCATGATCACTGCTTTGGGATAAGTTCTGGGAAGTCAAGTTGCTGGGTCAAAAATCACTGTTTTGAGGCTTTTGGTCCACATTTCAAATTGCTCACCGCAAAGCCTATGCCAGCTGACCTTTTCTGGAAGCAGTTTTTGGAAGTGCTCATTTCCTTAACCCCAGACGACACCGACAAAGGTAAGTTTATTCAATCTATTTCATTTTCTTGTCATAGTGCATTTCCCAGAGTTGCCAATTATGGTGATGGTGGACATCAGGGTCTAATTACTGAAATTAATTAAAATGCTTTTAGTGCTTTACCATTTAGACAAAATTTGCTCTTGGTTTCTGGGAAATAGTCTTCATCATATTTAAGGAATTTCCTTTCAGCCCCATTTCTAGGTATTTTATTAAGAATGTCCACTGCATTTAATTAAATGTCTTTTCAGCATTTATTGGAAATATCACAGGGTTATTTTCTTTTTCTGTTTTAATTTGTTTGTGTTACGTGTAATGCTGACTGGTTTCCTGGAAGTGGACCGTCATTGCCTCTGGGAATGTGTTCCCTGCCCACGAGATCGGATGCACGGCTGGACTCCACTTCCACACCATGGTTAGAATTTTGTTCATGTATTTTTGAGATTAAAAACAGTATTAAGAGTTATAAACTAATCAGTTTTCATAATTATAAAAATATAGGCTATTTAAAATGAAGGAGCTGTACATTTTTTTCTCTTGTGGACTGAGATAATTTAAATAATATTAAAATTATATTTTGAAGGGCTGAGAAAACTTAGATGTACATTTTTTTAATGATAGATCTTTAATCTCATAGAAGCCTCTCCTAAGATAATTGTTCTAGTTTTTTTCCATTTCTTAGGTCAGTTTTTTTCTTACATTTTGTAATAATCATGCATTTATTTTTTTAAATTTTATTTTTATTTTTTAAATATATTTTATTGTATATAATTTATTTAAAAATATATTTTATGTTACAGTTGTCCCATTTTCCCCTCTGCACTGCATACCCCTTCCCACCTGCATTCCCCGCCTTTGGGTCGTACGTACAAGTTCATGTATGTCCATGGGTCGTACATAAAAGTTCTTTGGCCTCTACATTTCCTATACTATTCTTACCCTCCCCCTGTCTATTTTCTACCTACCATTTATGCTTCTTATTCTCTGTACCTTCTCCCCCTCTCACTTCCCTGTTGCTAACCTTCCATGTGATCTCCATTTCTGTGATTCTGTTCCTGTTCTAGTTGTTTGCTTGTGGGGTTTTTGTTTGTTTGTTTGGTTGGTTGATTGTTAATAGCTGTGGTTTTGTTGGCATTTTACTGTTCAGATTTTTTAAATCTTTTTCTTAGAGAAGTCCCTTTAACATTCCATATAGTAAGAATTTGGTGGTGATGAACTTCTTTAACTGGCCCTTATCTGGGAAGCACTTTATCTGCCCTTCCATTCTAAATGATAGCTTTGCTGGGCAGAGTAATCTTGGATGTAGGTCCTTGCCTTTCATGACCTGGAATACTTCTTTCCAGCCCCTTCTTGCCTGCAAGGTCTCTTTCTCTTTTGAGAAATCAGCTGACAGTCTTATGGGAACTCCTTTGTAGATAACTCCCTTTCTCTTGCTGCTTTGAAGATTTTCTCCTCATCTTTATGTTGGGTAATGTAATCATGATGTGCCTTGGTGTGTTCCTCCTTGGGTCCAACTTCTTTGGGACTCTTTCAACTTCCTAGACTTCCTGAAAGTCTATTTCCTTTGTCACGTTGGGGAATTTTTCCTTCATTATTTGTTTAAATCAGTCATCAATTTGTTGCTCTTCCTTTTCTCCTTTTGGCACCCCTATGATTCGGGTGTTGGAACGTTTAAAGATGTCCTGGAGGTTCCTAAGCCTCTCCTCATTTTTTTGAATTTTTGTTTCTTCATTCTGTTTTGGTTGAATGTTTCTTTCTTCCTTCTGCTCCAGACTGTTGATTTAAGTCCTGTTTCCTTCCTGTCACTGTTGATTCCCTGTAGATTTTTCTTTATTTCACATAATGCAACTTTTATTGCTGCCTGGGTGTTTTTTATGCTTCAACTCACTGTTGAAGTACCCAGTGAGTTCCTGGAGCATCCTGATCACCAGTGCTTTGAACTGTGCATTTGATAGGTTGGCTATCTCTTGGTCACTTAGTTGTATTTTTTCTGGAGCATTGATCTGTTCTTTCATATGAGCCATTTTTTGTCTCTGCACATCTGTAGTAAAGGGCGGAGCCTTAGATGCTCACCAGGGTGGGGCAACCCACATTCCTCCACAGTGACACTGTATGTAGGGGAGGGGTCTGAGAGGGCACAGTGCCACTTGCCCCGCTCTCTTCTGGTTTTCAGTTACTTCCCCCACTTCCCACAAGCAGATTGGGCCCTTCTGGTGCTGATTCTGGGTGGGTGGGCTTGTGTACATTCTAGGACCATGTGGGTCTCTCCAATGGACTCTCCTGTGAGACTGGAGTTTCTCCCACTGCCACAACCCACACAGGTGTTTTCAGTCAGAGGTTTAAGGCCTTATTTGCCCCCCTGGAACCCTGGGTTGTGTGGTCTGTCTGGCTCCCCAATTGTTCCTCCTGGTTTATCTGCATGCAAATGTGGGCCTGCCCGCTCTGCCACCTGCCACCTGCCTGGTCCTTAAGCTGCGCCTTGCCATGAGTCCTCTCTGCCCAGCTGCCCATCTCTGCCCCTTCTAATGGTCTGGGTGTTTCTTCTTTAACTCCTTGGTTGTTGGACTTCCATACAGTTCGATTTTCTTGCAGTTCTGGTTGTTTTTTGTTTTTAAATTTGTTGTTGTCCTTCTTTTGGTTGTGCGAGGAGGCACAGGGTGTCTACCTATGCCTCCATCTTGGCTGGAAGTCTAATCATCCATTTCTAATAGGTTTTAAACCTTGCTGTCCCCGAATTGCAATGTAGCATTATTTTACAATTATTTCATTCTCCTGTGTCTGCAGTTATATCCCTCCCTCATTCTTCATTGTGTCTATTTTTGTTATTTTTGCTTTATCAGGTATGAGAAAGATTTATCTGTTTCTCTATTTGTTCTCTTATTATTTTCTTTCTATTAATTTCAGTGTTATTTATTCTTATCGGTCACTTTGCTCTTTTTCTAATTTCTTAACACAAATACTTCCTTTGTGCGCTTCTAAGGCACAAATATTCCTTGTGTATAACCTTTTCTGTCTCCCATAGGTTTTAGTGTGAAATGTTCTCTCCTTCATTGCTTTTGAGATTGTTTATAATTTCCCTTTTAATTTCCTCTTTGATCTAATAATGATCTAGGAGTACTTTCTTATTAGGTCACATTTTAATTACTTCTAATTATCAGATAATGTAGCCTATAACGTTTGCAAAATCCGTAAATGTTTTCTTTGTGATTACCAGTATAGTTATCTATATGTGAACATGTGGAAAACTATTGGCAGATGAAAGGTTTCCTATAAATTAATTAAACCAAGTTCCTTATTCATATTATTCAATTTTCCCATGTCATTATTTTGTCCCCTTAGTAGGTACAGTTTACTGTATTTTGCTGTGTATAATGCACACTTTTTGCCCAAATTTTTGAGGGAAAAATAAGGATGCACATTATACATGGGCATAATGATTACACACCACGGGCACGATAATCCTGTGTACGACACGCGCAAAGATGTGGGTGTGCGTTGGACACAGCAAAGCATCGGTCAGCACAGTTCACATTAAATTCCCTTTGTGTTTTTAACTGCTCTTGTTTTACGTGTATAGTCACCATGTTTCTGGATATCTACTAGCGGTCATCACTCATGTCTGTCCTTATGCCGGTGACCCTTCAGCTCTGCCTCGTGTGATAACAGTATCACCACCTGTACATACATGTTCCCCTGTCCATCCGTCACTATTTCTACCCCTTTAAACTAAATCTCTTCTTACCATCCTGTGTGTTTCTTGTAAACAAGTTACGGTTTTCTTTTTTTTCCCTTCATGTTTTTAAAGCCTGGTGTGATCATCCCTGCTTTCAACAGGAGAACTCAGTTTGTCCCATCTGGACTGGGATGCTTGGTTCTAAGCTGTTGATGTCAAACATTCTCTATAACCTCTCCTATCCCAATGGGATGGCATTTTTGAGTATTCTTCCGCCTCGTCTCTCCACTCCATATTCAGTTTTACTGAAATAACTTATCTGGAGTTATGTCCGGTATCAGAATTTCTCTTTCAGTGTGTTTCTTTTCAGAGTCTCTGCTAATTCGAACATCCTTATTTGAGCACCTGTTGTACATTTCTAGATGGTGTCTCCTCATCCATCTTACTTTTAATTTTACGCCTTCCTCTCCAGGTTCCTTCTGTACAACTGTCTCATCTCTATCATTCTCCATCTTGCTGTCTCTGATCTGGTTCCTCAAACAGGCTCCTCAGGGGGCCCCGTGATGAGTGACGCGCTCTCTGGATTCTTGCACATCGCTGTGTCTTTCGTCCTGACAGGTAGATGATATCTTGGTGTGGGCTATGGGATTCTTGGGTGTCACCCCTTTTATCTAAGTAGCATGTTTGTGTGACTGCCACAGTCTTCCAGCTCCTGTTGCAGCCACACCATCCAAGGCCCGAGGGACTGTCATTCCTGCTGCTGGTCACTGGTGCCATCTGCCTTGTGAGGCTTCTTCCCCTCTATTCTTTTACCAACAACGGCAGGGAGGTGTCATTTCTCAGTTTAGCTTATAAGTTGTAGATCCTTTTCAATCTACATGACTATATTTTGTAACTTGGTAATTATTATTCTAAATTTGATGTCAGACTCCATTCCAGCTGTTTCCTTCTCTCTTTCTAAGCTTCTGGTGAACTTCTGAGACATCAAGTCTCAATCTCTTCATCTCTTTGGTCTGGGATTTGAGATCTTTCAGGCAACTATTTGGGTCTCAACAGAAACTCTGCATTTCTGAGCTTACCTACTGCAGTTGGAAATTAGAGAATCATTTTTGTTCATTCTTAGTTCTGGAAGGACCGCTGGTGGCTGCTCCTCTCAGGTTTCCATAAGCACATTCCTAGAGCTCCCAGGGGGACCGATGATAACACTGCAGGTTTACCCTCTACTCTGAACAACCTTTATTCAGGCTCCTATGTCCTCTGATGGGTTGTTGTTATTGTCATCAGCTCACAGGGGCTCAGGACTGGTTGACGAGCCCATCAAGTGACAATAGGTTCAGTTTATAGGAGGTGAAGTCGTGTCCTCCCCCTGGTGCCGCCGAGGAAGGCAGGCTGGTGGCCAGTCCCCGGGAGGAAGCCTCTCGAGACCCAGGTGTCCCTAGCCTCTCACCAGTCCTGGGGACAGGGTGAACTTGGTTCCAGCTGCAGCCCTTCTCAGCTGGGGTTCTGAGAGAATTAAACCCTCATGCCCGGGGCGTCCGTTGTATGTAATGAATTAACTTTTCTGTGCATCTAGGATGGTTCTATGCACCATTTTGGGGGAGAATTGAGAAAACAGGCATTCCAATCACTTTTTGTACAGCGGAATCCTCTCATGTGTCTTTGATGAGAAAGGCCGAACCAGGCGCACTCAGCACAGGGCAGCTGTGGCTCTTCCCTGGCTGGCGGAGGGAGGAACCCCACAGATGTCGGGGCCCAAGCTCTTCCCAGGAGGTGGTAACACGGCTGCAGAGCCTGCTGCTGGGGTTGGACCGTGGGCAAGTCACCCAGCTTTTCTGAGCCCCAGCACAATGGATGCATGCAGTAAACACGCTTCTGCTAATGGGCGTAATTGCTGCTGCTGCTTTTCCTTGCCCTTCCTTACTGGCCGGTATCTGGTGCTTGCTTCGACTCTAGTTCTCCAGCCCGTCCAGCGCAAGGCAAAGTGAGACGGTCTCCCTGTTTCCTGCCTGCACCCCACACTGCTGCTTGGCCCCAGGAGCCTCATTCTGGTCCTGGCAGCACCAGCCTCCTATCCACGCCAGTGTCACTCACTGTCTCCAGCAGCAGGCCTTGCTGGACACACCCTGCCAGTCACCCGAGGCTGTTTCTACTCTCTCCTCCAGCCTTGATGGGCAGGTTTGGATAGGTGTGGTTGGCCGCTAGGGAAGTGGGAGAGCGTTAAACAGGGAGCAAGGCTGTTCCTGAGTGGGTAGGTGCCGCCTACTGTGTTCAACGTACCTGGAGGCTTGGCCGGGACTTGTGCTGGTCCCCCCAGCTCAGGACCCACACTTGGTCATGTGACTTGTCATAGGACAGCTTGGTCGGCAGAGGGTCCACACCTATGGACTTGAAAAAAAATAATGACCAGTTGGTCGTGCTTGTTGTAGAGGCTGCCACAGCGGTCCTTTCTGGGTTCTGTGTGTGGCCGTCACCCCTGGGGGCGCAGAGGCCAGCCCAGCATCCTTGCCGGTGAGGCTGTTTGGGAGCCCAGTGCAGAAGCCTCCCTTCTGGGTTCGTCTTCGGAGAGACCCAGAGAGTCTTGGCAAAAGCCCAAACACTCCATGCAGGAGCCAGCTGAGGACCCTCCCACCCCCTGGAAGTCTCTGGGCCCCTTAAACCCTCCGTGGCCCGGACACTGGGCAGGGGGCCTTCCCCCGGGTCATCAGCATCTCACTCTGAGCTCATCCATGATCACTTCATCTTTGCACATAGCCTCTGTCTTGCACATCCTTCCGAGGCAGCTGCTGGGACTCAGACTACAACGCCAGGCAGTCTCTCCACTGCCGTCCCCTGAGGGCGGAGCCTACCCTGCAGCCTGTCAGTCGGAGACCTTTCTCTCTTCTGCATAGAACGTCGTTTTATAAGTTCTAACACACTGTGCTGCCCTTGCCACTGGACTAGGACCCCTGCTCTTCTTCCATCGCTAATGTCCTAGCCACTCCCTGTGCGCACTCACCACGGGACACCCGGCTCCCTGCCTTCCCTTCTGGGCACTTGTTCCTCGGGTTTGGTGCCTTCAGACCCACACAGAGGGTTCACCCAAAGCCCTGCTTTCTCACGTCCTTCTTGGTTTCGATGGTCTTTTCTTCCTCCGCACTTCAGCCACCATAACTGAGACCTTGTCTACAATTTCTGAGGTTTCAGTTTCAGCCAACCCAACTCTAGCTTTTCTGACTTTAGGGGAGAAAGCTCTGTGGGTCAACACTTCTCCAGAGACTCGCCTGTGGACTCCCCGAGTCTTCTTTTCCTCCTTCCCACCAGGTTTCTGGCTTCGTCTCTCCCCGGCCGGCTCTCGCTCTTCGGGTCAGATTCCAAGGGCCATCTTCGTGACTCTCCTCTTACCCGACATAGCAGCAACATTCCACAGGGTGAATTATTCCCTTTCAGAAACATTTTCTTTGCTCAGCCTCCCACCTCCCTAAGCTTGTCTTCCTCACCCTGACTTCTGAGTGCCGGCATGTCCCTGGCCCTCCGTTTTGACCTGCTCTCGTCTGCATCCTTTCCCCGATGAGCTCACCCAGTACCAGGCTGTAAATAACCTACTGTATGCCGATAACTCTAGAATTCATCTCTCTGCCGATGATCTCAACATTCCCAAAGCCGAACTCCTGATGTTTGCTCATCCCTGATGCAATGTATTTTGCTTTTTTCTCCATTCATCACCATCTTTGAAGTCTCCTTTGACTAACCCCCTGTTCTCTGAAGCCTCAGGTAGAGGCTGTTATTACCTTCCTGTGCTCCACACATCCCAGGTCCTTTATTCGTGTCTAGGGCTATGCCCCGTACCCCCCATCTCCCAGCTTCCTGGCTGCTTCCCTGAACTTCCCAAAGGCTTGCGGCTGGCACTGCCTCCCTCTACCCAGTGCTTTGGAACCCACCAGCAATGACACCACGCCGACACCATTTCTAGTTTCTTATATACCCTCTTTTAAAAATAGCCCCTGACGACACCTCTCTCTTCCAGATGTCTGCCTACCCTCTTCACAGCAAAACTGCCCTGAGGTTTGGACCGTAGCCATTCTCTCTTCTTTCTGCTTAACCGTTTCCATCCTAGAGCACATTCTCATTCGAAGCAAGAGTCTAATAGATTTTTGCCTCATGGCTTCAAATTCAGAAAAGTTTCCAGGCTCCACATGCTGAGGTGCCGAGGAAAGGGTCCTGAAGAGGCTGCGGGACCAGCAGCGAAGCCCTGCAAACACTCCGCCTCAGCTCCCGCTCAACGTGCTGACTGATGATGTTGACGTGGTTCATTCTCTGCTCTCTCTGCCTGGCAGAAGAAATGCGAATCCTTTTTGGTGGGTGAGAGCCATCCCAAATCTCTGAACTATTATATATGGAAGTGTTTTGCATCCAAGAACATTACTAGGCGTTCCAAAATGCAGACTCTATGACTGAAAACATCATAAACAAGATGATAGAAACAGACCCACAGGTGACCCATAAAAAATGTAGTTTGGAGTTAGGTTGACATTTTCAAGTAAAAAACGCAAAGCCTAGAATGAAGAACTCAATAAATAGGTTTTGTTAAGGCCCATATTAGACACAGAAGATAGAATTAGTGAACCGAAAGGCTGACAGAACATTTCCAGGCTGAAGCTCGAAAGGGGAAAAAAGAATGGACGATCAGAGTGGGAACGATAAGTGAGATACAACAGAAAGGCCCAACTTAAAAAAAAAACACCAAAACCCAGAATTTGTAAAGACAAAGCAAGGGAGCATGACGCAGCCTAGTATCTGAGGAAATAATGGCTGAGAATTTCCCAACATGAGGAAAAATTTCCATCCATACATTCCAGGGCCTCTGAAAACTCCAAGTCAAAATAAATACACAGGACTCATTACCTGGCACATTGTAGCAAAACTGCTAAAGACCAAGGAAAATCTGAAAAGGAGTCGAAAAAGTGATACATTACCTTCAAAAGAGCAAGAGTGACACGGACAGTTGACCTATTACCGGAAGGAATGGGAAGGGAATGGGGAAGCGTCTTAAAATGCTGAAATGTACAATTGCCAAGGCAGAATTCTGCCGCCACTGAAAATATACTTCAAAAATATAGGGCAAAGGTTATTTTCAAACAAGCAAAAACCATGGGAATCTGTTGCCAGTAGCCCTGAGCCAAAAGAACAAAAAAACCTCATGCAGGTCGAGGGAAAATGATCCCTCAACACCAGACATAAGTAGGTGCTTCGGGAAGCAATAAAGAGCCACGGGAAAAGTAAATGTGCGGGTGAATGTAGATGACTACCGACTGTACGAAGTAATGAGTCAGCTCTTGAGGGGTTAAATTATATGTAGAGTCAAAATCCATCCCTACAATAAAGCAACAGGCTGGGGGAGCGGTGTGAAGGGGTGAGTGTTCTGTCATTAATGGGGAAGCGAAGCCGTCCTGCGTGGGAAACTGTGTTGAGGCGAGGATGCAGGCAGTGAGCTCAATGGTGGTAATGACAATAACATAAAGGAATGAACCGTCGGCACGGTAATAGAGGGAAAACGGACTAATAAAAATGTCTGACTAGTTCAAAAGCAAACAGGAGAGAAAAGCAACATAAACAGGTCAAAATAAAACAATAAGATACTAGATAATACTATATAAATTAAAAATGAAATATAAGTGGATCACACTCTCCAAATAAGAGACCAAGATTATTAAACTAGATAAAATCCCAAAACCAAAAGACTAGCTGTGGCTTTAAAAAGACTCCCTTAACTATATGGGCATGGAGAGGTTGAAGGTAAAAGGGGTAGGAAACTGCACCACAATAGCCCTAATTAAAATAAACCTGATTAGCTGCACTGAGACGGAAACGGACTTTCGGGCCAGAAGCGCTGTCAGGATAGAGAGGAGCATTTTAGTGGAACAAGGCACCTTCCCGGGGGTGTTACAGGTGGGACCTGGAACACAGTCACGGCGGGCGTGTTCAACACACCTCGCAGCAGCTGACAGATCAAGTGGACAAAAAAATCTCTGGTACTTTAAATTATTCAGAGCATGTTCTCTGGTCAGGGAAATCAATAACGGAAAGAAAGTGAGAAAGCCCCCTGTTGTATTTGCCAGGAGAAACCGCTGTGTTGGTTATACCCAACCTCCTCCCTGTGGTGAGTCCGCAGCAGCGCAGCTGAACACCACGGGCGGGAGAGCCCGCCCTGCTCACTCACCCCGCAGCGACCCCACGTTGCCTTTCCACGCACAGTCCTTGCTGGCCTTCGGGATGGCCCAGCGGTCTTATCACACCCCGGGGCCAGTGGGTCTCACAGCAACTGTCTCCTCCCTCCTCAAACCTCCAGCCTTGGGGATAATTCTCCTTCCTGCTCTGAGAAGCTCAAGGCAACCAGAAGGGAAGGTCAGCGACAACCAGTGACCATGCCACACACTTGCCCCTGCGCCCTTGTGCTTTGCTTCCTCCTCTCCCAGTGAGAGAACAGGCCTTTATCTATGGCCAGCATCTCCGCTCCTCTGCCCTGGACTTTGCTGATGCCTGCCTAGTCCCAGGAGGCAGAAAAGGGGGAAGACTTGTGGGAACAAACCTTCCTATTATCATACAAACGCTGTGATGTCAGCTCTTCTAAAAACAAAGGCCCTTCCACATCCTCTTCCAGTGGCTTGTCCCCCTGGTCCACCAGCAGGGTTCCCGCCTTGACAGCAAACCCCCTCAGAGCCACTGTCTACATTCCCAGTCCCCACCTCCCTGCTCACCAGGCTAACTTGGACCTGCCCCCTTGGGCTTGAGTTCCCTCATCCCCACCCTCTCTGCTCACCCTGTCAGTCACCCGAGGCTGTTTCTACTCTGCCAAGGTGAGTCTCGTGGCAGCAGGTCCAACAGTCCGTTCTCAGTTTTCATGACCCAGATGCTGTCTGCAACATTCGCCACCTCTGACCAACCACGACCTCTCCCTTAAAACACTCTTTTCTTGGCTTCTGGAGTGAACCCTCTGTAATTTCCTTCCTACCTGTCTGCTACTCCTTTGGGTCTCCTTGCTGCTTTTTCTCTTCTTCGTGAGCTTTAAGTGATGACTTCAGGCTCCTACTTCCACCTCTCCTCTGTCTACACGACCCAGGCCCCAGTGCTGCTTTGTTCGGTTCTCCGGATTTCATGTGGCTCATGTGGTGGTGACACCCTCACTGACGTCTGGCTTAGGCCTCCCTCTCCTTTGCCTGTTTATCTAAACAGGCATACATCTCTTACTTGATATGTATATAATATTTCTCACATTTCCAAGCCCCTAGAACGGTGCTTGGCACCTAGCAGGTGGTCAAGACCCGCCGAACCACTGCACAGGCATCTCCTTCACGTCTCCCCTCCTACCTGACCTCCCCTCCAGCAGCTGGGGGGGTGGGTGCAGAAAGCAAAGAAGAACTTGGCAGGCTGTGCCCCAGGACCAGAAGTGTCCTCACCCCCTTAGACAGACATACCTGCAGGACTTTCTGGGCTTGCACATCGACCACGAGGACTCTGCTCAGTGCCGGCTGGGCCGCGTAGATGTACTGGTGCCTGACATTCACTGCCGACGCCCACTGGCAGGGCTGGGGGGCACCTCCTTCCTCTTGGGGACAAATTTCTTCCTGTAAAGGAGACAGGCCTCCATGTATAACCTCCCGACATCTCTCGATCTCCTGCCCCCTGACTCCTCTGCCCTTTCTTACTGCACTCAGACTCCTCTGGGCTCACAGAACGGGGCACACAGCCCCCCGCCTCACCAACTTTTCACCTAACGCTCCCCCACCTTCTGCTGCCTCCACGGCTCTGGATGGAGGCGGTGACGCCCTGGGCGGCCCTCTCCACCAGCGGCTTCCATGCTCACATGGTCCTTTCTCTCGGTGCGCATCTCCAGTGTGTTAAAAACTTCCATTCACGGCCAGACTCCTGAATGAATTCCCTACGTTTTTCCTCCGCTTCCTCGCCTTTCACGTGCTCCTTCCCCCTTCCCCCTCCGGCTTTAGTCCTCGCCATGGAGCTGCTGGTGCCCTCACCAAGGCTGGTGAGGTTAACCTCCCGCCATCACTTTAGTTGAACTGGGGCCTCGCCCGACACTGCGGACCATTCNGCTCACATGGTCCTTTCTCTCGGTGCGCATCTCCAGCGTGTTAAAAACTTCCATTCACGGCCAGACTCCTGAATGAATTCCCTACGTTTTTCCTCCGCTTCCTCGCCTTTCACGTGCTCCTTCCCCCTCCGGCTTTAGTCCTCGCCATGGAGCTGCTGGTGCCCTCACCAAGGCTGGTGAGGTTAACCTCCCGCCATCACTTTAGTTGAACTGGGGCCTCGCCCGACACTGCGGACCATTCCTTGGTTCTTTGCCCTCCATCCTGCCGCCCCCAGTGGCTGACCCTCGTCTGTGGCTGGAAGCTGCCGGGTTCACTCCTGAATGACGCCTCTTCTCTAAAATCACTCCCTTTGTGGGCCTCACCCGACTGAGGGCTGGAATGACAGTCTGTATGCGTACAACTCCCACATTTACATCCTCGGCTCAGGCCTCTTCCCTCAACTCCAGACGTCCCCGGCCAGCTCTGTAGCTCAACCTGATCGTTTAATCAGAGACACGTCCAAAACCAACTCTCGATTTTACTGTCCAGTCCTGCTCATTCCATTAGAAAAATGGCAGCTTCCTCCATTGCTTCACTTCCTTAGACCGAAAACGTTGAGGCCACCTTCGACGCCTCCTGTTCTCCACACACCCTCCCCTCTCACCCAACACATCGAAAATCATTTCAGCTTTACCTTCCAAAGATACCAGCTGCTCCTCACCACTTCCCCTTCTGTCAGCTTGGCTCAAGCCCCATTACATCACCTGAGTCACTGCTCAGCATCCTTGATGCCACCCTGCCCCCACCCGCCTGCCCTGCAAACAGAAACCACAGGGACCACTGTGAAAGCCAAGGTTATTTCTCTTCTCTGCTCCTCCCTCCCCAATAACTTCCTTTCTTGCTCAGGAGAAGAGCTGAGTCTTTCCTGAAGCCTACAAGGCCCTGCACACTCCAGCTTTCCTCTCCCTCGCTCGCCCCTCCTCCACGCACACTGACTGCTTGCTCTTCCTCTGTCCTGCCACCCTCCTGCACCAGGGCCTTTGCACTGGCTGTTCCCTGCGCCAGGGACACTCTTGGTGTACAGACATCTCTGTGGTGTATTCCCTCATGCCCTTCAGGTCTCTGTCATCACATGGATGGATCCTCATAGTAACCCCAACTTGCATGTGAGCAAGCTGAGGCTTAGAGAAGTTTGGTAAGTTTTCTAAAGCCACTAAGCCTGTTGAGGGACAGAGGTGGGATCTGAACCCAGGTCTGCCTGGCCCTGAAGCCGCGCCCTTCTCCACTGGTTGTGCGGCTCTCCCCACTGAGCCCAGCGCGCCTCAGATCCAGCAGAGAGGCCGAGGAAGGGTACACCGACCTCCTATTCACCCGACACCATGGGCTGAGGGTCGTTCCACTGTGACCCTCCAGTGGGGTGTTTGGAGATTCTCTTGATGAGAAAACTGTCATTTGGAGTTGTTCCACAGCTCACTGTGGTCTTGTGTGGCCTGTCACACCTTAGGACCTCTCTTACAGCACCTTGTTCTAATTTTTTTGGAAAACTGAGCCCAGGTTGGGACTGGAGGGGCTTTGCCTTTGCTACAGGGGAGGGTGTGGCCAAAAGGGATGGGGAGCCATTATTTAAACCTGACTGCTGGAGATGAACTAGGGCAGGGCCTTCGAGATCAGCTCAGGGCAGTTACACGGAGGGAAGAATTCATCACAGGTGACACATTAAAATAATAATTCAAATGAAGTAGGCTGGAAAACAGCTGTTCCCGAGCGATGCATGTGAGAAGTGCCACAGCCCGAGATGCACCCGCAGCTGGCAAAGCGGCACAGCCGACCTGTTTGGGGAACTTGCGGGGCCAAGCCCCTTCCTCCCTGGGCTCCCAGCCTGTCGCTGCTCCCCGCTGCTCCCCGGTTCACTCACTGTGTGGGGGCTCAAGGAGACGCATGTGGGGGCTGTGAGATGACGCTGGATCCACACCATAGCTAGGGATTAGTAGGTGGGGTCTGCCACCTCCTGGGAGGGATACCAGCGGGAGGGACAGCGTCCCAGGTGGGGTCAGGTGAGGCGGCACCGCCCTGGGCGTCCTCCCAACAGCTGGGCCTTGAGGGCTGCCAGGGCTTCCCTGGGTCTCCCACCAGCAGCCATCCTTCCGCCCCCACCCACTGAGTGTGATGCTGCCACTTCCTGCCGGGCCCTGTATTTTGCTCAGAGCACCTCAACCGCTCTGGGCCGTGTTTCCTGCTGTCACCCGGAGTTTCCTGGGGGCCGCCGGACCTGCGAGCTTGTCTCCTCTTTCGACAGGTTGAGCATCCCCTTCCTTTTGGAAACTTGGACGTCCTTGGGTCTGTGGCCCACGTGCTCCAGGCTTCCTTAGAGCTACTTCTTTTGCCTGTCAGAGAGCCCAGGCCTCTCCAGCTCACCACGCCTACCACCCCCACTGCCTTCTGGATGTTTCTATGCATGAGTCCCATGGGCATCTCAAACTCAGTGCATCATAGGCCAACCTCATCTGCTTGTCAGGAGCCTACAGTCCTACGCCTGGGTCCCCAGCACCCAACCTGGCACCAGCCTGGTAGAATGTTAGAGAATGAACAGAGTCCCCCACCCCAACTTGCTCCTCTCCTGTGTGAAGGGCACTTTCCTTCCGCTAGCAAGACTCTGGCTTACCCTCCGGTTCCCTGTTGATTCACCGCTGAAATCTACCCAATTCTCCCCGTTCCTGCGGCCACCGGCCGACCCAGGACACCACTCTCGCACCTGGATAACTGCAGCTCCCTTTGTGCTCCCGGGCTGCTCTACCGATCAGCACCCTCAGCTGACGGGGCTCAGCGCGGGGCTGCCCATGTTCCAGAGCAACCTGCTCACGGCCCGCCTTCGTGGGAAGCCCGTCCGGGTTCCCCAAGCTTTAGGGAGCCATTAGAACTCCTCACCGTCGACCCCCCAGCAACTGTCCTAATCTCAGGCCCTTCCCACATCCACACTTCGAGCTCGGCACATGGAAGACTTCCATTCCTGGGACAGGACATGTTTCACGTCTCTCCTCTCCATGTGCAGACATTTCTTCCAGAAACCCATCCCAGCTCCTACTCATTCTTCAAATCCAAGCCCAGGGAGCATGTGTCCCAGGGGCCTGCTCTGACTCTTCCTCCCGGGCCCGGGGACCCCCCCTCACTCCATCCCCAGGGCAGCGCGCACATCCTTCCAACAGCACCTTCTGGGCAGCCATCCACAGTGCTGTCCTGATCTGCCTCTGAACTTGGGGTGGCCAGACACCCATCGCATGCCCTGGGCCTCCCCTCGGGCTCAGTGCGTGGAGTGGCTGCCTGATAAAGGGATGGGTGTGTCAGTGCTCAGCCTCAGGTCTTTCTTTCTTGGCCTTGGGGCAAACTTGGAGCCACACCACTTGTAGCAGATAGATAGAACTTAAGAATCGAATGGCCTGCGCTGTGGAAGAGCCCCAGGCATGGGCACTTACGTAGCTCGTGACGATCTTCTCTGTGGGTCTGAGGTGCCTCTGGATCTCACAGTCCCCGGGGTGCAGGATGACAATGCCGTCATCGGAGAAGACGTAGAACACGTTCCCCACACTGAGGCCTGGGAAGAGCAAACACAGCCACAGTTACCTCCCTCCTAGCAGCTGGCCCCGGGGTGCGGGGTGACGAGCCACGTTGGGCACGCACGGAACCGCAGATCATGTGCATCTGGTGTGGCACCGAGGGCAAGTCCTGGTCAAGGTGGGGCAGGGTGTGTGGGGAGCATGGGGAGGAGGTGCCCTGAGGGCTGTCAATCAGTGTAGCATGTGGAGGGACCTGCAGTCCCCAGGTGCCCTCCCAGACATGCACATCAGTCAACTATGGCTAGTCACCAACCCAAGTTTTCAAATAAACGACAGCTTTGGCTTTGACCTACATTTGACCTTTCCTGTTCCGAAAGGCAAAGCTTCCCTTGGTTGTCCATTGTCCTCCACATTCAGAATGAATCAGAGGGTGCCCCAAAGGCAAAAGCTCTTATTTAAATAACACATTCAGGTGCGTAGGGCACCACTTCCTGGTATGTGGCAGGTGCTCGTTGGTCCAGACTCAGTCCCAGCCCGTCTGCTCTGGCGAACCCCTCCTCCAAGACTGCTGGCTCCAGCCTCTGCCCCAGCAGGGTCTCCCTGGCAGCCCTGCACCAGGTGACGGGGCCCAAGCCTGGTCGTGCCTGCCTGCCCACACCTACCCCGGCCAGGGCTGGGCCGTGTGGGAAGGAAAGGCCAAGGACCACCACTAGTTCAGCCTCCTTATTTTAAAGACAAAGAAACTGAGGTCCAGGGAGGCCACTTGCCTTTGTGCCAGAGCTGGGGTTGGACCCTGCGCTCCCACTCTGGGCTTTGTCCCCTCACTGCCTCTCCGTGAAAGGCACACCGGGCACCAAGATGGGTAAGGTTGGAGTCTTCCTCCCCCCTCTCACCCCCTTCATTTCTTTTGAAGGTAGAACAATAAAAAGTTGCCTATGAATTCTAAGAGAATGAAATATATTCAATAAATATGCAGAACACTCTTTCCTAGTGTGCAGAGAAAACCAGTGCCTTGCTGTAATTGATTATCTGGGTGAGTTTTTACCTGGAAAATGTTGGGAACAAGAACAATGGCCTCAGCACCAAGGAGCCTGAAACCCTAGAAGAGACCCTGTAAGCCAATAATCTGCCTCTGTGCCAAAAAAAAAAAAAACACGCCTGCTTGATGACCTGTATATAAGGACTTAGCTGTAAGCGCTAGGCGCGAATCCCTGACGAGCCCCCAGTGGGCACAGTGTCTCTGGAGGGATCGCCCCTGCGCAGGTTAAACTTGGCCAATAAATTAACATCTTTGAATCCCTGAAAGTCTCCAATATTTGTTCTCATGGTTGGTGGATCTAACAGAAAACAGTAAGACGGGCAGATAACGACCACCATCCCATTTGCTCCCAGGGACTCTGCAGGACCCTGGTGTCGGCACCCGTGCCTGTGGCTCCCAGTGGTGCGGAGGCCCCTGCCCCTGTGCCACAGCCTTGGCTGACTCTGGTTCTGTGCATAGAGGGGCTCCGGGCAGCAGGGTTCCTGCCGTCACAAATAGCTTGACCCCCCTGCCTCTCAGAAGCTGGCATTTCCTGGGAGTCTGCATAGCTCCCGATGGGACCTGAGTGCTGGGCAGCCCGTCCCCAAGAGCCAGAGGAAGCTGGCCACCCACAAGAGCCTCATCTCAGCCCCCAGCAGGACCTCCTTCTGTACACTCTCACCTGGCAACCCCCTGCCCTAAAACCTAGGTGCCCAAGCAGCACAAAGCCCTTGTACAACCGCAGGCCCCAGGCCCAGCTGGGGCTTCTTGGAAAATCGATGGCTGGAAGGACCAATGTGAGACTGAAGGCTTAATAGGGTCTCCATGGGGTTTGCAGCTGTAGTTACGTTTCAGGCTGAGCACAGTGCCTAGCGCGCAGTTGGCAGTGCAACATGAGACTAAACAAATTCTCTGGAACAAACAATTGACTTCACAGGAGACCCAGGCTCCTGATCCAGCCCCCTGGAAGGTTCTGTCTGAGCTCAGCTCCTCCTTAGGGGGCAGGAAGGCGCTTCCTTTGCTTCTGTGCGCTCTCATCAGCTCGTTTCTCCTAGGGAGGTGTGAGAGTGCCCTGGGCCTGCCAGCCTCTTTGTTTGTGCCTCAGCATTTCCCTGTCAGTGATGGCAGGGGAGGGTGCAAGCAGCTGGCTGGCTTCCCCAGGGCCATGGGGTTTGTTCGCTGCTGGGTGGTCTAATGCTAGTGCAGCGCCTGCCAGCCCTCAGGTACTGTGGGCCCTACGTGGGCCTCTGTAGCTGCATTTCACACGTCACAGGGCCTTGGGCACCTGGTGGGTCCCTTTGCTGTAACCTCACCTCAGAAAACACCACCTCGTCAACACACAGAGAGAAAGCTGTGTGCATTGTGGCCTGGGAGCTAGGGTCAGGTGACCTCAAGGGACAACTCTGCGTGAGTAGCAACTGTTGCTGTGACTTGTTCTTCCTGTGATTCCTAAAGCCCATTGGCAGCAATTCCTCACTTTTCCGGCTTGGCCTTTGTTTTGCTCCCAGCCTTACTGTGTAAGCCTCAGCGTCTGGTGTCAGAAAGCTGTTTTGAGACTTCCGCCAAGATGGAGGCATAGGTGGAAACACTGTGCCTTCTCCCACAACCAAGTTTGAATACAACAAAGGTTTAATAAACAAAGACACAGCCAAAGAACAGAAAATTGAACTATACGGAAGTTCAACAACAATGAGCTGTTTCAACCGGACCGGTAAGAGGGGCAGAGCCAGCAGCGGAGCAGGGTCGGGCAGGAAAGATCCTCCGACCCAGGCACGCAGGCAGCGCGGACCCAATCGGGGTAGGGGGCAGACTGACCGAGGTTGCACATTCGTGTACAGTGAGACGGACCACGCAGGCCCCAGTGGGCGAACCCCGTGGCGGAGGGCTGACCATGGTCGCACATTCTTGCGCAGTGGGATGGAACGCGTGGCCCAGGTGATGGTGGCAGCTGTGGCAGCAGCGGTAGGAGGTTGCAGATGGAACCGCCACTGCTCCTCTTCGACCCCGCCCCACACATACAGAGTCACAACCTAGCGACTGAGTTGCCCTGCTCTGGTGAATACCTAGGGCTCCGCTCCTGATACATAACAGGCACGAACAGTCCAAAAGATGGCGCAAGAAGAACTCAAAGCCCCAGAGCCGATAACTCTAAGCAAAAAAGAAATAGCGAACCTCTCAGATGCACAGTTCAAAATACGGGTGATCAGGATGCTCACAGAACTGGTTGATTTTAGTCACAAATTAGAGGAACATATGAAGGCTAAACTCATTGAAATGAAGGGAAATGCACAGGAAACCAACAGTGATGGAAAGGAAACTGGGACTCAAATCAAGGGGGTGGACCAGAAGGAAGGAAGAAATGACCAAACAGAAAAAAGTGAAGTTACAAGAATTCAAAAAAATGAGGAGAGGCTTAGGAACCTCCAGGACATCTTTAAACATTCCAACATCTGAATTATAGGGGTACCAGAAGGGGAAAAGAAACAGCCACGAGTGGAACACTTATTTGAACAAATAATAAAGGAGAACTTCCTCAGTCTGACAAAGGAAATAGACTTCCAGGAAATCCAGGAAGCTCAGAGAGTCCCAAAGAAGGTGGACCCAAGAAAGAACACACCAAGGCACATCATAATTACATTAGCCAAGATGAAAATGAAGGAGAGAATCCTAGAAGCAGCAAGAGATAAGGGGACAGTCACCTACAAAAGACTTCCCATCAGACTGTCAGCTGATTTCTCAAAAGAGACCTTACAGGCAAGAAGGGGCTGGAAAGAAGTATTCCAAGTCATGAAATCCAAAGACCTACAGCCAAGATTGCTTTATCCAGCAAAACTTTCATTTAGAATGGAAGGACAGATAAAGTGCTTCTCAGATAAGGTCAAATTCAAGGAGTTCATCATCTCCAAGCCTTTATTATATGAAATGCTAAAGGAACTTATCTAAGAAAAAGAAGATGAAAAATATGAACAGTGAAAGGACAGCAAACTCACAGTTATTAACAACCATGCCTAAAACAAAAGCAAACTAAGTGGACACCTAAAACAGGAGTGGAACCATAGAAATGAAGAACACATGGAGGGTTAGCAACAGGGGAGTGGGAGGAGGAGAAGTGGGGAGAAGGTACAGAAAATAGCATAGAGGGTAGGTAGAAAATAGATAGGGGGGAAGGCAAGAATAGTAGGGGAAATATAGAATCTAAAGAACTTGAGACACGTGGTTATAAACTAAGGGGGGGCGGAATGGGAGGAGGGGGGGTGTGCCCCTATTTATTTAAAAATAAATAAATAAATAAAAAAAAAAAGAAAGCTGTTCCGAGAGTGTGTGTGTGCCCGTGTGTGCATGCTGGACTGTGGGTAACACCATGCGACATTTGGGAGGCAAAATGAGACGATAAATATGCTGCTGCTTAAGGAGGGGGATTTTTGTGCTTAACCCCCAAATCACAGAGTGACTTCTGCAGCTGCTCGCACTCCCCTCTGCCACCGGAGTGGGGAGCCAACTCACGGGGCTGAACAGCTCAGGCGGAGGGTTCAGCGTTAGGGTGGGCGCACGCATGCGCGCCACCCCAAGCAGTGACCCAGGTACTGGAGGCCAGCTCCCCCTTGAGCCTGCAGGTTTTTGAAGCGGCCGCTATTGTCCATACTAGGCCATATTCAATGTACAAAAGTGGCAATTTTGAATGGCCCAACCTAATATCTAAAGATGGTTTGAGATAAATGCAAATTTAAAAAATGCATTCATTTAAAAATATACATGTAAATATATATTTACAGGAATCATGGTAGCTTTTTCCTTCAGGATTTCCTCAGAGTACACACTAAACCCTAACACCTACATCAGCTACTGGAAAAAAAATTTACACCCCAGATCCGACCAGGCCCCCTGCTGAGTGGTCCCCTTCCGGCGGGGGTGGGGGAGTGGGTGTGTTTCAATCAGCTTGGAATGGGAACTTCCCATTGCAAAATCCTAATGCAGGAGTGAGTGCCAAAGATGCCCGTAGGTTTTAAATCTGCTTCTCAGTGTGTGCCACTGAGTTTGACGTGGACCTCCCCCGCCCGTTGCATTTGGCACACAAACCCCACTTGTGGGGACCACTTGGCGGCTCGTGGAAAGGTGGCCCCTGGGGAACTACAGACACATGTGGGCACAGGCACGACACAGAACAAGGCTTGGTACCTTCCTCGCGCCAGAGGATGTTTGCCACTGCAGCCGCGGAGAAGCGGGGAGGCGGGGATCGTCGGAGGGAAGGAAAAAGAAGAAAGCAGCGTGAGAATCTTCTCTGCAGAGCTCAGTTCATGAGCACGTGCTGTCCAGTCCATCCTGCACCCGATCCCCACTGCTCACTGTCCCCACCGTCGACCTGGAGGGCGCTAAGCACATGGACACACACTCCCAGGTCTGAGGATCCTTTCAATCCCGAAGGAGCCCTTGAAGGCAGGTCCCAGGAGCACAGAAGCTAACAGGATTCCCTGCCTGCATGCATGACGCAAAGGGAGGGACAGCTCTCTCAGGCCTGCTGCGCTCCTCCTGATCTGAAACCCTTCTCATGATCTCCCTTGCTGAGAAAGACTCAGCTCGGAGTCTTTGACCCAGGGAATGAGACCGTGTCCGATACCCACGTCCTTGAAATCACACCAGCAGACCCACTACGGGCACAGTGGCTGCAAGGGAGAGCACCCTCGGCACCCAGGTGGGCTGTCACCCCTGGAGTGAAGGCAGGTGTGCATGGTCCTGTTCCTGGGCCATGGGGGGACAGCAGCCCCTGGGGGTGGGGAGAGCACGAGAACTTCTGCAGGTGAGGGCAGAGGTTCTGGTCACGCAGCAAGTAGGAGGCGGAACTGGGGCCAGGATATGTGAGCCTCCTGGTGGTCCTGGGCTGCCTGCTGTTTAGAGAGTTCCTCTATGTTCCCAGAGTCGTCCAGGTGGCCAGCCAAAGTCATCTCTCTGGGCTCCCTCTGCTCCCCTCTGGGCACACTCTGTCCCCAGGTTCGAGCACAGAAGGACAGGGTGTTACGCCGTCTTCAAGGGCTCGTGGCTGGTGGCTTTGGCCCTGGTCAGCTACTCTGCTCCCGGCCACCCCACACATCCCAGCCAGCTCAGCATGGGGCTCAGAGGCAAGTGTGGACTCACGGGTCTTCCTGGCCGAGTCTTCAATGAAGAGCGAGGAGATGTCTTCGTCCACGCCCACTTCGTTTTTGGCGATGCAGGTGTATGCCCCTGTGTCTTCGTACCGGACGCTGCCGATGTGGAGCTCACTCCCATTGGCTGCAGGCAGGACAGTGCTCAGGGTGGCCTGCTTAGCTGGGACCCCCCACTCCCTCTCTCCCTCCCCTTTCCCTTCATAGGGCTACCGACAATGTTGGTGTTAAAAACACAGCCTCTCAGCAGGGCCGAGGGTGGCCAGCCTCCTGGACACACACCCAGCAAAGGCCAGGACATCTGAAATGAACTGCGGGGGGCTGGGGACCTGGCTGGCAGCTTCTCATGGCTCCCAGAAAGCCTACGAGGCTTGTGTGAGCCCAGATAGTAGAGAAATTGGGGAGACATTTGTTCGCTCCCAACGTGGCTGACTTAGCAACAAGTCACCCCCTCCCTTCCATTCCTGGGGACAGTGTTGGCTTGAACTTGAGGAGAACAGCACAGAGACCTCAGGGCAGTTCTTACCTAAAAGGGAGAGCTGTTTGGACGTCTGGGTGGAGACGTCCATGCCATTTTTCAGCCATGTGATCCTGGGCATGGGAATGCCCTCTGCGTGGCACCTCAGGCTGGCCGCCACCCCTGGCTCCTGGGCCTGGGTCTCGGGGTAGACGCGGATGACCGGGGGCACTGTGGGTGAGAACCAGGGCCGGTCAGAGAAGGCCCCGCCTGGCCTCGGGCCTGCGGTGCAGCCCTGAAACCCTTCTCCAGGGAGGTGAGCCTGAGCCGGGAGGCAACGCTGGCTTCTCTTTGTAAGCAGCTTACAATCATCCTATTCAGCAACTCAAGCCCCAAAAGAAAGCTGTGAAATGGATGGCAGGCAATAAAAACATCAGGCTTTGCATCCTGTAATTCATGGCTTTCATCATTGTTCTAAATATGATCAGAAAGACATCCAAATATTTAATGTGGTTCAGCTGCTGCGTGTAAAGAGCAACCGCCACTGACATTTATTTCTGAATGAATAAAATGCAGATATATTGCTTCTGTTATTGGAAAGTCATTGGGCGGAGGCTTAATTTCTCTCAGGAAGTGCTTCTCAAAGTGCTTACGTGTGCTGACTGGCAGGCTGACTCGCTGTATCACTGCTCAGGGGAAGTCCACCGATTTCCCATGGGTTGTTTTTATTTCTCCACTTTTCTCATCCCCTGGAACGTGGGGAAAGGCAAGTGTGCCCTCCTGAACTCCCGACTCAGTCTTGGACCCTGGGAGTCAGCCTTGGGGCTGGGGTGTGGCCCTGGCCCACTTATCAGGTGAGCGTGCATGGGCCAGGTGTCGCCCTCCCTAGAACGCAGGCCTCTCTTACCTGGGCTGTGGGTGGGGAGGTGGCTGGAAGAAGTAAAGACTGTCTGGAGGTACTTGCGTCCTACCCCTAGCTTTGGGCCCAGGAAATAAAATCATTACCATTTTCAATGGTGATGGAATTGAGGGTCTCTTCCTTACTCACACATTTTGCTCTACATACTTCCCAAAAGGGTTCGTGAGAGCATATGCAGAGGCACCTGGATATTAAACTGAACAGAACAAAGCCTCGCACTTCTTTCGGAATGGAGGGGGGTGGGTTCTTCCTGAGCGGGGCAGCCGCTCATCTGGAAGCTCCTGTCGTCCAACAGCAGAAACCCTCCCGATCTGAGATTGTGGCAGGCCAGGTGGAAGCTGCACTCACCCCTCCCAGGACTAAACCAGAATCACAACCAAATTATAGAACCATCAGCCTGAATAAACAACTGAAGACTCACTGAACAAAAGACTTATAACCAAGAATTTACAGAAGAAGCTACATGGAGACTGGTAGGAAGGGCAGAGACAGAAACAAGGCTGGCCGCACACCCGCACGTGGTGGTTGAGAGTAGGGAGGGATATCTTAGCTGCAAAGGTCTCCCTGAGGAGTGTGGGGTCCCAACTCCATGCTGGACCCCCCAGTCCAGAGCATCAGAGCTAAGAAGAAGGGCCCGTATAACATCTGGCTGTGAAAATCAACGGGGATTCTATTTGCCAGGGAGAGACAGGAGTCTGCTAGACACCCAGGCACACTCTTAAAGGGTCAGTGCACAAAATCTCATGCATAGCCACACACCGTGGGCTGCGGTGCAGGGAGAATGGCTCAGAGCAAAGTGGAGTTGTGTGAGGAGAGACTGGCCTGTGTGGCTGTGGGGAGAGAGCTGAAGGGACAGCTGCCAGGGTCCCTGTGCTGAGTCCCTGTCCCAAACTGCTCGCAGATGCCATCTTTCCTAGGTCAAGTGGTCCCCTCCACGTGACATCAGCCTTGGGGAATACACTAGCCCCAGCCTCCTGACTCGCTATTGCCCACCCTGCATGCTCTGTGGAGGAGTCAGCCGCTTGGCATGTTGTGTAGATTTTCCTGGAGAGCTCTTGAGGAGGTGCAGGTGGAGTCGGGGGCCGTCAGGGACTGAATTGTGTGGCTCGAAGGCAAGGGCCATTGCTCCCCTCCCACCCAGGAGGCGAATTTTACTCCACATCAGAGCATGACTCAATCAGCTCTGCAAGTGGCACAGTCATAGGAAGGTCTCGGCAGGCACCAGACATGCTGGGGCAAATTTCACTTCGTGAGGTCAGCCTCCAACAAGCAGTTCATTCTCTGCAGTTGGGCTTGATCCTGAGGGGCAACCCCACTTATGGGTGGGACAACAGCAATCAACACTCGAATACAACAGGAGGGCTTGGATAACCAACAAAAAAGGCATGCTGAGGGCACCCAGCCCAGGTGGCCACTGAGCCCCACAAGACACTTCCTACATAAGGCCACCATACCATGACTAGAGACACAGCAGACCTACCTCATACACAGAGACAAATAGAGAGGCAGCCAAAATGGGGAGACAGAGAAACATGATCCAAATGAAAGAAGAGGGAAATCCCCAGAAAAAGAACTAAATGAAATGGAGGCAAACTACCAGATACAGAGTTCAAAACAATGGTTGTAAGATGCTCAAAGGACTTGGAGGATGAATGGATGGTTTCAGTGAGAACTTAAACAAAGAGAGAGTAAGCATAAGAAAGGACATGGAAAAGAACGAGTCAGAAATGAAGAATACAGTATGTGAGATGAAAAATACACTAGAAGGAATCAACAGCAGACTAGAGGAAGCAGAGGACTGAATTAGCAATCTGGAAGACAAGGTAGCAGAAAACACCCAATCAGAGCGGCAAAAAGATAAAGAATAAATATGAGGATAGTTTAAGGGACCTTTGGGACAGTATAAAGCGTAACAACATCCTCACGACAGGGGTACCAGAAGGAGAAGAGAGAGAGAGCAAGGGCTTCAGAACGTATTTGAAGGAATAATGACAGAAAACTTCCCTAACCTGGTGAAGGAAATAGAAACAAAACCTTGTTCAGATACACAAGTCCAGAAGCACAAAGTCCCAAGCAAGATGAACCCAAACAGGTCTACACCAAGACATATCAAGTAAAATGCCAAAGGTTAAAGACACAGAAAGAATCTTAAAAGCAGCAAGAGAGAGTTATCTACAAGGGAGCTCCTATAAGACTATCAGCTGATTTCACAACAGAAATTTTGTAGGCCAGGAGGGACTGACACAAAATATTAAAAGTGATGAAAAGTAAGGCCCTATAAGCAAGACTGCCCAGTAAGGCTATCAGTTAAAATTGAAGAAGAAATAAAGAGCTTCCCAGACAAGTAAAAGAAAAAAAAAATCTAAAGGAGTTCATTACCACCAAACCAGTGTTATAAGAAATGTTAAAAGGACTTCTTTAAGAAAGGAAAAAAAGATAACCATAGTTATAAAGAATAAAATGACAATAAATACATACCTTTCAATAATCGCTTTAAATGTAAATGGCTAAAATGCTCCAATCAAAAGACATAGGGTAGCTGAATGGATAAGAACACAAGACCCATATATATGCTGCCTCCAAGAGCTGCATCTCAGGATGAAAATTCCACACACTGGAAGTAAAGGGATGGAAAAGATATTCTGTGCAAATGGAAATAAAGGCTGGGGTAGTAATATTTGTATCAGACAAAATAGACCTTAAAACAAAGGTGATAATAAGAGACAGAGAAGTACTCTACATAATGCTAATCAATCCAGCAAGAGGACATAACACTCATAAACATTTATGCACCCAACACAGGAGCACCTAGATATGTAAAACCAATCCTGATGGACGTAAAGGGAGAGAGTGACAGTAAGACAATCCTCTTACTGGATTGATTGATTGATAGGGAACTTTAACACCCCATTGACACTGATGGATAGATCTTCCCGACAGAAAATTAGCAAGGAAACAATGGCCTTAAATGATACACTAGACCACGTGGATTTCATCGATATTTTCAGAGCATTTCACCCCAAAGCAGCAGAATATATATCATTTTTTAAGTGCACATGGAACATTTTCTAGGCTAGCCCACATGTTAGGGCACAAAACACATCTCAACAAACTTAAGAAGATTGAGATCATAGTAAGCATCTTCTGTGACCACAGTGGCATGAAACTAGCGATAAATCACAAGAAAAAAACCAAAAAACACACAACACACACAGGCTAAATAACATGTTACTAAACAATGAATGGGGTTAACAATGAGATCAAGGGAGGAAATCAAAGATACACTGAGACAAATGAAAATAAAAACACAACCACCTCAAATCTATGGGACACAGTGACAGCTGTCCAAAGAGGGAAATTCGTAGCATTATAGGCCTACCTCAGGGAACCAGAACAACATCAAGTAATCAATCTAATCTCACACTTAAAGGAACTAGGAAAAGAACAGCAAACAAAGCCTCAGGTGAGTGGAAGGAAGGAAATAATAAAGATCAGAGTGGGAATAAATGAAACAGAATCTAAAAAAGCAACACAATAGATCAATGAAACCAATGAAACAAGATCAACACGCCTTTAAGCAGACTCATCAAGAAAAAAAGAGAGAGGACCCAAATAAATAAAATCAGAAATGAAAGAGAAATGACAACTCTGCCTGCCGATTCTACTGTGGTCCCTGCCTCACAACCTGGAATGGCTCCAAGCCAACCTGAGGCCTGTCAACCAACCAGGTTTACTCAGCCTGCTGAGAGCACCATGACCCCTCCTGCAAGGGCACCCAACGCCTGTGTGTGGCACTGCCCCCTGCTGGTCAGGGCTCTACGCCCCAGACCTGGCCATCCATAAAGAGGTTCAGTTCCACCCATGAATGCTGCTGCTGGCTCTTTCCCTCCCCAAAGACTCAGTACTACTATTTTATTCCAGTTTGTATGGAACCCCAGAAATTTCAAGAGCAGACCAATTTTTCTGCTATACTGTTGCTGTTAACTTAAGGTATAATTTGTCAGAACACAAAAAAGAGCAAAGCGAAGCTTTCTCCTCCGCTGCTTCCAAGTGTGGCAGCTTCCTCATGGCTGTGGAGCTGCGCTCTCACACGGCATGGGGCCGTGTGGGTGTGTGGCGAGGGCTGTCTCGTCTGCCCCGGCCAGGAGCCCTGGGGGCACTAGACTGGAGCTCAGCCATCTTGTTTGGCTGTTTGCTATTAATGCCATGTCCTAAGAGCAGACTGCTCTGAGAAGGTGGCTGGACAGCGTGCACAAAATGTCACATGGATGGGTTAACCAAGGTGACTGAATCCAAAAAACAGGAGAGGACTGTAATCAATCATACGTACTGAATGTGAGAATCTCAACAAAATGAGCCACTTATAGGGAGACTTCAGAGTCTTGACATGAAGTCAGGAGGAGAATATCTAAATGCTGTTAAGGCGCACCGCCTCAGCTCTGCAGGAGGAATGTGTTCTGGATCCGCTCTGCAACTGGCGTAGGGCCCCTGGTCAGCGACCCCGATTTGAGCACCAAAAATCTGGTGAGAGGGCACAGCTCATGTCATGTGGTCTCATCACAAATAAAAGCACATGGAAAGGAAAAGCAAAGGGACCTGAGGGGACTTTGGAAGGTGACGGTGTTGCGGGTGTGTGCGTCTGTCCAAGCCCCTCACCTTGCGCGCATCAGCTGTGAGCTCTTCCTCATAGGTCAGTTACACCTCAGTTACACTTTCATTAAGAAAGCGCCGCCGACCCAAAAGCCACGCTGACTAGTTTCATAGGAGAATTCTTTGATGCATTTAAGGAATCGATAATTCCCGGAGCCTACCACATAAAAATGTTTCAAATTATGCCACGGAGTTTGTATAACCCGGGCACCAAAACCAGCCAGAAAACACAAAACACGACCACAGGCTAACTCACTAGGGCTGGACCCGCCAGACTCCTGAGTAAAGGATGAGCCCATTGCGTCTGGCACGGTGTCAAAGGAACAACCTGTGACCAAGTAGAGTATGTTTCAGCGGTGAGCTGTTAGGAAATCCGTAAGGAACCACGTCCAAAGTCAAAAGCAGTCAGCAAAGAAGGAACACTGGGTTCTCTTGTAAACACTGAAAGGGACTTTGAAAAAAACTCAAAATCCATTTCTTGAGGGAAAAACTTCAATAAAATAACCACAGAATATTTTCTTCCTGCAATGAAGAATATCTCCATAAAAAGAAGAAACGGCCCTGTTCTTTTCAGAACAGCAAGGCATTAAATTGGGTGGGGGGTTGGGAAGCGGAGGGGGGGTGGCAACACCACACGGGCCCTCCTTGCCCACAGAAGGCAAGGAGCGCGAGGCACAAATATTGAAACGATGGAGAAACACGATATTTTCCCTGGATGTGCTCCAGACAACGAACCAAACAGTGGTTAGGGTCAATAAGTGCATAAAGGGGCCAGCACTGAAACATACAAAATTAATAGCTTGCTTATAAACCGGCAGCAACCAGATAGGCTAAACGAAGAAAACGGGAAAATCCCACTGACGTCACAAAAAACACTTGAACAGCCGAGGAGACAGGTTCCTGGATCGGAAGGTTTACTGTTGTTCATAAATGACAAATTAAGCCGCCCGTTTAATCTCATTCCAATTAAAGTGAACAGGTGGGGTCCTGGTAGAACAATTCTAAAATTCATCCACAAGGGAAATCATAGGAAAACAGCTGAGGAAACCATGAAAGCCAAGAGTGACGGTCGTCATTTCCTGTACCGGGTACTACAAAGTGTGGCAGCACCAGAGGCTGCAACGCGGAGGTGTGTGGGGTTGTCCTGAGGGCTGAGGCCACTGCTCCCGTGGCCTGTGTCCTCCGGTCAGCAGGACTAAAGAGGGGGCCTCGCATGGCCACCTCCCAGTGCCCCTCCGCACTCTGGCCTGACCTCCGCCTGGGGGCGTCAGGACTCCCTCCCTCGGGCCCTGTGTCCAGGCTTGTGTGAGTCTCCACCAGAAGCCGAGCCCTCTGGCGCGTCCCATGCCCCCAGACCTGTGTGCCTTCTGGAGCTCACACTCCAGCCTCAGCAAACTGTCCTCCAACTCAAACCCTCCCACGACTGTTCCTTCTCGCTCAAGGAAGCCTGATGACCCGGCTTCTCATGCAGCCTCCAAAGCGCAGCGGGTACTCCCTCCTCCGGCCCCTGCCCTCACCCGCCACGGGGCTGGCTGGTGGCAGGTGTCGTCCTGGGTCCTCACCGCCGTGCCGCTGCAGACCATTCTCCTCCCCTTCTCCAGTTTGGGGTCTCACATCACGCCAGCCTCACACCCAGATCGCCCATCTCGTGCCCCTCCGGGATATGAGCACCGCTCTCTCACCCCCACCTCTGTTCCCCACCCTCTGCCGGATCTCCCCTCTCAGCCCATGAAATGCTGTTCATTTCCATCTTGGAAAAAAACAACAAAACCCACAACCTCTCTTTATCCCAACTTCTCCCCCCAACTCTGTCTCTTTTCTCTCCTTGAAAACACCCTGAAGTGTTGACCATCCTCGATGGCTCCATCTTCTGTCCTGATTCCCCTCTGAGCCAGTTCCGGGCAGGCTTTGCCCCACCACTGGAGAAACCACGCTGCGGAAACTGCTTGCCTCCAGGTCCTACGGCCCCAGAGCCCACCCTGACCGGTGGCCAGGCTCTGCCCTCATCCTCCCAGGCCTGTCCGAGCATGTGGCCCAGCTGACCACTCCTCCTCCCCGGGCCCCTGGCGTCACGCTCCTCATCATCCCAGCTTGGTGGCTTGTCCTTCTCTGTCTTCCTTGTTGACTTCCTCAGCTCTGTGGCTCCAAATGCTGCTGTGTTGGTCGTGGACATTCTCTGTCCTCACTCGCTCCTTCCTTATTGTCCCCTGGGCCACTGACTTTAATACCATCTACCCTACGAGGCATCTGAAATGTGCATCTCCAGCCAAGCCTCACCCTTTGGCCCCAGTCTTGGACACCCCGGAGCTGCACGCTCCTCCGCGTGCACCCTGTCCTCCGCCCCCTGCCCATTGGCAGAAGTGGCCCCTCCGCTCCGGTCACTCAGACCACGTCTTTCGGAGGCACCTTGGACTTTCCCACCAAGTTGACGCTGATGTGACGGTCCCAGTAAGGCCTTCTCTGCCGTCCCGAGATCCCACCTTGTATCTGACTTTCCTGCTCCCCTGAGGTTGTTAAAGTGTCTCCTCAATCCTCTCACCCTGGGACATGCACCATGGGGGCAGGGCTTTTGGTCTGTTTGCTGCCCTGTTTCTAGTGCTCAGCCTGGTGAGCGGCAGGTAAAGGAAACTCTGTAAATCTTTGTTGAATGAATGGAGGGATGTCAACACAGATCTGAAGGATAAGGAGGAGTTGGCAGCAACAGGGGGAGGGAAGAGCATTCTCAGCCAGGGAACAGATGGTGTGCGCGGCTGGGAGTCAAAAGGCCAGGCCTGTTGGGGGAACCCAGAGGCATTCACAGGGTTGGAGCATGGGTGGGGGGAGCGGGGCCCAGCACACACGTGTCTATAAGCGTGGGGTGCAGCCTCACAGGGTAGGACGCTGCTGTTGCCCCTCTGTGCCCCAGTGGCTCAAGCCGCCCCTGTTTTTCCTGAGGGGTTGGTGTGGGGGACCCTGAAGGGGCACGGTCAGGCTCACAGTGGAAGGGGCCCTGATGATGGTCCTCGGCACCCTGGGCCAGCTGCAGCCAGTGGGCCCCTGGTCTAGCCTGGAGAAAGCTCCCCGGGCCCTGACCTGACCGCTCACTACAGGGAAACTAGCACAAGGGGGTTAAACAGAAGGATTTCCCCACCACCTACCTGGGTGGGAGCTCACCTACTGCCTCCAGGACCAAACTGTCCCCTTCCTGAGTGCCACGGGGCAGGACAGGCTCCAGGGTGGCACAGGCCCAGGGCTCTGAGCAGCTCCTGTTCACGGCGGGCAGAAGCCACGCCTCCTCCTGGAGCCAGAGCTGCGGACCCGGCCCCTGCCAGGACAGGGGGGCATCGGGGCCCCGGTGCCCTACAACCCACTTGAACCCACTTCTTCTGTCAGAAGAAGTCCTGCACTTTTGTCTGGGGGTGGCAGGGAACAAGCAGCCCCCCGCCGGGGAGGCGGGGCGGGACCAGTTCTCTGATAGCCATGAGGCAAAGACCTGACTGGTTTTCTGTGGCCGGATCTGTCCCCTTCTTTCGTGGAACTTGATACTAAAAATTATTGGAAATGAATATGTCCTGGGTAAACACCTTCAGTTTTCTTTAACGTGTAAAACTTTCCCATGAAAACGTGTGAGTGACACAAAGCCCGTTTTCTTTGGGAAGCATCGGAGGCGGAAGTGGTATAAATGTGCCCTGAGTGAGAACTTGGCACGTTCACAAAAGCACCACGTGGGAGAAACGAACAGATTCAGGAGCTGATTGCTGTGTTTTGGGGGGATGAATCGCTCCTTGTCTGAACTGTGGGGAGGTCGAGGGTGTTTTTAATTTAACGGATTAATCATTTATGTCTGGAGCTCTTGCTCCTTCTGATGAAAGCAATGCGGGCGGCTTGCATGGCACTATAAATCATGTCAGCGTGGGGCCTCATCTCTGGGAGGCTCGGTCCATGGGGAAGTCACACGCGCAGCTGGAGAGGGCAGTGGTTTCCCGGGAGGGCTTCCTTCGCCGGCCTGGTCGGGGGAAGTCCCGCACGGAGAGGTTTCAGGAGACCGCAGCCCAGCCCATAGGGGAGGTCCTGCTCTTGTCACCAGGGAGTGGGGCAGCTTCAGGGAGAGGAGGTCTGCAGGTCTGTTTTTTATTCCTGGTTTGGCAAATTTCTAAAAGTCTTGACTTTCCGATCTGTATCATGAGGTGGGCGCTCTCTGAGGGGGCACCAGCTCAGACCACTTGTGTCTGCCAAGAGCAGTTACATACAGCTGAGACAGCCCTCAATCTTCCCCGAATCTATCCTGCCTTGGACTGTGAACTGTATCTGTGCCAGGCATTTTCCACATATGTCTCATCAGACTATAAGGCCGGAGGTGGCACTGTTAATTCTGATTTTTACAGGCGAGTTTATTTGCTTCAGCCTTCACTGCAAGGAAGTAACTGCACTGGGACTTGAACCCAGGCCTGTCTGGCTCAGTGTTCACGTCTTGACCCTCTGGCGGAGAGGTTGCCAGCTTGGGTCTGCCCTGCGCCCAGGATGGAAGAGCCCCCAGCCCGGCTCCCACTCCCAGACTATCTCTGTCTGTTGGGCTCACAGGCCCTCCATTAACTCCCCAGCACACCTGCTGTTCACGTGAATCTTCTGAGTACCACCTCGTCTCCTCCTCTCATCGTTTCTCCTTCCTGTCCCGCTCTGAGGAGACCCCAGCTGGAGTGCCAGACGTGGAACACAGCTCTCTGCCTGTGTGCCTGAGGCACTGCCTCAGAGTGAGCCCCAGGCCATCTGTCAGGCCAAGCTGGGACCAAAGGGGACTTCCAACCGCTCTGCTGGGCGACTTTGCTCAATTCTACCTGAGCTGCTCAGGGCCACCTTCTGAGCTTTGGATGTGTGCTTGAGCTGGATGGCAGAGAGGAGCACAGCCCACAGATGGATTTGTCACTGCATCTGTGCCCTTTCTTACAGGCTCCTTAGAAATGCAGCTTTCCTTCCGTCCTGCACTCCAACAGTGCCTTCTCAGCCTTTCCAGGGGCACCTGCCCGAAAATCACCCCCCCACACTGGGGCACCACACCATAGCCTGTGAAGCCCCAGAGCCTACCACCTCTGTAGGCACTCTGCAGTGACCCAGCCTCCTCGGCCTGCCTCCCGGGAACGTGAACTGTGTCGGGAGTCTGCACAGGGATCTGCTAAGCCCAACTGCAGCCGGAGGAGACTGAGCCACGTGGCTCAGCAGCGTCAGTCCTGCCGAGGGCAGGGGCTGGGCCTAAGAGTCGTTGTCACTGGTCCTTCCTCAGGTTCTTACAGGGCCAGCTGTTTCTAATCAGGTCTGAGCTCAGTGCTGGGACAGAGACACATAGTCAGGGGTCCCATCCCCTGTCCCCCACAGTGCGCAGCCCATGTAGCCGCACAGAACCTTCAGTTCTTCAGAGTGACCTTGCCCTTCATTCCAGCCAGCTTTCTTTAGTCCGACAGCACCACGACCCACTGGCCTCCTCTGACCAGGTCTCTCCACCTTTGTGCGTGCTGTACGGCCATGCCCTGAACCATTGAGCCCTCGGCACAACCAGGTCCTGGCCAGCATCAGACTATTGTAAAGGACAAACACCTTGACCTTGGTTGTGTTCCAGCCCCAGACCCGGGAAGGTGGACTGACCTGCCAATCACCTTCTTGCAAAGCCAGACAGCGTAACTCCATGCCTGACACCAGGGCTAGATGCGATGATCGACTGCCCTGCACCTGGACCCTGACTGGCAGGACAGCCCACGGCCCTGACTCCCTTAGTTGCCATGATTAATGATCCCTCCATGTAGCCCACCCCCTAGAAGCCCTCAGGAAGCCAGGTGTTAGAACCCTAGCTCACCCGTGTCTCCGGGCTTGGTGCTACTTCCTTCGATAAACCTTTACTTTCTTCTCTGCAAACTCCTGTGTGTGTCTTACCGGGCTCCGGCACACACAGACAAACGAACCCCTTCTGTTTGGTAACATCCGCAGCAGCTCCCCAGTGACCTGTGGGTGGACTGCTCCTGCATCCCACATCTGGATTCTCCAAGGGTGGCAACACCAGGCCCTGATGGTGAGGGTTGGGGGAGGCAGGGCTCAAGTGCCTCAGCTTTGTCTGGGCTTTGCTTCTGGATTCGCACTGGAATGAGGAACCAGCTCATCTGCATCATGAGCTCAGCCTCAGAATTCTGGGGGAGCTCGGGGCAGAAGGACCCTCCCTCCTGGCACTGCAGACTTGCCACTTCATGTATGGAGGCATTGAAGACCACAGAGTCTCCTTCGGAAGCCCCGGCCTCACCTGTACAGGCTCTCACCTGTGAGCAACAGGGCAGGTGGCTCCCCTCCCCTCCTCACAGCTTTGCTTTGGAGGGAATACAGGGGACAGAGCTCAAGCCCTCTCCTTGTGGGCTTGGTCCCTGTGTAGCATGGGTGGGACATGAAGGACCAAACTGAGGATCTGGATATGTGAGTTGATTTCCCTTTGCCAGGCTTGTCTGAGGACCCCAGGGCCCGGGGCGAACCACGTGGAGCTGTCTCGGAACCAAACAATCCCCAACATTGGACCATGCTGGGCACCCCTTGCCTGTTTTAGGCCAGAAGGCCCTCAGTATGCTGCAGAGCCCCTGCTGGGGGGGAGGCCCAGACACGGCCTGCCGGCTGCACATCCCTCGGCCTCTGAGCCCTGGCCTGGGCTGGCTCACCCCACGGCTGTTGTAACTAAGAACCTGTGGGTTATTCCTGGTGAAATCTAGACACTTCACTGTAGGCTTGGATTCAAGCCAGCAAGCACAGCCACAAAACCCAAAAGGATTAAGTATATCCCAGCTCAAGGGAAATACTAATAAAATACAGCTTAGCAAGTGTGAGTATAAAAACCCCTAAAACATCCTATAGGGTAAATGCACAGGCAAGCTGAGCTCTCCCAGTTGTCCTTAAATGGCTTGTCCCCGTGGATCCCAGAGGGAAGTGGAATTGAGCTTGTTTCTGACACCTTGCCTGCTTTATCTCCGAGCAGAAGCCCTGAGCACCAGCCGGGTCAGAGGCTGCAGGGCCGGCCACAGCTGCCACTCTCCGCTGACCACGAGCTGCTGCCCGGACCTGCTGGGCGACAGGAGCCACCCAGCTGGGGTTGGCTGAATGAGCCCAATTTCCCTGGGGTGCTGATCCACCCTAGCACCTCGGGGAGACCATGGCTTGTTGGTTCTGATGGCTGGCATGGCCAGGCGGGGAGTGCACAGTGCCGCCCCTGTGTCTAGAACACCACCTGTCAGTACTGCGACCCCAGGCAAGTGACCTTACCTGGAGACTCACCCATAACATGGGTTAGAATATGCCCACTGGGAGTGTTCATTTGACGTGGAAGCAGAGTATGGGCAGGGGCGGGTGCTCGGACACCGCAGGCTGTGGCACTTGTGGGTGCTGCCCCCAGAGTCCAGGCAGCTCGGGGCTGGGAGAGCTGGGAGCCTCGCAGGCCTGCTCAGGTGCCGTCTCGGCTGTGCCCTGAGTGAGCCTCTAGGTGAGGGAGATGGGAGCCAGCCTGTGGGAGGAAACTGCGCCTCCCGACCGGACAAGAGACCTGGGTCCACACTGCCTGGAAGTGGGGTGGGTTTCAGACAACGTGTGCATCTCACTGGAGCCCATGCCACACAGGGCAGCTCGCAAGGGCCCCCAAGCGCGACTGGCCCCAGTGACTCAGCCCTGCCCCAGATTTGGTGCCTTGGAGATGGCTTTGGTGAAGCCAGACATGGGAATTAGTTGGTGGACACTGCCCTTTCTCTACCGTGCCCCTCTGCTCATGACAGAGGTGGGGTGTTTGGGGCCAGGTATTTCGTTAAGCAGACAGAGGGGGCCTGTCTGTTCTGAGCAGAATTTGGGGGACGCTTTGAGGGGACGACATGCACGGAGCCATTTACTAACCATTCACCTGCAGGACGTGGGTCTGGAAGAGCTCCTCGTGGCCAGCGGCGTGGCAGGTGTAATTGCCCATGTGGACGGTGGTCACCTTGGTGATGTAGAGGGAGTCGTCCTCTCCGAAGTCCTGTGTGGGGCAAGGAAGACAGCGAGGTTGGCCTCTCAGTAGCTTGGGAAGGATCGCCCGGTCTCCCGGTTCCCAGGAAAACAGAAACTCCGCCGCTTTGGGAGGCTCCCTTCCTGCTGGTCCCCCTGCTCCACAGAGCTGCACCCTCGTCCTGTGGTGCTCGCCCCGACCCTGTGCACCCACTTACGGCCTCGTTCACCTCTGGAAGGCTGCACCTGAACACCTTTCCCCACAAGCCTCCCCTCAGGTTCTTTCTACCAGTTGGGTTCACCTGCCCTGCTGTTTATTGGCGGGTTTCCTGGGCTCTTGCCCACCTGTTCCAGGAGGGGGCCTCCTTTAGTGCAGGCAAACTTCTTAAAGGGCCAGACTGCAACTTCCTTTGGCTTTGTGGGCTACAGGGTTTTCAACTACTCGGCTCTACCTCATAGCATGCAAGTAGCCGTAATGACACATAAGTTAACCAGTGTCACTGCATGCCAAGGAAATTCTATTTAAAGAAAATAGGCAGCGGGATGGATTTGGCCTGTGGGCCAGAGTTTGCTCCCCACGGGTTTACACCCCACCTTGATACTGAAATAACTCCAGGCAGCTGGCAGCCATCTGGGTGACCCCCAGGAGGGGAAATAAGAGTCTGAGGACAATGGGGAACCGACCCCAGAGGGCAGGGCACTAAAGAGAGCCAAGAGGGCTGGGGTGTGTGTGTTGGGGGTGTTCCCTGGGAAACAGCCTGTAAGCCTCATCCCTCTGGCTTCGCAGCTCTGAGCATGGGCTCCTATTCAGTCAGTGTGGGCAGGAGGGGCTTTGGGCTGGTCAGAGGCCCCTGTGCGGACTGGGCATAAAGCACCCCCCGGGGCCTTTTGGTCAGCTGGGATGTCTCCAGCAGAACCACACAGTGTGGCCCCGTCCAGGCCTGACCGCAGACGTGCTGGGGGATGGGATCACCGCTGTTCCAGGGGTACCCTTCACCAGGCGTGGCATCTACCACGCATCTCTGAGGTGTGGGGCTCAGAGCTGAGGGGACAGGAGGGCATGGCTCCCAGGGCTGCACCATGCCAGCTGCGAGGTGACAGCCCCAGCGCTGGGACTCAGGGGGCTTGGATTGTAGCTTGAACTCCGTCACGGACCCAACATTCCCATATCCCCAGTGGTGCCTGCGCCTGGAAGTGGTGCCCTGCCTGCCTGCCTCCCGATGGGGTTGGGAGATATGGCAGGAGAGTGTCCATGAATACCGTTCCCATCACGGGGAGTGTGACAGGCATGGGGGCATTACTCTTGCCATTGTCAACTGAAGATGCAAAACTCCCCTTGACCACCTGGAGCCAACACCAAACCATTCCTCCTGCCACAGCCCCTGGCCTTTGTCCACAGGGGCAAGTGGGTGGCCGCAGAGGGGGAAAGGCCACCAGCCAGTGGGGCATGAGAGTTGTCCAACAACAGCTCCCGATCCTTGTTCTGTTCATGCTCTCGCTTCCCGAAACGCTGGCCTGTCTTGCTCACACTCCCGAGCCTGGCCGCAAGCCTCACGAGCCCTTTAAAGATGCTTTCTGTCCAATTCATGAGCCCAGTGAGGGGGTGTGGGCTCAGAGAGAGGCCTGGGTCAGGGAGGGTGGAGAGGACACAAGCAGCCTGCATTCAGGGGCGAAGGACCCAACAGCGCCCCCAGTGGGGGGAACTCTGGGAGAGGGCTGCAGGGATCCTGTGAGTTTCCTCTGAAAACCGCTCTGAGCTAAAAACCCCACTCCTCTCCCTCTGGGGAAGCGTCAATAATAAAAGTAAAATACCAGACTGCTGATTTGTCCTGTGTCATAACAGAGTCATAAAAGTTCATACCTGAGTTGCTTATGAAAGGTGATGGTTAATCAGTTCTGGGGCCGACACGTTTCTAGTCTATTGCCTGGGTCAGAAACCTAAGTCTGGAGGAAAACATATGTTGCTGGAGTTCCAGTGGCAGGGTCGCATCTGGAAAGAGCGCTGGGAAGCGGGGTGCAGCCCCCACCTTGGGAGCCCCCAACACCACCTCATGTGGTGGGCTCCAGGGCAGACTCCGTCCCATAGAGCAGCCCCCAAGCTGCACCCTGGGAGGCTGGGGCCAGAGCCACAGGCCTTCATTCCCCTTCCCCACTGCCTTCCTGAGCCCTGTGCCCACAGCACTTCCTCCAGGTGGGCCCTCGGTGCCCCCCTGCTTGTGGTCAGGGCCGTGGGGGTTGTGGGGTCACAGGACCACAGCATTGCTGGGCTGAGAAGCGCCCAGGGCCGAGGTTCCCCCAGAGTGGTTGAGAGAGATGTCACAGTCGGTGAGAGCCAATTCTGTGCAGGAGACTGACGCACGAGGCCTCGTTTATCCCCCAGACCCCCCTGACAGTGAGACTGATCAAAAGCCCCGTCCTGCCTCTCCTTCAGAGTCTGACCTCCCCTCACCACCTCCACAGCTACCCCTGGGGCCAAGGTGCTGCCTTCCCTCCTGGGGGGCAGCAGCCAGACCTCACCCCTCCTCGCCCAGAGCCACAGCCTAGAGGGTCTGCAGGGGCCGTCGGCCTGTCCCCTCTCCCAGCCCTACGCCTTCCACTTGCCCTTGTCATTCCACTGCAGCACAGGGGCCCCTCGCTGTTGCGCCAGCGTGCCCTCCTCCCCAGAGGTCTGTCTGGCTTGCTCCCCTCCTTCAAGTCTGCTCAAATGCCATCCGCCACCCAGCACCCCCACCTTCCTTCCTGCTCTATTTCTCTGCCTGGTGCTGACTACCATTTAGCACACTGTTCTCTGGGTTTGCCTCTCTTGCAGTCTCTCTCCCCCCGTGGGCACGAGAGCTCCAGGGGCGGGCAGGGCTCTGAGCCAGCTGCTCACCGCTGTATCTGCAGCAACCGGCCTGGGACCCAGCACCGCAGAGCGACTGGGCGAGGCTTGGGCAGGGATTCCTGTAGGAACGATCTTCTGGCTCTTTGGGTTTGACCACTGAGGCTCCCGCCTCTTGCATTCCTGTCCACACAAATGTCGCCAGTCACATGGGTCGCAGCGAGGTGACGGTTGAGTGCAGCCCCACCCTGCCTCCCCCTCCGCGCTGCCTCCCTCGGGCCAGGGCACACTGACACTCGGACCAGAAGGCAGAGATGGGAGAGCCCCAGCCCGTAGGCTCATCCCAGACTCCACGCGTGACCTGGTACTTGGTGAGTCCCTAACACAGTCATTTATCTCTGTGTCCATGTTCCCTCACCGCTCCCTGAGGCAGAGCCGCCACCCTGAGGTGCTCACTGGGCCTCTTCAAGGAGGCGTGGGGCTGTGGGGTGCATCCCGGCTCCACTTGGAGCCCCCCACTTGTTACCAGCCCATGAGTCTGGCTCGGGGGAGAACCTGGCTCCGTAATAAAATAATGTCTCCAGGCTAAAATAATAGGCATCACGCAATTACAGAACAAAGTGCATATTGTTTTCTGGAACATGAATACTGGCTACAGAAATCAAATTTACCTCATTGAATGTGAGAAAATTACTTTAAAAATTGATTTATAAGAAGCTACGTGAAACTAAGGCTGCAATCCTTCCGCTCGTGAACGCTTTCTGAGGTCTGTCAGAGCGCTGCCATCAGGGCTTGATTGCCTCTCCGTGATTGTCTTTTTATGGATGGCTTTCCCCCCAGTTCTGGTGCATGGAAATGCATTAGCAGCATCGAGGCTCCTTGCAGCCGTAAACAGATGCCCGCACAGACCATTCTGTTGCTGATGCTCATCCATCTCCGGGAAGGGGACGATTTTACTTAAAGACGTGGTTTTTGCCTCTCAAAAAGTTATATTCTAAGTACCTGCCCTTAATAAAGAAAGCAATTCAATGAGACTTAAGTATTAAACTGTATTTAAGCAGAGGCGAGATGAAGGATGTTGCCATAGTGACACAGGGGTGGCAGGTCCAAGTCACGTGACAACGAGCCCTCAGGGCCGAGGATGTGGTGACACGTGTCTAACACGGGGACTTCAGCGTGACTTCGTAGTTTGGCGTAAGGATTCTGCCAGTGCTACAAGATAAAACTCAGTTTGGAAACGTTTGTTCAGAGCTTTTCCAGCTCCGCCCTTCTCCTTGGGCAGGAGGGAGTGCGGGGGGCTCTTTGCCTCCATCTGGTTCCATTCTGGCCCTGGAATCTGACTGACCTCAGCTTCCTGCCTGCGCCAACACTTCAAACTGAGTGACACCCGGTGCCGCGGTGACAGCCGGCCTGCAGACGGGTCTGCCTGTGTTCTCACAGGCACCTGTGTCTGTTCTCCGGACCAGGCGTGGCCCAGATGCACCATCAGTGGGCACACTCGGGAGACCTGAGCGTGCACATGCACACTCGTTCAAGTCCCTACCCTCTATAGCCGGACACACCAGGGTCACTTCTTCCAGCCCCTCGGAGGAACATGGACCTGCCACTCTGCCAGGACCTGCAGAACCAGTCCTCTTGCTCACGGTCCTCTCAGAAAAGGCCCTGCAACTTGAAGAGATCCCTAAGAGGCTGCCGAGCCCCAGGCAGGGCTGTACGGACACTCACTCTCAGGGCATCTGTCCCCCTCCCCAGTTCCAGGTCCAAGAGAGGGCGCCAGAGGGCAGAGCAGGCCTGCAGGGGTGCTCCCGGCTCACCCGGGGGTGCAGGGAGGGTGTGGTCAGTCTCCCCCACGGCTGAGCATCAGCGGGGAGGCACGTTCTCTCTCGGTCCCCACTGTGTGGCGGGGCCAGTGCACCGGAGCTGCTCAGCTAGTGTTTGCGGAGTGGATGGGGGTGTGTGGGCCGGCTGTGCTGTCTCGGGGGGAGGCCTGCAGGGAAGTGCGGAGAAGAAGCAACACCACCTAGAGGGAGGCCGGGTCTGTGTCCTCAGCCACGGGGAGAGGATGTCCAGGCTTCAGGCGTCCTGCGTCACAGAAGTGCCCGGGCCTTTGCTGACCTGGGAGCTTTTGCCACGGGACAGACCTGGGCCAAGCAGTGTCAGTTCTGCCCCCCTGGGGGCTGACACCAGAGGTCAGCCACATGGGTAGGACTCGAAACTGACCTCTAATGAAACTCTGGACACCAGGCTCTTTAGTTTTCCTGGTCGGCAGGACGCTGTGTGTATTGTCACATGTCCACACTGGGGAAATAAGTAACGTGCCCACGACTCCATGGGCAGGGACAGTGTCAGCTTACATGTGGACCCCACTGGATTCTGCCCCAGGGGCTCTCCCCTTGGCAGTTTTAATCTGTAGTCTCTCCCTGTACTCAACCGTCACCGTGGCTGTGATAGCTCTGGAGGGTTCTGCAAGTCCTTCTGGCAAATGACTCAGTCTACAGGTAGTTTGGGGAACTCTCCACACCTGTCACTGACGTCAGAGTGACAGTTGTCTGGCATGGACCACTGTCTCCAACTGTGTAGCTGGTGCCCAGACTCAAACAGGGGTGTCCGCCCGTTGTGTGGGTGCTGAGGGTCTGACCCGGGGACAGACCTGAGTGTCTGAGTAGCTGTCATCAGAGACACCGCTCTGAGCCCTTGGCTGGTGCTCAGAGGCCAGAGGGTGGACGCCTCTCCACTGGCTGGGAAGCCAGAGTGGTGGGCGGGGAGTGGCAGCGTGTGGGGTCCTCTGGTGAGTGGCAGGCCTGAGTCCTGAACAGGGCTTAGGATCTCTAGCCAATCAGCCCCTGAGGGGCCAGCTTGGAGGCGGGGCAAAGTGCACCGTGCCCTCAGAGAGGTCTGGACCTCAAACTCCAGGTTGGGAGGGCTGTACTTTGGGCCAGCTCTGACTGCAGCCCCTCTCTCCATGAGACAGCCCACTGCCATTCATGCTGTCCTTGAAACACTCCGGGGAGGATTAATGAAATGTCCTTCCATAGCTCCTTTCGGGGCCGGGAAGGCTTGCAATTAGGACGTTTCTCCTGAGAGGGTGTTTAAAACTCTTCCACGCTGTTGGAGGGAGTGTAACTTAGTGCAGGCTTTTTTGAGAGAGATATGGCAACATCCATCAAAACCCAAAACGTGCCCCCGCTAGAATGCAGTCACTCTGCTTCTAAGAACTTCTCTTACTGACCTCCTCTGCAAATGCGTGAAGAGGTGTGTGTGGGGACAGTGCTGTCTGCAGTAGATAAAGCCAGAAAGCAGGCGGGATGTGGGTGCCCCTGTGTGGGGCTGGGGAGGGCAGCCGGGCATGGCCGGCGCTTGCTGTGGCTGGGGGCTCTGCATGGGGGTCTGGGAGCTGGGTCACAGCTTTCCTGAGGGGCCTGCACCTTTGAGACGGGGCCAGAAGTGGTCACTGAGCTCACGGAAAGCCTTGAGGCCAGTGACAGAGGGGAAAGAGGTGACCTGAAGGGGGCCACTGAGAAAGCAAAGGCTGGCGGGGGGCGGGGCAGGACTGGGAGGGGCAGAGTGGCCCCCACCAGTCTCAGGGGCTCGTGTGCCGTGCCGGGGCCTGGCCCCGCCCCTCGGGGCTCTGGCCATTACCGCCAGTGGTTCGAACCCACCCAAAGCTCTAGGGAACCAGAACTTCATTGGCAACCAGGGTGTTCGACACCAGCCAGAGAGAATGGGCCACAGCCTTTGCATGTTTCCAGCACAGTTTTCCCAGACTTTAAAACAAAATGTACCCAAGCGTTTAATGAGATTATTTTAATGCGGAGCCCACCGCCGCTGTCGGTGGTGGTGCAGCTGTCCACGCTGATCAAACGCCTCTCATCTTTCCGCAGTGGGCTCATGACTGGTTCACATAAAGACAATAAAGATTAAATGAGTCATGAGCTCCTAAATCATTCTCTTTTGGTCTTTTTAATAATTCACTTGCAAAGAAGAGCTGGCTGAGAGCATATGCTTCATTAGAGTTGTTTGTTCCTGGTTTTACACCATTTAGGCATGGGGGGAAAAGTGCGCCTTTTAACACATCCTTCAAACACTGTCTCACGCACTTCCTTCTAATGGGTTTTGTTTTTCTGCTTTTATCACTGTACTCCGCCTGCTGACATTTGAAAGCCCCCAGAAAGCGAGATTGAGGGAAAGGAAAACTAAAACCCAACAAAAGAGTGGCTCTTTCAAGTTATTTGAAATATACTGGGTTTGTTGTAGGCTTTTTTTTAAAAAGAAGAATACAATAGAAAAATGTTTCCTCTCCCTGAGAATATCCCAGACAAACAATCCGGTGCACAGGTCGTGGCCTCTGCCCCCCTCCCCTGCCAGAGCAGACGCCAGGGGCCTTCGGGGCCGGCCCCAGAGCGAGGCCCTGGCAGTGCTGGGGCCTGAGGGTCGTGTCCCAAGAGTAAGGAACACAGAGGGCCCTGGTGGGGTCAGCTGGAGGCCCCAGCAGATTCCCGGACCCTGTGAGTTACCTAAGCCCACGGCGAGGGTCCAATGAGATGGGGGTCCAATGAGATGCCTCCTGTGCACCAGGCAGCACCGCCCTGGCCCCTGGGGATGTGGGAGCTGCCAGTTCTAGTGATCGAAACAGCAGCGTTAACACGGGCAAGGATCCAGCAGCTCGGCTGTGCTCGTGACTTTGGGGATGTCCTCTCCCCGCTTCTGCTCCCCTCATGGGCAGGTCCCCTGTCCCTGAGGGCCATAAGGGACAGTGAAGGAGACAGTTATGAGGGGAGGGCAGGTGACATTGTTCAGGCAAGATGTGCTGCTGGGTTTGGGGATAGTTTGCTTCATCCTGGGCGGCTACGTGTGGTCCGGATACAGGGCTGGGGCCTAGAATGGGTTGCGTGTTCAGTTTTGGTGGGAGGTGAGGCACCTGCCCCCCAGCCCCTCAGCCTCCAGAACACCTAGGATGGAGGCCGGGGTAGGGTGGGAGCCTGTAGACTGGCCTCTGAGATGGGCCCCACCTCGGGGTCCACAGCTTGGCTTGGAGCCCTCAGGAGAAAGTTAGGGCGCGGTGGTCCAGGTGAAAAGGTGAGGTGCCTGGCTTATTGGCAAGACCCCCTTGTGTGACGGCCCCCTGCCCCCCAAGTGCCCTCCTTATCATGGGCTGTCTGTTCTCAAGGCTGAGAGACCCCTCGGAGGCTAATCCAGTTAGTTGGTCCCCCTTCTGCTTGGGCACCTGCAGTAACAGGCGTTCCACCACCTCCTGAGGCAGCGGCAGTGTGCTTCCTGAGGGTGGCTCACCCCTGGGGGCTCTGGTTGGGGCCCCTGGGACAGACAGCCCTTCCCCTATGAGACATTGATTGTCTGAGCAGAGCAGGGCTGCCGTAGGGCAGCTGGCCACGGGCCGCAGTGGGAGGGCATGTGGGGTGCGGGCCCGCTCCTGTCAGACATAGGCTCAGACACCGCCCCCCGCCCCAAGAGCAGCCTCGGCTAGGGCTCAAGACCACAGGTGGAGCTCAGGGCGCTGCCATGGCCTTGTCCCCTCACCCCACCACCCCCGACTTGGCTTCTGAGGACGGGCAGCGGGTCATGGGTCCTGGAAGCCTAAGATGAGGGGCCTCGGGGCCAGGTCAGGTGCCACCTAGACCCATAACTGTGTCAGGAAAGAAACCTGCAGGCCCTAGCTGGGGTGCTCGGTTGGTTGGTGAGTTTGATCCCTGGTCAGGGCACATACAAGAATCAACCAAGGAATGCATCAATAAATGGAACAACAAATTGATGTTTCTCTCTCTCTCTCTCTTCCCCTGACCCAAAACCAATACATTAAAAAATAAACCCATCAGCAATTGGCCAGGAAGTAAATGACTCTCAGGCAGCCTTTGTTAGCCTCGGCATAGGTGTGGGAGCAACGCTACTGACTCCTGACAAAACACACAGAAAGTGAAATCGGGGACTTCTGCCAAGATGGAGGTGTAGGTGGAAACACTGTGCCTTCTCCCACAACCAAGTTTGAATACAACAAAGGTTTAGTAAACAAAGACGCAGACAAAGAACAGAAAATTGAACTATACGGAAGTCTGACAACCATGAACCGTTCAACCAGGACCAGTAAGAGGGGCGGAGCCAGCAGCAGAGCAGAGTCGGGCAGGAAGGATCCCCCAACCCAGGTGCCCAGGCAGCCAGGGTAGCATCGGGCGGACCCAGCCAGTGAGGGCTCGGGGTGGCAGGCGGACCTCGGTCATGCACTCGTGTGCAGATAAACCAGCAGAGGAGTGAGCAGTGAGACGGACCACGCAGGCCCCAGCATCGAACCCAGTGAGGGCGTAAGGCAGCGGGCTGACTGTGGATGCACATTCGCGCGCAGTGGGACGGACTGCGCGGCCCCAGCGGCGGGAGGCAGCAGAGGGGACCACCATTGCTTTCCTTTGACCCCCGCCCCCCCGCCACATACAGTGTCACAACCCAGCGACTGAGTTGCCCCACCCTGGTGAACACCCAGGGCTCCATTCCTCATATGTAATAGGCACGAACAGACCAAAATATGGCTCAAGAACCCAAAGCCCCAGAGCCGATAACTCTAAGCGACCAAGAAATAGCAAACCTCTCAGATGCACAGTTCAAAACACTGGTGATCAGGATGCTCACAGAACTGGTTGATTTTAGTCACAAATTAGAGGAACATATGAAGGCTAAACTCATTGAAATGAAGGGAAATGCACAGGAAACCAATAGTGATGGAAAGGAAACTGGGACTCAAATCAAGGGGGTGGACCAGAAGGAAGGAAGAAATGACCAAACAGAAAAAGTGAAGTTACAAGAATTCAAAAAAATGAGGAGAGGCTTAGGAACCTCCAGGATATCTTTAAATGTTTCAACATCTGAATTATAGGGGTACCAGAAGGGGAAAAGAAACAGCCACGAGTGGAAAACTTATTTGAACAAATAATAAAGGAGAACTTCCCCAATCTGGCAAAGGAAATAGACTTCCAGGAAATTCAGGAAACTTAGAGAGTCCCAAACAAGTTGGACCCAAGAAGGAACACACCAAGGCACATCATAATTACATTAGCCAAGATTAAAATGAAGGAGAGAATCCTAGAAGCAGCAAGAGATAAGGGGACAGTCACCTACAAAGGAGTACCCATCAGACTGTCAGCGGATTTCTCAAAAGAGACCTTACAGGCAAGAAGGGGCTGGAAAGAAGTATTCCAAGTCATGAAATCCAAAGACCTACAGCCAAGATTGCTTTATCCAGCAAAACTTTCATTTAGAATGGAAGGACAGATAAAGTGCTTCTCAGATAAGGTCAAGTTCAAGGAGTTCATCATCACCAAGCCCTTATTATATGAAATGTTAAAAGGACTTATCTAAGAAAAAGAAGATGAAAAATATGAACAGTGAAAGGACAGCAAACTCACAGTTATTAACGACCACACCTAAAACAAAAGCAAACCAAGAGGACGGCTAGATCAGGAGCAGAACCAAAGAAATGAAGAACACATGGAGGGTTAGCAACAGGAGTGGGAGGAGGAGAAGGGGGGAGAAGGTACAGAAAATAAGTAGCATAGAAGGTAGGTAAAAAATAGATAGGGGGAGGGAAACAATAGGGGAAATATAGAATCTAAAGAACTTGAGACACATT